>NW_028261386.1:54498708-55698708 GCF_051295495.1 Thamnophis sirtalis | reverse complement strand
AATTAAAGAAATTCTGAAAAGTTTCTGTTTTGTTTTTCATCAAGTAACAGAAATTGTTATAACCCAGCAACAACCTGTGTTGCATTCTAATTGGTTGGTCAAGGCACAGCATCTGATTGGCTGGCCTCGTGACAGTTGGGCTTGACAGTTGCTTCTGGCTAGTATAAATACCCTGACAGTTGCAGGGAAATCTTTGAATCGCTTGTCATCTGGTACTAATAAAGATCTGTCTTGCATACATGGCTCCTGCGTGTCAATCCCAACTACAACAACAACCCACACTCACACACGTTTTACAATACTGGCGACGAGGGTGGGATTGATATGCGATTCCCGCAGGAGCCAAACAACATCAGCCAACTAGTAAGGAGCCACAGGACAGCCACTCCTCGGCCTTCCGTCGTTCCCCTGTCTTAGCTGCCTCCAGGGGCCTGAAATCCTCCTGTCCTGCCTGTCTCCTAAGATACAAACCTGCTTCCCACACTGCTCGAGGCCTTCAACGAGCCTGGACTGGGGAATTCATTGGGCATGCGCAGGATTGTGAGGGAAAAATAGGGGGAAAAAAATGTAAATAAAGAAATAAAATGTGAAATGTGAGCAACGTAATATGAAAATTACTGGAGGGAGGAGGAAGAGAAACAGAATTGCTAATAGTACATTCAAGGAACTGGTTTGGAATAAAAATGGGGGAACTGCTGTTTGAATCGTATTAATAAAAAAATAATTCACTTAACGTGGGGAAATATGCAAATGTAATTTTCAAAGTAGCTTGTTATTGCAAATGTAATTTTCAAAACTAATTTAAGCTACTAGCCCAGAATGTTCCTGGACAGAGTTGCTAAATTTCTACTTCTGTTACAAAGTTAAGCATTACATTAAAGTGGTTACAGTTATCAGGTTGACTGGGGGGAAGGAGAGAACACAATTGCAAATGGTAAAACAGGAAGACAAAAATGTAAATGAATTGTACAACACAGAAGGGCAAAAGTATAATGTACAATTGAATGGTTATTATACAAATAACTGGGGGGAAGGAGTATTATAACCCAGCAACAACCTGTGTTGCATTCTAATTGGTTGGTCAAGGCACAGCATCTGATTGGCTGGCCTCGTGACAGTTGGGCTTGACAGTTGCTTCTGGCTAGTATAAATACCCTGACAGTTGCAGGGAAATCTTTGAATCGCTTGTCATCTGGTACTAATAAAGATCTGTCTTGCATACATGGCTCCTGCGTGTCAATCCCAACTACAACAACAACCCACACTCACACACGAGTTTACAATAGAAATCGTATCATGAATAATGATCCATGATACTCAAAACATAACAGGCACTTCCCAAACTGGGTTTCTTAGGTCCTATTATATCAACAAAAACAACCTCCAGAGGTTCCTTTGTTTTAAAACCATTCAGTCTGTTTACTGGAGTAACTTTGCTTTTCTCCTACAAACATTGCAGTTTAAATATTTTCTGCATGGTTTTATTTTTACTCCCTATGCCAACTTAAGAGTTTGTTGCAGCAACTTGAAATTAATTTGCCCCATGCATCTATGAATTAAATGTATATTCATTTTCTGAAAATTGCTTTAAGTGTAATGAGTAGGTTCAAATTCCACCCCCACCCCTGTATCTGGTGGCAATGTTGCAAACCACAGCAATCTCAAGGATGATTAATACCAGAATGAAGTAAATTTTAAATGCTTAATTCCCATTTCAATCTGCAGTATTTTTATTACAATTTACTAAGTCATACATTTCCTCAAAGTATACTGAATTAGCTTTGTATGTGATCACTGCAAGGATGTGATATGATTTTTACTAAAAGTTGTGGGAGGATGCTTTGATGTCTCGAATAACTTTGTATCTTAAAGAAAACCTGATGCAGGATTTAATTCAAAGTAGAAACGATTCCTAGACTATAATTTAGTATATAGATCTGAGCCAGATCCAGAATTTATCATTGTCTACTGTATGTTTAGAAATTATAATTTTATAGGATTTTAAAATCAGAAGAGTCTTTAGTAATTTAGTGACTTTGTTATATTTTATCATTTCACTAAAATATTTATATTCTTTTCCTTGTGATTAGTTATATTTATTCATTGTTCTGGAGTTAATAACATTTTAGACCATTAAAGCAATATAGTATATTCATTTAAAATTAATCACAGATATATTGGAAAAATAAAACCTATATGACATTTACAAATACCTTGCTTATTCATTTATATTGTACCCTTTTATTTCCTTTTCCTGCTTCTTTTTGTTTACATAGTATACATAATTTAATTTCACTTAGTGTTGAAATACACTAGTGATTGTACATTTTTAGTTCTTTTTTATACCTCACCAAGAAATATTTTAAACATTAAAAGTAATTTTGATAAGGGAGGCAATCTACAGAAAGGTAGACATAAGATTTAGAAAAACTGGAAAAATGTGGACTGTGGAAGGAGTCACAGAGAAACTCCTTGGGGGAACAAAGGGGGAAGCAAAGGACCAACAAGCTAAGAAAAAGAGGAAAAGACTGAACCTGAAATTAAGCAGTATTAAGAGATAAAGAGGATAGGAAAACAGCTTTTAAAAATATAAAAAATAAAGTCTATTCGAGAATAAACACAACTCAACTGGCATTCCAGTCCCTACAGCAGGGAGGATAGCCAGATCATTCAGATCAGTTGCAAATTGATCTGAAAGGAAAGAAGAGACTAGACTTTGTTGAAGGTGATAGCCCAGCCTCTTAAGGATGGCTAACAGATGGCTAACTCTGAGAAAGACTCTCTGCAGTATGTACGATTTATCCCATTGAGTTCAATAGCTTATTGTTGCTCAAAGTTATTCTTGTTTCTGAATGACATAGCCTAATATCTGTATGATTAATGTTTGCTTAATGTAAATGAAAAGGTTGTCTGTTCATAATTACAGGCTTAATAATGTTGGTGGGTAGACCAAATGGTAGTGGGGAACTTGTGCCTTGGAGCCTGGGTAGAGAGGTTGAAGAGAACTTTAAGTGAATTGCAATGTTAAAAGGAAAGTAATAGATGTATATAAAAATGTTTCTTAAACTATGAAAGGCTCAGATAAATTATGAAACAAACTAGTTAATTTTTACTTAGAAATTTACTTCTACTACTTAGAAGTATTTCATAGTTTCTACTATGTACATTCTACTATCTAGAAATTTCTACTTAAAAATGCTCAGATCTAATGAGTATAAGACATTGTATTAGGCATTGCATTTTAGGCATTGCCCAATATAGAAATTGTGCTAATCAGCTAGTTTGCTCCTGGCTGCATTATTTTAATTTCAGGGGAAAAACCAGCATAACTGGTCCAAAATAAAATGGGAGATGAACGATTTTAAACTTATGTCTTCTCAGATCATCTCACACTACACATAAACTAAATAAGGATTGTTAGTATTTGAATAAATGGAAGTAATTCCCTATGAAATTACACATGAAGGCCCTCCTACTGCTAAAGCTTCCATTTTTTATAAACCAAATGTTTCAATAAACAAAAATATATATTAAACCAATTGGCAAGCTAAGTACCTGATATTAAACAATGTCAAGAAGACCTCAATTATTCTATTTCAAGGTTGTTGACATACCAACAAACAAAAAGTACTTTAGAAGCTGGAATATTTATAGCAGTTTAGGTAGATAGCAGTAAATATGAGTCAAACTCTTAGTAGAGTGCTTGCTCAAAAGGAGTCAAATACAGCCCAAGAAGCAATAGCATAGTCCAAAAATTCCAAGAATCACACGATATGATAATACTGATACTAAACAATTAGATATAATCTGTATCTTGTGATTAAGATGGAGAGAAAATAGGATGTCCTTGGTTTATAGATGGATGGATAAAGTAAATTCTCAAGTACATATAAGTCTGTTATGTCAGCTCAAGTTAATCTTAGTTCAATATTTTCTGTTTCACAATGTTAAGGATTCAGATACTGATTCTGAAGGTGAAGAAGCTGTTACAACAGAACCTGTAGAATACCAGCCTCAGGAGATACAATGCCAAGAACTTCCCAAGTCTCATCAAACACAGGAACCACAGTTGCAACAGTCAGATGATAATGACATAAGGATGCTTAGCCCTACACCTGATGAATAGAAAACAGAGCAAAGATGTTCTATGAGGCTCCTGGCCAAGAAAGTAAAACTCTTGATTAAAGGCAGCTGGCTGCAGCCTGATTTCAAAGGCAGCCGTAACTCAAAACTAACTTTGTTGGACTGACTGATCTCTGGCTCTTGTGTGATGTTTTTTTGGACTCTGCATGTGTAATTTTGATATCTGATTTGGCTGTCAGAGCTTTGGACTCTATGACTACTTTTCTGCATGCTTCTGTTATAAACTACCTCTTTTTGGAAATTTTCAAATACTCTGTTTTGGTTTGCATATATACCTTGTTTGCTGTTATCTTCTTGACCTTGAGTAAACTATGTGCATATGTATTTGAAATAAGAATCAGAACACACTATGGTAAACTAGATGACTCTTAGTTGGTCCAGCAAAACAAAATATTCTTCTACTTTTTATGAAAAATGTTCCAATTCAGGTAAGTTTGGCAGTTTCAAAATTGTATGATGCATGTTTTCAGGATGATTATTCTAAAATAAATAATCATTGCAATTACTTAAATTACTACTTACTGCTTAAGTTTACTTAAGCAATAAATTACTTAAGTTACTAGTTATTGCCCAGTATTACCTAACAGTTCGTTTAAAATATTTTTTCATGTATCCAAGCTGCTTCTAATTTTGGGAGATGTAATGTGCAAAGATTGCAAAATAGGCATGAATCTTTGAGTAACGTAGCCCAAATATTTGTGCAGACTATTAAGATCAATGTTAATTAGAATAATTGTTTGATTAGGATCACTTTCCCAATTTAATATTTTTTTCAGAAAATCCACATTTCTAAGGATCACAAACAAGTGACGGGGACAAAAACTTTTACACCGCTGTTCACCTGCAACTAATATTACTACTGAGTCTTAAAGACCAATAACTGAATTTTCTTTTAAAGCTAACCAAATTATCGCCATCACTGCATCCTGTGATAATGGATTCCAAAAGCTTGGGTTGAATGAAGCAATACTTTTTTCTGTCTCTTCTAATTCTAGTCAACTTCACCAGGTGATCCTTAGTTCCTAATGCTCTGAAAAATTGAGAAACACTATGTTCTTCATAATCTTTTTCCTGCATAATTTTATACAACTTGATTTTTTTTCTGAACTAAAGAAAGACTATATTTGTTATTATGCATGAAAATACAGTTTCCTTCATGGATAATACCAAGAGAATGTACTATTTTATAATGAGGCATTTTGTATGCATCTCAGCATTGTGAATTAAATAAACTCATTGCAGGAATCAGGCAATTATAAACTTTGGTGACTTCATTCAATTTTTTAGGCAGACTTTAGTGTCATATCTATTGATACTAATTTATTAACCGGTCTCATTTATATTATCTGGTTTCCTACTAGATAAATTAAGAATGATAGTTAAAATTGGCTTATAATATCCAACTTGACTGAAACCCTACTCCGATCCTCCCACTTGTCTTTCAAAATGTAACAAGACCCAACTAGAAAGGAAATTGTTTGCAATCAAGATTGTACATTGGTAATCATAGTATAATAATTTGTAACTGTTATCCTTCTCAATAAGTAACATAGCTCATCTTATTTTAAGTTTGCAGAAATCTGGATAGAACTAAGGCAAATCCTAAAACACAGAGGTATTAGGTAAAGGAATTGGAAGGCAAAATGGAAGGAATGTCTGAAAAAGTTAGGCAGTAATTGGACAATGGCAATGTAAGGAATAATGGAGAAAAATATGTATAATGTGGGGTGCCAAATTGTGGCATGCCACGTTATTTATTTATTTTACTTATTTATTAAATTTATTCACTGCCGCTCTTACCACAGGGTAACTCTGGGTGGTTACTCACCCTAGTTTGTGGAAATAATAGCTACATATTGGATATTACAAGCTGTTTAAATAATTACATTATGTCAAAACTGAATTTGATACATCTTATATAATAGTTAAACAGAAGTTTATATTTCTAAAGTGTTATGCTGAAACAAAAAACCTAGACAAGCCACTGATTGATTTTGATCAGTAACATACTGATTATTAATTGATAATCCATCAATACAAATGTGTGGCTTCCTGTTAATAGTTTCTTATCAAGGAAGTAATTTTGGCATCAGTAAAAACTAAATTAGTAATATATAACAGCTACTCATTTTATAGCCAGCTTGTATTTGCTTTTTTCCCCTTTCGAACTAGGATCTGGGGAAATTCCTACCCTAGATTTATCTTGAAATTCTCAAAGCAAATTGGTCATTTGTGTTGAGCCATAAATAAGTTGGGGGGAAAAAATCAGAAATCTAATTTTGTCTTCACGCTTCTCTATATGTGATAACATCTGTCTCCATATCTAAAAGTTATTGTGTTGAATTAGTCCATAAATACAGTGTTGTAAACAAAGTGCTGTTCTGAAAATATGTAGTTGCTGTGGAAACATTGAGTTGTGTATCCCATTCATCATGATAGGTACATATTTCTTTATTTAATGTTTGCCAATTGGACCAATTCCCCCCCCCAAAAAAAACCTAGGCAACCTGAAGCAATAAACATAACAGAGACAATAAAAATAGAAAAAAATTGCACAAATTAGCTCAACTAAAGCGTCCATCCGGAATCAACCAGAATCAAAGGCCCAAGGAAACAAAATAAGTTTAAATAACTTGTAGGACATAAGGAGGGAAGAGATCAAACATATTCAAAGCATGCACCGAATTGTTTGAGAAGCCATGGAACCCACTTCTTTCTTGTATACCCCAAGAACCTCACAACTTAACTTCTTGTTAGATGTTCAGACCGCATAGTGGATTCCCTTTAGGCAAGAAAGTGCTTGGCATATCCTGGTAGTAGTCACTATTTTAGTTGGACCAACAAATCCTAATACAATGCAGCAATCTTACATTACTAGAGTTGTTCCATCTGCAGCTATCTCATCACATTCTGTATCAGCTACAATACCGTATTGTCATTTGTCATATAGAACACATTACAGCCATCCAGCTGAGTAGTGATCAAAGAATTAATTACCATTGCTAGGGCATCCTGTTTGAGATAGGTTTGCAATTGATACTAGACACTAGACCAAGCTGTATAAAGTCTCCCCAGCCCCCAGCCATGACTTCCAATTGCTAATTAAACAAGTGCCTTGACTCCTGGAGATCTCCAAGTCACCTCTTTTGGGAGGAATGCAACTCCAGCAAGAACATCTATCTGGACTGAAATTTAAGGGGGACATCCAGATATTTGTTGAATGACACCAAATTACTTTATTTCATTTTATTCAGTTATTAAGACTTAGTATGCCGTGCAGAGCCGAGGTGGCACAGTGGCTAGAGTGCACTACTGCAGGCTGCTAGCTGCAGTTCAGCAGTTCAAATGTCACTGGCTCTAGGTTGACTCAGCCTTCCATCCTTCTGAAGTGGGTAAAATGAGGACCCAGATTGTTGGGGGCAATAGGCTGACTCTGTAAACCCCTTAGAGTAAAAGCACTATGAAGCAGTATATAAGTCTATGCTATTGCTGTGTGTGTGTGATGCACAATTGTGTTTGATGTACTTGTTAGTGAGATGTCATCCCAAACTAACATATGATATCTTTCAATGTTTTCACATAGGTGCTATATAATATGGAAAGAAGATGAGCACTGAGACACTCCAATGGAACAGCCATGGGTATTCCTTCCCTATAACTATTGTCTTGAACTGTCTGCTGACAAAGCAGTGCCCCTCCAATTATCAAACTTTGCAGGTGATTCAGAGGATGCTGTGGTTGATGATACGGAATGACACGTAGTGACTTAAGGAGACCTGTAGAGACAGTAAGATTGCTATCATTACTGATACACCAACAAAAACCATCACTAGATGATTGGCCTATGCCTATGCTTATCTAGGTTTGGACTAAAAGAATTCTAGATGTTCCATTTCCTCTAGGACAGGAGTGTCAAACTCAGTTTCATTAAAAGATGCATCAGGGTTGTGTTTGACCTCAAGAAGTCAGGTTGGGCTTAGCCAGGGTAAGTGTGGCCAATTCAATGTCACTCCTATCGGGGGCACCTGTGGAGGCCCAAGCGCTCTGCAAGTGAAAACGGGTTTGCGAGCTCCGTTTTCAGGCAGCAACGAAGCTTGGGCGGGCCACCTGTGGCACTAGAGAGCTCTATTTTCCACTGCAATTACCTTCTGCAACTCTCTGCCAGTGAAAACAGAGCTTGGCATGGCCCTGCACAGCCCTTCCAAGCTCTGTTTTCACTGGCACAGGCACCAAGGCCCAGTCCTTTGCTGTTTCCAGGGCAGCCCTGCGGGCCAGTGTGTTGGATACCACCCGCAGGCCTTGAGTTTGACACTCCTGCTCTAAGGATTCTCTAATATTGGTTCCCACCACCTTCTCAACAATCTTTCCCAAATAAGATAAAGTTAGCAACAACATAAAATGTCCACTACAGCTCAACTGAGAGAAGTTTACTTCAAGAAAGATCATACCTCTCCTTCAAGGCAGGCAACAACCTAATTGCTCATAGTTTGCCTGGCCAATCTAAAATGACTATGAGTAGAGGGATCTAGCCAATGGCTGACAGAGATTATGCGACAGTGAACAATGTCTATTTCACTACCGTCTATGAGCTCAAAAGAATTTTTCACTGCATTACAAGATGCAGTATAATTTTATCACAGTGAACTAAATATTTATCTCAATATGCATCAAGTATGTCATCTGCATATTTTAAAGGATAAAACCAGCATTACCATGAAGATATATGTTTACATTTTGATAATATTTTACCCAACTTTTATTTTACACACACACACACACACACACACACACACACACACACACACACACGTTTTTGTAGATTTTCACGCATGTAGGTATGCTGGTCTTGTTGTATTCGGGTCTTTTCCCATGTAAGATTATCTTGGCAACGTTTTGGCGAGGTCTCACTCCCCATCTTCAGGCTAGTGTGAAATATGTATGTATGTATGTCTGTCTGTCTGTCTGTATGTATATGTGTGTGTATGTATATGTATGTATGTATGTATGTATGTATGTATGTATATATATATATATATATATATATATATATATATATATATATATATATGTGTGTGTGTGTGTGTGTGTGTGTGTGTGTGTGTGTGTGTGTGTGTGTACATACATACACACACATACATAAGTGTGTGTGAGTGTATACACATACATCACACACACACACACACACACACACACACACACACACACACACACACACACATTTTATGAGGTCCCATTCGTCATCAGGCTGGTGTCTTCAGGAAAAGACCCGAATACACCATAACCTGCATACCTGTACCCATGAAAATCTATGAATGCGCGCGCGCACACACACACACACAAAAAAAAACACACACACGAACAATAATGCATTCATATGCTGAAATGTGCTGTTTTGGGACTTGGTGAAGCAATCTTTTAAAAGCACTCAACAAAAATGTAATGAACTGCATATATTATAGAAACATGTAGCAGGAATAAGTATAAAAGTGTACATCTTGAGAGAAATTTATAAGCCTTCATGTGGGAAGTTATGAACACATAACTGAAAGCTGGAAAAAAACCCACCTAAATTTAAAGAAAAATACAAAGTGGAGGTAAGCAAATCTGACAGATTTGACAATCCCTCCTATACATTTCACATACATGCATGTGAAAAGAAAGAAGGAATAATCAAGAAAAAACTGCAAAGACATGGAGGGAAGGAAAGCCACATATTTGTTAGCAGCATTAATAAGTACATTTTGGACAGAGATGGCCCCACCAAAGGGCTATCCTCTCAAAGAATATGTAATATTTAAGGAAGTAAAATGAGGTACAAGAATGGGGAAGGACTAGTCTCATGATGGTGAACCTATGGCATGCCTAGCCATGTCGGCTAGCATTGCCCATTCCTCTTCTGGGTTTTTGAAGCCAGAAGAGCTGGTCTTCCAGTTTCTGTTGTGTGCATGCATGCCAGTAACCAGAAGACAAGCTGACCAGAGCACATTTGTGTGCCGGAAACTGAAACTTCATTTCCCAGTGCACGCATGCCCACTTGGCAGCTTCTCTTCTGTGGCACATCCCTGATGAGCTGTGCATATGGCTGATTGGCCCAGATCCATGCGAAGGCATATGAGTTTGCAGATGAGGCAACTGACCCCAGTTTGGCTAACGAACATCTTATTGCACTTTTCATTTAAAAGCCTTAAGAAAGCTTTAAATCAAGCACAGAAGCCACAGGCCATGCAGCTGCTGCCCTCCATCCCTGCCTGCTAGACATGTTAACTTCATAAGTCACTTGTCTTTTTAGTAGTAGAGTTCCCTTAAACAATAGCGTAGCTCCTTCTTCCCATTGTTCAAAACCAGGCATTTTTTTTCAATCTTTGATCCTCAATGCTACATTTTCCCCCAGATGCGTGAGAGCATTCTGTGAACAACTCCGTTTAGAAATTACACACCTACACACAGAATTTAAGTCAGTCAACCAAGTTTTGAAAAGAATAATTCAAATAAGTTGGCACTTTCATAAAAGATAGGGAGTCTTCTTCTGTGCCAATGTAGCCTCACACTTTATTCACACAATCAAGGGCAGTTGAGTTGCACTGTTTTTTCTGTCTCAAAAGCTGTGTTGCAGCTTCCAAGTGTGACCCAACAATTAATTTATTACTGTGCCTTCTCAAGTATCCCAGGCTCCTTCTCTAAACATTTATATGCATGCTCACTCCCATACATTTGTGTGTGTGTGTGTGTGTGTGTGTGTGTGTGTTTGTGTGTGTGTGTGTGTGTGTGTACATGCATACATAGGTTTTGGATGTGTTCGAATGTTTATGTGTGTGTGTGCCTCCATTGTAGCCCTGATTAATTGAATAAGTCCCTGCAGTTTCTTTGGCAAATTAAAAAAAAATGCCATTGCCTTCTCCCTAGAGCAAGGAGAGAATGACTGGCCCAAGGTCAACAGCTGGCTTTGTGCCTAAGGCAGAACAAGAACTAGAACTCACACTCTAGTGTTTAAAGGCATCAGTTTGTAGCCAAGTGCCTTTAATCATTACAAAAAAAACCTGGTCCTCTTGTATAATTTAATAGATTGGATTAGAATAGGTTTGGGTAGTTCTGATTTATCATGTTATGGGACTCTGATAGTTATAATATGCTTTGAAAATGGTTTATGTGTTTGCTTATATCATGCCTAATGCACATAAGAAGTTTTTTGCTAATTCAGGTTGAAGGCTTCTCAAAAGTTAGTCATATAGACACACAAATTCATTCTTCTCAGTGGTTCCTCTCTACAGGTCGCTACACATGAACAACCACTGCCAAGGTGATATATAGAAATTGGTCCCTGGTCTACGCGGAGATACTCAGGATTCAACTCAAGATCTTTGTGTGCAAAATGTATTCTTTTAGCTCTGAGATACAGCTCCTATCTATCTTTCTCCATTCTGCATTTGGCCAGCCATGTCTTTCTTGGCAGGACATTCAGGCACAGACTCTTTAGGCAAATAATTGCCAATACTAAATACCCATAAGGGACACATTTGCATAAATGGTATAATATTTTGAATCATGGCTGAGGTGCTACACATACACTTTTCAACATACTGTATAAAGATATGTTAATTGATGCTAAGCCTGGCAATAACATTTCTCCAATTAATATTTAGACTTGTCTGGTTTTATTGCACAACAGGTGTCAGGCATATATGCTTACAGCCTGATATTCAGCAGGGATGATGTTACCCACATCACCCACTAAGCTGAACAAATACCTCTCCATCTCACCCGGGTCTAAATTATGGGAAGGAAGGTGGAACAATTGCTCAGAGGATGTTCATGCATTTTTCATATACAGAATCTGTTTCTGGTTGATTCTCTAAGGATTTTACCCATTTGTATAGTGCAGTACCAGAGATGGGTTCCTACCGGTTTGGATCAGTTCGGCCAAGTAGGTAGTAATTTGGCATGACCGGTTCTATCTTGTTTTTTGTGCATGCACAGAAGCATATTTTTACTACTGCGCATGCACTCCCCACCTCTCCGAAGCATGTACCGAGTGAACTGGCAGTAGCAGAAGCTGAAACCCACCCCTGCACAGTACCGATACATGCTATAAAATGGAAGATCATTTATATGCTATCATCTATTCAAAATCACGCATACATAGCGTATGTGTATCTCACATCTTAATCTAACATTGGTCAGGAAAAACTGTTGCCCATTAATCACTCCAATTGTACTTGCAAAGAATGGTCTGGTGCATCTTTTTGGAAATATAACATGGTCCTGAGATGCTGATTACAGTATATAACATCACGTTTATGGCCATTCTTAGGATCTTCTCCAAGATAATTTATCTCCAATCTGGCCTTTAGGACATCCAACAGAACACCCATTAGCCCCGCAATTGAGCCTATCCATCTTGCTTCTGGTCATTCTTCTATTTTCTTTCTTTCCACATTTCCCAGCAGTATGGATTTCTCAGAAAACCTAAGTTTTCACATAATATACAGTATCTAAAATATGATCATTCGATTCTAGCCGTTTGTGCACTGGATGAGAAGTCTGGATTGAACTTTTGGTATTGGAGATGACTCCTGAAAATTCATAGTTAAAGAGAAGGAAGAAAAGCAGTTGAGAAAATCTGATGTTGAGCAGGCTGCAAGGACATCTCATGCAGAGAAGATTGATTGATTGATTTATGCTTCTAGGACCCTTTATGTGTTTTTGATTCTAAGTGATGCACAACACAGATAGAACAATAATAATAAAACATTAACTCCAAATGATAAGAGAAGCATCCCGCTCAGACAACTAGAATTTATAGCAGCTGAGGAGAAGAAGGGGAAGAAGGAAAAGAAAGGTAGGTGATCAAGACTGAAAGCAAGATCTTTTCAGGCTTTGTTCCCATCAAATCACAGCTGATCTAAGATGGTTTTCTGTTCTGACCCCCCTCCCCCCCGTTCCACACCAAAACACACTCCGAGCCAGAGATAAATTACGGCATTTAATTAACAGACAAACAGGTCCTTGGCAGCAACCCAGCACAAACAAGTTTGGGCAGCAATAAACACAGATAAGGCTTGGCAGCAATCCAGCCTGCCAAGCTCATACAAAGTTCTCCGACATTCGATTCTGTGTTGACTTCTGCAAAGAGGGGTGTGTGCACAAGTAGCTTTTTATAGTCTCGAGAGGAGCCTAATGACTACCAGCTGAGTGCAATCACCTCCTGTAATTGCATAATTGTTCCTGACGCCTATTAGCTCTTCGATGGTGTGCATCCAGGAACAACTCACTATTGGCTTCCGGCTCACTCTCCCTTGTCTCCTCTCCACTGGTTCAAGGCTCAGGTGCCTCCTGGTGGCCAACCAGCCTCTCTGCGCCTTGCTCGGAGTTGGAACCCTGTCCAAGGTCCTCCACATCCTCCAGAGCCGACTCATAGGGCCCCTCGTTGTCGCAGCTCCAATGGCTCCTGCTGGGCCACAACAGTTTTCTATAAAACAATGACCTTTTATGGGATTCAGATGAAGTATCTTTGGCATTTTGTGCTCTCATGATACACTTCTCTCACTCTTTGTTGCTAATTAGTAACCATCCGAAGTTTAGTAGCCATGGATGGCAGGCTTCGTATGTTTGGTAGCCCCGGATGGAACATTTTAAAAGAAGAGGTAAGGATTTTACTGCGCTGTTGCAATGTCAACAGTGCTGCCTATTCTTCAGGTATGCCCCTGTTCACAGGGCAGTCTTCCTAAAGTCTGTATTGATGGGGGCAAACCATTTGTCTTAAGAAGAATTAGTGATAGGCAGTATGCTATAAAATGCCATAAGACTTCTTCCAAACTGGAAAAAAGAATATAATGCATGTAGGCCTGTATTAACAGAAACAAACTGTCTATTAAACGTGGGAAAAACAGGAGTACATTATATGACAAACAGCTAGCAAATGGTAGTACACATCTCTATGTAGGAACAGATAAAACAGATTGGGAGATTGTTATGGGGAACAGAGGTGACACTATCTCTATTTGGTCCTAGTCAGAGCTAGTTTTTGCAGTAGAAGGAAAGATGAGACTGTCAAAACACCAGCGGTACTTTCTAAGGAAGTGTGTTCCCAGGAGCTCTCAAGCTAATGAAGCCTGCTGATTGGATTTGTCTAAGGTTTCATATGGCTAGATTCCATTCAATATAAGTATGGGAGCTCTCTCTGATTTTGGTCAGTGATTTGATGAAAAATGTCTCCATTGTATAGGATGCTAAGCATATCTTAGCATTTTCTCCTCCTGTTTAACAACAACTAGGGAAACCCTGTTATAGTTCCTTCAATGATAGTGCTGTTTAAGTATCTCATGGAAATTCCACTACTTTTATTTGTTGGTTTTTACCATTTTGGAACATGTTTCATTTTCTTCTCTTTTGATATCTGGTTAATTACAGTCATTATTACTTTATCAATATTATTCATTTCTTCTTGTGATGCGCCTGCATCCTTAAACAAATTTAAAGAAGAAATAAAAGTCTTTGTTATGCAATAATGATACATCTAATTGCTTCCTACACTCTTATTCGCAAGATGAGATGGAACATGTATAAAGATGAGACAGTATAAAGTATTAAAGTATGATGAAGTAGACTTGTGGAAGGGAGTTTATAAATTGTAAACACATCAAATTTTTGCAATCTAGCCAATTAGGGATGCAAAGATCTATATAATCGCTAATTGACAGCAAATAGAAAACTTGTCCCATATAATGAACGTTTGGATTTTTGCAACTATATCTGGCAAATTGGATGACCTGAACTTCAGGTTTGGTCTGCTCTCTTAACAATTCATCTGAATGAGTTAAGGGGAATAAATAAATAAATAAATAAATAAATAAATAAATAAATAAATAAATAAATAAATAAATAAATAAATAAATAAATAAATAAATAAATAAATAAATAAATAAATAAATAAATAAATAAATAAATAAATAAATAAATAAATAAATAAATAAATAAATAATAAATAAATAAATAAATAAATAAATAAATAAATAAATAATAAATAAATAAATAAATAAATAAAGGCTTGATTTTTCTCTGCCTGTTTCCCCCTCCCCCTCTATACATATGATTTAGGTGCTTGAGAGAGAAGCACAGACCCATAAGGTTATAGATGTGCTTTGCAAGGTTTTTTTAGAACTCTCTGTCTCTTTTGCAATTCTAAGTACAGTTACCTAAAGCTTTAGTGTACAGAGAGAAGCAATGTCACCTAATATCTTAAGCATTATTTATTTATTTATTTATTTATTTATTTATTTATTTATTTATTTATTTATTTATTTATTTATTTATTTATTTATTATTTTGTTTCCAGGCTCACTCGTAGAATATTTCATCCAATTCTGGGCAACATGTTTTTGAAAGAAATTGGCAAGATGGAGCATGTCAAGAGGATAGTAACCAAGATTATAAGGTAGTGGAAGGGGAAAAAAGTGCCTGAAGAGTACTTGGAGGCATTTGAAGAAGAGAGGCAGGAAGACACAACAATTGTCTATAAATAGGAAAGGAATATCATGGAAACTCTTCAGAGTTCTTCCAGAATTACTCCTAGGACAAGAACCACTGCATTTAAATTTCAAGGAAAGGGATTCTGAGTGTCCACCAGGAGGAATGTCCTAACATTAAGAGCTATTTTGTAATACATAGAATGCTGTGAGACCTCTCCTTTGCTTGAGATAGTTAAACAAAAATTGGATGATCATTTGTCCTGGTTATTATTGACTTGAATTTCTGCCTGGACAAGAGGTTGGATAAGTTATTTTCAAAATCTCTCCTCTTTGCATTCTCTGATTTTCTGTTTTATCAACAAGGGATTTTTATCAGTATTATTTTAAATGGTTGGAGCCAAAGATTTCTGCTTTTTGTAACTAAGCCAATTTGTGTTGAATAAAGTTTATTCTGTATTTATGTTGAATGATATTTCAACATTCAGGATCTCAAATAATAAAGAGAATCTCTCTTTTCAATGTCTACCCTCCCTGCCATGAAATATTTTATTAATGCATGACCAAGCATGATATTTTAAACAGCTCTATAAAATGTTTAGAAATCCTTGGAGAATAAAGGCAGTCTAGATATGGGTTGAGCCTTCTCAGTTTAAAATGGGCACTTAGTCTGAAATTCAATCTAAAACACTAAAGATGCATTTTAGGACAGTCTTATCTCTTGAGATCCATGAATGCATGTGGTTGTGTAAAGGCTTCTCTAGCTGAGGAAAAAAAAATGGCTAAAATCTATTAGCACTGAAAAGGCCCTGATTTGAGAAGTGTCAGCAACACAATTCCACTTGTCTTCATGATTGATGTAGGTGTTGCTGAGGGGGAGATTAGTTGTAAAGTAGTGGGATTGTTTGCACAACTTTGCTTTCTTCACCTTCTCCTTTCTAAGGGTGAAGAGGATCGAACACAGGCTGGAAAAAAAGAGAAACAGAGGATGCTGTTGAGAGCAACCATTAATCTATCAAGCACAGGGATTTAACCTCCGCTTTTTATCCCAGATCAGATTATTTGACCATCTAGTCTGAGTGGGTGGGTAGTGCAAATGGGATCCCAGCTATTTCTTTTTCTGATGCTCTTCCTTTGGAATTTGCTACAGATATTATTGCTAATCAATAACACTATTGCTAATCAATAGTGCTAATCAATAGAGCCGAGGTAGCGCAGTGGGTAGAGTGCGGTACTGCAGTACTGCAGGCCACTTCAGCTGACTGCTAGTTCAGCAGTTCAGCGGTTCAAATCTCACCGGCTCAGGGTTGACTCAGCCTTCCATCCTTCCGAGGTGGGTGAAATGAGGACCCAGACTGTGGGGGCGATATGCTGACTCTGTAAACCACTTAGAGAGGGCTGAAAGCCCTATGAAGCGGTATATAAGTCTAACTGCTATTGCTATTGCTAATAATGTGATTTCTCACTGTGAAGAAGAAAATATATATTAAACAATATATAACAAACAAAATGCTCAGCTTAACATTTAGGAGGAGGAAACACACAAAAATGTATTGATATTACTGATAAATGGAAGCAAGCAAGTTTATTTTGCTGATGATTATATCAACGGGTCAGAATTATATTATGTCAATAAATTACAATTGTATTCCTAATGTAAGTAGTGTGGTATTATTATGGTCTATACATTTAATACATTTTCCAATTATTTAGGTTCTAATCAAGACCATTGTGGTATATAGGAAGTTCCAAGCAAGGTGTTTTTCTGTAAAGTCTGTGCTACCAAGCCAACAAATTTAAAAACTGGGGGGAAAAGCAAAACATGAACCCAATTCTAAGCATTTTTTTTTTAAAAAATCTCACCCATTTGCTTCTAGTAGACACCAGCAATTGTGCTATCTTTCTTTTCCTGAATCTCTCCTTGTTTATTCCTATGGTAACTCTCTTGGAATTCTGCAAGGATATCTTTGAGAGCACAACAGCAGGGAAAGTTGAATTGAAGCCAAAAACATTTGGTTGTTATGAACTGTCTTAAGAAGAGTCCAGGCTGCCTTATGTTTGTGAGCTTTCTTGAAGCTATTAGCGCTAAATCATGCAGTGAAGTGAATCCGAGCAGCTTCCTGATTAGAGGGTCATTGATGGAATGACACACCTGAGAAGATTACAAAGTGTCAACCGGTGCTGATTACCCAAACTGAAGGACACAGAATAAAAATGAAGTTTTCAGGTAGTCTAGTAGGCAAGAGAGGATGAGAGAACCAAACTGGTCATTCTGCATATTTTGAAAAATATATTTTAAAATTCAAATAATAATAATAATAATAATAATAATAATAATAATAATAATAATAATAATAATAATGATGATGATGATGATGATGATGATGATGATGATGATGATGATGATGATGATGATGATGATGATGAAATCTTTTCACTGGATAAAAGGTATAATAAGTATTCCCAATAAAAAGAGGAAAAAACGGTATATGTAACTGAATGTCAGGGAAAGGAAGCATACAAGAATTTATCAGAATTAAGTTGCTAATATGGTGCAGAGTTTTAACTTGTATTAAAATTATATATGAATGACAATGCCAATTCATTATAACAAGCAAGAAGTATCATGAGGAAAATGTGCAATCATAATATTTAAATAAATGGAGGCCAGCTTAACTGCATTCTAGAGTACTGAAAGAACTATATTGTAGCCTGTCCAAATTTCTATATATTACATGTGTACCTGTCACACTTTCAGGTAAGCAGTTTTATACAAGGTGCAAGGGAAAAATATGAAATAATGAGTACGAAATAAGAAATAAAGAAGCTAAAGTTTACACCAGTAACATTTATTAAACTTTCCTGCTCTTGCAAATCATTCTGGTCTACCCAGAATCATTGGGAGTCAGAACACATACAGATTTAATAAATAATAATAATAAAATAATATTTCTACCATATCCAGATCTTTGCATCGTATCCACCACATGATACATGTCACATTGTTTCATCTAGCTACCTATCTATTATCTTCAGATTGATTAGAATACATGTCCCCATTTTCATAAAAGCAGAATCGACTGACTTACAGAGGTATTGTGCTGACCAAATAGCTATAGAAATATGGCATGCAACAGAAGAAAAATCAGAAAAAACCAAACTATGCTAGTACATCTGGAGAACAACTTAATAGTCAATAGAGTAGAAGAGGTTTGCCTGCATATGCATACCAAAGAAAGGAATTTTAATAAAATGTGCATATTATCATGCAGTATTTTATTTTTTTATTTATTCATAAATCATATTTACATGGCTGCCCATCTCACAGAATGTGAAATCCTCAGTTTCGGATATTATCCGAAGTAATGCATAGGATTTTCCAATGTGGATTAGAGTCTTACATTTGGGAGATACCAGATGTTCAAGTGGGTTTAGGAAAATTCAGAAGACCAAGAAACATTGCTGGTAATAAACACTGAATAATTAAGTTAGCCAAAGGATATCAAAAAATAAATCAATATGTGTTTTGTGGATTATAGAAAGGCCTTTAATTTGGTTGACATGTGAAGCTGTGCAATATCCTTAGGAGAATGGGCATTCCAGAACATAATTCTCTTGAGGAATTCTTAATTGGTGCAAATCTGGTACAGGGTTATCCTTGTAGTGTTGCATAATTCTTTTTAGCCAACACCATTTGTCATGCCAGTGTTCTTGTTAGCTTAGCATATTCCAAATACTAAGGAAAGAAATGAATGAATGAATGAATGAATGAATGAATGAATGAATGAAGGAAGGAAGGAAGGAAGGAAGGAAGGAAGGAAGGAAGGATGCAAGCAAGCAAGCAAACAAGCAAACAAGCAAGCAAACAAACTTCTTTAACAAGCTGCATTTGTAACAATTCCATTAAAATCAACCCAAAAATTTAGGACCAAAACCAAACCATATGAAGTACTCCTGAATTATATTGCCAGCAGCAAGGTGGCTATAATGACATTTATTAAACATTGTGTCAAATACCCAATGTAAATGAAACATTTTCTGTTTGTATTAACTTTATTTTAAGGAAATAAATTACTTTTAGTAATGTAATTTCATGTTGTTTTAAGTGACTTTCCTTTAATATACCAGAACATATAATTTTAGCTCATTCTTTCAGAAGTCACATAAATAACCAAAATTAGTTTCACCAATGGCTTAAGCTGAATAAATATAAAAAATCCTCCTCTGAAATAAAAAACCCTGTAAATAAATAAACAATGCTGCATGAGACCCAGCTTACAAATTGGATGAGCTGGAATAGTCTAACATCAATTTCTAAGAAAATTTTAGAAGAAATTATAGACATACCACTCTCTTTAAGCATCTCAAAAAACTGTTTACTTACTAGAGCCTAAGAACAGATTAATCTTATTTCATTTTTTCATTAGACAACTACTTTAACAAATTGAGGAAATTTATTGTAGGCATAATATATCTTGATTTCAGCAAAACATTTGACAAAGTTCCCTGTAGGATTCTGATAAACAGCCTAGTGAAATGTAATATGGATGGCATGTCAACTTTAATAACTGGGCATCAATGATTGGAGAGAGGCATTGAGTTGGATGCCACAAAGTTCAGTTCTGGGTTGGATGCTTCCAAAATCCAATCCCATCAGATGTTCTGGAAAGCCTTACTTAAAGCCACCAAGAGATCTAATGAAAGTAGCAGAATCATTCTCTTCCATCCAGTTTACAACATAGCAACAACAAGCCAAGGATTTTCAATCAACAATTCCAGCTGAAAGCCTGATTGAAATGATATACATTTGATTCCATTTAGTATATCTAGAACACTGAGATTATCATCTTCCTAGTCACGTTTCCCTATGATCATACAAAAGTGCACTTTGGGTGTGTGTGAATGTTCCTGAGCATAAGAATGTAATCTGAGCAGTGAAGCAGGTTTTATAACTGGTATATCACAAAAAAGATATATTTACTGTAAATATATGAAAGTGATAGGCAAAACTAGCTGTTGTGGCCCAGCAGGTGCCATTGGAGCTGCTACCAGACTCCGACAGCGAGGGGCCCTTTGAGTCGGTTCTGGAGGATGTGGAGGATCCTGGACAGGGTTCCGACTCCAAGCAGGGCACAGAGAGGCTGGTTGGCCACCAGGAGGCACCTGAGCCTTGGACAGTGGGAGGAGACAAGGGAGAGTGAGCCGGAGGCTAGTAGTGAGTTGTTCCTGGATGCACGCCATCGAAGAGCTACTAAGCATCAGGAATAATTACGCAATTACAGGAGGTGATTGTACTTAGCTGGTGGTCCTTAGGCTCCTCTCCAGACTATAAAAAGCTACTGGTGCACACGCTCCTCTTTGCAGAAGTCAACGCAGGATTGAATGTTGGAGGACATTACTGTGAGCTTGGCAGGCTGGATTGCTGCCAAGCCTTCTCTGTGTTTATTGCTGCCTGAGTTTGTCTGAGTTGCTGCCAAGGTCCTTATCTGTTTGTTCTGCTTGGCTTTCAGCCACCGAGGTTTTGGTGTCTTGCTATTAAAGTACATTGCAGTTAAGCTTGTCTTGGCATTCCTTACTGGACGGAGGAGGGGGTCATTACACCCTACTAAAAGAAAAGTTAGCAACTCTTTCATGCTGCCTAGGAAATTCTGGAAGTTGAAGTCCACCCATCTTAAAGTTGTTAAAGTTGAGAAACACTGAATTAAGAGTGTATGTTTTGTGTCTGGTTGGGAAGAAAAAGGCAGAAGGAGCTAATCTTACTTAACAAATCTTATAGGCAGAAGGAGTCAAAGTGGCAGACAGAGGAGTCATAGAGTAAATCCTTAATTCTTTAACTATAGCCTACTGCCTCCTTGTGGTTAATAGATGCTGAAGTGTCAAATCATTGGACTGGACTGTGGAAAATGTCCAGATGCAAGTTTTCTTCAGTAAAAATATTATTATTTACACCATGAGTATCACTATGAGGCCCTGGTTACCCAAACACAAAATCAACTGAAAATGGGCATGGCACTAGATAGAGGTTTTCATCAACAAAAAGGTATTTCTAAAGATCAGGAATGCTCTACCTCCCACATCTGTTCCCAGCTTGATGGCAGAGAAAATGAGAGTGATGAATTCCACCTTTCTGTCAGTTAGATCTCCAGGATACAAGCTCTAACACTTCCATCTAGGATGGTATCAAGCAACTTAAAATGAAAGAGTAAAGTTTTCACCACTCTTACCTTAACTTTTATGTTGCAAAACAAAAGGAGAAGAGTTACACCACTACTTGGCCCCAGTAACAATCCTTCATCCTATTTGTCCTATTTCAAAGTTTCCTCCCAAGCAATTTTCCTTATCCTGCTGTCCCACCTTTTCCATAGGTAACAAGCAGATATGCAGAAGCTTGGCATCCATATGATAATCTAAAGATAAATCACATATTTTCCTGACTTTTCAGTGTGCTTCACTGGCTTGATAAAGAGAAACAAACCATCATCATCTGTACCGCTGTGAACTCCCAGCCGAACCAGAATAAGCCAAATTTCAGGTAATTCTCTCCTCCTTCTCTGGCTTCATAGCATTTACTAAACCTGTCCTGGCTGATTGTTAGTCCAGACTTATCCTGGCCACTGCTTTAGGATATGCATCACTTCATTGCAGATAAATCAAAGATGACACTGGGAAGTAATCAGTAGCAGGGCATGGCCAGGCTCCCTACTTTGGCATCTTCATCCCGTGGAAAGCAATAAATTCTTCAATGTCTTTCTGAAAAAGAATGGAAAGATTTTCTGAAAAGTTTGCATGAACCTTTCCTCCTTACCTTGCTCCGTTTCACCCCATTGCATATGAATATGTCAAAACCCAGGAAGTGAAAAGTTTGGCACAACACTAGTAATAATACTGCTTGTTTTTTTCTGACAGCTTCAATGTTCTACTACCTATATGAGATTAGAATTCTATGAAATCTACAATTCCATCTAGGCTAATGAAATTAAAGACAGTAGAAAAAACATATGACTTAATAGTCTTCAGATGTTATCTCTAACAACCAGGGAAATTATTCATAAGTGGGCTGGACTATCTGTAGCTGGGGACTGTGAAAAATTATTTTGAGGATGATAGAGAAGGAGGAGTATCTTGAGAGAGAAATAATCAGCAGATGGAAGAGGCAATTTATCATTTAAATGGATTCTTAGGCATGATGGAGACAGTCTGTGAAACAGAAATCCAATAGATTCAAAGAAATCATGCTTTAATAAAGGAGGCTTTGTTTCTCAATTCACAAGGTTCTGAACTTTAATTCTTGGCACTGAATTCATTTTAAAAGGGAACTAGGTCCTCTGATTGTTTGGAGCATTCACATGAATGTAAGTAGATGTCCATTCAGATGCTGGTTTTTGAAAGAAGGCCAGGGTCAGGGATAATAGTAAGATTGGGTTTCATGGATATGTTGGAAGTAAGGCCAATGACCTATTGTTTCTAAATGCCCAAATAGGGTTTCTGAATCACATTAATTGCTACACAAATATTGAAGGAGCAGAAGACAAATAAAATAAAGAGGAAGAAGAAGAGAAAAAGAGGATGAAAAGAAGATGCCTGGAATTGTTAGAATGCAAACTGAATACTGCATGTACAAAATGGTTTAGTTTAAGGATGAGTAAGCCTACAGACAGAAGATATGCTGTATATTAGTCCAGTTTTGCTGCCCTGAGTCTAAGCTTCAGCCCTTGTGAATGAGAAAAACAAATTAGTCAGAGTGCATATGTTTCAGTGGTTTGAAATTTGGCAAACCTTTTGTGGCAGGGTAGGTTAATAGGTTTGCCTTGAAATATGTAACCCCCTACCCCTCCTCCATCTTGTATAGTTTTTGGAGAGAAAATGGTTTTGAGAATGAGATTGATGGTACAAAGGAAGAGGCAAGGCTGCATGTTAGGAAACAAAGCAGAAAGATTAATAATAGATGGTGCTTAAAACTAAAACAGGAGTTTGGAATAGATGTTTCATGTTCTCAGCTAAAGTCACCTCTGTTTGCATTTTCTATTCTGATGTTTCTTTCAGCAGAAAAGAAGACATGGTTAAGTAAGTAAAAGTCCCTTTCATTACAGTTATTGACACGGAAGCTGAAAAATAGCTTTACACTCATGTACTTTTCAAAACAAAACAAAACACCAGGCTCAAGGGAAGTCCATTAAGTCTATGTGGTGGCAGTAACTGTGTGATAAAACTCTACCCTTTTCTGACATAGATGCACATTTTAAAAGGTTGAGCTTCAATTGCAGGGCTGAAGCATACATATTGACTTCTCCCCCTCTGCCAAATCCCCTGCAAAACATGATTTACTGCAACATAACTTTCATTAGGAAAAAAAATAAAATGTTATATGTGCAAAAATTCTTAGTCTGTTCCTTGTCCCTGATTTCCATGTTACTGCCATGGTCTTTATAGCTGCTAAACTTCTTTATACGCATACACAGTCAAAAAAAAAAAGATTGCCGTCTCTGGGATAAGATGTTAAGAAATTAGCAATTGAACACAATTTATATAGTAGTGATGGTGAACCTTTTCAGCACTGAGTGTGAAAAAGGGAGTGCACATGCACGGGGCACCGAGTGCTGAAAAAGAACCACTTTGTGCATGTTTGTGCACTGTCGTCTGGGCCATGACCAGAAAGAGGAGCTGCCCAGGGTGGATGCACACACCAGAAAATTAAGTTCTGGTTTCCAGCACGCACATGTGTGGTGTTCAGCAAGTCTTCTAGTTACTGCCACGGATGTGCAAGCACCAATCAGCTAGTTGGCATGCATGCTCATGCCAGGAATGCAAGACCAGCACTTCTGTTTTATGGCACTGCCACATGAACAGCGGCCAGCTGATCATTGTGTGTGCATGCGCATCAGAAACCCTGAAGAGGAACAGGACTGCCATGCATGCCAGGCAACATGGCTCTGCGTGCTACTTTGGGCATGCATGCCATAGGTTCACCATCATGGCTACAGAGGCTTATTCAGGAAGACAAAAGTTCTTTCTCTCAAACACTCAATCCTATTATGAGCAGGTCCAAGTCTCTGGTCTTACACTCCCTTGACATTGCATTGCAAAGCAACATTCCCACATCTGAGAACAAAGTGCAACAGTTGCATATAAATGACTGTATGACTTAGTCCCTTCTTTGCTTCCTTCAACACTTCAAAAACCCAACTCTCCAGCCTTTGGCAAAATGGCAGCATCTGTAACAGATGTTGGTGCAGATGCATTATCTGTCTAGAACTTCCTCTGGCTTTTATAAATGAGGGAGGTGACTAAAAAGAGATAAAACTATGAGGAAGCTGCAGAGCAGGAGGAAGGCAATTTGTGTCACTTCTTCATTTTGATTAAGAGAGTGGGGTTGACGTTGTGATAAGAAGCTCTTCCTCAAAGTAACTCCAAATTGTTTCACACAGGTCCATTCACTGGTTCTGGTATAATATCTCCTTTTGAGTTAAATCTTTCTCCTAAATTAATATTTCTCACAATAGAATTCCCTATGCCACCAGACTTGAAATTTTGGGCTTGGACAACCTGGAAATGTGCCATCTGCTGTATGATCTAAGCACAGTACACATAATTGTCTGCTACAATGTTTTACCTGTCAATGACTTCTTCAGTTCAACCTCAATAATACAGGGGAAACAATCGATACAAACTCAAAGTAAACTGCTCCAAACTCAATTGCAGAAAATATGATTTCAGCAACAGAGTGGTCAACGCCTGGAATGCTCGACCTGACTACACTGTTACATCCTCAAACCCCCACAGCTCCAATCTTAAATGTCTACTGTGGACCTTACCCCATTCCTGAGAGGCCTGTAAAGGGGGCGTGCATAAGTGCACCAGCATGCCTACCGTCTCTGTCCTACTGTCCCCATTTATTTGTATTCATTTCTTTCATTCATATCCATGTTTATATTTATTCCTGCTATCTTGTACATGTTTGACAAACTAATAAATACAAATAGAAATATTTGTTGCTATGTACATGATGGAAGCAAACCTTTAAGGTACTCCAAAGGTGGGAACAAACCCATAGAGTTGTATAGATTAGACCAGTACTGTAATTCTGGATTCATCCTCATTATTCTTGAAATCTACAGTGGTAGGAGGAAGAGGTGGTTTGTCTGGAGTCTCCATTCACAATCGACCCATTAATTGAGTTACAGCTTGGCTTTTAATTACCCTTTAAAATATATTTTAATCTATTTGTTTGAATATCTATGTATTTATACATCTATGTATCTTCAGCACAAGAACCCAGAGACACACTCACTTTATAAATAATGCTCTTTTTAGAACACTATTGCTGTTGATTGTATTATGTTGCTTTCCCCCAACAAAGCTTTTTAGGCAAGAGGATTGAATTCAGTGCATCCTGAAATACACTACCATTATATCACTTTAATCAGCAAGAACCTTGCCAATAGATTCAATTTAAATAGTATCAGCAATCAGTGAGGTCCACACACATGGGAAATCCCTGCATCTTGGCTGCTTTCTGTCCGTCTGATGACAGTGATGTAAATTCTAATAGAAGAGAACGACTGCGATGGAATGTGCAAAGTGGCAGCATTTCAAAGTAAAATGCAAAAAGACTGGCTGCTAGTTGTGTTTGAAGAATGAGGTTTTGCTTTCCTCTCATAAGCTCAGGCATGAAAAGAGCACATGGCTCTCCATTTGAAGAACCATGAATGAAGCAGCTGGAAGCAAAACACTGGGAAAAATACAAACTCTACACAAAGAAATGAAAAGAACAAATCAGGATATTTTTTTTCTTTTAAAGCTCTGGCACATTCCAGCACCCCCCCCCCCCCCAATATTTGCCTGAAGAATGCAATGCAATTGCAAGAGGGACTGAGCAGATGCAAACGTGACTTGACTTTGCAATGCCCAGTTTTCTGCTCCAAAGCTAATGGTTTAGAGTGGTAAAGATCAGCATGCAGTGGAAAAGCATCGGTCTGCACTACTAAGTCCAAAGGCAAGGTAAATGTCAAAGTTTCCTGTGGCAGAAAATACTCAGCATGTGAGATTTGGCCTGTGCATCCTCCACCTCTGGGTTTAATTCCAGCCTCTCAAAAACTGGTTGGAGAGATTTCAAATAATTATTCAGTTTACTTTGACTTCCTCTTCATCCTTTCTGGAACTGAACATTCTTCCAGAGTGGTTGTCACTTCAGGGTCAATAGTGGACTCCTGTCTTGTCACCATGTCTGAGCACACCTCATTAGATCAATGACAGCCTTTGGCTAGACTCCCTCCTAGGTATAATTTATAGTGATAACAATGTTGTTTTGCTATTTGCCCATCAGTATTAGTATAAAAAGATGAAACCAGAGGCAGTTTTCAATAGGAGGGAAAGCAGGATACTAGTGAGTGAATATTCACAGAAAAATAACAAAAGAAACCAGAAGAGAATAAGCAAGGGAATGGCTTTAGGTAAAGTTGGTACTAAATACAAATACATTTGAAAGAACAGAATGATAGCGAAAAGCTCCAATTATTCTCAAAATAGACTAGAAGACATTTCTGTGTGGAAACATGACAAAAACATTGAAGTTTGTTGTTATATTATATAAATTTGTTGATATATTATTATTTTTCTTTCTTTCCTTCTCTTCTTCTCAATCCTTCTTTCAATTCCTGTCTGTCTGTCTGTCTGTCTGTCTGTCTGTCTGTCTGTCTCTATAGCAATAGCCCATCTAGCACACACCCCTCACACACACACAGAGGAGGGAGGGAGAGATAAATGGATTAATTTTACACAGTTGCCCTAATCCAGCAAAATGATCTATACATTGCCCAATTTTTAATTATGTTTTATTTGCTTTATGTAGAGGTGAATATCTTTTCAGTGAACAGTTACTTTCCGGAGCAGAATTCTATCTTATTCTTTTATGTGATATTAAGGCTATTTTATGCTACAATTCTCCTATGTCTCTTGCCCTGCAATGGTGACAAACTCTGCCATTAATTTCCAGCAGTCACGGTTATAGGAGGCTGCAGAGACTACAAAAAAATAACAAACAAACCTGAGGGCTGCACCGAATTCCTTCTTTTCAAACCCTTCACCATCAGCACCTACATTTTTTTCTAGATAATGGGCAAAATTCAAATACCCAGAGGAAATGTTAAACAAGTAAAGATTTAATTATCCAGTGAAAACCCAATGTCTAGTTTATAGTGTCCTTCCTCCCACCAACTCTGTAGCCATCTCTAGATTTTTTTGGTCTTGTGAAAGGGTGCCCTATAGAAAGTGGATAGCCCCTTGCTTCATTCCATATACGGATTTCTAGATTATTGTCTACCAATCTAGTGTTCTCTATTGTTATTATCGATTACAAGGCTAGTTCAGAATGTAACGATATGCACAAATTACTTTGAGAGACAGGAAGGAAAGCCACAGACTCAACAACTAGAATGTATCTTTTAGATCAGCTCATTCAAGGAGGGAGGGGGAGTATTTCAAAAGGACCCTCCCTAATTTTCTGGAGAAAATATGGGAGAGGAAAGGGACAAATGCTTTTAATTTTAAAAGATTCTCTTTAGGTAATCTTATCAGTGGTTAAAGACACTGAGCATGTCAGCTGGAAAGCTGACAGCCTGGGTTGGAGACGCAAGCACCACACAATAGGGTAAGCTCCTGTTATTTGTTCCAGCTACTGCCCATCTAGCAGTTCAAAAGCATGAAAATGTGAATGCATAAATACCAATTTAGTGATAAGATAACACAGCATTCTGTGCACTTCAATATATAGTCATGTTGGCCACATGATCCTGGAAGTGTCTTTGGACAAGGCTGACTCCCTCGGCTAAGGAATGAGATAACCACTGTCACCTAGTGTCAGATATAATTATAGACAGGAGAAACATTTACCTTTACCTTGCCATAAAGTTGAGCTAGTACTGGTTGTGCTTCTTGTCTGACTACCCCATAGAGCTAACACAGGATTTTCCTTGTAAACCTCCTTGTGCTTTTTAGATCTATGCTATGAAAAGACTAGGAAAAAGCTTATTTTTAAAAGGCACAATTTGTTTTACAGTATGACCATTGTTAAGAGGGGAAAAAAGTTGTTCAATTATAACATCTCTTTAACAAGAATCTCACCAAACAGCAAATGAAATGTGATTCACAGGATTGCAACGTGTCCCCATAAGAGAACATTCCTGCACATAAAATTCAAATATGTCATGAAGTTGAAGCTGTCCCATCACTTTGCTATGTGCAGAGATTCATTACTTAATTGTGTAGGAGTGTTCAATAATGTGTATTGGCAAAAATGATGAAATGGCATTTGTAACCTCCGATCCTTGATTGCTTTAGCTTTATGAAAGAATATATGTGTGTGTGTGTGCGCGCGCATGCGCGCACGCGCGCACACACACACACACACATATAACGTTGAGCTTGTCGATCAGAAAGGTTGGCAGTTCGGCGGTTCGAATCCCTAGTGCCGCGTAATGGAATGAGCTCCCATTATTTGTCCCAGTTTCTGCCAACCTAGCAGTTTGAAAGCACGTAAAAATGCAAGTAGGAAAAATAGAGACCATCTTTGGTGGGAAGGTAATAGTGTTCCGTTGCCTTTGGCATTTAGTCATGCTAGCTACATGACCACGGAGACATCTTTGGACAGTGCTGGCTCTTCAGCTTCGAAACGGAGATGAGCACCCCCCCCTATATAAATGAATTAGTCAAGTAATCAATAAAAGAACATGATTAGCAAATACCTATTATTGTTTAACCCATCATTGTTAAGCACATTTTAATTCTGAGCAAGACTAAAACTAAAGCAAGATTATATCTGGACATCTTTAAGTTAAACCATTTTTAAACCTTAAAAGAAGCCTCACTGCTAACTATCCCAATTACTCCTAGAAGGAGTAGCTTCTAAGTTCTGTAGTTTCCCAAGAAATGACCTAGTTTCTGAATTTGTAATTTCACCTCCTGTGGAGAGAATTTCTATCTGAAGAATGACTCTACTTAAATGTAGGGATTGAATATCATATTCAGTATTATTCTTTGTTCACAACAATATGAAACAGTAGTATGACTCGCCTTCAGAAGTTGTGAATGATCCAACACTGGAAGTTTTTAAGAAGAGATTAGACAACCATTTGTCTGAAATTGTAAAGGGTTTCCTGCCTGAGCAGGGAATGGACGTGAAAACCTCCAAGATCCCTTCCAACTGTTATTCTATTCTATTCTAAGTCACAGCGACTAGTTTTTAGTTGATGTTGGCCTTTATATGCATTGGGTTATTCCCAATAACCTAGCATGTCATAATGCACCAACAGATTACATATGCAATTGATAGATGGAAATGTTGTCTTCATTCTGATGGAATTTGCCATTAAACCCGATTCCCAATAAATAAATAAAATGTCCTTTCTGACAGAGAATTTGAAAAGCACTTACAAACATCTTTTGACTGCAATGACACTATATATTTATCCTAATATGTACGTCCCAGTGTTCATGATATAGACTGAGTAATGGAAAAAATAGACTGTAAATGCACTTATTCCTACTTCAAACACACATAGACTCCTCCATTTATAACTACACAGACACACAAACCATAATCTTCTCACATTTACCAGAGGTAATTTGCAAATTACCAAATTCTTTTATTTGGTATGCTATGCACTTCCTCCTGAAAGCTCAGTGAAGCCCTAATGAAGTTATTCCCTTGTTACTGCTAATGTATTAAATGAATTAGTTTATTAACTAGCCAAACTAATGTGAACAATTACTTCCACGTGTATATACAGATAAACATTGATTTGTAATGAAAACTACATATTTCTCTTTTAGCTATAATTACCATTATATTATATATTACAATTTTTGCCCCATTTGTAGATATATGATGCATTATATATCCCTGGTAACTTTATCTGTGGTTTGGTACATATAGTAATGCAAATATATTTTCAAAATATATTGTCCCTTTTTCTATTGTCCCTTTTTCTTTTTTTCTCCCAATAAGATGGATAAACTTTTAAACAAAACATCCTAAAATTGTGTAATAGCCACACATACTAGAGTCAACTAAATGACATTAAATTATTGTGTCTGATAACCTTAGGTGATCTTATTGTACTACGAATATTCAAATCAGTAGGCAGAGAAATCTAGGATATAAATCTTTTCTCCAGTCAAGCATAAAACAAAGAAAAATAAATAACACAATGCACTACCTAATAAGAGGCAGCTTAGCAGTTTTCCTTTTTGTGCCATCAACAATCTCAATAAAAAGGGGAAGAAATATAATATCAAAATTTCTCTAATTTGGTCACTTCCACACAAAATTAAATTATTTGGTGAGTTGAATGAGAAGCAAGATCCAGTTGCCTTCAAACATTGTATCATCTAGTATGAAGATTATACATTTTTCAAGTGTGGTTTTCCCATTGGAATTTCTATGAATTTAATCTCAAAAGGCTCTTAGATGCCCTCATCAAACATGAATATAAATGGGTAGAACAAGTACAAGTTTATAGAATAGGAAAAGACTATCTTTAGGTACAATGAATAATACTCGTGTTTTCCCAAAAACAAGACAGGGTCTTATTTTCTTTTGACCCTAAAATAAGCACTTGGACTTTTTGGGGGAGGTCTTATTATTTTTGAGGTGCAGAAGGCAGTGAGCGTGGTCACCTCATGCCTGCTGCTGTGTTGCGTGTCACTGGGCCTGCTTCTCTGTTTGTGGCGGCCATTAGCCTGACAGAAGGGGTGCGGCGACTAGGGTTACGGGAGAAGCCATTAGCTAAGGACGTGTGGGGTGCATCCCCTCTCCCTTCCCCTTGGCCTCATCTCCTCACCTTGTGTTATTTGCGTGGCAAGCAACCAGAAGAAATGGTGGGGACTGGCTGCGCATGCTGTTAAATATTTTCAGGGAGGGCTTATTTTCAGGGGAGGGATTATTTTAGTGCATGTGCTCAAAAGCCCGATTCGGCTTATTATCCAGGGAGATCTTAGTTTTTGGGAAACAGGGTATGTTGTAAAATTCTGTTTTCTAAGTATATGGACTTTTCATTGAATGCATATGTTACTTTTTCATAGACTCATAGAATACAAGGTCATCAAGTCTAACTTGCTGTACACCGTAGAATTCACTTCACCAACCTGATAGATGATTATCCAGTCTCTATCAGAACACCTCCAGTGAAGAGGAATAAAACATGGAGGAGGGTAATCCATTGATTGGTTGTTCTTACTTTGAAGAAGTTCTTCCTAATGTCTAATCTGTATTTAGATCCTTGAAGTTTCATCTTGTTAGGTCTAGTCATAACTCTTGAACAAATGAAAATAAATCCAAACCTTTTTTAATATGACAGCCTTTCAGATACTTAAAAACCATGTCATGCCCCCTCTCCAGCTTCTCTTCCACAACTTACTATCAAAGGTTTTTAAACCATTCCACATATGATTTGGATCATATGATGGTCCTTTTACCAATTTGGTAGCCCAACTTGGTAGCCTTTGGTAGAGTTGCTCCACTGTCTTTTTAAAACTAGGTTGTGCAGAATTGAAGATAATACTCCAAGCAAGACTTTTTACGCTCAAGATGTTTCTTGAGATGCCTTTGGCTTTCCTTGCAGTTGCCATACACTGTTGGGACAAATGAAAAAAGCAAAATGTTAAAAAGTTATGATATTTATGTAGTTACTTACCAAGCACATATAAATTATATTAAAATAATAAAATAATAAAAATATCTTTACAATACCCAAAGCATGTCACAACCTTTGTTGGAAATTGAAAGTTGAAAAATGTGACACACCCTATGACATGTTGAACATGTAATCCTCTAGTACATCCAAATCCATCTCACAGTGATCCATTCTTGACCCAGATTTGCCCCCTGTTGTACATGTTTCTTTTATTTTTCTTAATGAACTGCATGAATTTATGTTTTTTTCATTTCAAATTTCATCCTATTTTTTCTGCCCACTGTTGTAGCTGAAGTCTTGTTGATTTTTCCACTCTCTTCCCAAGCATTAGCCACTTTTCTTAGCTTTGTATCATCTACAAATTTGATAAGTGCTCCCTTGACTCTCTCATCCATATCTCAACTTCTCAAGATAGACATTTTCTTCAGCAGCTGCCATATATGATCAACTCATGTTCTGAAAAATGATAGGCTAGACCATGAGATTAGTGACTAGTTTAAGGTATCCAGTTTATACTGATTTTTTTTCATGTCTCAGACAGTTTTCTGGATTGTGGCCATGGTTTACTATCAAAATGCCAAATGTGGACACAGGCCTGAAAGAAATTAGGAACACTTGGTTTATTTGATTTATTTTATTTCAAGAATACCAGGATGATGTATCTTAAAAATCAACTGTACAATGCTGTATTAAAACCGCGTAAAACTTTAAATAACCCAATACAAAAGCACAGAGAGACAAGATTAGCCATAGATATTACACATATATCTGGCTTTTCTGAAAGCCACAAAATATTACATTGTCATTCTAAGTTGTGTATCTGACACTACCTATCCTGAACAAATGGCTTTAGTGCTGCTAGATTTGTAATAGCAATAGAATCAAGTGCAAATGTATCTGCAATGGTGAAGGTCAGAGAGCATTGCTTAGAATTTATTGCCATAAAGGTTACTACAGGAACTGGGATGGGAAACGTGCTTTTTAAAAAAAACTAACCAGGATTGGTATACTATATAAAAGAGGATATAGCAGCTAATAATGCTAATAATGCTGCAAATGTATAAGGGACAAGCGTAGTTACTCTGAACAAGCCTCATTTTTGATCCATACATTTTTCATTTGTTGATCATTTGTAATTTTTATCCCAAGAATCTGCCTTCTTTTCCTCTCTCCACATCCCTACATCAGTGTCAAGTATAAAACCTGGCTTGCAGAAGTGCAATTTGGGACCATTCATGTTTATCTCTTTTGTAGATCCCAGACAGATCCCTATATGGGTAGATTCACTAAAGTGCAATGTTTGGTGGTATTTTTTTGCATTCAGAGTTATGGTCAAAGCATTTAAACTACGGGTGTCAAACTCGATCACGTCATGTAACGTATCACAGTGTGTTTTGCCTTTGCATAGCTGCAGTGGGCGTGGCCTGTGCATGACGTATGTGGCCTGCAGGCCGCCAGTTTGACAGGCCTGATTTAAATAGACAAAAAGGATGACTTAAACTTTGCACCTGGTTAGGAAAACAATTGTACTCCTTAAATCCCCTAAAAACTTCAAAATGGATTTTTAAATTGTCTATGGCACTCATCTCACACTGCATAATATTCAGTCAAATTATTTTGGCATCTTAAATGGAATTTTTCTGAGCTTGGTAGTAAAACACAAGAGTGAAAAAGCAAATTACAAAAACATGAAATAATGCCCCAAACAAAATGTCTAAAGCAATTTTATCACTCAAGCTAATGATAGCTGGATGGCCATGGAGTTAGTAAGTGTGTTTGTGTATAGTGTGTATAAGAGAAAGAGAGGATAATTTTAACTTTCCAAAGCAAGTAGAAAGGAGTGACTGCTACAAATCTGAACTATGTAATTGGATATCTTCATAACTTCTTACTGATTTTCTTCTACAAATATTTAAATCCTAATTGTCTAATATTATTTCATATTTTAAGGATTCTTCTAAAATCCCATTTTTGTCAGTGGGATCTGAGCAGCCATTTAAGCTTCAGCAGTTTTTTCTATGGCCTTTACAATCCCTAATTATTATTCTGCCAGCATAAAAATCACATGTTATTACTTGATAGTGTCACTTCTTTCACACCAAATAACATGTAGCTGTGCAAATTAAAACTATAATTAACTCAGTTCAATTCTTGAAGCAGTGAATTTTTAAATTAAATTATTATTATTTTATTTCCGGTGGAGAGAACTCCATTTCTTCCAAGGGCATGGTGTCATGTGGAATCATTGTTTTTATTCTTAAAACCTCGTCTTGTTACATGATTATTTGAGTGAGTCCAAATTTGACATTGGATCAAAATGGCCACCTGTTGTCTCAATTTTCAGCTTTCACACTGTGTTCTGTATGCTGCACCCCATAAATCTATCTGATGCCCTTGGACTCTATGAAAGCTACCATCTCAATTCTGGGACATGTTGACTTTTAGACTATTGGAAGGAAAATTCATCTGGTTCAGTTCCAAGCTGGGAGAAAGACACTGGAAATAAAATGGAGGCTGGTGGCTGATTGGAAAGAAGGCCCATTTATTGATGAACAGAAACACACACACACACACACACACACACACACACACAGAGAGAGAGAGAGAGAGAGAGAGAGAGAGAGAGAGAGAGAGAGAGAGAGAGAGAGAGAGAGAGAGAGAGAGCACTGGGTCACCTGAACAATTAGCTAGATGAGTGCCCAGATTTTTATACAGATCATGAAATGATTCTGGGGGTGGGGTATGGGCAATGAAGGGGATTGTGTTCTGAAAGGGTGTTGGGCAATTCCTATTGTGGCTAATTGTGGCCTTTGACCTGTGCTGGATCTTGGGTGAGGGCTGCTGTACTAACCCTACCATTCTGCTTTTGTTAGCTGTCAAAATTTACCACAGGGAGTTTCAAAAATATTCTGTCTTGAATGGGTTTCTGCTGGCAGTAATTGCTTTGCTTATGAATGGAGCCATTTAGATAGTTGGCTTCTTTCAATAAGCTCTTTATCTCCTTAAGTGCTGGCATCTGCTGTGGGCTATTAAGAAAGACTGAGGGGAGTGCTTTCTGCCTCTAAAACCATGTTTCTCCATTTCTCCTTTAAGGAAATATAATATTCTGCATTTTGTAATATTCCCTAAAATATTTCATTTTTCTGGGGAGGGGGTTGGCTTCCCACAAGACATAATATATAGGCTGCATCACCATCTCATTCTTTTCTCCAGGCCTAAAATGGCTGCAAGCTGATCTTGAGGATATGAGCATTAAAAAGATTAATGGAAGGAGAATGCCGATACATATTGGTATCTTGTACTGTATGTCTGGGACAGTCAGTCTATCCTTTAAACAAGCTTAAAGCTTAAAACTTAAAATGTGGTTTACCCCAGTTTGGGATAAATACCACTGGGAATATATTCTGAGGATAAAAAGAGGAATTCTTCCAGTGGTGGGACTCAGCCAGCTCGCATCTATTCGGGAGAACTGGTTGTTAACTTTCTGTAGTTCAGAGAACCGGTTGTTGGAAGAAATCTCCTTTTGCTTTTCCCCACTTTACAGGGCTAATCCTGTAAGGAAGGCAGGAAGGAAACATTCTGGTGTTGTTTCTGGCCTCATCTTTATTGCCCTGCTTACAGAAACTGTCTCTCTGGTTAACCTTTATTACATTATAGCAGCTAAGGCAAAGTGCCCATCAACATGAGTGACACTGAGTTCGTCCACCCAGTCACATGATCACCGAGACATGCCTACCCAGCTGGTCATTAGGGCAGAGAACGGGTTGTTAAATAATTTGAATCTCACCACTGAATTCTTCTGAACATTACTTTAGCCAAATTTCTTCATGGTTTCCAGAATTTCAAATGAATGTATTTTGCTTCTGAACTGGGAGAGATAATAATAGAAATCCTGTAACAGAGAAGTGGGCAACTAAAAACTGCTACAGTCCCATTCAGAACACACTGTTGGATTCAGGTTTACTGCAGCGGCTTTGAAGCAAAAAGTACCAAAGAACAAAAGAGTCAGCCTGAAGTCTAATAAAGGAACAATAGAATAGATCCCCACCCCACAAAAAGGGAATTTACTGGGATGAAAGAGACAAGATAAATATTAAGTTGGTTACCAGACTTAATTATATTTATTCTTCAACCATTCATGACTTCTTATGGAAGTTGTGCTCCAGAAAAAGAAAGCTCTTTAGTGGTTTAACTGTGTTAAACATCCCCAGGTGTTGTCCAGCTTTAATATCTGTCACTTTCAGAGACTATGTCAGAGTTATGATATGATAATGTTAACATTAACATTTAACATATTTGTTATTTCAGTCAACCAACATATTTCTCCCTCTGGATCCATGAATTAGGCAGTTCAGGTTGCTAGGTATTGAAGCCAGTCCAGAATTTTGTGGAAAGGGTGGTCCCTCAACCAGCTGGGCTGTTTACCAGTTGGCTAGTGATAATGTGTCTCTGAGTTTGTGATGCCAGCCACAAGCTTTTGGGAATTCAGTCTATGGCCAGGAAACTGCAGGGATAAAGCTTCAAGTGAATTTGCCATAGCACCTGGCTAATGTAAAATCCAGAGTATTTATTCAGCCAGCTTTATTTAACCTTTAACAAGAGATAAACTGTTTAGGGACCAGATATATCAAATTATCACATTTTATAACTTATAAATATTTTAATCTAGGGACAAGGATTGAAGTCTGCCTGCCTGGCTGCCTACCTTCCTTCCTATTATGCAATCATTTAGCACACTGGTTTAAAGTTGTCGTCTTCTTTTTTATCATATACTACCCAACTGAGTTTTTTAGATAGTCTAATTAGGAATAAGCAAATTGTAAATCCCCCTTCATCAAAAACATTGTACACAAGCTGCAGTTGGCAGGCACTAATTATAAGAATGGTTTGCATAGACTCTCAGCTAATAAATCAACTTGTGCAGGTTGGATAGGTTAGTAGTTAGTATGGTAACTATGATAATTATGGGAAATACAATTCAGACTAAATAATGTACTAGCAATGTTCAGCATCTTCAGAAAGGTGGATAAAAACTACCTGTGTAGAAACTGAGGCAAGGCCTTCAAACAGATTACATGATCAGCACTCTAGTGATCTCTGGAGGCTGAAAGCCAAAGTCAATTCAGTTGTATCTCTGGTATGATTAAATATCTGATTAGTCAGCAGATAAAGCTGGGAAATAATTACTTCAAATTTCTCTGTGGGATCGTGATGTCCCCAATAGGTTTTAAGGAGGGTGGCTTACCATCAGCAGTTTTCCTAAATACTTTGTTGGTGTTTTTTCCCTTGGTGCAGCTGTAAAAGTCACTATTCATCAATGTGTTGATTATCTTTCCTCAGTTGTCCACTGTAGTCTGAATTTAGCTGGCAGTTGCCACCAGTGTAATAATGGGGTCTTTATGAGATGGAGTAAGAAAAAGAAAAAAACTCAGAAATATCTTACCTGTTATGTTTTCTGGGAAATTAGCAGTCAGCTAAATCCATTAATGTTGCAGGTTGTGTGTACCTATTTCTTTTGCTATCTTTTCCCCATTACATACATCCTTGAGTAAGTCGTTGGTTGAAGGTTGAACAGCTGGGATGCCCTAGAACTAAGATACAACCTTCTAGAGCTAATATGTGAAGTCATGTTGCTAACTGATTGTATTAATGCAAAAAAGCAGGGCCCATTGTTTAACTTGTAAGTCCTGAACAACTTGTCTTCCATTTTGAGTGTGTCATCTTTATTTTCTAGTATGGAATTGAAAAGTTTAGGTATGTGTTTTAAAATACTATAGATCAGTCTCCCCCAAACAGTTTTTGGAGCTAATACCATGATGGCTGGGAATTTTGTGAAGCATAGTTCCATTATATCTGGAAGGCATCATATTAGAGGAGGCTGCATCAGATATTACTATAGGAACATAGTTAGATAAATCATCTCATATTTAAGGAGATTTAATGATAAAGGATATTTTTCGTTGTTATCTATTTGCTATGGGATGTAGCTATTTCTTTATGGTTAAGATACACATGAAGCTGTTTCTTCTCATACTAGATGTAGCTCTAGATGAATTTCTCTGTGCAGGTCCTAGAATGAAGCAGTGTAAGTTGCAGAGGTGGGTGCCTCTCAGTATGCTACAGTACGCCAGAAGAGGCAGTGAAAATTTGGGGGACTGGACCGGACCAGACCAGTAGTAATGGTAGTTCTCCTGTCAGAAGCTTTTCTTAAAAGTCTTTTTTCTCTGCCGGTTCAGGCAAGGGGAAAAAAAAGCCTTTAAAAATTAAGGTGGGGGAGAGAGGGACAGAGGGAAGGGAGAAAAAAAGAGAAAGAAAATGAAAGAAAGAGGGAGGTGTTAGAACAAAACTCACTTTTCAGCCAGGAGATTGAGCAAAGGAGAAAAACAATTTGAGTCTCCAAACTGAGCATGCCTGGCTGTGGAATTCTGGGAGTTGAAGTCCACAAGTCTTAATGCTGCAAATTTTGGAGACCCCTGCTTTAAATTGAAAAGCTGCTCGGAAGGTGGTTTGCAAAGTGACATTCAACAGTTTGTTTCTGGGTCAGCTGAACAACAAACTGGATAAAAGGAAGGATTCTTATATAGTTCTATGTTTTTGAAGTTTTGGGTTTGTGCAATATGGGCTTTGTGTTTGGATGATTCCCTGCTTGTGTGAATGGAGCCAAACTTTCTATAGGCTCATTATCTCATTATTTCTATCTGGAAGGAATGTGGAATGAGCTTCAGGCAGGTTTCTTTGTTAGCAGCTTGATTTTTCCTTTTCTGGGAGAAAGAAAGAAAGAAAGAAAGAAAGAAAGAAAGAAAGAAAGAAAGAAAGAAAGAAAGAAAGAAAGAAAGAAAAACAGCACAACAATTTATGGCTAGAAGTCTACTTGGAGATCATCTAGTCCAACCCCCTGCTGCAGCAGGAAACCTTACATTGTCTGGATTATTTTGATGCCTCTAACAGAAGAAAATTGCCAAAAAGGAGAAGGAGTTTACTAGGACAAAGCTGTCATGCAGAGGAAGGCAGAAATATTCCTTGACTTATCATTACAATTGAGCCCAAATTTTTTGTTGCTAAGCAAGAGTGTCATTAAGTGAGCTTCACCACATTTTTCAAGTTGGCCATGCTCACTTGGTCACATGACCGCCAAGCCATACCCACAAAATAGGCCACACCCACATAATAGATAGTAAAAATATTGAAACCCACCCCTAGTAAATTGGCTGTGAGGTCTACCTTTCCAGGTTAGGTATCTAAAGAAGTGTCACAGTACTATTAAGGAAAGGATGAATGGAGAATTATGCAGGAAGGGGTATATGATGGAGTGATAGAGGAGACCATGGATCAACTTTATTATGTCCTTTGTGCTCTTTTGGTTGTTTTCATGCAGATATTTCATTACCCAAACTAGGTGATATCATTCCTGCTAGTCTTCCTTTTACCTTGGATTGGGGGGCTTTTTGAGGCATTCCTGGCTGCAAGCATGTGATTTTTCTTGATGGAGCGTTATTAGATTATCATCATGCATAGTTTCAGATACATGCAGGAAATGAACTGCGTTATGTATTGAATGTATATAATGGTGTTCATTGTGTTAAAGTGAAACTAACCTTTAAATGACCCTAACTGTTAACTGTGCTAAAGGGAAACTAACCTTTAGATGGCCCCAACTGTTTTGGAGGAAAATGTAGAACATTTATATTTGGGTGGGCTTTTTCTAGCTCTATGATTGGTTAAGGCCCTATGGGCCTAGAGTATAAATCACAGGCATTTGCCTGCAATTCCCCAGTTCCATTTTGAATCAATAAGTGCTGTTGCAGCTATGGTTCTTGCCTACTGAAGCCCACTAGACAGCAAACGGAGCCCCTTGCAATTAATTAGTCAACAGTGTTACTGGGTGGTTTTCATCACATCAGGTTCCAGCTTCCTCTAGCTAAACTGATGAGATTTTGTGCAGTTGAATATATTCCTGACATCATAGGAGGGAGAAGCTGTAATCTGGCATGGTAAAGTGATATTTTGCTCAGTGATATTTTTGACTAATTGTAAAACAGAACATTATGCTATCTGAAATTACATCTGGGATTCTTAATTTTGTGAAGTGAAGACCAGATTAGATGGGAAATTATTTTATCAAAATATTTAAAATGCTTGTTGCTTCAGGGAAGTTTTTATAGCAATTTCTTGCATAAAGGAAAGGATAAAAACTGCCAATTTTTCTATTGGTTACTTATGGCCTTTCACACAATTGCTAGTTACGTTAGAAGAAAAAGCATATATTAATCACATGTATTACAGTTATAGTGGTAGAAATGAATTTTCTGTGTGTTTGCTATCTAAATAAAAAATGTTACACCTTTTCTTCTCTTACCAAAGGTGAACCTTACAAGCCCCCACTACTGAACTTGTTTCTCCTTTATACTTACAGGCATGGACAAACTAAAAATTGTATCACAAACACTACTACTTACTACTATTATTGTGGAACACAGCTTCAAGGTGGCGCAGTGGTTAAATGCAGCACTGCAGGCTACTGCTAGATCAGCAGGTCAGCGGTTCAAATCTCACCGGCTCAGGGTTGACTCAGCCTTCCATCCTTCCGAGGTGGGTAAAATGAGGACCCAGATTGTTGGGGGCAATATGCTGACTCTCTGTAAACCGCTTAGAGAGGCCTGAAAGGCCTATGAAGCGGTATATAAGTCTACTGCTATTGCTATTGCTATTGCTATTTTATCACAAAATACATTTCCTCCATAATTATATATTTTTCTGAGATTACATCTAGAATATAGAAAGGTGAATTTTAAAGATACATTTGGTATACATTCAGTTGTCAATTCCAATATTTACGTAGATATAAGGAAATGCATAGTTTACTGCAATAATCATTACATTTGGACATTTTTCAGCCTCCTCCTCTTCTCCTCCTCCTTCCCTCCTACTCATTGTCAGCTATTAACTGCCAAATGTAAAAATATCCCGGTGCTGTTTCTCTCTTTTTTTTAAAAAAAATGCAGGCTATTAATAAATTATAAGCTTGTAACATTTAAGATACATAAATGACAGCAGAAAAGAGTGGTTTATTTCTGTAAAAGAGATTGCTTGGGAGAAATGTTTTCTTTACAGAGGCACAGAAAAGATTTAGAAAAGCAGCAGAACATGAATAATTTTAATAAATATAGATAAGCAAATGAATTTAAACAATACAGGGGGAAGCAATATCATGGAACTGACCCTTTGGAAGTTGAGAAGAACAAAGTTTGCAAGAGGCCTCCATCCTGTGGTGGATAGATAATGGCTAGAATGATGATGATGATGAACACACACACACACAAACACACACACACACATACACACACACACACACACACACACACACACACACACACACACACACACACACTGCAGAGACAGGTGGCCCTGCAAATAGTCTGGATTTACATCCTGTAGGATTTATAGCTGATAAAGGATAACTAGTATTGCATTGAGAATCCTAGTGGGCAATGCTGCTCACGAAGCAGAGGTGTTATTTGGCTTTACTGTGATGTGCCAAACTGCATGAATGACTGAGCTCTGAATCAGTGGCACTTTTTGACTACTCTTTCAGGGCAGTTAATGAGATTAAGTTAAATTAATGAGATTGGTAAATTAATCTGTAGCATTATAATTTATTACAAACTGGCAATATCTGTTTACCAGATAGCAATAGCACTTAGACTTACTGTAAATATTGTTTCATAGTGTTCTATAACCCCCTCTAAGCAGTTTACAGAGTCAGCATACTGCCCCCCAACAATCTGGGTCCTCATTTTACTGACCTTGGAAGATGGAAGGATGAGTCAACCTTGAACCAATGAATTAGCTGCAGTGAATTAGCTGCAATACTGCATTCTAATCACTGTACCAATATGCCATTTTTCTTTATGTGTATCACATAGAACAGCAGAAGAAAGAGAATAATTTCTTATGTCGTAAAGATTAAGAGTTGCTACCCATTGTTTGCAGACTTATTGGGATGTGCTAGAGATAGCATGCAAATTAATTGGTTATGTCAACTGGCTTCTGGAAGCAGGGTTTGAAAATGGATTTGGCAAACTTATTTGAATTTGCTCCTAGAAGCATGTGAGCTTTGATCTATGGCATGAGGATTACTTTTCTTCCATCTTGCTTAGCAAAGTAGACTCACCTACATGGCTTATGCTGCAGAGAGTCAAAAATGTACACCAAAAACAATGTTTGAACATGAGCACTGAGATGATAATGTTGACCAGCAACCAACACTGGATTCATTCAACTCTACAGCAAATTATGATCAGAAGTAGGAGCAACATTACTAAATTAGAATTTCATAGACTATTTCTTTTGCTTGCAATGCTTCTAAAATGTTTTATATAATTAGGTCTATATAGAGAGAAAAGGAGATTCATGGCAACACATTGGACAATGTGTTCCTAAGCTCTCAGGTTCAACCACTGGTATGGCATTTCCTGGGAGCAAATACCTCCCTGAAGAAATTGGAGAACCACAGTTTTATGTAGACAGTGCCATGCTTGGTGAACCAGTGATTCAGTCTAAATCATCTTCCCATGTTTCTTTCTTTAAGTATAAACATTCATCTGTAAATGCGCATATGACATAAATGACTTTCCATGTTTGTAGCAATGGATAAATTCCCTAATACAAACTAGAACAAATTTGGATTTAGCAACAAGATGTTGCATTCTGCCTTGAGAAATGAAATTGTAGATGTTCTGTTTGTCAAGACATCTTGTCACGTTCACAGTTCTGAGTAAAAATGTTTTAATGTTTAAAACACAATGCGTGAACAGGTTCTTTGGTGTGAATAAGTAAAGGCAATAAGAACGCCTAGTAAAATGAAAACATTCAAATACTGACACATTGTTAAATGACTCTAAGATGGATTAAATTCAACCATTCTAACAATTAACCATTAGCTTGGTGAGAATTCAAACACTGATGTCTTAAACTGCAGAGGCAATCACATGATTCCAAAGTTGGATCTGTTTTGACATTTTCACTATAATTTTGAAATACATTTCCACTCCTTTTCCATTAAGCGGAAAACCTTTTTCTCAATAAATACTAAGTCTAAAATGCTTATTTCTGTAAATTTGGGCTGATTCCAACATTTATACAATTACTTGACTTTTCAATGCTTGTAATCGTGTGAACTCACAGCTGCAAGGAAATCTATTTGAGGTTATGTTAGCACAAACAGCAGTAATGGCTTCTCCTTCATTTCACTAACAGATGCAAACATGAAGAGATTCGTAGGAGAACCTGCTTTTACTGACATCAAATGTGCAGATACTATTTGCCAACCATTACAAGATCCACAACAACAACAGAGCAAGCATCTGATACTAGTTAATATTATAAGGTCTTCTGTGATAGCTGAGATCGGGAAGAGTTTTGGAAATGCATGGTATTTAATTTGGGCTGAAACATTCATATGGCAAAAAAAGCAATTTCAAATTGCTCATGTTTTTGTCATGTATATAATCAGAAATAGAATAAAATGAGAATATATGTACTGAATTATAAGAAATAAACTCTTCATTACTTACATTAATAGAAATGGATAAAAACAAATGATATTTATAGTAATTTGGGGATTGTTATAAATATATAGTATGGAGATAACATAGCTCCTAATTTCTAAAATAGAGAAATAGCCTTAAATAAATGAATCTGCAACTTTGTTGTTTGGTCAAGTTTGGGGAAAAGAATTCTTTCAAGAGAAAAAAAACGCTTAAAAATGTCCGAAGTTTATTTATATATAGGTTCTGCATAGATGAGATAAGCAAGTAGGACAATCTGGCATGTATATGCAATGCTGTGAGGTAGCAACATTTTGCAGCAATGGAAAAAAAATGATGCCCTGCAGGTTTATCTGTGCTCTTATTCAGTTTCAGCAATTTGCTGTATTTGCTGGTGATAGAAGAATGAACTGTGACATTTATCCAATAAAATATATGAATATATGGGTGCACCTCAGGATGCCTATATATCACCAGTACTGGTTGAACAGCACTGGTTAGAACTGGACTTCTGAATGCCGTTCAAGGTGAAAGTGTCATCTGTAAAGTCCTTCATGGCACAGGGCCTGGGTATTTGCATGACCATCTGTCTTTTTATCTCGGTCCATCCTTTAAAATTCAACAGGGTTGACATGCTCATCAATTAATCAGAGGCACCTTATGGGATGCAGGAGTACCTGGAAGACAGGACTCTTCCCCCAGGCATTGGGTCAGTTATAAGCTGTGGAATTAGACTCCAATGTAATGTATGTTTTATTATGTCATGTATTCATGTTTTTAACTCTTGGTAGCTGCCCACAATTATCTGGTGAATGGTTGACCCTAAAATTGAATGGACAAATGAACAAATAAAATATTTTGTAGAGGCAACACCATTTTTAGGGTTGCTTAATTTGAAACAAGAATTATAGTGTCCATATTATGGTGCAGTAGTGTGGACAAATAGATCTTCAAGGGAAGGGGAAGGCAAGACAAGGGAGGAGAGAGGGGAGGGGAGGAGAGGAGAGGAAACAATGCTTGGGCATGAATAATATTTTTGTTATGTGATGAGCATTCATTAAATTGGAATATTTCGCAATTTCTACTGAATTCCAATTTTATTATCTGTAGCAAGAAAAATCACTGGAACTGGCATGTCACCTTGAGGGCTATATGTTTCCTCACAATGTTCTAGCAGGGCTGTCAAACTTGCAGCTCACGGGCCAGATGTATCACGTGCTGGCCACGCCCATGCCTGGTTTGTGAAGGGGGGGGGGAAAGTCCCGATGCATCACATGATGATGTCAGGATGACATGCGTTTGACACCCCTCTTCTAGCTGATCTGTTTTCTCTATTTCAGATGATTTCCAAATTTTATCCAGGAAAACAAGAATGAAAGCTATTGAATCAAACATGGGCATCTGATTATATGCATTACCATTAGCTAGGTTTCCAAGGTAAAAAACACATTTTCTTTTGGTCAATTTCTAGTTGTGTGGCATTATGACTGGTTGCACAGTTGAAAGGCTGCATAAGTTGATTAAATGCAGTGGTGGAATAAAAGGAAAATAGATTCATGCATGAACATTTTTACGTATCATTTTTCAAATAATATAGCTTTCCCAGAGAGAGTTTCTGATGCAGCCTTTTCAAGGGGAAGTCACAATTTTATATTAACTTCTATGTAAAGGAATTTTCCTTTTATACCATCTGAGCCATTATATATTTGCACTAATTGTTCACTGTCCAAGTATTCTGGACTATATGAATAGTGCTTCATCTGTTTCAAAGATAATGTGGAAGAAGTCCTTCAATCCTTGGGCAAGTCCAGAATCTGTTGCCTATTATGGTAATTAAAACAGACTTTTTTCAGAAGACGTTTGAAAGTTGGTTGAGGGAGCTTTGAAAAGGGTTGGTTGAAAGACCTTTGAAAGAGATTGCCACAAAGAAGAGGGGGTCAAATTATTACAAAGCACCAGAGGGAGGGCAAGACAAGAAACAATGGATGAAAACTAATCAGGGAGAGAAACAACTTGAAATTAAGGAGAAACTTCTTTTAATTGTGAGGACAATTAACCAGTAGAACAGCTTGCTATCAGAAGCTGTAGGTACTTCATCACTGGATGTTTTTAAAGAACAGACTGGACAGTCACTTAACTAAAATGGTATAGGGTTTACTGCTTGAGCATGTGGTTGGACTAGAGGACATCCAAGGTCCCTTCCAGCTCCATTCTGATTGATTGAAAAAAGTGTTACTACTTTAAGAAGCCTACTCATTAAAGTATAATCATTCATTAGTGACCTTTAAAGTTACAACAGCACTGAAAAATGGAACATGACCAGTCCTCACATTTATATTTGAGCACTTGGCCACCAGTATGTATTTATGAGTTACAGTAATCTAGTAATCCTGATGTTGTGGATTCCCATTTGTGACCTTCCCAGCTCGCTTCCAACAAGCAAAGTCAATGGGGAAAGCTAGTTTGCTTAACAAGCATGTGACTCAGTGAAAACTGCAGTAATTCACTCAACAACTGTGGCAAAAAAAGGTCATAAAATCAGGTGTGACATTTTTACAACCAAGCTATGCTAGCCTCAGCCTTGAGGCATATTGACTCATCTATGTTGACTTCATGTAATAATTATTGTTAATTAACATGATCTAGATTGGAATTTCCAACCTTGGGTGCTGCCGTGTTGAAATAATTGTTTTCCGTGTCCCGAGCCAGCTTTAGTCATGTAGTTGGAGTTTCTGGAACTTGGCAAATTAGCACCTTGAAAGGGCAGCAGACAATAAAAGCTGTTTGTACTTAAAATATTATGAGTTTGCCTTGCTGAGTGACTTTTCTGAATATTTGAAACTTTCTTATGTTCAATGCTGCACCACTTTTTTTTTTAGAATAACAGAGTTGGAAGGGACCTTGAAGGACTTCTAGTCCAACCTTCTGCTTAGGCAGGAAACCCTACACCACTTATCTTAAAACATTTCAAAATAGCTGTAGTACTTAGCACTTAGACTTATATACTGCTTCATAGTGCTTTTCAGCTCCCTCTAAGCAGTTTACAGAGTCAGCATATTTTCCCCAACAATTTGGGTCCTCATTTTACTGAGTTCAAAAGTATGGAAGGCTGAGGAAACCTTGAGCCAGTGAGTATTGAACCCTTGGCAGTGATCAGTGAGCTAGCTTGCCATGTTGTATTCTAACCACTGTGCCACCACAGCTCCTAAGATTAGTAATCATTTTTGCCTATTCAGTAAGAACCATAACCTATTTTCTAGTTGATTTTCATAATTCACCCAATTTGTACAGTTCTGTAACTTAACCTCAGTTATTTCAATTAGAAGCTGATGAACAGTAGGACTGAAGATACTGAGAAAACATTTTACAGAGAATGTGTGTTATGCGATACATAGAATATGTGGATATTGGCAATTTCAAGGAAAGTGTAATACACATGTACACCTCTTACTAGAAAACAAAACCCCTTACTTTTGTGTTGCTGGTGATATTTACAGCCATAATGTTTAATTGATAAAAATTATCTGCTTCTACTACCTAGAATGAACAGGTTGAATGATCATTTCTTTTTTCTAAGAAAACAAAAATTCATTCCAGCATTCAGAATAGACCATTGAAATAATGAATAAAAGAAAGGTTCATTTTTCCCAATAAGTTGTTTTTACTGTACATTTTGTAGCAAAAGAGGAAGGGAAAAGAAAATATTTTGATCACAGGGATGCCATTTTCTAAAACTTCAAATAGGAAACATGACAGATAACAGGATCAAATACATAGCCATGTCACAATATATCTCTGAGTTGAGCTTTTTCTTAAAAACAAAAACAGAGATTGTATATGAGTGTTCGCTTTGCTGTTTTACAATTCTTTTCAGCACAGACCCTTTGAAAAAAAATAAATAGTGTGCAATTTCAGAAAGAGCTCCCCAATGGACAAATCTTTGGGAGCAAATAAATACATTAAACGATTCTGAATAGGCTGTGGCTCTAAAGGCCAACATTTCACTTCTGCCATGGAGTAGTGCTTTGGGAGAACAAAATTTGTGCATTCACAGCTCTTCCAGATCCATAAATGTGTTTGATTATCACTTAAAAAGGCATAATGGGTAGCCTCAAATGGATAAAGGTTTCAACAAGAAAGACAAGTATGTGAACATGATGTGGGACAAAGAGAGACTATATAGCACTGTTGAATCTGGACCCCTCCTAGTCTACACTGCATTTTCCAGAGCTCATGAGGAATATTCTCATAATCAAACTTGGAGTTTCATGTGATGCTAGAGATTTCATGCCCTTCTTTTGACTGACATGATGATATGCCAATTTGTGGTATTTGATATGAAGGCATGGATCTCCCTCCCTCTTCTAATATTTGTGAGTCGGATTTTTCTTTTTTGTTGATTAAATAGTGATTTTGGAATCTTGGTCAGAATGAGGAACATTTTTCTCCTTTCTCCCCCAGGTTATAAAAACTAAATTTCTCTCTTCTGCCCTGACACTAAACTCCCTTATATTCTTAATAACCGATGGCCATTTGTTGGTGAATAAAAAATACTGAGAACTAAGATAGCATCTCAATTATTAATAATTAATTATTAGATTTTATTTTTTTTAAAGTTATAACAAGGGAAAGAAAGGCTGTGAATATGGATTGTTGGATTTTTTTTTCTGGAGAGAAGAGAATCTTTAGGCAAACAATGACAAGATCTTTTCAAAATGTTGCTTTTAATTTTAATGTTAATTTGTGTGTTCAGGGTTTCTTTTCCCAGATATGTTGGTTATGTAGTGGCAGCTGAGGTTATTCTCCTGTTAGTTTTGTGTCCACTGAAATGTTCACCTCAGACAATGAGAAAATGAAGACAAACACAATTATCCTAAGAGTTAATAGACACTTCTTAACCAGCATTAATCCTCTTTCAATTTTGTTACACAGTTCACTGGGAAATCGGGATAGCACTGAATGTTTCCAGTGAATTCCTTGAGACATTCACAAAGATATAAATAATATGTTGAGGGCATATCACCATCTCCTTACACACATGCACACATCCTATAAACCTCATCACTTCTTTTACTCCACTTGAATTCTTTATATTAATATTTATTGACCAATATGTGGCTGAATGTGTGTGTCTGTGTGTGGTTTGTTTTCCTTCTATCACATTTATGGCCTTTTGAACTCATGGATTTAGTTATGTTTGGTAGGACTAAGAATGGAATGGAGGGCAATTTCTATTTACACTGTGCTTTCCATGACCCACTCAGAGCTCCCATAAGTTCCTTTTGATTCTGTCAGGTCACTGTCATTGTACTGTAAAAGCATACCATTCACTGACAAACTACGTTTTGTCCAAATGTTTGTGATCTTTTTGGGGTAGTTGTAACACTGAGAAGTGGAAAAGTCCCCCATGTCAAAAGAATGGCTACGTTTAGTTTTACCCTCCAGTGGCAACATGAGGAGGCTGCGAAATTTGGATTCCTGCTGACCCAAAAGTGGCTCCTTGTCTGAGTGACGGACCACTATGGAAGTTCTTGAGTCTATTGTTTCCTCCTTTTTCTGACACTTCAGGTCCAGAGAGGCAAAAGCTCCCATGAGCCGATCAATATTGTGATGCTTTGATCTTGACGGGGGCCTCCATTTACTGGACAATGTGCCCTGCTCACTTTGGAGGCTATAACCATCACAGTCACGGCTGTTCATGGAACTAGAGGAAGAAGAGATGCTGCTGTGTGCTGACTCACAGTTAAACTCCATGAGTTCATTCTTTACCACAACTTTGGGATTCACTTGTGGCAGGACTCCGTTCTGGACAGGTTGAGATCCATTGGTTTGAGAATAGACATTGCTAACATTGGCCATCTTGCCAGGATTGTTGTTGCAAATCTTGTACCGCACCATCAGTATGATGATAAATACCAGCAGAGTAGCCACAATGATGCCTCCAATGATTAAAATCATGGTCCCACCCAGAAACTGGCTGTGCATGGACTGGCACTGGGGATAGTCCTCTTTGGTGTAGAACTGGGCACAGCCTACAATGTTGGTAGCAGTGAGCGTTGTGGCAGTGTCATCCCACAGGGCCAGAACACAAAGATCATAGCCTGTTCCAGAAACCAGGTTGTTCACCACGAATGCTTTATTTGTAGCTGGAATCATCCTTGAAGAGAAAGAAAAGAATAGCATTAGATTAATTTGCAAGAGAAATATAGACTGGCAAGGCAGAGGCAACTGTGTACTTCAGAGAAGCTAAGTAATAGCAATAACAGGGACAATGTTTGAATTCTCTCCCTTTTTTTCCACTTCAGAATACAAACTTAACAATCTTGTTTATTTCTGAATACATGATTTTAAACAACTCACTCTGCCACCATATCTTGGGATTCCTCCCCAAGGTACAAGAACTGGTCCTTAAAAGATTAGTGGTTAGGTAGATCACATATTCCAACTTCCTTGTTTGTATTCAGTCTGCATACTACAACCCATAATGCCTGAAGTCCCAAATTGACAAAGCACAAGCATTCAGAATACAAAGAAGAGATATTACTTCAATTTAAAATCTAATAAGATTATCAAAATATACATTACAAGCTTTTATAGCAGATAGGTTATTAGTGGAGACTGTTTTCTTTTGTCTGCATTTTTAATTGTTTCAGCATTGTATTAGATGTAAGCTTTCAAAACTGCTGGAGTGGGCACCTACAATAAATCAAAAGAAATAAATGTATTTGTTTCTTTAATTTGTATGATGCCTGATTTCCTATGACTCTGGGCAGCATAAATAAGGTTATGATTGCTACATAAGTTTGTAATTGCTATACCCTTCATATAATCTTGGGGTCAACATTACCTTCAAAACATTTTCCGATGATTTGCTGCTTCTTATGAGATACAGGGAAATCATAGCCTCCTGCCAGAGAACACCAGAGGGAACTTTCCTTTCCAGAAATGGAAATGTCTAAAGATGACAAGCTCCTTCCCCCACTCCCCACTCTGGCATCACACCGGCCAGTTGGAAGAGACAATGCAGGCTTCAAAAACACAGATTCAGTAAACTTGTTTATATCTACCAGGCAAAGCAGTTTCCTCCCTCTGGCCAGCTTTCAATCATTTATTGCATCTCTGTTCTGCTAGATGCATAACAGGCAATGGCCTTCATGGGGATCCTAAGAGCAGTTTTTCCTGAATTGCAAATCAAAGAAGACTGCCTGAGCTTCCATAGAAATGAGTGAACACAGCTTTTATTAGTTCCATACCAGAAAGCATTTGTAACATTTGAAGAGCTTTGAAGGAACCCATAGAGGCGCTTATAGGAAATAAACCAGAGGTAGGAATTGAGATAATCTTTAGTGTTAGTGTTTTATGTATATGAAGCACCCAAAGGAAAACCATCTGAAAATTATCTCCATAAGTAGCCAACATCATCAGTAAGCACAAATTTTTCCAAGCATAGGAAAAGAAACAATGACAACATGTGGACATTACTCATAACCAAGAATGTTAGAATATGGGAGCCAGGGATAAATAATCACCCTCTGCTTCTTGCCCCCAAAAGGAGACAATTTGCTCTTTGATGACAAATTTAACAAAAGGTTCAATTTAGCCCCAAGAGTTAACATAGTAGTTTCTTAGTTATGTGACACAGATGTTTGCCTTTCAATACTGAGGCAAAAACACACTGAGTAGAAAGAAGAAAATTCTTCTTTTTCCACAAAGCCCAATACAAGTAAATGTCAGCTTCAGGTTATTATATGAGTGGAACACAGATTTGTAAGTTACATTTTTCATAAGAAAGACATTTTTCATGCTATGCCTAACAGCATGTCTTGAATAGTAGCAGCTAGACATCCATCTTTTAAATCAATTAATGTGTTTCCTTCTATCAAACCACTCAGTGGTGAATCAAGAATATTTGGCCCTTGGAGTTGATTTGTTTTTTAACATTCCTCTCCTCCATTGGTGTTGCACTATGTCACTGATTGACAAATAGCTAATTACCAAATCACCATCAAAGACTAATTAACTCCAAACCTACAGCTGACCTTCTAGACCAGTGATGGCGAACCTATGACACGCGTGTCAGTGCTGACACGCGTAGCCATTTCGGGTGACACGCACATGCTCCCCAAACTTGTTTCAGCGGCAGCTCTCAGCCTGGGCGGCAGCGTCACGCAGGCTGTGGAAGGAGGAGGAGGAGGAGGAGGAGGGAACCAACCAAAGAGAGGCTTTTACCGGGTCTGCGCCCCACAGCCAGGATCGTCCTTGCGCCTCAAGCCGCGTTTCTTCCTGCAAAGCCCTTCAGGCAACCTGAGAGTTCCGCTTGATGCCAGAAGGGCTTTGCAGGAAGAAACGCGGCTTGAGGTGCCAGGATGGTCCTGGCTGTGGGGCGCAGACTCGGTAAAAGCTCTCTTTGGTTCCCTCCTCCTCCCCCTCCTTCCACAGCTTGCGTGACGCTGCCGCCCAGGCTGAGAGCTGCCGCTGCTGCACAACTGAGGGAGGGAGAGGGAAAGCCGAGGTAGCCTCAAATTCCACCATTGGGACAGGGGAAAGGGCTTGTCCCTCAAGAGTGGGGGGGGATAGAGGTGGGAAGAAGGGGCCCGGCCTGTCCCCAGCGCCCCCCACAGACGGATTACGGATCGAACGCTTCTCTCTCTGCAGCCTTTTTCTGCAAGTCCCAGCTACTCAGCGGGGCGTCATCATTTCTGGGGGGTTGCAGTTTTCCAGCTCAGATATCAGGATCCGCCGGGATTAAGTGGGAGAAAACGCCGCTGGCCGAGCGGAACAAACACATCCAAAGGTTAATCTTATTTTACGAAAACACAACTTCCAAAAGTCGATTGTGGCCTCCGTCAAGAAGCTCTTCCCCCACCCATTCTGGGGTCTTGGTGTCCCTTGGCTAAGATCCACCCCGGAAAGCAGAACGGGGGCAGCCCTCCTGTAATTCTGGCTGGGTTAAAGAGCAGGGATGGAGGAGCCATATCACACCTTCATTCAAAGGGTGGGGAGGGGGAGGCCCGATAAAGTCCGTCCCTTGGGGTGTCTGAAGTCCCAGCTGAAGCAGCCGAAGGAAAAAGGATAAGCATCCGTCGCTGCCCAATGGCGCTTGGGGTAACCCCGCTGGGCAGAGCCAGTCGAGGCTCATCCTGCAAATGAGGGTTTCCTTTGGGGAGGGCCAGGTGGTTTCAAGCACCCCAAACAGCCAATCTCTCTCTCTCCGTCCCCCTTCCTTTGCTCCTGGGGCTGCAGAACTTTCCATGGGCTCAACAGTAATTGAGTAAAATTCTAAGCCACTGCAGTAGCTGCTTTTTGGTTTTATTTTTTTTAATATTTATCAGTCTCTCTTTTAGTTGAAGAGTTGAAGTCCACAAGGCTTAAAGTTGTCAGGTTTGAAGACCCCTGGGGTTTTTTTCCTAAAGGGTTAGGGGTGCAAGGTTCTTGTAACTTGACAGCTTTAAGACTTGCACGCTTCAATGCCAGAGTTTCTGAGCCAACATTTTGGTTGCTAAGCAGGACCGTTGGTAAGTGATACTGATAATAATATCAAGGGCAACATACGAAATCGACTGATGAACAAAGAAGTTACTAAGCAGCTATGTTAAATAATTTGTTTTTGGTTTATTAAATACAATTATATTGCAATTATATATTTTTGTAGTTTAAACTATAAATTGCGCAAAATTATGTTTTTGTCGAAGTGACACACAACGCGAGTTATGCTCGATTTTTTGCCGATTTTTGACACACCACGCCAAAAAGGTTGCCCATCACTGTTCTAGACAGTCTCTTTCTCATTTCCATGTTACTAGTCAATACACCCCAATATTGCTTATACCCATGACAGACCACCATAGCCTCTTTGTCCTTGATATGATAATGGCACCACCACAAGTTATTTCAAAGGACTAAAATGATGACCCTTAGCTTCTTATATCTTGTCCAATAATTATTCTGTGCAAGAATGTGAACCACACCATGCTAGTAATAAAAAAGACCAATTTCTCCAAATTTCAAATTCATTGAAATGAATCCACATTTTTTTCTTAAAAAATCTCAATAATCTTACTATATTTTTAATGGAGTATTTTATCAATGTACACATCCATTACACACTGATAAAAAATGCCCCCCCCCCTCCATTCAGTCTTTTCCAATTCTCCGAGAATACCTGCATAAGTCCCTGCAGTTTTCCTGCCAAAGTGTTTCAGAAGTAGCTTCCCCACTTGCCTCCTTCCTAGGGCTGGGGAAAGAATAATTAGCTTGGCTTTGTGCCTAGGCAAAATAGAAGTCATGGTTTTCCCATTTGTAGTCTGATGCCTTCACCATTAGAACAAACTGGCTTTCAAAACACTGGTAAACTGACTTTATTCATAATACACATATGGCATGCCTGCATCAATATCGCTTTTTAATATACATTTGCACAGCTGAAAAGCACTCCATGGATGGAATCTATATACAGTTATATGAAGAATCATGCCAACTACTCTTATAGTGTTTCATTAGTGGGTAAATTTGTGTCTCTAACATAAGGAGATGTTAATAGTAAAAACTATGGGAGATTCATTGTAGGAACACTGAACGTAGGGCAATGCAAAAAGAGAGAATGGAATGGGACTACAGAGATCGTCTCAAAATAAATTCTTTTTCCAGACACTGATGCAAATTGTCCATCATTTCATTGTCTAACATAAGGGTCCTCAATTCAACTGGTCCATGGCCTGTTAGGAAGTGAGAGGGGGGCACAGCTGGAGATTAGCATTGTGTGAGGGAATGAAGTTTCATCTGTATTTGCAGCTGCTCCCCAATGCTAGCATCATCATCTCTCAGATCATAAGGCATTAGATTCTCATAGGAACATAAGCCCTACTGTAAACAGTGCATGTGCCCATCGCCATTTGTGGAAATATTGTTTTCCATGAAACTGGTCTCTGGTGCCAATAAGGTTACGAACTACTGGTCCAGTAGTGGGATTCAGCCAGTTCGCACCTATCCGTGAGAACCGGTTGTTAACTTTCTAAGCAGTCCGGAGAACCGGTTGTTGGAAGAAATCTCCTTTTGTTTTCTTCCACTTTACAGGGCTAATTCTGTAAGGATGGCAGGAAGGAAACTCTGGTGCTGTTTCTAGCCTGATCTTTATTGCCCTGCTTACAGAAACTGCCTCTCTGGTTAACCCTTATTACATTGCCACAGCTAGGGCGAAGCGCCAATCGACCTGAGTGACATTGAGTTGGATATGCCCACCCAGTCATATGACCACTAAGCCCCGCCTACCTGGCTGGTCATTAGGGCAGAGAACCGGTTGTTAAATTATTTGAATCCCACCACTGTGCTGGTCTAACATATTTTCTTTGCTTCACTTTCTCCAACCTACTTTTTTTTACTTAGGTGTTTTTTTTTTACTTATGTGATTGACAGATTCAGCTTTAATTTTCTTCCCAATTATCTACCTTAATTATGTCCCTATGTCTGACATGTTTTCCTTTCTGAATTCTCAGTATTTATCAGTATGGGCCAGAAATAGTTTAGACTTGCACTGGAGACCTAAAGTAGGTATAGTCAGCCAACCATGCTTTTGTACCAATCTGACAGGTAGTGACTTTTGGCAATTCTCACTCACACAAAATCACATATCATTCCTGGAAATTTTAGTATGGATTATGTGTTGAGGCTCATTGGGGCATTTTAGATCTCTACAGTTTAGATTGCATAGTTAAAAAAAATAACCTTAAAGGGATATTTTTTTTTAAAAAAAATGATGGATTAAAACCAAAATAAAACTATTGTTTAGAATGCACAGTGGAGGAATCAACAGTCAACAGAATGCTGCCCACATAAGGAAATTTTTAATTGTTCTGTTCCTGTAGATTATACAAGATTTTAGCAAGGCAATTGAGCTCATCATTTGAGGCTCTAGTGTTAGAGTCACCAAGGAGTCCAGAAGTATGATTGTGACAGGCTAGCAGATGTAGTGGAGGTAGAGAGATGTCTGTGTTGTTCTCTCCCACTCCAACTGGTTTCTAAAAAAAATGAATAGGTGTGAAAGACAGCTCAACATTTCTTCTGCCTCTAAGGCTTCTCCCCATTCTATCACACTTTGAATCTTCTCCCTCCTCCCACTCTCAGTCTTAAGAACAAGTGAATGTCCATGCTAAATTGATGTCAGATTTCCCATACATTCTGATCTCTGATCTCTACCTTAGGGATGCTGTCAGGCACCATAAGATTCAGACTTACTAGAACCTAATATAATGACTGAGATGTGGCTAATAAGCTAAAATGAGACCCGTTTTGTATGGGAGACACTATTGATGTGCATACATATACAGACAGACATTTAAGTACCTACAGTATATGTGTATAATCAGGAGTGGTATTCACTTACCTTCCCTACCAGTTTGCAAATGTGAGCACACAGATGCGCTTTTGGCTAAAAAAGGTCCTAAATGGGATGCCATAGAACCGGGGTGGGTAGGCGGGACCACCTGAGATTTCCACCACCGGTTTGGGCGAACTGGTCTGAACTGGCAGAATATCATCTCTGTGTATAATTCATTAGCATTTCCTGCAGTGTAGCGGCAATTCAAGATATGACTTGCTCATATTAGTGTTTTGTTTATTTGTTTGTTAGATTTATTGCCCCTTTTTTCTAGAAAGATGGCTTTCACTTTGTCCTCAGAAGAACAACCCATGGCCTGCGACAAGAAGGTGTGGCTGGCTTGAATTTTTACACCCAAAGGGAGAACTAAACTTGGTTCTCCCCAAATATCCTTGATTTCTTTCACTGTCTCACTCTACAAATTCTTTGTTCTGTGAACAACACAGTAAGAGCATGCAGAGTTTTGAAACTTTGAAACTTTGAACAAAGAACCTTGAAGGTAAACTGCAAAACAAAGTGGTTACTTGGTTCTATCTAAGCAGTGAAGCAACTCATTTTGCTCTTGGAAAATGGCATTGAGGATTGAAGATTGGCCTCATCTCCAAGTTCAGATGATGGAATGCCTCACTAGTCCTCTGCATTGCGCTGGGGGGATGTTACAAAATTCTGCATTGAACCATAGAACAACCACTTCACACCCACACCTGCCCTTCCCATATCATTACATGCACCTGATTTCATCCTAGAAAGTGCTTTCAGACTAATAATTTGGTCAGTAGTATTTTATCTTTATTAAAGTTAACTACTTGAATTATGTTCCTTACTACACGGGTCTTCTCTTCCATTCTTTTCATCAACACTTTCCTCTTTCTTAATATCTTGGTTGTTTCATGGTTCATATAAAGGGTCAGTTGAACATTAAGGATTTTTTTATTTCCATCCTAAGAATAAAATTAATGAGTGTTCCTCCCTCCACCCCACTGAAGAGTTCTTAAACAAGTGTCAGGTTCCTCTCCTTACCTCTACTGAAGTGTGAAACTAACTGCTCTGGATTAACTATGATAATCCTTTTTAAAAAAATTCATACAACCTGCATCTGAGACATGAATTAAGTGTCCTGTATAATTCTTGCTGAAGTTGGTGAGAAAGTTTATGCCTTTGCTGGTTGCTTATGACAAAAAAAAAACACTCCATGATTGTTAGAGGTGCTATTTCATCTCCTTTCTGAATTTATAATCTATTATTATATTCTGTGCAAACTGCCAGCACAGATTTCTTGAAAATGTAGGGCTTATTTTTCATGCTGTCTCTGATATCTGCATTCTAGATGAACTACTTTCCCCTAAATATCACCTCTGTTTTCTTTCCATCATTTTCTGCAAGGTTTCTTTGGAAATAGAGCAAATTCCCCCCCTTTTTCTTACTAGAGTAAACAGTGTGATTTCTTACCTAGTTTGCACAGATCTATGGATGAATAAATCTAGATTCATTCGGCATCGGTTTTGCATTCCTTCAATCATATTTCTATTCCACCTAATATCCTTGTTAGTTTGCGTGTGCATATTTTCATAAAATGCACATCTTCTATGAAACTTTTCTCTGCATCTTTATTTATGTATGCAATGTTTCTGAGCATTTTTGCATTAAAGTTATACACCAAAGCCTATACAATTTGGGGATGTTTCAAATTAAATAGCTTCTGTTAAAAAAAAAACCAGACTAAAACAAATTCCTCTATCCCTCTATATGCCCAATGAAATAAATAATCCGATTGTGACCACAGTTCTATAATCCTTCTGAAATTGACTTATAAAACTTCTATAATGCCATATCCACATCAACATAACATCAATGTCCACCCAGCCTTTGTATTTTTTGCCTTTCCTTGTAACTGATGCAAATAGCTGGAGGGAGATCATGAGACCATCTAAGAATTTTTCCTCTAATAAGAAAGTATCCTGATCTCACACAGAAGGACTATTTGTATAAGGAATCATCTGCATACAAAATTGGCCATGTTAGCATCTTTACTGGCTCTTACTTATCTTTTATAAGCTCCCAGTTTTCCATATTAAGCTATCATGATCACCCTTTCATTAATCTATTGTTTTTGATAGATGCCACATTTGCTTTTCTCAGTGACAGGTTAATTTTCTCACAGCAAACTTTACATATTCAAGCATAAACAACTAAGTAAAGTAAGTCTATTAAGCAGCAATTCTATTTTCCATGTTTCTTCTCAGGGAGACATTATCTTACTAAGCAAAGACTAATGCACCTACTGCTGCTATTACAGAATATTGAGGTAGCAATGGCACACTAGATGTTGCACAGATGTGACATGATACCTCCCCCGAGTAGTTATTAAAAACCAGGGAAGAAAACAATAAGCTCAACAAGAAAATAAAGTACTAAGGACCAAACATGGGTTAAATGAAATAGATAAACTAGATGAGACAAACTATGTGATCGTACTGTGACCCAGGTCTTTAAGAAAAGAAAGGGAATTTAGAGAATTATGAAGTATGGAGAAGTGATAGAAATATGCTTGCTATTTCTCTTAATTCTGAGCTGAAAAAAGTTCCTTTTTAAAAAACATTTCTATTATGAAATCAGTTTTTCCACTTTGAGCATTAGATTGGAATGGCAACATGGTTGTGATCCACAGATACACAACTCAATGGCTGACCACTGTTAACCATCCTGGTTTTTTCGAATTGATTGGTCTCTGCCCTGGAATAATCAGCATATAACCATTTTCATCAAGGTCATAAACAGAAATAAAATATATAACATATATACACTTACCATTGTTTGCTTTAAGATTAAATAGCAAGGGAAGTCATGTTTAACATTTATAGCTTCACTGTCCTTGTTCAGCTGAATGCAGATACCACAATTTAACTCTACTTACTTGGAAAGAAATGTGCAACAATAATCTAACTGCACCTTGAACAGGAGAGATGTGATTCACCATCATAAACAATAGATTTGGAATGGATAGTTATGAACAGATGTTACATGTCTATTGAAAGAGGTGTCAAAGGAGGAGAAAGTGCAAAGCCATATGCAACCTCAGAAAAGTTAGCTGCAGATAGTTTCATAACAAACTGGTGGATCAGTGTTTCATGAATCAAATGTTTCATCATGTATTGCCAACTGATTGCTTTGAGAATCTGAAGTAGAGAAGGATACTTTAACCACATCTAGTTTCTATTTGCTTTGTACTTATACCAATTATGCATGCCGGCTGGAAATGTCTTGTAGGTTGGTTGAACTCATAGCTTTGATTTCCAAAATTTGAATGCATGGTAGAAGATTACGTCCTTAAATTAGTTTAAGTGCCAGTTTGAATAATAACTTGCTTCTTATTTTAATAGGTTTCCTCCTTCTCAAAAGAAAAGGGGAGGATTGACAAAATTAAACCCACTCTGTTTCACTTCCAGCAAATTGCCTAGTCTGTTTCTCCTAGGCTCCAAGTTACTGCAGAAATCACAGCAAATTCACATTGGCAAAACAAAGTTTTGTTGGTTTACAGTATATGTAATAACATGGGAGACACAGAGATTATTATAATCAATGAGTGATAGCCTTGCCCTAAATCAAATGATTGTTCAATGAAGACACCATTGATTATCTCATCCACAATGTCTTAAGGCAGTGGACCCCAACCTTTGCAACTTGGCAGTCCGACTGGGGAGGGAGAGGGGACCTGGGTTGCATCAGCACATGATATACATGTGCAGCTCCATTTGCATGGTGGACCAGTGCACATGCTAGCGCAAATGGAGCCTACCACTTGCACCACCCCATTCCAAATAGACTCCAGCCCAATAGCAGGGGTTGGACACCCTTATCTTAAAGGAAGACAAGCAGAAGTTGTGAAAATTCCTGTGCATGAGGGGAAAACTTTGAGTTGAAGATTCTGCCTACAAATTAATTCCACTCCACTATTGCTAAGTCTCATCCTGAGTGATATTGGAAGAATCTACATACTATCTGACTTAACCTAGTAAGTTATTTCTTTTATTTAGGAAAGAACTCAATTTCCTTATTAAAATAACATTTTTCTTTATAATGTATTTCTTCCTATCTAAATAGCATTTGGCATCTATTTTCCCCACAGAATACAGTCTTGCTAAACGTGAGATGCCACTTTATGTCAAAATAAGACTTTTTAAAAACCAGTTTTAAAGGAGCATAACTTAAACCTCTCTGTGTCAATTTCTGTGAAATTTGCACACTTCAGCTCCTTATTAAATACATGGTTCATGTTGCAACTTCATTTAACTGAGCTGAAAATTTTAAAAAAAATGTCACAGCCATTGCTAGTTTTCCTTATCCAAATTTTTGGGAAGACAGAACTCATTTTTCTGAATCACATTGTAAGTCAGGCATTGAATCATATTAAAATATAGTGAGTATAACGAAGTGTAGTTCAGTCCATTTCTAGAAGTCCAGACCTTGAATTGGACTGGACAATCTATGCATGCATATACTCAGTTTCCTTCCTAATGCTAAGACCACAGAAATAATGCTCCATATTAACTATTATAAAACTGTTGAGAAATAAGGCTCAATATTATGGAAGAAAGCAAAGGCTGAAGTGGGCATTCTGCACTCTTTGGGTTGGAGCTAATCAAGGAGTTGTCAATATCCAACAGTGAAAATACATCTGTATTGATTTTAGGTGTGAACACTCTTAAGAGTTGTCATCAATCACAGGTAACCTGCAGTATATTTTGGAGAAGGAGTCTTCTACTGAGTCTCTTAAAAAGAATGTTAGATTAAGGAACTTCATGGAAAGTCACCCACTCCTCCATGGATACCAGTGCTTTGGACTACAGGTTCTTCAAAAAGGATTAACCCTACTCCATCTTCCAGTATTGTAATGAGCCAAAGTATTTAATGCTCATTGTTGCTTTTATTTAATGTAAATTGCCTTTTGATGCACTTCGTTAGCCTTGCTCTTGAATCACAAGAATTTGTAGTTCATGTTTAGATAGTCCACAACTTATGACCACAATTGAGCTCAAAATTTCCCTTGCCAAGTGTGGCAGTTGTTAAGTGAGTTTTACCCCATTTTGCAACCTTTCTTGCTATAGTGGTTAAGTGAATCAATGCAGTTGTTAAATTACTGTGTTTTCCCAAAAATAAGACAGGGTCTTATTTTCTTTATAAGTGCTTGGCCTTATTTTCAGAGAGATCTTATTATTTTTGAGATGCAGGAGGCAGTGAGCATAGTCACCTCATGACTGTTGCTGTGTTGCAGTATTTTCAGGGAGGGCTTTTTTCAGTGGAAGGTCTATTTTAGTGCATGCGCTTAAAAGCCCGATTAGGCTTATTATCTGGGAAGGTCGTATTTTTCAGGGAAACAGGATAGTAATATGGTTGTTAAGTGAATTTGGCTCCCCTATTGACTTTGCTTGTCAAAAGGTAAAAAAAGTTGATTGTAAGACCCTGAAACCCTGCAACCATCATAAATAGGAGTCAGTTTTCTGAATTTTGATCACCTGACCATGGGGATGTGGCAATGATTATAAGTGTGAAAAAAGGTCATAAGTCACTTTTTTCAGTGTCGTTGTAACTTTGAACGGTCATTAAATGAACTGTTATAAGTCAAGGACTACCTGTACAGAGCCAATGCTGCAGAGCTTTGGATTCTGCGGTTTTGTTTTCCAGGGGTTAGGTGGAAGCTAAGCCTAGTATTACTTCTGCTCATACTGCTTATTTCCAGGAAACATTCCCAGAAGCCTCTTTGGCAGTGGTCAGCATCTTTTCAGAAGCAAGGACCACAATATTAAAACAAATACCCCAAACAACTCACAGGACCAGAGCAACCAACAATGTAATTGCTGCATATTTTCTCATTTTACTCCTTTTCTTCTTTTGTTGACACGCAGAGTCAGAATCCTAATTTTGTCATTTCATAGAACAATTATCATTAGAGTTGATTTGCTCCCCATGATGCTCAATCCTGTCTTCTCATCACTCATACATCCAGCTGCCCTTTGGAGAATTTATCTTGTCAGATGAAGCCCACGGTACTTGTTGCCTCATTATTATTTCCTAATTTGATTATGCTCTTTTCAACTCATTTGAAAAAGAGGGAAGAAAAGACAGAGTCAAAGGCGTATTGATAAGCTTAGTATGAAATGGCAAGCAAGACAGATCGAGATAATGAACATTCCCCCCTGAGCTTCAAAGAGAAAAGAAAGCCACGTGAGATTCTGTGCATGAGGGAACATTAATTAATTAATGTTGAAATTTACATTAATTTTCCAGGACTCAGTTACAAAGGAAGAATAAGAAAAATGTTTTAAGGTGATTGTGCAAAATATGGAGAGCCTAGTTTTGGTCTGGGCAAAATGATCTTACTAGCAGGGAGATTTCTATTGCAGACCTTATAGTTTGCATATGGTATCTATCCAGTGGAAACTCATTTTTTTTTACTACCAGTTCTGTGGGCATGGCTTGGTGGGCGTGGCAGGGGAAGGATTCTACCACCCCACTCTGGGACCAATCAGAGGTGGTATTTGTTGGTTCTCTGAACTACTCAAAATTTTCACTACCGGTTCTCCAGAACCTGTCAGAACCTGCTGAATTTTACCCCTGCATCTGTCCGTCTGTCTGTCTCTCTATCAATCCATCCATCCTACATACAAACATACATACACATCACACACATTTATATGTGCATATGCACACACACACTGCCCTCTATTTGCTGTGGTACCTAAATAAACATGCAAAAAACACACAAAACAAACAAATGCACAACCTATTTTTATTTGAATGAATGGGAAAGCCTTTAATATCTTTAAGGATTGAACTTGCCTTCAAGAACAGTATTTTTAATTTGGGAAGCTCACAGATTCATCTTGATGATTAAAATCAGAAATAGTTTCTGCATTAAAAAAACCCAAAACAATTTAGACTGAACACAAATATCAATGGTTCACTCATCCATTTTCTAGTAACTTCCTATTTCTACATGGGGTATATACATAAATTGCTAACAGGGATCAGAAACATTCTGTGTCACTGCTTTATCCTCTTTACTTCTTTCCAGATAAATTTGGGACCAGGATATTTAAGGGGTTATGTCTTCCCATTCTATTCACAGAAGCAACATAAAAGCACAGAGGACATCTATAGGAGACACTTCTCCTATAACATGAAATGCTTTGGCCAGAAAATTGTTGATTTCAACAGGAAGGGAAAACCTTTTCATAATTTTATTTGGCCTTTTAAATCCATTTCAGTCCACCTTTTTGTCTTCATTTTTTTTTCAGTTTGTTGTGAGGTTACAATGTATATTAGAGGTTGTCCTTGACTTAAGCCCACAACTGAGTTTCTGTTGCTAAGTGTGACATTTATTAATAGCAATAGCAATAGCAGTTAGACTTATATACCGCTTCATAGGGCTTTCAGCCCTCTCTAAGCGGTTTACAGAGTCAGCATATTGCCCCCAACAACAATCCGGGTCCTCATTTTACCCACCTCGGAAGGATGGAAGGCTGAGTCAACCCTGAGCCGGTGAGATTTGAACAGCCGAACTGCAGAACTGCAGTCAGCTGAAGTAGCCTGCAGTGCTGCATTTAACCACTGCGTCACCTCGGCTCGTAAAATTAAGTGACTTTTGCCTCCTTTTATGACCTTCTTGCCACAGTTGTTAAGTGAATTGTGGCAGTTGTTAAGTTAGCAACATAATTGTTAAATAAGTCTGGATCCTTCATTGACTTTACTTGTTGGAAGGTTGCAAAAAGTGATCACATGACCCTGGGACACAGCAGCCATCAAAAATATGAATCAGTTGCCAAGTGTCTTAATTTTGATCATGTGACCAAGTGAATGCTGCAATATGCATAAGTATTTAAAATGTCACTTTTTTCAGGGTAGCTTCAAACGTTACTAAACAAACTGTTGTAAGTCAAGCACTACCTGTATTCTTGTTGCCAAATTGTCATAGCTGCCCAACTTGTTTGTTGTTGCAAGCTGATCTTACTTTTTAAAAAGAAATAGGTCAACCTATATATTCTGCCAATGAAGGAATAAATGATCTTTGCTTAAATTCTTCTAAAATTGTAGGGATTAATAACACTGGAAACAATGTCGCTTGATCTAAAGATCTAGCATTAGTCACAACAGCATCTTAAGCATCATTTATTCATGAGCTGATGAAAATCAAGTGCTTTAAAAAAACCATAATAAAGGATTCTAAATTTGTTCTTGTTCTTCCCACTAGAAAGATATCAATGATAATGTAATGTTAACACTAAGAGACAATTACATTCTGCAATATATATGTGGCACAGAATTTCACAGTTCCTTATCTAGATTCTCTCTTCAAATTTATTGGTTTGATGAGATTACAAAGCATTAATTTGACAAAGCACTTCTTTAAAACTGATAAAAACTTTGTTTTTTTCCATTGCTAGAATTAGTTTGAGAGGCAAGCCACTGACAAGTTAGACTACTGTAGCTTTTACATGTCATACTGCCCTCAATCATTTTAACCACAAGAATCTTCCTGTTGAACATACTTCCTCATACTTTGGTCCAAAATCTTCCATTTCATCTACTATCTCTTTGGATAAATTATTTAATTTTACTTTATCACATTTTCAAACCATCCATCTCACTCGCAGGGGGACTTACAGATTTTCAAATGATTCTGGGAAGCCTGTGAGTACGATGCCCACACCTTGAATTACATCAGGAAGCCAAGGAGCAGTCTATGCAGCTTGCAAAACATCAAGGTCAGATACTTGTGATGCAAAGTTTCTCCTATCACTGCCCACATCAAGACATTCTAGACTGGCTGCAGTTTCTGGTAGGTTCTCAAGGGCAGCCCTATGTATAGTGCATTATCATAATTCAATTGTGAGATGACTGAGGCTGGTGTGAGAATCAATGGGCTTCCTAGACCAAAAAAATTGCAACTGATGCACAAGATGTACCTGTGCAAAGACCTTCTTGGCCATAGTTTGTTCCTGCTCTACAAAAGGGGTCCCCAACCCATGGTCCATGGACTGGCATTGGTACACAGCACGCTAGAAACAGGGCTGCACAAACAAGTGAAGCTCCATCCGTGGGAGGCAGGCAGCATGCAAAATACGCCCCTTCTGGTCCACGGGAAAAAACGCTCTCCAAAGAACCAGTCTCTGGTGCCCAAAAGGTTGGGGGCTACTGCTCTACAAGCAGGATCTGAAAGTCCAAAAGGATCCCAGATTGTTCACAAGCCTTGAATGAGGAAATGGAACCTTATTGACAGTCATGATGGAATCAAGATATTCTAGCCATGTATTATTATGAAAAATATTTTCTTTCCAGGCATTTATTCCTATTGGGAAAAAAAAGTCTATTTGTAAAATTTACTTGGTTTATTCAACTTCTATAACTCCACATTTCAATCCAATTGACTCATATATTCTTACAAAATATCCTGTATTTATACTTCATCTTCTTTATTTAAGTTGGTTTACCATAACTAGAATAGCCGAAAGGAGTGAGCTGTCATCAATTCTCCACTGCCAGTGTGCAATAATATTAAGGAAGAAAGGCATTAAAAATAATTCTGCACTTCGGTTTACCCAGCCTTTGCAATCAGAACTCATTATGTCTTATTGCTCTTCCACAAATCATGGTTTTATTATCAAAGCTAAAAAAGCATTTGGTTTCTAGAATGAGAAACACATCTGTATGGCTCCTGAGTTAATGCTATTGTGATATTCTGTTGCCTGAAATTAAGAACTGTATTTTTATTAGTTCAGTTATTTATATACCTTCCAAAACTGCAAATAGCAACATATCCATTAACAATAGTGTGGGCCAATGAAACAATGATTATAGATATGTATGGGGAAAATGTATTATTTGATTTATTTTGTGTCCAGGTCAATGCCACATGCATATGTGCATAAATTTGGTCTGTTTTCACATTGTTTCAATTTAGAAAAAAACAACTTTGTATGAAATTGGATTTACTGTATATTTCTATATGTGCGCATAAAATGAATTTTGTATCAATAGTCTGAAATCTATTTTCTCTCAAAATACACCATTCTCATTTGTTATCACAATGCATTTTTAAAGCACAATTGATTTTTTTTAAAAGAAAATGTAAAAAAAAATGGTGCTGCAATGTTCAAGAAGTCAACACATCACTCTGTTTGAATTTGCATTTTAATTGGGGAAATCCAAAATTGAGTTAGCCCATAACTGAATTCAGAAAGAGTTATGAATTCAAGCATGCATGCATATAACTATAAACCCCATAGGTATAACATTTCAGCTGGCATTTTATGGAGCTGGGAATCAAAGATGTTGACCAAATCTGCTTCACAGGTGTGACAGGTCATGAAGTGCCATGTGAAGGATAGCTCGGAAAAATACGGAAGGTTGGTATGTAAGGTTGAGTCTTACATATGGTCTGTGGTCCATATGGATTGCCATATGACCCTGAAAGCTTTGAACAAAGTCCCCTGTCCTAAAATACTATTGAACTTAAATGAGAGTGTAGAGAGAAATCATCACAAATATGGAAAGTAATTATGTAAATTAAATTAAATTAAATTTCAGTACAATGAGGCCAGATCTGATTTATGTGCTGTCCCCACCATTTTTCCCTCCAGTTCTTGGCATGCCACTCAAAGACCTAGTATGTTCTCCATCCCAAGGCTATGTATGACATTGAGCACCTTCAGAAATCTTCAGGAAAGACTCAACGATGATGGCATTAACCAATCAGAGCAGAGGATTCCTGAACTTCAGAGAATAATCCAGCATAAAATATTCAATCTTATTTATTTATTTACTTACTAATCAAATTTATATGGCTACCCATCTAACCAAGGGTAATTCTGGGTAGTGTGCAATAATCCAATAAAACTAAAAAGGTAAAGGTTCCCCTGCACATGCCTGCTAATCATTTCTAACTGCAGGGGTGGCGCTCATCTCAGTTTCTAAGCCAAAGAGCCATGGTCATATGGCTGGCATGACTAAATGCCAAAGGCACACAGAGTGCTGTTATCTTCCCACCAAAGTGGTCTCTATTTTTCTACTTGCATTTTTTACATGCTTTCAGACTGCTAGGTTGGAAGAAGCTGGGACAGGTAATGAGAGCTCACTCCGTTACACAGCTCTAGGGATTCGAACCGGTGAACTGCCAACTTTCTGATTGACAAGCTCAGCATCTTAGCCATTGAGCCACCATGTCCCTCAATGAAACTACACATGCATAAAAACAGTCATATAAATTTATAAAAGGGTAGTGTTAAACATGATTAAAATTAATGTTACAAACCCCAGGCATGGAGAGAGTCAGCATATCCATTTCAGTAATGGAGTCATATCAACATGCACTGTTAAGATACCCACTGATGGAAGAAGTGTCCACTGGGGAGACATTCAAAAAGCTGCAAAACTCAGTGTCCTTTTAGAGAGCTGTGAAACATTCAGCTGTGTATTTGCCAGAATATTTTGATTCAAAACCTGTTCAGTGAGAGCTAAAATCCTCTTTTATATAATAGCTAATTTAAATTCAGATTTCTCTATCTTTTAGTTCTAAAGAAGGACACACAGATTTAAAGGCACAATTTTCTTGATCTAGATGTTGAAGGCTTGCTTTAGAATAGAATAATTTGCTGATCTATTAGATGAGAAATTTGATTCTATCATGATCTACACTGCAGTATCCTCACAAATGCTTATCTCAAATCTACTGCTTGAACAGATTGTAGCATTTCAGCTCTAGCCATTTTTAGATGACACTAATTTTTTGATCAATGTCAATTTGGGGTTTTTCCATACTTCCTTCTCTTCCTATTAACTGCTGGCTCAGTACTTCTTTTTTTTTTACTTTGGTTTCTGCTTTTCTTCTTATTTTAACTGGCACCCTCACTTGAATATGCTCCTGGAGCACAGGAGAAATGCCAGATGACCGGAAAAGAGTTGATGCATTTAAAATATTTAAAAGGGGAAAAAACTGGATGCAGGAAATCTACAAAGCAATCAGCTCAATATCAGTACCTGGGGAAATCCTGGAAATGGTAAATCAAACAGTGAGCTTGCAAGCATCTAGAAATGAACAGGGGGATTACTGGAAGCCAGCATGTGTTTGTTAAAAACAGATTATGCCAAACAAATTTGAATGCCTTCTTTCATAAAGTGACTAAATTAGTAGATCAAGGAAATGTGTGGATATAGAGTATTTAGATTTCAGTAAGGCATTTAATAAAGTAGACCACAACCTACTTCTTAATAAGACAGAAAAATGTGGGACAGACCTTACCACTTTCATATAGATACTCAGTTGGTTAACCAACCACATTCCGCTCAGAATATGGCCCTTAATTGGTCTACATCTACATGGAGGGAAGTGTGCAGTGGGGTTCCTCAAAGTTTAGTGGTTTAGTGGTTTATTCGACTTGTATGCCGCCATATTCCCGAAGGGACTCAGGGAGGCTGACAAACCAGGAGGGAAGTGGCACAAATACAAAAAGAGTAAAAACAGAAACAAAACAACAATACAAAACAATTTAAAAAGTCACAACAAGCACAACCAATTCGAGTAGGGGTGGAACTCAACAGCCCCAGGCCTGCTGGAACAGCCAGGTCTTAACGGCTTTACGGAAAGCCTGAAGGGTGGCGAGGGTCCAAATCTCCATGGAGAGCTCGTTCCAGAGGGCTGGAGCAGCCACAGAGAAGGCCCTCCTCCGGGTGGTCGACAGCCGGCATTGGCCGGCAGATGGAATTCGGAGGAGCCCCAATCTGTGGGATCTAATGGATCTATGGGAGGTGATTGGCAGTAGGCAGTCTCTCAAGTACCCAGGTCCAATACCATGTAGGGCTTTATAAGTGACGACTAGCAACTTGAAGCGTATCCGGAGGCCAATAGGCAGCCAGTGCAGCTCGCGGAGGATAGGTGTAACGTGGGTGTACCGAGGTGCACCCACAATCGCTCGCACGGCTGCATTCTGGACAAGCTGAAGTCTCCGAATGCTCTTCAAGGGCTGCCCCATGTAGAGCACATTGCAGTAGTCCAGTCTTGAGGTCACAAGGCCATGAGTGACTGTTGTGAGAGCCTCCCGGTTCAGGTAGGGACGCAATTGGTGCACCAGGCGGACCTGGGCAAATGCCCCCCTGGTCACAGCCGACAAATGGTGATCTAAATTCAGCTGTGGATCCAGGAAGACTCCCAAATTGCGAACCCTGTCTGAGGGGCATATAATTTCACCCCCCAGCCTGAGAGTTGGAATACATGGCCAATTTTTGGGAGGGAAAAACACAAGCCACTCGGTCTTGTCAGGATTGAGAGCCAGTTTGGACACACTGTTTTTTAGCATCCTCATCAATGACCTAGACAAGGGGATTGAAGGGATACTCATATTTGCAGATGACACAATGCTGGGGTGAATTGTTAATATTTCAGAAGATAGATTCAAAATTCAAATGATTATGACAGATTTAGGTATTTGGGCCCGTGTCTAGTAAGATGCTGTTCGGTGGCAAGAACAGTAAGATCCTGTACCTAGTTCATCAGTAATATCTTTGAAAGGGATCTCAGTGCAGTGTGCTGCTTCTGCCAAAATAGCCAATGTAGCCATGGGTTGCACCAATAGAGAGACAGTAACAAGATCAAGGGAAGTGAAAGCACCACTCTATGCTATGCTGGTAATGCCATAATGCATCTAGTTCTGATCACCACAATACAATATGCTTAAGGTTAGAAAGCTAAGGCCCTAGGAAGTGTGTAGAGAAGAACAACAATGATGATTTGGAGTCTGGAGGTTAAATCCTAAGAAGAACAGCTGAAGGAATTCGGTGCTAGCTTAATTAAAGGAAGAGTTGGGAGACATGATAGCAATTTTCCAATATCTCAAGGGTTGCCACAGGAACAAGGGTGTTGATTTATTCTCCATAGCACCAGTGGTAGGACAAGAAGTAATGGGTGGAAGCACATCAGAGGAAGATCCAACATGGAAATAAGGATGAATTTCATGACAGTAAGAACTGTTAAGCAGTGGAAAACCATGCTTCCCAAGTTGTGAGTGCTCTATCACTGGAGGTTTTCAAGAAACTATTGAACAACCATTTGATGATACGATATGAGAATGCTTGTTTTTGGCCTTCTATGATTCTTTGATTCTATGATATGTTGCAACCAATGCCACATTCCCTGAAACTTCTGACACTGCCTTCTATTTCCTCTTTCTTTCTCTCGTTTTCAGTTCATTGTGAACCATGTTTCTTATCATTTCTACCATATTCTTACTTCTTTCATTTTCTTCATTTCTGTGCCATAGTATCTATTAGCTTTTTAATTTGCTTATTTATCCTTCTTTGCTTCAGTTCATATTGTAACAACCTAAATAAATCACAACTGTTTAAATCATGCATACATTTTGCTTTGAATCCTATTTGTAATAATGGCCTTCTGGATGCCGTTGAGCAGTCCACAAAGCTTTCTTCCAGCAAGCAACTTTTTTTAAAAAAAACTACTTCTGATCCCAAAAGTTCCACTTAACATCATGATCTGTTTTCACTAAGTGATAAGAACTGTCCTTCTCTGTAAAGTAGTTAAAACAAAGTATAGGGTCACTACATTCTGTCATAACAAGTTCTATAAATTAAGCTCAATGGATTTTAAAAACCACATAAAGTAGCCATTGCATGGATTTGTAATCCAGTTTGTTTAGACATTTTTGTGTTGTCCTAGAATCTAGTTTGTTTTGTATGCTATTTTCATGCTATACAGCAGGGGTGTCAAACTCAAGGCCCATGGGCCAGATACAGCCCATGATGTGGATGGATACAGCCAGTGGGGCCATCCAGGTCTACACAATGTGAAGAAGAAAGATCAGTTCGGCATAGCTTTGGCCTGGTCTACTCAGTGCAAAGAGAGAACATGTCAGCAGTTTGAGGAGTAGCATCAAACTAATCACACCCACCCAGTTGGCCATGCCCACCAAGTTGACCCAAGGTCAAACACAACCCTGATGTAGCCCTCAATGAAATCGTTTGACACCCTTGCTGTACAGTATATACAGCATAATATTGTATTCACTTTTTGACTGAAAAATTCTTTTGAAAAATTCTAAAGCTATCAAATATATTAGGACAACTGTCTGTCAGTATCTCAGTGGTGAGTTTCTACCCAAACTGGTCTGAACCGGTAGTGATTTGGCAGCCTGGGTCACTGGAACCAGCAGCAACCCAGGCCTGTATGCCCCCGCTCTACATGGGGCAGCCCTTGAAGAGTGCTCGGAGACTTCAGCTTGTCCAGAATGCAGCCGCGTGAGCGATTGTGGGTGCACCTCGGTACACCCACGTTACACCTATCCTCTGCGAGCTGCACTGGCTGCCTATTGGTCTCCGGATACGCTTCAAGGTGCTAGTCGTCACTTATAAAGCCCTACATGGTATTGGACCTGGATACTTGAGAGACCGCCTTCTGCCAATTACCTCCCATAAACCCATTAGATCCCACAGATTAGGCCTCCTCCGAATTCCATCTACTGGCCAATGCCGGCTGTCGACCACCCGGAGGAGGGCCTTCTCTGTGGCTGCTCTGGCTCTCTGGAACGATCTCCCCATGGAGATTTGGACCCTCGCCACCCTTCAGGCTTTCCGTATAGCCGTTAAGACCTGGCTGTCCCAGCAGGCCTGGGGTTGTTGAGTTTCACCCCTACTCGAATTGGTTGTGCTTGTTGTGTTTTTTAAATTGTTTGTATTGTTGTCTTGTTTTTGTCTTACTTTTTTGTATTTGTTCCCCTCCCCTTGGCTTTTGTTCAGCCGCCCTGAGTCCCTTTGGGAATAGGGCGGCATACAAGTTGAATAAATCCAAATCCAAATCCAAATTCCGAACAGGTTGTCCGTCATGTTTTTTGCTTCTGCGCATACACAGAACAATTTTTATTGTACTGAGCATGCACACATAGTGACTGCTGGAACCCACCCTTGCAGTATACATATTGCTAGGTAAAACTGAATTTAAGAGGTATACATAAAAAGCAATCAACAAGATTCTTCCCCTTTTGCTAAGCCTTGTCTAACACATGTCTACTTATTTCAGCAGAACTACTCTAACTATGATTGGAGCCAATCTACTTATTTTATGTGGGTGAATATGTTTTTAATCCCATAAAGTTTAGGCAGTTTGCGATGGAAGACTCTCTGTCACTTATGAATAATAAACTCTACAGGTAGTTTTATATAGTCTTATGGTACATATTTGTAGGAAGGCCTTCAATTGTTAACAATCCAATAACATGTTTCTTGTGAGATGATCTTTCTGTTCAAAGTATGTTCTAACCTTGCTTCAACATTGCATATCCTTTCGAACCTAAAACAGTGACTCGATCAAGGCTAAGTGCTGAATTTAACAGTTGAAGTAGGAATTGAATATAACAGAATTATTAATATCTACTTGCAGAGACTACTTTATAGTCTTTGAAATATTTAAACAATGGAAACCTAATTGAAGCAAAGATAGATAGAGCCAATCTATCTATTTATAGCAAAATATATATTTAAGCAAATTGCAACTGTCTATGTACGTTGGGAATTGCAAAATACAGCTCGTATTTCCAGCACTCAAATTAACTAAGATTGGTATCCACTGAGATTCAGATTCCACTTTCATTACAGATTTGTATGAATAGTCAAACAGCATTAGAGATGATAAAAGGTAAAAGTGACATTAGATGGTAAAATTTTCTTGCCCTATGCAAATATGTTTGCATATGACTCATACAAAATAGCGTAGCGCTATTCTTGGTGGAACAAAATGAACAAATATTTATTTTCTCTGGCTTTGGGGAAAACGATAAAATCTAATTATGACATGTTTACATTAAAGAGAGGGTTTTTTTTAATACGCTACTTGGGTTGACTTTAAAATTGTTTAATTGTTGTGAATAGTACAGGGAAGAGCTGTCCTCTGTCCTGCTAGGACACCAATAATAGAAAGCAATGAGTTTTGAGGATTATACTGTTTCTCCTGTTTTGGGGATTATACTCCATCACTTTATATCAGCCTGCACTGAGCTTTACTTCAATGAAGACATCTCCAGTCTTAATTAGTCCTGTTGTCATATGTGTTGTAGAACAGAGTACAGTTTTCTCTTCGGATCTGCTTGCATTTTGGCATTTCCCTGTCAGTTAAAAATAATGAATCTGAAGGCTGAGTGACACTGATGCAGACACGTATTATAACAGCAGTGCAATTAAAGTCGTACCTTAAATATTCAAACATCAGGTGGGAATACTAGAAATGCAGGATTGGCCATTAAGCAAAATGAAGCTGCTGCTTCAGGTGATGGCACTGGAGGCATGGTAATTTGGGGCCAAGATTTTGCTGCCCAACTGACTTATGATTGAAAGTTGTCATTTCATTGTGCCTAAGAATGTAACTCTCCAAATCTGCCTATATAAATTGTCTCCTTACTGAACGGATAATCTTATCATAGTGTTCTCTACGGTGTACTGCTGCAGGCAAGGTACACCAGCTGTACTTTACTCTTAACCTAACTAAACATACAAAGCAATGACACTAAGGTGTTGCAAACATTTTCTTTTCAGACAAAGGAAAAGACAGAGAGAGGTAAAACTGTTATGCTTTCGTTAGTTGAGAATTCCAAACTACAGCTGGCTTTTGTTCAGGGTGTGAACCTGCAGACTGTGCTCCATGGAGATGTTCAAGGAAGAAACCACCTGTCTTTCCCTATTATTACACTCAGACTTTCTCAGGCCTCTTGATACATAACTCTCAGGTTGCCATCCATCTTTCAGAGGCTTTCTTTCAATCAGTTTCAAGGAAGAACAGAGGCAAGCTGCAACTCTTCTAGTAAAACTTTCATTTCTTCATGCCTAAAAAGCAAACAAATTTGCAAACTATATATAGAGGGTACAGCTCTTCTGGGAATGCTGTTTAGGAGGGACGAATTAATTTAGTCTTGACAATCATTTTCTGAAATATTTCTAAATTGTTATTCTCCATCCCTTAAATTTGTCGGAATACTGTACAGATTTTTATATTGTATTAATGCATTATATATTATATATATACTAGCTGTACCTGGCCACACGTTACTGTGTCCCAGTCTGGTTAAAGGGAAAAAAATGCTGTTTTTCATTCCCATCATTTTTTTTCTTCCTTATATTAACCTTGTTCACATTTATGAATTGTCCCTTGTTCTACAAGAGCTGTATTTAACAAATCTACTGTTCAGATTCCTCAGGCCTCAGTGTTATCCTTAATTTTAGCCACCATTCTCCCACCTTCTTCTCTGCCTTCTCTCACATTCAGTTTTTAGCAAACCATGCCATTCTACACATTCAAGACTTCCATTTCCGGTTGCCACAATGAAGGTGACAAGAGGAATTTCAATCTCAGTATAAGTTTATGCCTAGGATTATTATTATGAGGAAACCAAGTAGAAGGAGCATTATGTATGCAGCATTGACCTGTACAAAATAAACATTGGACATACTACTACTACTACTAGTAGTAGTAGTAGTAGTAGTAGTAGTAGTAGTAGTAGTAGTGACAAATCCAGCCTAAACATCTAGATGACTGTGAGGAACCATATTTAGTATTTTAGTATTTTATTAGGATTTATAGGCCGCCCTTTTCCCTGAGGGGACTCAGGGCTGCTTACAATCATTAGGGAGGGGGTGCAATTCAAAATAAACAATATGTGAGCAAAATAAAATAATAAAAACACAACTTGCATTCAACATTCAACACTCGGGTGGGGCAAATTAGAGGCTTATCCCCAGGCCTGTTGGGATAGCCAGGTCTTGAGGGCTGCACGGAAGGCCTGGACGGTGGTGAGGGTGTGTATCTCGATGAGGAGATCATTCCACAGGGTCGGAGCTGCAACAGAAAAGGCTTTCCTCCGTGTAGTCGCCAGTCGACATTGACTGGCGGATGGAATTCGGAGGAGGCCCAGTCTGTGCGATCTTATCGGTCGGAGGGAGGTAATCGGCAGAAGGCGGTCTCTCAAGTACTCAGATCCACTACCATGAAGGGCTTTAAAGATGGTCAACAGCACCCTGAAGCGCACCCGGAGATCAACAGGTAGCCAGTGCAGCTCGCGGAGGATGGGTGTTATGTGGGCGAACCGAGGTGCGCCCACTATCACTCGCGCGGCCGCATTCTGAACTAACTGCAGTCGCCGGATGCACTTCAGGGGCAGCCCCATGTAGAGCACATTGCAGTATTCCAGCCTAGAGATCACAAGGGCTCGAGTGACTGTTGTGAGAGCCTCCCGATTCAGGTAGGGTCGTAACTGGCGGACCAGGCGAACCTGGGCAAATGCCCCCCTGGTCACAGCCGACAGATGATGGTCGAGAGTCAGCTGTGGATCCAGGAGGACTCCTAAGTTACGAACCCTATCTGAGGGGTATAAAATTTGACCCCCCAGCCTGATAGATGGAACATTAGCCAAATTGTTGGGAGGGAAACACAACAGCCACTCGGTCTTGTCCGGGTTAAGTACCAGTTTGTTAGCGCTCATCCAGTTCTTAACGGCCTCAAGACCCTGGTTCATCACGTCCACCGCTTCATTGAGTTGGCACGGGGCGGACAGATACAATTGCGTATCGTCCACATATTGATGGTATTTTATCCCGTGCCTCCGAATGATCTCGCCCAGCGGTTTCATGTATATGTTAAATAGTAGGGGGGATAAGACCGAACCCTGCGGCACCCCATATTTTAGGGGCCTCAGGGACGATCTCTGCCCCCCGACCAACACCGACTGCGACCTGTCCGAGAGGTAGGAGGAGAACCACTGCAAGACAGTGCCTCCCACCCCCACCTCCCGCAGTCGTCGCAGAAGGATACCATGGTCGATGGTATCGAAAGCCGCCGAGAGGTCAAGGAAAACCAGGATGGACGCATGGCCTCCATCTCTGGCCCTCCAGAGATCATCGGTCAATGCGACCAAAGCGGTTTCTGTGCTGTAACCGGGTCTGAAGCCGGACTGGAAGGGGTCAAGGTAGCTAGCTTCCTCCAAGGCCCGTTGAAGCTGGAAGGCCACCACCTTCTCAACAACCTTCCCAACAAAGGGAAGGTTGGAGACAGGATGGTAGTTATTTAAAATGGCTGGATCCAAGGATGGTTTCTTCAGGAGGGGTCTCACCACCGCCGTTTTAAGTGCGGCGGGGAAGTGCCCCTCCCGAAGGGAGGTGGTTATGACCGCCTGGATCCAGCCACGTGTCACCTCACTGCTGTTGGCAACCAGCCAGGAGGGACACGGGTTCAGAATATAGGTGGAGGCACTCACAGCTCGAATGGCCTTGTCCACATCCCCAGAGGCAACATCCTGAAACTCAACCCAGAGATGGTTTGCCAAGTGATCCTCTTGTGTCCCGGCTGGATCTGCAGCGGTGGAGTCCAAGTCCGACCGAAACCGAGCAACTTTCTCCGCTAAGAATTGGGCATAATCCTCAGCTCTACCCTGCAAGGGTTCCCCCGTATCCCTCCTATTTAGGAGGGAACGGGTTATCCTAAACAGGGCGGCTGGGCGGGACTCAGCGGACGCAACCAAGGTGGCAATATGAGATCTTTTTGCTGCCCTAAGTGCCCTGATGTACTCCTTGGTGCAAGTTGTTAGGAGTGCTCGGTTCGACTCGGACTTATCGGACCTCCACAAGTGCTCTAGGCGTCTCCTCCGGCGCTTCTTCTCCCGGAGCTCCTCGGTGAACCAAGGAGGTAAATTTGTACCACAAATTTACACACACACACACACACACACACACACACACACTACATACACACAAATGGCATTCACATATGTATGCTATCTTGCCTGGTACAATCTACAGAAGTAAGAGATTAGTCAGGACACTGGATGGAAAAATAAATGGAACAAATTTCTTTCTCTTGTCTCTGTCCTTTCTCCTATGTCTCCTTCACAAGCTTCCTAGCTCCTCTTTTCATAAAGCATTCAATTGTTGCTTAATTTGAATTTCATCATGCAAAGTTTGCATCTACTTCCTTCTTGCTCTCAAGCCACCTCCTTATATTGAGGACTCACTTAGGAAAACCCATCTGATTTCTCACAATACTTCTGCTGCTCCCCTGGGTTTCCTCTTAACTTGGTCTGATGCTATTCTGTAGTTATTGGTGGATGGACCCAACTTTGCATTGCTATACAGTTGGAATGATGGGCTACTTCTCAATTTAGTAACTGAGAAGCTGGGATTTGAACTACTGTGGCTGGCCACCCCATAATCCTGCTCATTTCTAACCCTTGGATCCCATCTTCTTTCTTAGCAATATTGCCTCCTTGAATCCTGCCAGGGATTCTAAGTGTAGTGCAACAAGTAATGAGAAAGGATCAGGTTTCAATCATGTGGAAGACAAGGTACAATACATACAATTTATTGTTGACAGTACTAATCATATAAGTACTAAGGTGCTATTTTTTAAAAAAAAAACTAAACAAAAAGGAAGACAACAAGCAAGAGAGATAAAATCCCATCCTTTCAGCTGCTGTGAATTCTAAAAAGCAATGTGACTTCATCAGACCGTTGGATACCGATAATCTTCAGTTTATGGCCATTCATTTAATGACAGTTCAAAGTTACAACAGTCTCTGAAACAAATTGTCACCTATACTTGCACTTACGACTGGTGCACCACCCTCATGATCACATGATTGCAATCTGGCAATTGAGCACCTTGTAATCAGCTCTCATTTACAACTAGTTACGGTATCTTATGGTCACATGACCACAATTTGTGACCTTTTTTGCAGATTACCACCATGGACCTGGCAATAAATTCCCTAGCTGGATCATTTAATGATTGCATAATTAGCTTAACAACTATGGTGATTCACTTAATGATAGCTATACAATTGCAGCAAAATTGGGTTTGACTTCAGTTATGACCTGTAAAGTGGAAATTCTGAACTCAATCCTGATCGTAAATTGAGGATTTAGGTCTGTACTTAATTCTTAGATGGATAAGCTATTTTTGCCTTGGCAGGCTTTGTTTATTTCAAATGCAGGGAGAACTGCAGGGCTGCAGTTTTTCTCACAATGTTGTCTTTTTTCCAGATCTAAACATTCATAAGACCAGCAAATGTACACAGGCCATAGAAGATTTCTGGCAACACCACTGCTGTGTCTCTACTAAGAATGACAATACGCTTCTGCACTAATTCTCTTCTGCTAAAAAGAACAAACAACAGGTAAACAGAAAAAGTCATTTGTACTGTAAGCAGTTTAATTTTTTTTTTAGATTTTAGATTTAGATTTTATTAATATTTGTAGGCCGCCCTTTTCCCTGAGGGGACTCAGGGCGGCTCACATAAAATCAGGGAGGGGGAATACAGACATTGACATAGAGACATATAATAAAATAGTAAGCAACATACAGTTTAATATAAATCACAAAGGTCTCTCTCTCTCTCTCCCCCCCCCCCTGCCTGCCCTCCCGCCCTCCCTTCCTCTTCCTCTTCCTCTCCCCCACCCAACAATAGGCCAGCAGAAACATAATTAAGGTTAAGATCCGAGATGGTGCAGTTTTTAGAGTGCAATACTGCAGGATACTTCAGCTGACTGCTAGCTGTAGTTTAACAGTTCAAACCTCACCTTTTCAAGGTTGACTCAGCCATCCATCCTTCCGAGGTGGATAAAATGAGGACCCAGATTGTTGGGGGCTATAGGCTGACTCTGTAAATCGCTTACAGATGGCTTTAAAAGCACTATGAAGAGTTATATAGTGCTATTGCTATAATAGTCAAATACTACTGCAAAAAGCAGTAGGGCTTAGGTTCTTTTAAAAATTAGCTAGTAAGCAAGAAAGCACTTGTGTTTTTGCAGCATCTGAGCATGTACAAATGCAAGCTCTACCTACAACAGTATCATGAGCCAAATATATAAAGGAGCTTACAGAGTGACATTGCTGCAAGGCAATGTCATAATTTGTCCCACATTGCGGCAGGAGCAGTGTTTTGGGGGAAGGGTTGCTTGGGAGGTAGTATGAAGAAAACAGAGGTCTCTCATGTCAAAGAGTGGGTGCTGCTTCTCATTGCTGTCTTATTGGGCTGATTCTGCAAAGTTGTTCCTAGACTAGAGTTCTCTATAAAACACAGTTGCCATGTAGACTCTTCTGTGTGTTCTTCTTTTTTTAGATAATAATTTCACTTGATTGGGGAGTGAAGTTTGCAGACTTCTGGTTTAACATACACCCAAATATTGTCATCCTCTTATTCTGACATGGAAGTATATGGAAATCTATTTTTGAGGAAAATTGTTTTACAGGGGGAAAAAGACAAACAACTATAGTCCCTGTCTTTGAACCTTAAGAAACAAAATAACATTTTTGGAAGTGATGATGACAGTTATTCTGTTTTTTCCCCTAGTATAATTATCATTCCAGAATCTACAAATTGGAAAAGCTTCTTTCTGTCTCTCTTTTCTTCTGTGTTTCTTTTTTCTAAAATATGAAGCATGGCATTATAATTAGCAAAGTAGCACAATTTTTAAAAGCAAACAAGCAAATAAATCACAAGAAAGAAAGAAATTAAGTTTTAATGCCATGCTGTCTGAAATTATTTCAATAAATGCAAAATTATTTCCCCTTTTGGTGAGTGGTCCTAGCAAATATATCTTGCAAATGTATAGAAGAGAGAGACAGGGGTTCTTTAAAAAATAGCTATTTTGCTGACAGTAAAACTGTTAATATGCTTCTCATTGTTCCTTCAGAGGCATTGGTCTCAGAACTCTATAATCATTGACTCACAGACAAAGCAAGGCATCATAGTCGTAAGAAATCAAACCAGGTTGGAATATATATATCCAAAAAAAATAGCAATGACAATGGCACTTAGACTTATATACTGCTTCAGTGTTTTACAGCCCTCTCTAAGCAGTTTTACAGAGTCAGCATATTGCCCCCAATAACCTGGGTCCTCATTTTACCCACCTCAGAAAAAATGGAAGGCTGAGTCAACCTTGAGCCAGTCAGGATCAAACTTCTTGCAGTTGGCAGAATTAGCCTGCAATACTGTATTCTAACCGCTGCACCACCACACCACCAATGCCCAATTAAATATCTTCATGGAGTTTTTTTCTCGTATTGAATAGATGTCATAATTTCATTGTGAATCTTCCCATTCAGCATAGGTGTCCATAAGTGAAAGGCTAGAAATTAAAGAGGAGAGGCTAAGAGGAGGAGGAATAAGTTATTAAGGGAAGGGGCTCATACTAGCAAGAAGATTCAAAGGGATGTAATTAGTACTAAGCCACAGAGTGTGCTTTCAGCAGTGGGCAACAACCTCACTACAAATTGTAGATGAGAACAGGACAATAATTAAATATGATTTCATTTCATTTCAATCTAATATTTAGCAATAACTAAATAGGCAATGATTCCTCTCATATATCTAATAATTTCGCATTCTATCACATCAAGAATGGTAACTTGGTGACAATGATTGAGATGCCTCTTTCAGCCACTTCAGAGAGTCATTGAATACGGTGTGCAGCTCTTATCGTGTCCCTCTGTCTTACAGCAGTGGCAGTCAAGGGTTTTTAGTTCTGGCCATCAGACTGAAGGAACCCTTCATTACTCAAAGTATAGAAATTTAACAGCTCCATTCCTCCAAATATTCATTGGGCACATTGATAAAAAAGTAAGATAGATGAAGAGTCTCATCAGTAAGATAACTGAAGGGTCTCATCAAACCCATAAACTCTCTTGCTTCTCACACAAACAGTGATATTTAGGAATATAATTAGCTGAATTGAGAAGTTCTTTCCTTTCCAAATTACTGAATAAGCTGGGGGGGAAATGTAGCCAGGGCCAATAAAAAGATGTTGATACTTGGCCTAAAATCATCATGCAACTAATCCTGAATTATTTGCAAGGGAGGATGGGCAGGTTATTATGGCCCTGAAAAAAGCACAGGGTTAGCCAAAGGTGTTATTAAGTAGTTCGTTAATTATTGCCAATCACTATTCCTCCATGAAGCAGGGCCAATACCTGTGTTTAGAAGACTGGCAGTTCCATTTGTAACAAATTGACTTTGTTCATACTTGTGGTTTTCCATGATCAAGGAAATGTAGATGGAATTATTTCTTCCTGAGAAACTAAATATGATGAAATTGCAAACTAATATGCCTGTATCCAAAGACATCAGTCTTTAGTTTCACTTAGCTACACAGCTAATTAAGGTATAATTCCAGCTCATTGTGATTAAATACAATTGCTTTATTAGGAGGATAAGTAATTAGTATTAGCTCTAACCACTTTTTTCTGATGAAGAAGGATTCATTCAGTAATGGTTGAACTTCACTGCTAGGTTTATAAAATTCAATTGCAATTTAATGAGCAAGCTGATTGTCTATATAGCAGTCAAGGAAAAGGCACAGGATCGTTGATTTCATGGACACTGGAACAGATGCACAAATAATTGGTAACAGACTTGAAGGTCCAGTATTGTTGCTGTGTTGTGAAATGTCCAAGTTGTCTGGCTACTCATTCCCATGCTTTCCATTGATGGTCACTATTTTCATTTCTGAAATTAACGTAAGGAATTGATGCTTGCCTGATCTCCATTGTCATACTACAAATACTTTTCTTTTTCATCACATTGTAATATGTATTTGATCCATGCAGAATTAAGAGCATCAGCCTTAACGTTGGTAAGTCTTTTGAACTTTGTTGATGTCTTTGGAATTGCCTACTAAACTCAAAACACAATGCAGCTGATGATGTTACCTAGTATGTCAATGAAACTTCTATAAGCAAACAACCAAGTTCATAGAGCATCAGGGACTCAACAGTTCAATATTGAGTTACAGATATTGTCTTCCATTGGAATGCAGTATTTCTAATAGTCAATAATTTTAAGATGTATGGACTTCAGCTGCCAGAATTTCTTTGACAGCATATTAGCTGGGGAATTCTGGGCATTGAAATACACAAAACATTTTAAAGTTGCTGAGGTTGGGAAACACTGTTTTAAAGTAGATGGCAGCTGCAGCAGTAGCAGGTCATGCCTTGATTTCCAAATGTCCATTTGTACCATTGCAAAGTGGCCATGGAACCATAAATAATGCTGCACATTGGACTGTACTTCATACAGAATGTGGACATTACCAATTGTAGACTTGGGTTAACATTGCAACATAATGTGCAGTGTTAACCCAACAGCAACACAGTTCTCTCCCCTTTTAGTGCTATTTCCCGATGCCCTTATGAATGCCATTGGGTGTCACAACAAAGCGGCACAGCAACAATGATCAAATCATCACATTAGTTGCACCATACAAAAATACCCACAATAATGGCATATTATTTTTTGCATGTAAGCAGGTAGGACAATCTTTAACACTGAACACTGCCAAAACTATTGACATACCTTGGAAAAGTTATGCAGAAATATTTAAATCAAAATAAGAGACAACTCAGGGAAGGAAGGAAGAGTGAAATATAAACTCAAATATAAATTATATAATTTATAATTAAAAATTTCTGTTAAAGTAATATGTATTTATTTGGTGCATAAGTGTTGTTCTATTTGTATATGTGTACAGTGTGCAAAACAATACATATGTTTTGCAGGTAAATTTTTAGTGAAATGCATTTTATATATTATTTCCATTTATATGCACATTTTAATTGCATTATTTTCTCATGTGCATTTTTTCATATTTTCAAATTGAAAAATTACATATAATTCAAAATGTGGGTGTTGAATAAAAGCACTGTACTGATACTAAAATAATAAATTAGCTATGTTCTCATTAAAACTTAACTAGATTTTGCCTATGAATACTAGGCAAACTCCTAATAGTGAGCATCATACCTCCACTGTGGAACTAATAAGCTAGAGAGGTGATGATGGCATTTCTCAAGTGTATAGAGGCTGGAGAACCATTTTTGATATGGTTTAATTTAAATTCTTAGATTTAGCAATGGTTGGAGGTGATAGTCCAAACTCTATTTTATGGATATATGAATTAATTGAACTTTTGCTCCATCTCTAGAGTCAGGCAAAAATTTGAATGCCACCATTGATAGCATACATAAAATTTAACTGGAGATTGTTTTCTTGACATTTAAAATAAGAACACTACTTCATTTCAACTGCAATTACAATAGATTGCAGCAAACAGTTTCACTGGTTTTGTTAATTTCAGTAACTTCAGACTTCTCTTAAGTTTTTGCTATTCTGAATAGGATTTTTTTCCCCCTGGTTAAGTGAATTCTTCAAAGTGCGTGGAACTGTAAGCACTGTCAAACACCATAACACTTTGCCAATGATTCTTCTGCTGAGCTATAAGACTTCAAGGTATAGGATGCTCTCAGAATTCTTTTAAGGTAACATTTTTCCCATGAGTGGTTATGTACAGATTCCCAGTTACATATATCTGGAATCTTCTTTTATTCAATATTTTGTGAGATAAAAAGCTTTCTCTCTACTTTTTAGACCATTCATCTTCAGAAGAAATATGCCAAGACATTATTATGTACATCCAGTCCATCGTGTAGATAAACCAATATGCTAGGCTGATTTCCCCATTCCCTTATAGGAACAGTAGGAATCATCTGGAAGGCATTTTATTAAAATATACAAAATGTGATGATCAATGTGACCATTTATTTGGAAGCTGTATTCACTCTTCATAACCTACAGCTTAATAACCTATTGGTACATTGCATAGGAGCAATAAATTGAAGTGGAATGGAAGCTTTTGGAGATAACTGGTTTATCAGTCAATGAAGGATTGAGGTTTGTGAATCAAGGCCCAGGAAGTTTTAGCAGTCAGTGTGATTTGAATCAGTTATGTGTTGACAGATGTAATCAAGTCACGGGTCACCGGTAGTGTGACATCATCCTGACAATGGCATTGCCCTTGAAAATGACCCAGAAACATAAACCATAAACTCTTTTTTAATTTTTTTTTTTAAATGAGTCAAATTCTTTTAGAACAGCAAAATACAAGTTGACAGGTGCAGCCAGATGGGATCATGTTGAAATGAAGCTTAAATTACATGAATCATAAAATATCCAACATGTTAACATTATTTTAGTTTAGTTTTGTTTCCGTTGTGTGAGCATGCAAGGAGCAATTCCCACTAAGCTTAACCCTTCCTTCTTTAGCCATTGGCTTCATCACACTCTTCCTCCAAACATCAGGGAACTGGGACCAACCCCCCCCCATAAAATTCCCAATTATCTCCATTGGGTTGAAATAAAATGAATTGAGGTTTATCAAAGCTTTTTAAGGTTGAATTGGTATATGGCTCCAGAAAATATTTTTTATAATGTATATAGGTACTTCAGATTTATATTGGGAATGTGGGTAATAAAAAGGGTCATTTTATCATGCCTTGAAAAACAGCAAGAAAAATGTGGGTTCAAAAAAGCTGTAGTAATACAAAGAATTTTAAAGACCAAGATTCAACTGAAACCAGAACGTCTTTTACTGGGATTAATGGACAGAAAATTAGAAAAAATTCATAGATGAATATTTTTACATATAATCACTGCTGTAAGACTATTATATGCACAAAAATGGAAACATTCTGATATTAACACAATTGAGGAATGATTGGTGAAGATGATGTAATTAGCAGAAATGCCAAAATTAATTTGTTTGCTTAGAGAAAGATCCTATTAGATTGATCAATGACCGGAAGCCTCTTATGGACTTTTTGCCAACAAAGAAAACAATGAATTTGTAATTTATTTGTTTGATGATTAGAAAGGGTAGCTTATGGAAGAAAAAAATATGACATCAACTTTAGAGAGAGAGAATGTAAAATTACAAGTGCATTTATAAAGACAAAGAAGTAGCTCAAAAACTATACTTGATTAAGGTTAATTGCTTATTTAAATGCAATACAATCACTTGCGAGAATTTTCATTTTTTTCCCTACATATCATATTAATAATTACAATTTGGAGAGTAACCTTTGGAGATGCTATTGGATTTGGGGGGCTGTGTGCACCCCTTTGTTCTCAAGTTATACCAGAGATCTGGCTTATTGGAAGTCACTGTACTTCTGCAAGTTGGGCCACCCGATTTTCACAAGTTCTTTCTAGACCTTAAGTTTCTACTCATGAAATTGCTCCAGAAGCCTTAGTAGTACTACAGACCAGTTTAGCATTGGTTGTGGAGGAGTGAAATAATTCAGAGAAATGAATGAACATTGGGAATTCTTGTGATTACTATTCTTAGAACCTAGTTCATGCAGGCTGTAGATTGTATTATTCTCACATTCTGCTATTATTTTATTAAACTCAAAGAGTTTATAGGCATATCAGGATCAGAGCCCAAATGGTCCAGAAACAGAGTCAGGGAGCAAACTTTAGAAGTTTTTTTTTTCCCTGATGGGTTCTACTAGACTTTCCTTGGATTTAGAGGCTCAAGCAGAACTTATCTGAGTACCCAAGACTGCAGCTAAAATGGACTAGGGAGAAAGGAGGCAATATCCTTTTCTTAGACTCAGATCAGAAGCAAATGCATCAGAGTTTGTTCCTGGATTTGTTTTTTCTCTGGTTCGCTCCTCTTACTCCCTCATCTCATCACTTCTTAAGAGCTGAATCTCAAATGTATGGTATGAAAGAACTATTTTCCTCCTTACTTTTTCATACTGTCTTAAAGGATAATATCTCTAATTCTTTCTAAAATGTGCAGTGGATGTGCAGTGGTTACAATCGAAGCATCAAGTGCAAGGCAAAGCTGGAAGGCACCTGATGGTCAGAGGTCTCCAATAGGAAAAAAAACCCTTTCAACATTACTAATTGAAGGTGGAAGTGATTTATCTCCTGCTTCACCTTAATTAAAGCTTTGTGAAGGCATCAGCACCTACTGTACTGAAAGGGAGAAAAAAGGTTTTTATTCCAGATATCTCTTTCATTCTATTGTTAGAAATAGTACTCATATAGTAGTATCCATCTCTCTTAGTATTAGATTATATATATATCACATTGGTAGCCTGCTGAAATCTCTTTGTATTAAATCTGCATATATTGTATGGGAGACAACCAGAACTATATATTCATAAAGCAACTCCAACATTGGCCAGCATTGTGTCTTGTACTTGTACAGTTTAACCTGGCTGCCTTCAAGGGAGGTTTGTGGTTATTGGGAAGAGATTGAATATTAGGCTATATTAAGTAGCCTTCTCCTAGCGTGCTTTGCTTGAAAGCTTTGCAAATAGACCATCTCGCTAAATATTAATGATAATGCAATAATGTGAGATCAGTTCACTAGGTTTGGTATGTTTCATTCATAAAGCACAATAAAAGTGGACACAAAGTTTAAAACCACTTAGAGTTGGAGGGAAGTAGATAATCAATACTGTCCTGACTTTCATTCATCTAAGCCAAAGGTTTTGACACTTATCCACAAGAAACCTAATTATGTGGTTTTTTTTCTCAATTGAACACATTTTCCAAGTCTGCAAGTCCCAATGCAGTGTACATTAATCCCATGAGATGAATTCATATAGTACAATATAAAACAAGGTGATGAGCTAATACATAGTTCAATGTAGCATTGTTATTGTGTATAGGGTATTATGATCAGTGATTAAACACTTAGTGTTTATTCACTGATCAACATATGCAAAAAAATATGTTAAGTTTATTGGTTCTTCATCTAATCTTAGAATCCCAACAGAGTCTTTATATCAAGTCAGACTATTTCTCAGTACTGCCCATCATTTTTTACATTGCCTGATGTTAGTTTGCCAGGATATCAGACAGGGATTCAGTCCCATGGCACCAAGCACCCTCTGAGAACTTGGAGGGTAGCCTAGAGTTCTCCCTAAGTGGCTGCTACAAAATTGTAATAGGAAATGATGCACAATGGAAAAATGTTTAGCTACTTGGTGATCATGTTCATTTTGATAACCTCTTTGAGATTTGCCTGTTTTTCAGATTTGTCCTTTATTTTCCCCAAGAAAAGATAGTGAATGTTGAACTGAGCCAAGGGTTTGATTAGTTAATCTCAAGGTTTCTTCCAGCACTAATACTCCAACCCTGAACCTGCTGGTCAAAATTCCTTTAGACACCTTTAGATTTGAAAAAAGCCTGGTTTGGACAAATAATGACAGTATTTGTTGAAGTAGAAGACATCAATCAAACTTTATTGATTCTGCTACTAATCAGTCTCCTTGTTTTGAATCCATACTGTGTTTCCCCAAAAATAATACAGAGTATTATTTTCTTTTGACCTCTGAAATAAGTCCTTGGCCTTATTTTTGGGGACGTTGTATTATTTTTGAGGTGCAGAAGGTGGCTGCTGTTGTGTTGCAATATTTTCAGGGAGGACTTGTTTTTTTTAGTCATTTTAGTCATTTTATTAAGATTTATAGGCCGCCCTTTCCCTGAGGGGACTCAGGGCGGCTTACAATCACAGGGAAGGGGGTGCAATATCAAGGACAAACAATATGTGAACAAAAGAAAGAAAATAATAAAACACAACTTGCATTCAACAGTCAACACTCGGGCGGGTAAATTGGGAACCTATCCCAAGGCCTGATGGGAGAGCCAGGTCTTGAGGGCTGTGCGGAAGGTCTGGATGGTGGTGAGGGTACGGATCTCGATGGGGAGGTCGTTCCACAGGGTCAGAGCTGCAACAGAAAAGGCTCTCCTCCGTGTAGTCGCCAGCCGACATTGACTGGCGGATGGAATTCGGAGGAGGCCCAGTCTGTGCGATCTAATCGGTCGGAGGGAGGTGATCGGCAGAAGGCGGTCTCTCAAGTACCCAGATCCACTACCATGGAGTGCTTTAAAGGTGGTCATCAATACCCTGAAGCGCACCCGGAGATTGACAGGTAGCCAGTGCAGCTTGCGGAGGATGGGTGTAACGTGGGCGAACCGCGGTGCGCCCACTATCACTCGCGCGGCTGCATTCTGGACTAACTGCAGTCGCCGGATGCACTTTAAGGGCAACCCCATGTAGAGCCCATTGCAGTATTCCAGCCTAGAGATCACAAGGGCTCGAGTGACTGTTGCGAGAGCCTCCCGGTTTAGGTAGGGCCGCAACTGACGGACCAGGCGAACCTGGGCAAATGCCCCCCTGGTCACAGCCGACAACTTGTGGTCAAAAGTCAGCTGTGGATCCAGGAGGACTCCTAAGTTGCGGACCCTATCTGAGGGGTATAAAATTTGACCCCCCAGCCTAAGTGTTGGAACATTGGCCAAATTGTTGGGAGGGAAACACAACAGCCACTCGGTCTTGTCCGGGTTGAGTACCAGTTTGTTAGCGCTCATCCAGTTCTTAACGGCTTCAAGACCCTGGTTCATCACGTCCACCGCTTCATTGAGTTGGCACGGGGCGGACAGATACAGTTGCGTATCGTCCGCATATTGGTGGTATTTTATCCCGTGCCTCCGAATGATCTCGCCCAGCGGTTTCATGTATATGTTAAATAGTAGGGGGGATAAGACCGAACCCTGCGGCACCCCGCATGTTAGGGGCCTCAGGGACGATCTCTGCCCCCCGACTAACACTGACTGCGACCTGTCCGAGAGGTAGGAGGAGAACCACTGCAAAACAGTGCCTCCCACCCCCACCTCCCGCAGTCGTCGCAGAAGGATACCATGGTCGATGGTATCGAAAGCCGCTGAGAGGTCAAGGAGAACCAGGATGGACGCATGGCCTCCATCTCTGGCCCTCCAGAGATCATCGGTCAATGCGACCAAAGCGGTTTCTGTGCTGTAACCAGGTCTGAAGCCGGACTGGAAGGGGTCAAGATAACTAGCTTCCTCCAAGGCCCGTTGAAGCTGGAAGGCCACCACCTTCTCCACAACCTTCCCAATAAAGGGGAGGTTGGAGACAGGACGATAGTTGTTTAAAATGGCTGGATCCAAGGATGGTTTCTTCAGGAGGTGTCTCACCACCGCCGTTTTGAGTGTGGCGGGGAAGTGCCCCTCCCGAAGGGAGGCGGTCACGACCGCCTGGATCCAGCCATGTGTCACCTCACTGCTGTTGGCAACCAGCCAGGAGGGACACGCATCCAGAATGCAGGTGGAGGTACTTACAGCTCGAATGGCCTTGTCCACATCCCCAGAGGCAACATCCTGGAACTCAACCCAGTGATGGTTTGCCAAGTAATCCTCCTGTGTCTTGGCTGGATCTACTGCGGTGGAGTCCAAGTCCGACCGAAACCGAGCCACTTTGTCCGCCAAGAACTGAGCATAGTCCTCAGCCCTACCCTGCAAGGAGTCTCCCGCATCCCTCCTATTGAGGAGGGAGCGGGTGATCCTAAACAGGGCGGCTGGGCGTGACTCAGCGGACGCTACCAAGGCGGAGATGTGTGTTCTTTTGGCAGCTCTTAGTGCCCGGACGTAATCCTTGGTGCAGGTAGTCAGAAGTGCTCGGTTCGCCTCGGACTTATCGGACCTCCACAGGTGCTCTAGGCGTCTCCTCCGGCGCTTCTTCTCCCGGAGGTCTTCGGTGAACCAAGGAGGTTTCCGGGATCCGCTGACCCGGAGGGGCCATAGTGGCGCAATCCGATCAAGAGACTCCGACGCTGCCGAATACCAGGCGGCAGCCAGAGCCTCCGCTGAACTGTGGGCGAGAGTATCAGGAATAACCCCAAGCTCCGTCTGGAACCTCAAAGGGTCCATAAGTCACCTGGGGCGGAACCACCTGGTCGGTTCCTCCTCCCTACGGTGGGGGTTTGGCCTCTGGAAGTCAAGCCTCAGTAGGCAGTGGTCTGACCACGACAGGGGTATGATCTCATTACCCCTCAGACCAAGATCACACATCCACTGCTCCGTGAGGAATACGAGGTCGAGCATGTGACCCGCTGCATGAGTTGGGCCCCGAATTACCTGGGTCAAGCCCATGGCTGTCATGGAAGCCATGAACTCCTGCGCCCCGTCAGAGCGTTCACCGAGCGATGGCAAATTAAAGTCCCCCAGAACTATAAGCCTGGGGAACTCAACTGCCAGCTCGGCTACTGACTCGAGGAGCGAGGGGAGGGATGCTGCAACGCAGTTGGGAGGCAGGTACGTTAGCAGCAAACCCACTTGACCCTTGAGGTCCAACTTTATCAGCAGGGACTCACACCCGACAAGCTCCGGAGCAGGGACCCTACGAGGTAACAGAGACTCCCGGATAACAATAGACACCGCCACCCCTTCCCTGGGCTCTCGGCTGATGAAGCACCTGAAATCCCTCTGGGCACATCTCTACAAGGGGGACTCCTCCTTCTGTGCCCAGCCAGGTTTCAGTAATACATGCCAGGTCTGCCCTCTCGTCAATAATTAAGTCCCGGACGAGGGGAGCCTTGTGAACAACAGACCTGGCATTTAGCAACAACAGCCTGAGACCAGGGTCCTGACTACTCGCGCCATCTGGCCTTGGAGTGGGGCTCATAGGGCCGGAAGGAGGGATCTCTGTAATGCAGCGAACCCTCCTTCCCCGGTAATGGCCAGCCCTAAAGTCCCCGCCATGTCTGCCCCTCCCTGTAATGACCGCAATGCTCCGACCCACTCCCGTAACAGTAGTCCCCCCAACCCCCCCGCTGACCCCCGCATTCCCCAGCAGGCCCTCCGAGTCAAACATACTCATTTATACACCCTAGCAGTTCCCACGTAATATTTAAAAAACATATAAAAATACAATAGTAATAGAATAATAAAAGTGGGCCATTCATTCAATTCCAGGCAACTCCCATACACTCACCATACTATTTTAAAATTGCGCAATTATAGTGTGTAGTAATGTGGAAAGGGTGGAGGGAGCGGTGATCCGCTCCTCTCCCTTCTTATGTCCTGGGGAGACGTCCTTGGCCACCAAGTCAAAAGTGCGTGATATATCAGGTGGCCATATACAAGCAGGATTGGGTATAAAAATCCAAAATTCATGGGCGGCAACCATGCAGTCTTATCCTTCCAATGAAGGTTAGCGGGCTGTATGTTTAAAAGTCTCCTTCCTGGGGGTGGATAAGGGCCCCAATCTAGGGGGCCAAAGTTCGAGGCTGACTTGTGCCACTCTAGCAGATGGGGGGGGGAAGTACTGGTGTTTTCGGAGCTCAGTCCTCGCCACTGCAGCCGCCATCCTCTATTGCTCCCACGCCAGCTCAGCCACAGTCCTACTCCTCCTAATGGTTAAGCAAAGCCCAGGAGCAAAGTCCGGAGGAGGCTACAATGACGCAGAGCTCAGTTCAAGGATCATCCTCTTCCCTGCCCGAGTAAGCACACCAGTCAGCCTAGGACGGCCAGATCTTTCTTAGGGGCCGCAGGAGTAGGCAGCAGATAGTAAATAGTGGGATAGGTAACAGATAGCGAGGTGAGCAGAGATAGATCTGAGGGGGGGGGCGTCTGGGGCGGCAGCAAACACAATCATTCAGTCCGTCGCTCCGCGGTCTCACTGCAGCCTCCGACAACCCCCTTTCTTTAAGATGAAAAGTTAGATTGAAAATTAACCCCTCTAAGCTCACTAGTCACCAGGGCTCACAGTCACAGTCACTCGGCTCCAGCAAGTTCGAGCAGGCTGGCCAGGGAGTAAGCGTCCGAGGTGTAAATGCTGTGAATCAGCTGTTTGGCGCCGCCATCTTTCCCTCCACGCTTTCCTTCTAGTTTCAGTGGCTGCCGTTCCGCTATTCAGGGGAGGACTGGCAGGACCAGGGGCCAGCAGATAAATGGTTAGGGGGCTCACCAGGCAACACCAGGGGCTCTCAGGGATCCAAAGGTGGTAAAATAAGACGCCGAACGTCGCCGTCGTCCTCACGCAGCTGGGTGATTCGGGCTGCTGTTGTGCGGATAACGCTAAGCCTCCAGGGGTGATACGCCCCAGCTATCCGGATTTCTTCAGGTCCTTTGGGTTCCGCAGATCTTAGGCTCTCCCAGGGACTCTTTCCAAAAATTTTGCGGTCCGTTTGGAAGGCTTCCCGGTGCTTTTTCGCCAAATTTGCACGGAGCGAAAAAGCCCGGTCGCCATTCCAAACCCGCACATGTGCAGCGGACTTATTTTAGTGCATGGGCTCAAAAGCATGATTGGGGTTATTATCCAGGGGGTGTCTTATTTTCAGGGAAGCAGGATAGTTCTTTTTCTCTCTCCCCTAATAGCATTTTATAATTGTGTGTCCAAACTTATAAGGGGAAAAAAATCAAGCAGCAATCATAGTGAATTAGAAACGTGCTCTTTAATAAAAAGCCTGAAAAATATATTTCTGCCAGATCATTTAAAGATCTAGCAGAAGTCTCCTCAGTTTTTAACTAGATGGAAAAAAATCAGCTTTTGAAAAATAATATTGTTGATGGCTTGTTTTTCTTTAAATTAATCTCTGCACTATTTAAGAAAGGATTTTGCTATTTGTTTGTTTGTTTGTTTGTTTGTTTCCTTAAGCATGTATTAGATAGCATATGTAAGTATAAGCATGATTTTGAATACATGAAATGGATGCGAATAAAAGGGAACAGTAGGACAGTAGGCACATTGGTGCACTTATGCATGCCCCTTACATGATAATTCTTACATGGTAATGATAGTTATTTCAAGAACTGCTAAAACAATCTCTTTTCAATGGTTAGTGTCCATAGCAGTTACAAGTGAAAGAAAGCTTAGTTCAATTCACTCTTTAATATGCTTTCTAAATCAATATGTAAATTAATTAATTATTTGATTGTCTCATATTTCTGATTCTTAGAATGCAGTTTTCCAAAGAGAACAAAAATCATCTATTGGGGATCTATATCTAAATCTATCTATATTAAGTGTTATGTCAAAGCACCTGGTATGCCCAAATACACTACACTACACTACACTACACTACACTACACTACACTACACTACACTACACTACACTACACACACACACACACACACACACACACACACAGACACACAGAGAGGGGGGGAGGGAGGGAGGGAGGGATGCATGCATATATTTGAAAAATGTAAGCAGGAATATTATGAAAACTCACAAACGAAGTAGATATGTGATGGAACAGTCTTAATGGGAAAAATGAGAAAGTAAGCAGAAATTAATGAGAAATTATTTCAATATTTACCTGATTAACACAAACTTTTATCAAACACTAGGATATAATGCTTGTGATATCCACTCAATTCCAGCATGTTGTATGTTTTTTTTCTGCCAGGGATGTGTTAGTTTCTAAATCAGACTTGGGTGAAACTAGTCAAGTGTATGCCTAGACACCTAAACTTTATTTCAATATATGTCCAAAAAATATAAATTTTGAGCCACACAATTTAAACCTTCATCAAAATGTGGCAAAGAGCATGGCTGAAATACGAGAGATATTATTGTCCATGTAATAAAAATGCAGATGAGATTTCTGATGGAAGTCAATCTTGGATTAAAACATTCAAGTATGACTTCTTTAAAGCAGAGAAGACAACAAAGCCCTGTGGACCCAAGGAAATTTGAAGACCCAGGCTCTTGTGCAGTGAAGCAATGAAAGCAATTAAGAGAAACTGTGAGGACTTCCTTTTTTATGCTTCCTGTTCATAAAGTTTTTTTCACTCTGTATCCTTACATTCCTTTCTTGCTTTCTCCCATTACAAAAAACCACCCACTGAAATAGATGACCTTTGCAAGTGGGGAACTGAAGCAAGGAGATTTCTGCAAGGGCACAAAGTAGCAAAGCTTTCCCAAAATCTAAAGCAAAGTAATTATCCAAAAATTGCAATTGCTTCCAATGAAGAAGAGCTAAACACTGAACACTTCACAGATAGATAATTAATTCTCAGTTTGTTTGGGATTTAGATAATAGAGAGGCTAATCTTATTCTATGATGGTAATAATTATGTTGGTCATGATGATGATGATGATTTATTAATATTTTCTGATAGTTTCTTATCTAAATACTAGTAAGGATCCTTCCTTCCTTCCTTCCTTCCTTCCTTCCTTCCTTCCTTCCTTCCTTCCTTCCTTCCTTCGTATCCCATCGGCCAGCCAGTGTCGGCTGGCAACTACAAGGAGGAGGGCCTTCTCAGCAGTAGCCCCGACCCTTTGGAACGAGCTCCCCGTGGAGATTCGTACCCTCTCCACCGTCCAAGCCTTCCGCATAGCCTTGAAGAACTGGCTCGCCCGTCAGGCCTGGGGATAGGATAGTTACCCCTCCCGAATGATGAATGTATGTTGCTTGCTATTTTATTACATGTTTCTGTCTTAATGTCTGTATTCCCCCTTCCCAGTTTTGTGTGAGCCGCCCTGAGTCCCCTCAGGGAAAAGGGCGGCCTACAAATACTAATAAAATTCTAAATTCTAAAAATTCTAAATTCTTCCTTCCTTCCTTCCTTCCTTCCTTCCTTCCTTCCTTCCTTCTTCTAAGGTTGTCTAAAAGCATACTTATTTATTGTTTTTACTGAATTTTCTCATTGATTTTTCCATATGGCAAACTTAATATGGATTTATGTAAAACATAGGATGGCAAAGGACTTGAGAGAGAGAATAGAATAGAATAGAACAGAATAGAATTACAGAGTTGGAAGGGACTTGGGAAGTCTTCTAGTCCAACACCCTGCTTAGACAGGAAGCCTTATACCATTTCATACAAATGGTTATCCAAAATCTTCTTAAAAACTTCCAGTGTTGGAGTACTCACAACTTCTGGAGGCAAGTTGTTTCACTGATTAATTGTTCTAACTGTCAGGAAATTTCTCCTTAGTTCTAGGTTGCTTCTCTCCTTGATAGTTTCCACCCATTGTTTCTTGATTGGCCCTCAGGTACTTTGGAGAATAGTTTCCCTCTTTCTTCTTTGTGGAAACCCCTGAGATATTGGAACACTGCTATCATGTCACCCATAGTCCTTCTTTTCTTTAAACTAGGCATACCAAATTTCAGCAACTGTTCTTTATATGTTTTAGCCTTTGGTGCCCTAATCATCTTTATTGCTCTTCTCTTCAGTCTTTCTAATTAAAATGCCAATACCAAAAGGGAAGTACTAGAGAATGCTCAGATTATATTGCATATTTGCATGTTACACATAACTCACTAAAATAATGCTCGAGGTTTTGTGATCTAGATGCAAACAATGTGTGGAACAAGAATTGCCAGCTGCATAGGCCATATATAGAAGAAGCAGGATCTCCAAAGATCATATTGCTAACACATAGTGGATAATGCAAAATGCAATGAAGTTCCCCCCTAAAAAAATTGATAAAGGTTTTTGACTGTCGAGCACTACAAAGTGTGGATAGCCATTAAAAATACAGATGTTCCAATTTTGCTCATGTGTGCTGAAGAATCTGTATTTGACTGCCAAGGAATAGATCAAATGGAATGTGGTAAATCTAAATAGTTTGCAATGGACAAAGAATGCATTACAATTGTATACTGTTACAAATCCTTTAACTTGTCTGCAGAATATATTGTGAAAAATGCTAGACTAGAAGAAATAGAAATTGGAATTAAAATTGCTGTGAGAGAGATGACCAAATTCAGCTATACTGAAGATATTATTCTGATAACTAGAAATGAGAAAGATTTAAGGAAACTTTTGTTGAAAGCGAGAAAAAAGGAAAAACCCCAGTCTGCTGCTCAATATTTTTTTTTAAATAAAAGAACATGTCCAAAGGCAATGTATCCAAGTAACAGAAGAGAATTGTAATCGGCTTTAACTTAAAATGTACAAAGATAGTGATTCTAGCTATGAAGTAAACATCTACTACTTGGAAGAAAGGCTATGACAGATCTAGACAACATATTTAAGCGTAGGGACATCACATTGCCAGCAAAAGAACATACTGTCAAGGTTTTCCAGTAGCAACATAGAACTGTGAATGTTAGAGCATCACAAAGGTTGAACAAATAAAAACTGAAGTAGTGAAGAAGATGGTTGAGAACACTCTGGACAGCAAGAAGAACAACTCATTCTATACTCAAAAGGAACAAACATAACCATGCTGCAAGCTAGAACTAATAAACAGCTAAAGATTTTATATGTCTGACACAGTGCAAAAGCAAGAGTCATTGGAGAAAATCCTGAAGCTTGAAAACATCAAAAGCAATCAATAAAGAGACTGAAGCATGAACTTCAAAGAACTCAAAGAAACAGTGAGTGATCGACAGTTCTGGTGAACTGATGTCCACCAATTAAGAAATTACTGAATGACTGCACACATATACATGCTTATACACACATATCTTTAATTTGATTTTTTTTAAAAATATATAAAAGGGACTATTAATTTCTAATTTTATTGCAGATTAGTAAAATAGGGGTTTCTCCTATCCTACTCCCTTCAACAAATGGCATTTTCTACTGAATTCTACAGAATGTCACAGAAGTAATATTTCAGATACCAAATGAGTTAGGATGGGTTAGTAATACAAACATATCAGCTTTGATTTTATAATATGTAGAAATATATATTAAGAAGGATGGTTGCAATAATGAGGCATGGCTAGTCTAGTGAAGAGAAGGACCTGAAGTGGCATGATAGCAGTGGTCCAATATTTGAGGGGCTGTCACAGAGAGCAGGGGTTCAATCTATTTTTCAAAGCACCCAAAGGCCAGAAAAGGAACAATGGATGGAAACTGAGCAAGGAGAGATTCAACCTAGAGATAAGGAGGAATTTTCTGTCAGTGAGAACAATCAACCAATGGAATAGCTTGGCTTCGGAAGTGGTAGAAGCTTCATCACTGGAAGCTTTCAAGAAGAGACTGGTCTGCCATCTGTCAGAAATGGTGTAGGATCTCCTGCTTTGGTGGAGCTTGGGCTAGATGACCTACAAGGTCTCTTCCAACTCTGTTATTCTGTACAGGTTCATAGGAAAATGCTAAAAATGCCAATGGCTGGAATTACAATGGCTGGAAATTAACTTCCATCCCCTTGATTTATGGATATTTTGGCATATTGACTCAAACAAATGAAAAGTGCTAATGGTAGCACTCTGAACAGTTACTTTTACATGAATATGTGTTTGTGAGTGGGTGAATGAGTGTAAGAGGTTACAGAAAGAGACCTGATACATGGAAATATTCCATTTGATGTTCTCTCATCTCCATATAAACTGTGGTAAGGATAACTATTTTCTCAGTGTATAGGAGAAGAACTAAGTCTATCTGCAACACAGACCATGACAGGACAAAGTTAAGTTTGGATGGTTGAAGCTATTCGAATGAGCTATCTAGCCAAACACAACGCATCTTCTTCTTTGTTTCTCAAGCCACGGTCTCTGTGGCTTGTTTTTCTTGTTCTGTCCTCTTGTTTTTCTTCCTCATTCCTGAATACAAACAAAGGTGGATTGTCTCTGCTTGCAGAGGAAAGCATGGGAGAAAAGCAAAGGGCTCATGCCGGAATTGTATCATTCTATTTTTTCCTCTCATGCACCACATTATGTACATATTTTTAAGCTACCTATAGAAAATCATGGATGTAACCTTGAAGAACAAATGCAGTAGCAGTTACACAATCATTCAGGTTAGCCCTGAAAGAGAGGAAGGATATAAGGGGGCAGAAAGAGAGAGAAAAAACACCTTTATCAAACTTTCAAGATTAATGTCAACTATGTGAAGATACTAGAAGTATCATTGAAACTATTATTATAACTTTATAGAGTATTTTGATAATTACTAAGTTAGAACTCATGAAATAACAACAGAAATATGGCAAACAACAGAAGAACAATCAACAAAGGTTCAAACCAAGCTATATCAGAAAATCTGGAGAAGGATACAGTAGCCAACAGATTGGAAAAGATCAGTCTACTTTCCAATGTGAGGTTTAACAGAATATACAAACTATCATAAAATACGCTTCAGTTAATTTGATAGCAAAATAATATTTAGGGTCATCCATTGCAGATTAAAGTTCAACATGAAAAAAGAGATGCCAGAAGTTTAAACTGGCTTTAGAAAAGGCCAATGAGCAGAAGCATTATTTCTGATGCATTCTGGATAATGATACACACTGGAGATTATTTCAGATACACACTGACTATACCAAAGAATACAACAAAGAGGTTTCATAGATTATAGAAAGGTCTTCAGTTGTATTGATCACAATTCAAGCTATGAGTTCTGTTTTTAAAAATGGGAATCCCAGAACATCTTATTATCCTTATGAGAAACCAACATGGTGCTTAGGCAATCACAGTATAGACAAAACATGCTGAAACAGACTGGTTCCAGGTTGGCAAAAGGGTGAGGAAGACTATATTCTCCCCTTATTTGTTCAGCCTATATGCTGAATACATATTAAGGAAAGCTGGATTGGAAGAAGTAAGCATGGTTTTAAGTGTAGAGGGAAAGAAATGTTAATAACTTGCTCTGTGCTGATGACATTACCCTGGTAAAAATGCAAAATATTTGAATGCTCTAGTGACAAAAATAGGGCTAAACTTAAATACAAAGAAGACCAAATTATGATAACAAACAGAACAACAAGACTTAGAACTGAAATAAAGACATCCAATTGGTAGATAGATTCTGTGGTTTAGGATCTGCCATCAACAGTAAAGGAACAAGCAGTCAAGAAATATGCTACAGGGTAGAAGAGACATGAAGGCTTGCAAAATATATCCAGATGTCATATGTGTCTATATCTTCAAAGATCAGAAGAGTGCATGGCATTCCCTCATGACATTCTATGGAAGTAAAAGTTGAACTTTGAAGATGCAGGATACAAAGATTATTGATGCTTTTGAACTTTGTTACTAAAGAACACCATAAATAGCAAAAAAGAAAGAAAATAAAACCAACCCAAACCCCAAATGGGTAATTGAATAAATGAACACAGATTACTTACTCATTGGAGGAACAAATGACCAGACTCACACTATCCTAACTTGACATTTTATATAAAGATCTAGCTTTATAGAGAAATGTTATTTTCACTCTTTGTGAGTTTAATTCACATTTTATTAACCATTGCATTTCTTTTCCAAGCTTATCTCTGTGATTTTCTATAATTAATCTAATACCAATTCAATTCAGATTTAAATCTATATTCTTTCTACCATGCGGTCCAGGTACATTACAGTGTGGTGGTTATGGGAATCAAATTGAAGGAGAGAGAGTAATGTAAACTGTTTCGGCTTTGGGACAAGACTTGGCTTTAAGCTTTGGGGCAAGGAGTAGATAATTCTTCTTTCCCTCCCTCCCTCCCTCCCTCCCTCCCTCCCTTCCTTTCCTCTGCCATTATAGTGGCTGCTTAATGAAGACAGTAGCTATGCATGCAGTAAAAAATGCTGCTGAATTAATGAAGTAAAATAATTAAGTTGTTTTCATGCATATTTGGATGGGGACTTCCTTTCTCCCTGACCAGGGACAAACAAGGCTCGATATGCTGACTTGATTTGTTGAGGCAGTGACAGTGTTTCATTTAGTAAGTCAAGACTTAGTGATCACTGATAACCTCCAAATTTCCAATATCTAGAAGTCACTGATAATAACATTTAGTGCTGTAACAGGGAGTTATAACATATGACATACTGTATCTCTAGAGATAACCTCTATTAAGGCATCATTTGTGAAATTGTTATTTGCAATATTTATAACACTGATGCCAATAAATACATGAACAAGACCTTGCTTCCGGTGTTCTCCATGACCTTCCCATATTCATAATATCTAATACTACTATAAAAGAGGACTCCAGTTTCTGTAAAGACATTCTCTTTGTGAATAAAAGTGCAGCTCATGGTCAGATACTCTGAGTAATGGGCAATAGGTTAGAAATAACAAATTATAGTGTGAGGTGGAATGTGATGGTATGAGTGAGAGGGGCACAATTTTGGGTGTGCGTGCATGGAATAGGACTTCAAGGAGTGTCCAGGTATTTTTCAAAAATGGCTGGAAAATGAAGTGGGAAGGAATTAGAACAAAAGCTAAGTTTGATTTGATAAACATTAAATATATTAACACATAATCAGTCAACCAACCAAATATGTTCGAATGCTTGCTTCCCCTGTAATTAATACATTTCCCCCATCACATTAAACATTAATTTTATGACATCATTTGGAGGGCCTCTAATACAAGGGTATGTCCAAATGCCCTAGGCCCCTGGGTATGGTGACTCTGATTCCCTTATCCTCAAGGATCAGGACTCTCACATCTGCAAACCCCCCAAATTGTTATACTGTATTGTAATTCTATTTTTCAAGATCACCAGATCTTAGGAGATGTCAGTATTCTTGCATAACTGTTGGTGCTATTCATATAGTAAATTCCATGACCTCTCAGATAAAAAGCTGCTAAAATCTTGAGTAACTTAAGGTACTCAAGGGAAAAGAATTTTTTAATGCATAGTATTTGAAAAGATTGCAAACTATTTGTTAACCTCTGTGTATTTGTTAAAAGAATTCTAAGAAAATAAGAAAATGTGGATGCCTAAAAAAAGGTTTAAGACTTGTGACAACAATAATAAAAAGTTGGCTGGCCTACAATCTTGCATATTTGCTTCTAGCAGATGAAATATTGTTATTCTCATGAATTCACTCTGTCACTCATGAAATAAACCATTCATTGGCTGAACAGTCCATAAATAAAACTACACTATCAAATGAATAAATACAAAAAATGTTGTTGGTTCAACAGATAATTACAACTGACTTATACACACCTTGCCTTTCTTTACAAGAAAAATCCCAAACAAAGCTATTCCAACAAAGCAATACAGCTCCTTCACACCAGCAATAAGCTAAAAAAGCCATGTTGCTTCATTCTAAGAACTACTTCAGCATTTCCAATGCTGGAAACTTCACAAGAGCTTTCTTTACAATGTGCAATGCATACTCTGACTAAAGGACTGACAGGTCTTGTTGTTGTCTGAGTTTTATTATTTCATTGCAGATGTTTCAATACACAAACTAGGTCACATCATCAGTGCTAGTAAGGAGTGAGGTTTGTTCTTAGTTTATATTTGAATGGCTTGTCCTATCAGTGTTGGTGTGGGTGATCTTAGAGATTATTTGTTGGACTGTTAGTGTTAGCTTGTTTGGCACTTCCTTGATTGGGCTATTGTTTACTTGAACCACTCTTTTGTATGCAGCTTTCAAAATACAGATTTGAATTGAGAGATATTTGGCAAGAAAGAAACCCAGAGGAATATGACTTCACCTTCTTTTCTGATAGACATCAATCCCTTTCAAGGATTGATTTTATACTAAACACTAATGATTTGCTTTCTAGGGTGAAGAGGACAAAGATTGCAGCTAGGGTCCTTTCGGATCATAACCCAGTTTGGATGGAATTGGGAAGGGCAGTGCAGACAAGAAGGTCTTGGAGATTGAATGAAAACTTATTCAGATATGAAAAGTACATTAATGATTGTAAAATATTGTTATCTGAATACTTTGTTTTGAATATGAATAAGGGTACACCTATGGAATTCGTATGGGATGCAAGCAAAGCGTATATGAGAGGAGTGCTGATGAATATAAATAAAATACATAGACATAAACAAGGGCTAAAACAAACAGAATTGGAAGAGGAAATTAAGAGGAAAGAGTTGGAGTTAACAATGAATCCAGGCGATACAAAGGTTAAGGAAGCAATTACCATATTAAAATCTCAATTTGACATGTTGACCAGGTAGCCACTAGTTTATTATATGCAAAACACAATACTTTTTGTAACGCAAACAAACCTGGCAGATGGTTAGCGTATCAGATTAGGGAAAAAAGGAAAACTCGAAATATAACTAAACTGATTTATAGAAGGAAGGAGGTGTTTCAACAGGAGGAGATTCAAAAGGCATTTCGGGAATTTTTTACAGAATTGTATAAAGGGGATAAAATTAAGGGTTTAGATATAAACAAATACTTAGATAAAGAGAAAATACCCTCAGTTAGAGAAGAGAACAGGCAAAAATTGAACCAACCAATAACCTCGGGGGAAATTTTGCAGATAATTAAGCAACTAAAGTTAGGGAAAGCACCAGGTACAGATGGTTTGACACCGGTTTACTATAAAAATTTACAGTTAGAAATGGTAGAACCTCTTAGAGAATTATTTAATAAGATTCAAACGGAAGGTAAGGTGCCTCCATCTTGGAAGACAGCGTTTATATCTTTGATACCCAAAGAAGATCAAGATTCTACCCAACCAAAAAACTATAGACCTATCTCATTACTTAATGTAGATTATAAAATTTTTACTAAAATACTAGCAAATAGGTTAATGCTGGTTATTCAACAATTGATACACACCGACCAAACAGGTTTTATACAGGGGAGACAGATGAAAAGTAATGTTAGATTAATTATTAATGCATTAGAATATTTGGGAAAGAACAATCAAATTCCTGCTGCGTTCATATTTTTGGATGCTGAGAAGGCCTTTGATCGAGTTAACTGGCAATTTCTGTTGAAGATATTGCAAAAAATGCAGATAGGAGATAGCTTTTTACAGTCAATTAAAGCAATATACCAACAGCAAACAGCACAAATCATAGTCAATGGAAGCTTGACAGACCCTTTTCAAATTGGAAAAGGTACAAGACAGGGCTGTCCTTTGTCCCCACTATTGTTTATTGTAACTTTGGAAGTATTGTTGAATAAAATACGGGGCTTGGATGGTCTAAAAGGGATCAAGATTAGGCAGCAAGAATACAGAGTCCGTGCTTTTGCGGATGATTTGGTCATAATATTGGAACAACCGCAGGAATCCAGTATGGTTTTAATAAATACGATTAATCAATATGGTCAAGTGTCTGGTTTTAAAATAAATTTAGGAAAAACAAAAATATTAGCTATAAATATGAATACTAAACAAAAGGAAGAACTAGGAGGGATGCTAGGATGTGAGGTAGTCAAAAAATCAAATATCTTGGGGTCAATATTTTAACCTCAAACGGGAAATTATATAAGCATAATTATGAACCACTTTGGCATAGTATACAGATAGAGATGAAAAAATGGGAGAAATTGCACTTTGCTGGGTAGGATAGCAGCAGTGAAAATGAACATCTTACCAAAATTTTTATTTCTCTTCCAAATGTTACCTATACTTAAAAGAGATGCAAATCTTTTAGAATGGCAGAACGGTATCAACAAATTTGTATGGGCAGGAAAGAAGCCGAGGGTAAAGATGAAAATAATGCAAGATGTACGCAAGAGAGGAGGCTTGAAATTACCTAACCTAAAACTATATTATGATGCAGTGGCGCTATCTGTAATTAGTGATTGGACTCATTTAACTAATGATAGAATACTGAATATCGAGGGACACAATCTGGTATATGGTTGGCATGCTTATCTGTTATTCAACAAAAAATTGGATAAGAATTTTAAAAGTCATATTTTAAGAAATGCTTTACTGCGGGTCTGGAAAAAATACCAATATAAATTAAATGACAAGATACCCATGTGGGCAATTCCTAGACATGCAATTGAAAATATGAATATAGCACAAAAACAGGCTAGAACTACCTACAGACAGCTTCTCATTTTGGAAAGGGGGGTTCTACAACTAAAATCTTTAGAGGTATTAAAAAAGGAGAAGGTAGTTCAAACATGGTTTCAGTATGGGCAATTACAGGCCAGGTGGAAAATAGATCAAAAAATTGGTTTTATCCAAGTTGAGGATAATTTGTTTAAACAAATAAGAGATCAAAGTTTAATGCATATAAAGAGAATATATAATGTACTAATACAGATGGATTCGGAAACAGAATTAGTTAAAGATTGTATGGTAAAGTGGGCTCAAAATATTGAAGAACCAATAATGTTGGATACATGGGAAAGAATATGGGTAAGAAATGTGAAATTTACACAAGCTCAAAACCTGAGATAAAATTTTTATAAGATGTTCTATAGATGGCATTTAGATCCTAAAAAGCTGGCTTCTATGTATCCGAATGTACAGCCTAAATGTTGGAGGTGTGGTTCTCTCGATGCTACATATTTTCATATATGGTGAACCTGTCAAAAGGTTAAGGCATTTTGGATAAAAATATGGTGGATTATGCAAAATATCTTTAAAAGAAGGATAAAGTTTACTCCTCAGTTATTTTTACTAGGTATATGTATTGACTTTACAGTGGTAGAGACTAACTTGGTTCTGCACCTAATAACGGCGGCAAGACTGTTGGTGGCGTAATACTGGAAGAAGGAAGACTTGCCTACAACTCAAGAATGGACATTGAAAGTTACAAACTTAGGCGAGATGGCTAAAATATCGGCATATCTTAAAGATCATTCAAATGAGAGATATAAACGAGACTGGAAAAAATGGATTGACTATATACAAAACAAATACGGGACTAAGAAATTCCAGATAGCCTATGCTTAAGATCAGGAATGAGTTAAACTGTTCAAAGTTAGTGTAACAGGAAGAAGCTAAGATCAATATAGAGATGTTATTAACCTCTTTTTTTAAAAATTCTTTTGTCTCAATATATTTTAGACCGTGTTTGTTAAAAATCTATACCATGTACGGGCTCTGGAAAGTTGGGGGGGGAGGGAGGTGGGGTGTTAGGGGGGAGGGTGGGGGAGGGGGATATATACTATGTGTTAGATTTCAATGTAGTGCGATTTCACATGTATACTGTTTCTCTTTAATTTCTCTGTAAAAATAGGACATTGACATATAGTAGAAATACACCAAGGGGAGGAGGAGTGGGATAGAAGAAAGAGGGGTAAAGAGGGCAGGAGAGAGGATGGGAGGGAGGCTGAGAAGGAAGGGATGGAGTGGACTGGGAGAGAGGAATGGTAGAGGGGGAGGGAAAGTAGGGTAGAGGGGAATGATGGAGGGAAGATAGTAAGTTGGAGGGGGCGGAAGAAAGAGGTGTATGGAGAGCGGAAGAGGTATATTGGGTTTCTATTTGAGTTTCAGTTTGAGTTTCATTTTATTTATATTTCTGGGGGTATTGTTGACAAGAGGAATTGCTGTGATTATTGTTTAATGTTGTATGGCCCTGGTTATGCACAGTATATATGTGACTGTATGAAAATGAAAAATGGAAAATAAAATCATTTTAACATGAAAAAAAACCCCAAACAAAGCTATTCCAACAAAGCAATGCAGCTCCCTCACACCAGCAATAAGCTAAAAAAGCCATGTTGCTTCATTCTAAGAACTACTTCAGCATTTCCAATGCTGGAAACTTCACAAGAGCTTTCTTTACAATGTGCAATGCATACTCTGACTAAAGGACTGACAGGTCTTGTTGTTGTCTGAGTTTTATTATTTCATTGCAGATGTTTCAATACACAAACTAGGTCACATCATCAGTGCTAGTAAGGAGTGAGGTTTGTTCTTAGTTTATATTTGAATGGCTTGTCCTATCAGTGTTGGTGGGGGTGATCTTAGAGATTATTTGTTGGACTGTTAGTGTTAGCTTGTTTGGCACTTCCTTGATTGGGCTATTGTTTACTTGAACCACTCTTTTGTATGCAGCTTTCAAAATACAGATTCTTCATAATAAAAAGGAAGAGTTTCACCCAGATGTTTCACCCAAGAATATCACTTGATGCTCTTTTAGTGCTGTAGACATATTTTGTTTTAATGGACAAGGAAAAGCTGCTACAATATAAATCTATGAGGTTTTGTTTTATACCCTTATGTGTGAATTTCCACATATTTACCAATTGGAATTCCCCACATATTTACTATACCAATTGGAATTTTCCATATATTTACCATTCTTAAAGAAGGAGAAGGAGACAATAATAATTTGGGATAGTTTGATAAAAATATATGACAATTGTTTATTCTCACAGCAAGTTGTACTATGGAGCAAAAGTGTCTGCTTTTAATGTCTCTGCCAGTGTCAAGATCTATACTTTGAATCCTTGGAGAAAGAAATGTGTCTTTTTCATTTGCTTTTTTGCTTATCTTACTCCATAACACATACTTTAAAATGTAGTTGTTTTTCAGGTATGTATTTTTGTTTTGAATGCTCCTTATATTGGGAAGTGAGGATGAATGATGTGCTAGGAGAAAGTGAAATCCTGATTATATCCATTATAATGGATAGAACACTAAATATCAGAGCTGTGCAGCAGTCTTGATTCAAAAGAGGAAGGGAGATTCAGAAGGTAAATGAATGCCTTCTCAAGGAAACACTGCTGATTCCTGCCCCTGAGTGGTTATGATCACGCAATCCCCAGAAAAATTGTGCTTGGTTTAATAATAAGGAGCTGTGCTATTTCCACATACTCCAAATGCTTTTTGAATCTGGATATATAAATAACTCTGCTGTGTGTGTGTGTGTGTGTGTGTGTGTGTGTGTGTGTGTTGTGTGTACAGTATCATCTCGTTTGTTCATGCTGTGTGGGCGTTTTTCTACCTTCCGCCTACCGGCCATTTGGAAACCCGCCCTTATTGAAAAACGAGTCCCTAACATGAGGAATGACACCAGACCCACACTCACAAGAGCCAGACATGATGTCACCACCAAACATCCATGCAGAAAGCAGACTAAAACCCACACTGATGATGAGGCATGACCAAGGACCAGAAACCAGACCGCAACTGCACCATTAGCCACTTTAAACCCCTCCAATCCTTACATGAAACACAAACCCCCACCCAATCAGAACACACCTCCACCCAATCAGAACACAGCCAAGCTCCCACCCAATCAGCTCAAACCCCCACTGGCAGTTAAAAGGAAGAAACAGCCAAGATCTCACATTGCTCCTGGAAGCACCCAGCCTGAAGTACCCTGAAGATGACGAATGAGACTTCGTCGAAACGTCGCCAAGACATCTCCAATTTTATGCAGGAGAAAACCCGAATAACTAGAGACCTACATATATATTGCTAAATTATTGTTAGCGTTTTATTTCATTTTTTTCCAATTGGAAATGGCTAGTTAAAATTGTGGGAATTTCTAATCTGCATTATTATTTTTTAATTGGAGGCAAACTGCCCTGAAATCTGTAAAGATTATTTTCAGATGAGAGAGTATATGATTTTAATAGAATCGGGTAAGTGTGGTACATCAGATTAATTACAATTGAATATGTGTATATATTTGTTCCTCTCAAGGAATAGAATCCAATCCAAAGCAGAAAGATCATCTTTTTGAAATCTGACTCAGATTTTTTTTAATATTCTATTTTACTTCCAAACTTCACTTTCTCTTCTTCAAACAATAAACAAGAGGGTTTTATTTAAGGACAGTGACAAGTAGCAGCTGGGAATTTCACGGATGCTCCAGGACTATGGGAATAGGAATGGGAATGTTGCATACATAAATTACTTGTTTTCTGCTGACTGAATACCTTGTGATATTCTATTAGGAAACTATTTAAGTCAGTGAAAGCTCAATTTAACACAATTTAGTGGGAGGCAGTATGCAATCTTCCCAAATGTCCATTAGATATAACATCCAATAATTTATATTGATTTGTGTCATGTGTGTGATTATATAATTATGCAAATTGCTGTCATTTGCATCACATCATTAAGCAAATTTCATAAATTGCTGTGAATAAGGAAAATTTAATGTTTTCAAAACTATTTTAAGTGCCTTGTCCAATGGCTTGTATTTGGGTGTAATGGACATGTCTGCTATCTTGAGGGGATGCCCAGACATAAATATTGCCTGATGCATCAAGAATCTTCTAAATGAGTTTTCACTACCTTCATTGAACTACTGAAGACCTATGTGAATCAGCTCTAATTCAATTTGAGTTACAGATTTGTATTTAAAGGTATGTTTGTATAGAAATTCAATAAAAACTGATTTGGTTTGGTTTGAACCAATTCAAGATTTGTCTAAAGGTTACAGAGGCAAATTTTAAATCTGAAAGCTGTTTTATTTTGGGCAGAACCCAATGAAAATACCAGAAAGAGTAGACCCTTTAGAAAAGTTTATTCTGACCACAGACAGGTTATCTGAAAACTTTGCAAAATCCTCCTGTGTCTTCTCCCTTTTCAAAGTTAAGAATCTTTACCTTTAGGAAAAGGAATGAAACAATATGGAGACAGTAGTAGCTTCCACCTGCTGCTATAAAGGATATTGATGTATCAAAGGAAGGGCAGAACCACCTGGAGGTGGGCTAGACACAAAGGAAGCACACAATGTATCAATGGGCTTGCAAGGTAAGTGAGATGGTATTTGGCTATGAAAGACACCTAAACATGAAAACATCATGTAGTGCTGTATAGGATAAGTGCAGCTGCCTACAGTGAGTTACAGAGTTTCAGGAGTGTACATTAATTTTTGATTATGTCAATTTAAAATATAATAATTATACATAGGATGGTGATTATTCCCTCCAGAAGTTGTAAATGCTCCAATACTGGATATTTTTAAGAAGATGTTGGATATCCATTTATCTGAAGTTTCCTGCCTAAGCAGGGGTTGGACTAGAAGACCTTCATGGTCCCTTCCAACTCTGTTATTCTATGATGATGATGTTGATGATATATTAGATTTATATCACACTTGTGTGCTGGAAGCTCAACCAGGGTATACAATCTTTCAATTTTATCCTCACAACTACAGACCTGTGATTGGGCAGGGTTTTCTCCAATCCAATTCAGTCTGCACCACCTGAAATTGACTTGAATGACTGCATTAAATAAAATTGAAAATCAGAAGTAAAGAAAAATCTAATGTAAGAAGAAAAATTAAAATGATTTTGTTTCATTTTTTTCAATTGGGTAGATTGGAACAGTTTTAAACTTTTTCTATTACAAAATTATATTATGATTTCTCTTGGGAAATAGCATCCATACAAACATTATTTTCAGGATCTGACAATGTGCTGTAAGGCATGAAATAAAGAAACCTTCTACAATATCTCTAGGAAAACTACAGTTTTCAAACCAATGAGTGCAAGAGGAATTAATGCAATATTCCCAACTATTTAGAAAAAATAAATGTTTTTTGCTTGGTTTTACATTACAACTCAGTTGAGTTACATACTGGATTTGACCAGAGAGATGAATCGCTAGGAATAAATTGGCCATAACTAATATAAGTTGATTCACCATTTGGCTGCATTTTAAATTTCCCTGCTTTTTAGATTAATTGTCATGTAGCAGATCTCCCACAATAGGCAAGTGGGATTTATCTATTAGTCTGAAAAGTGTATAGGCTTCCTCCTTCCAAGAATGAAACGAAACCTGAAAAGGGTTTAAACTCTTCTAAAGAGCAAAGGAGATTTCTGTCTTAGTCATTTGGTTCAGTTCCAGTTGCATTGTTATTGGTAGATCTTTGAATCTAGCCAGATGGGCTTCAAGGAGAATTCACACCTTTCCATAAAGACTGTTCAGACTAGGCTAGTCCTGTCCATTTACAGCAATAAATGAAACTGATACTAGTTTGTGTGCATATTTAGATCATTTTGTATCATAATCTACAGCTTTAAGATGTAATTGAACAAAATTCTGGTGTATTTGAAAAAAATTCCAAAGAAAATAATAAAGTGGCCAAAATAATGTAGGACCAGCATTGTTCTTAGGATAAACAAACAACTAAAAGCCAGGTAGTGTTGGGAGATTCATCAAAATGAGAAATTGCTTTTCTATTGTGAAAGTGGACATTATAAATTTGTAAGAGGGGCACTTCTGGAAATTTTTTTCTGTTTTAGGACTTCAAGTTTATAAAAAGCTCTTGGAATCAGCACTACATGCCTTTAGAATAGTGGTTCCCACTTTTTTTGGCCATGCCCCGCCTAAGCATCTTTAAAATCCTGATGCCCGTCCTGTGACATATAATTCTTACTTTACTCCAAAAGTGAACTCTACTCACATGGAGGAAGCCTAAAAGGCTATTAACTTGGTTTAAACAAGGTTCAAATTGCCCCCATTAAAAATCAAATTGCGCCCCTGTGGGATGTGGGCCCCACGTTGGGAATCATTGCTTTAGAAGAACACTTTAAAAGATGCATAATTTAAACTATGACTGTGAATATTGGTGATATTCTTGGTTATATTTCATTTTTTTAAGTGCACTGCTCTTTATTTATATTTGCTTCTTTAGTTTAGGAATCCCTGAAGGAAGGATATCAATTATATACTGTAAACAAGTAATAACATTTTTTTAAAAGGTGAAGTCAGAATGCCAAAAGTGAAAAGAATCTATTTTAGGTCACCGTCTTCAGCACTTTTGAAGGTAATTCTAAAGATCTGTTAGTCCTTGTGTACAAAATGTGATATTTCTGCAATATTCTGAAAAATTAATGTAGCATTCCCATAACTATTTTGCTACTATTTCTGATAACGCTGCTTTCTAAACCTGTCTGTAATTTAGAAGATCTCAGCAGTTTTTTTAAAGTACTTTCTGAGTACATTTGTGAATTCTCACACTCACAAACCTTAATTTGAGGGTTATATGGCTAAGATGCTGAGCTTGTCGATGAGAAAAGTTTGACGGTTCGAATCCCTAGTGCCATGTAATGGGGTGAGCTCCTATTACTTGTCCCAGCTTCTGCCAATCTAGCAGTTTGAAAGCCTGAATTCAAGTAGAAAAAATAGGAACCACCTTTGGTGGGAAGGTAACAGCATTCCGTGCTCCTTCGTTGTTTAGTCATGCCGGCCATATGACCACAGAGACATCTTCAGACAGTGATGTCTCTTCGGCTTTGAAACAAAGATGAGCACTACTCCTTAGAGTCAGGAACGACTAGCACATATGTGCAAGGGGAACCTTTACTTTTTTACCTTATAATCCTTCACAGAGCCTGTTTGGTGTTATTGTTTAAGGCACTAATCTGGAAATTGGAAGCCTACAAGTTCTAGCCATATTTTAGGTAGCAAAGCTGGCTGGGTGACTTTGGACTGGGAAACTTTGGGCTAGTCACTTTTTTTCATCTATAAGAAGAAAGCCCAGTCCTAAAAATCTTGCCAGGAAAACTTTATGGATTTACCCAGCAGTTGCCAGAAGTTAATAACAACTTGAAAGCACATGCAAACACATAATTTTTTACTCGTAGAATAGGTGGTATAGTCATTTCAGATCCCATTAATTATCTATGCTTACTTGTATCATTTTTCCATCACTTCTTGTCAGATACTAATCACCTCCTTCCTAAGGATTCCAAACTTGTGAAAACATTGTGTCACTGGGACATTCAGACTGGACTAAGCATAGCCCAAATGTCTAAGTACAGGATATGAGCAAACAAGAAGAACTATGCACCACGGTAAGCCTAAATGCTATTGCTAAGAAGAAAAGACCAATCACTGTCTCTAGAAATTTGCAATCTAATTTTCAGTTAAGGAACCCATAAGAAGGGGAAGGAGAGGCAAAGACAGAGAATGAACATGAGTAAAGCACTTTATCATGTATAACATAATATTGAGCAAAACAATTTTCTTGGGTTATTTTCTGTTCTTGTCATTCAGTGTGAAGGAGATAATATTGCTTTTGGGATCTTTGTGGATAGAAAGTCTATCTCCAGAGGTGGGTTGCAAATCCCAGCACTACCAGTTCTTTCATGCTCTTGCATGATGCTTCTGTGCTTCACAGAAACATCTGGGAGGGTAGGAAGAGCCTCCCACCACCGCCACTACAATTTGCCTGATCCAGGCCAAACTGGGAGCAACCTACTTCTGTCTACCTTCCACAAAAAATGAAGCTCCAAAATACTATTAAAAATTATCAAGTAGCCTAAGAATTAAAATAGGGGGGAAAATCCAGAGGACTTGTTTACAAAGGAAGACAACCTTGAAGAAACCCCAAGGCAGATTTTGAAGCATTCTTTGTTTTTTTCAGGTTGGAGATGAAAATGGGTGACTGCATTTGGGCACAATACCTATATCCATTTATTCAATCCAGGCTCAACCCAGGGTTTCTTCACTTTCTCCTTTTAAGGAATAATGCTACTGCAGGATGGTTTTCAGAGCTATGACAGGTGTTAGATATCCCCCCCACCAACTGACATAGGTTTCCACCAAGGTCCTCTGTTCCGGCGGGAACAGAAGTTTAATCCCATTGGTCAAGAGGTCTGACAGATCCCTTTAAAAGGGGATGCTGCCTGGTCCTTCTTCAACCGGATGTTTACCTGATTTGCAATAAAGAGCTGTTATTACCGGAGTCTTTGTGCCTTCCTTTACCCGATCTAACAACAGGAGCATGCTCTCTCTCTCTCTCTCTCTCCTTGTCATTTAATAATACCTGTTTGAAGCTTGAAAATTCAATTAAAATTCATCAGACAATGCCAAGGACTAAAGGCCGTAAGAGAGTTAGAATGGAATCCTGACACTTTAGTTGGTGAGGGATCCAGCATTCTTCTTTTTTGGCATTTAATATTGATGGCTTGTATGAAAATGTTAAAACATCCGATTTCACCCATGAGTCACTTGAAGTTTAGCAAACATGCTGTTTCAAGCAAAGCATCTCCTCAGTGTTGAAAGCATGAGTGTGAGCCTTGCCATTTAGATGCCACCCAGCTAAGGGAGGAAATGTGACAGATGTTGTGGGTAAGCACCGTGACGTGATTCATCCTGAATGTGCCTCGAGAGCAAATGCTTAGCCTTTGATGAGCTAGATAAACCATTGGAGGCAGTACTAAAACAGAGCAACATTAACATGCTTAAATAGTTACCGCAAAGACATATTGAAAACTTCCTGTGATATATTCACTTCCACAAGTGTAACTCCTGTGACTTTATTGCTGATTAACACCAATGTTACATGAAACACAGTCAGCCTTTTGTAAGCGCAGTTCTTAAGGCAGGGTTTGGAGCAGTGATCGTAAAGGCAAAATCATCAAGCTTGCTTTTTTTTAAAAAAGAAAAAAAGAAAGAAAAAACCAAAGGCAACTTGTCTCCAAATAACTCAGTATTGTTCATTCACTTTGAAGATAAAGCCTCAGGTTCACTTTGCCCACTATGGTAACCTTCATAACTCCTGCACTTGCCCCTTACCGGGGCGTACCACCTGCAACCCACCACTGACATGGTTAATGATAGAACACTGGCTGGAATTGGCCCAGCTTCTGCTGGTCTCTTTTTCCTGGTTCAGATATGCTCCCTTCTTGTCATGGAAAACACTCTCTTTGCTATTTTAGTTTAAACTGTAGGACACTGAAACATGAGATGTATCTTCATTTGTAATAGCTAAGTGGTGCTTTCCAAAACAGTTCTCAGGTTTTACATTTACAACTTATAGTACATGGATTTAGTACTCTTTTAAGAGAATATTAAACTTGGTGAGTTTGCTTGTTTGTTAAAAAAAAAAGACAAGGTAATTCTGTGGTACATAGTTGATTTAAACAAGGTTACACATTATGGCAAATATAAAGCAGATTTGTATTGCTTTTACTAACAAACAGCTATATCTGGCCATACTTTTAGTGTTGTTATTACCTGGAGTGGGATGTGTATCTTATTTTGTCTATTCCATTGGGGGGTGTTATGGAATATAAATGGTATATCAATGTTTTTTTTTTCTGAGATTCAACTTTTGTGGTTGAATCTCAGGAAGGAAGAGGGTCTTTGTGCCCTTCAAGGAACCAACTCCTTTTTAAAGAAGACTATTTTATCTCTCTGGATATTGGCACTCACAGAAGGAGGCAAGGAAGGCAAGCAATAATGTGCATTACAATATAATATTTTATAAATGTTGTTACAATGCACATTTTCCTACAAATTGTGGAAGAATCTCCCAAAACCTTTTGTTTGTATGGGTTATAGTTATAATTTTTTATCAAATTAAAAATCAAAGCTGATGTATTCCTAGATGATTTATTTACTGAATTATGCAAAAATAACAATATTAATTAAGCTATTAGAAATAAAATGTTTTTCCTGAAAAAAAATCCCTTATTTTTTAACAAATAATAATTAGAAAATTGCTTAAATTTTTTGCAAATATCTTGAAGAAGTGACAAATAATTTTTATTTTGGGGGTTCCTAACAGGAGGACATATTATCTAGAATCACACTTCAAGGAACATTGGCTTAACATAATGGAAAAACTCAGTTCCTTCACTGACCTTGACAGGGTTATTGAACAAAAGAGTATTATCTGATACTTTTTTCCAGTAAGAAATTAAATTAAGAAAAATTCTTAATGGTGTTGAGACTAATGGAACTCTTCAGGAGTAAGGTAAAATTAATTCAACTAGGACAGCAGCCCCCAATTTTTTGGGCGCCAGGGACCAATTGTGTGAAGAAAGGTTTTTTCCCTGGATTGGAGGGGCCATGGTTTTGTGTTCTGCCTGCATCCCATGGATTAGGCTTTGTTTGTTTGTATGGCCCAGTTGCTGGCATGCCATGGATCAGTGCTAGTACATGGAATAGGGGTTGGGGACCCCTGACCTAAAACAGGTATATACTGTTGCTAAGAAACGAGGCATTTAAATTATATTTCAGTTTCAGAAGACTTCCAGCTTACAAGTCACTTCTCAAGTTCATCAGTGAGAGTTGGCTTTTCATTAGTACTATTTGAGATGAAGAAAGGTCATATCAAAGCTACAAGAATGCTACAAGAAAGTAGCTTTAATTATGGTAAATTGATGGTATTACATGTTTCGAATGATATACGTGGCCCAGGATAATGTTGTAGGATCCAATCTGTGCAAAGAGAACACTAAATATACATAAGAGAAGTGGTAGGTAATTTTAGCAAATTTCACCAATGGGGGATTGTGCAATAAATTACTCAAGGAAGGATCAAGGTATGCAAACATCAAATTTGATTCCCTGCACAGATGAGGCAGCAGGGAAAAGGGAAACTGACTGAATCGGGTAGATAGAAGAGATCTAACAGAGAAGCAAAGAGGGGGAGAGAGAAATAGCAGTTAATATGCTATCTGTGAATTTGCAGCATTTTGCAAAGGAAGTTGATTCATATAAGAGTGCTAAGTTGTGAGCCAAGGAATATGATACGTTGGTCGCCATACCTGCAAATTAGGACAAGTTATAAAAAAGTTTTAGAACAATATGGCGTCTACAGAGAACAACCGGAATTAGACAAAATACTACAAGGGAAGTTGGGGGGGGGAATGATTACCAAAGCATATAATTATTTCTTAAGATTTAAAATGAAAGAAGAAACTATAAAAGAGACAATGACAAGTTGGGCCCAAAATTTTGGTTATGGTATTGAATTGGAACACTGGTAAAAAGTATGACAGAAAAATGACAAATTAACAATGTCAGCAGCCTATAAAGAAAATTTGTACAAGATGTTTTATCATTGGCATTTACCCCTGGCAAGATTGGTCAAAATGTTTCCAAAGCTTTCACCTGAATGTTGGAGATGCAGTTACCAATAAGGAACTTTTTATCATATGTGGTGGTCATGTCCCAAAGCCAGGGATTACTGGCTCAAAGTAAAGAAATGGTTAGAAGAAATTAAAGGACAAAAGATAGAGCTGAAACTGGAAGTATTCATATTGGGCGTATTATGTGTAAAAACTTTCAATATATAATATTGTATATATTAACCGCAGCTAGAATAGTTTTTGCTCACAATTAGAAACAGAAAAACACCCCCTTCGAACTAATGATAATAAGAAAGGTACTTGAATTTTCAGAGATGGATAGGTTAACTATTGAATTAAAGGATAGAGAAGAATCCGAATATTATAAAATCTGGAATATATGGTACAATTGGATGGAAGATAGATGTAAAGTACTATATAAGGGATATGTAAGATCTATATCAAAAAGAGAGGGTAATGTATATATTTGTAAATATTCTTATAGTTTAAATGAGTATATAATACATAATATAGTAATCTATGTAACTGGAAAGTATGTTAATATGAGTGACATCAATACGGAAATGCTGTAATGAGTGGAACCGTGTGTCATTTTTAATGTTGAAATATGCTTAATAAAAATTATTTTTAAAAAGAATGCTAAGTTGTGTATGGGAGTGAAAAAGAGGTGGGGTGTTAGATTTTCAACAAGCCTGTCTTCAAGATAAAGAAAAAAAATCCACTGAGTTCAACAACTTGGTTTTGTTGAAAGTCATTGCTGTACCTATATTATACTCTTAACCATTTGATGGCAGTTTCTTTATTGCAAAGTGATTTGTGGCTGTCAAAAAGTGCTGGTTTATTTTATTGTATGTCCCAGAGGGAAAGAAAAAGGAACCACTAGTGCCTCCCCCCACTAGTTGGAGATATGACACAAAATGGACAGATTTTTCTTAGGATCTTTGAAAAGCTAATTTCTTTCACTCAATACAGCATCTGTTTTGACACATGCAATTTTCATTAGGAATGTATGTTTTTTTAAAAAGTGATATATATCTATATCTATCTATCTATATGTGTATATATGTGTGTGTGTGTGTAATCTCTCTCTCTCTCTCTCTTATATATATTGCATTTGTGCTGATAAATATACACTATATTGCCAAAGCTCACCCATCCAAATAATCAGATTCGGTTGTGAGCGAATACTTTTGGCAATATAGTGTATATACATACATGCAGTCTATGTGTGTGTGTGTGTGTGTGTGTGTGTGTGTGTGTTTTGTAGATTTTCACTGGTGTAGGTATGCTGATCTTGTCGTATTTGGGTCTTTTCCTGTGTAAGATTGAGATTGTCTTGGCAACATTTCGGCGAGGTCCCACTCACCATCTTCAGGCTGGTGTTTTCAGCTTCATGCTGGTGTGGGCTTTACTCACACAGCATGAAGCCGAAAACACCAGCCTGAAGAAAACACCAGCCTGAAGTTTAAGATTGATATTGACAATATCAATCTTAAACAGGAAAAGACCCGAATACAACAAGACCAGCATACCTACACCTGTGGAAAATCTACGAAAACACACACACACACAAACACAAACACACACACACACACACACACACACACACACACATATATGATTCATAATACCAAGTCACAGTATTTGATATACAATAATGTCTTATAATGACTTTTGCAAAATTGACACTACAATCCTATAGCCCTGTTTGTTTATTATGTAAATATCTCCCTGCATAACTATTTTAATTAAAGATTTCCTTGTCTGACTGTAGCGGGTAGTGCTCATCTCTGTTTCTTAGCAGAGAGAGCCAGCATTGTCAAACTCATTATTTGTGGCAATGTAGCCAGCATGGCTACATCACAAAGATGCATGGATTGCTGTTAACTTCTCACCAAAGTGGTACCTATTAATCTACTTGTATTTGCATTCATTCAAACTGCTAGGTGAGCAGGACCTGGGGCAGGAACAGGAGCTCACCCTGTTGCACAGTGCTTGGATCTTGAACCAAGATTGCCAACTTTCCAGCTGACCAGCTCAGCATCTTTAACTGTTGAGTCATCACACCCCCTCATCACGATTTACATATACTACATATCAAGTACATACAGTACATATACTAGAGCGTGCATATTATTGTTCTATTTCTATATCAATATATCCTGATGGTGGAGTGGTAGTAGTATTGTAGGCAAACTCTGCCCACAGCCTGGTGTTTGATCCTGATGGGGTTCAAGGTTTTTAGCCTCTCATCCTTCCGGGGTTGGTAAAATGAGAACCAGATTGTTGAGGGCAATATGCAAACAATGCTTCTACATTATAAATCTCCCAGAGAATGCAGTAAAGCATTGTGGGGCAGTGCTGTTCCTATTGCTATCCTGCAAAACTTTTTAAATTGGTCAGTTCACACACCACATGCCACACATTCTGACTGAGCACCAGTGTTGCTTTGTAACAGTTTCTATCTTGAAATGATTAAAGAACAGACAAAATGTGAATTTGAGAAGTTAACTTTAGTATTCATTCAACCAAGTTTGCTTAGAGAAGCTAAGATTGAAATATGCAGCATAAAATTATTTTTTACATTCAACCCTCACCAACACAACTTCGCTAATACAACTTTGTGGCGATCCAGTTTAACTCGCAGTTACTGTATATCTAGTATTTCCAGTTCATAGCATATCAGTACCATTTCACAATTGAATTGCAATTCCTTCATCTAAATTGCAGTTGAATTGCAGTTTCTTCATCTGAAACTCAATATGGGTTTAAGAAATTGAAATGGCTAGCTAGAAAATCAGGTCTGCAAGTCAGTACTGAAATAGATGGAATCTGATTCAGTATAAGAAACAGTTAATGTTCAACATTTATACAAAATACATTGAACTCCATTCTAGTTGTTCTAATTATAACAGGAATAATCTATGAACAATCATTCTAAACAATTTTACTTGAAATACTATATATTCCTAGTAGAAATGATTTGCGTATCAGGCTGAACGATGATAAAAAGTAATGAAGTCAACTGAATATTGTTTATATACGCCAAATAATGTTACATCTAGTTATTATTTAAAATATATATCCCAAAATTATGTAGAATATTTGAGCATACCAGGGGTTGTGAATATGTATGTATGTGTGTGTGTGTGTTTGTGTATGTATGCATATATATACATACATACATACATACATACATATACATATACACATACACATACACATACACATACACATACACATACACATACACATACACATACACATACACATACACATACACATACACATACACATATATATAAAGTCACAACCCCTAGTATGCCCAAATATGGGAGGAAGATCACTACTTCCATTCTCTGTCCTTCGATGCTCACAAGAGACCATACAGACAGAAACCCAATATTTTTTACTGTTGCCTTTTTGTTACATTTGTTATATTTGTGCTGATAAATAAATAAAGGGAGACTAGTATAGATCTATTTCAAGCTATTTAGCTCTCATCAGCTAGCCATACCCTTACTGGGAATCGAACCTGTGCTGTATTGCCTCTTAGGCAGATGTGTTAACCACTTTAAATATATATCTTTCACCGTGGCTTGGCTGATAAGGAGTCGAGCTCTGTAGCTCAGTGGTTAACGCTTTAAATATATACCTTTCACCCTGCCTTGGCTGATAAGGAGTCGAGCTCTGTAGCTCAGTGGTTAACACATCTGCCTAAGAGGCAATAGAGCACAGGTTCGATTCCCAGTAAGGGTATGGCTAGGTGATGAGAGCTAAATAGCTTGAAATAGATCTATACTAGTCTCCCTTTATTTATTTATCAGCACAAATATAACCACACACACACACACACACACACACACAGATATATATATATATATATATATATATATATATATATATATATATATATATATATATATATATATATATATATATATATATATATATATATATATATATATATATATATATATATATATATATATATATATATATATATATATATATATATATATTTACAACCCCTGGTATGCCCTAATATGGGAGGAAGATCACTACTTCCATTCTCTGTCCTTCGGCTCGTCACAAGAGACCATCCAGGCAGAAATCCAATATTTTTACTGTTGCCTTTTTGTTACCTTTGTTGTATTTGTGCTGATAAATAAATAAAGGGAGACTAGTATAGATCTATTTCAAGCTATACTAGTCTCCCTTTATTTATTTATTTCAATATATATATATATATATATATATATATATATATATATATATATATATATATATATATATGTGTGTGTGTGTGTGTGTGTGTGTGTGTGTGTGTGTGTGTGTGTGTGTGTGTGTGTATTCACAAAATCTAATCTAAAATATCTGATATAGATGTTCATAATATAAATATTACTATTGCACAAAGTGAAATAATTTATAATCTTTTCATCATTCTTAATACAAAATATACAAAAATAAACTGGACCTAAATAAACTGGAGCACTGAGAAGCACTTCTTAGAAGTACATTGTAGAGCAGAAGCATCATTGCTTTATTACATCTGTTCTAGTCTTGGTTTTTGCAAAACAAATTGTGTAAGCATTGATCACAATTATCAATGAAGTTAATCTTCAGGTGCATTAAATTGACCTCCTGCCTGGTACAAGGAAACATTCTTGCCAGCAATTCCAAAGTTGTGATCTTGTGTGTCAATCTCTAATCAAGAACTACATTCTAGGGCAGGGGTGGCCAACTATGACCTCTTTACAACCTGTGAACCATATTAGCTCAAGAATTCTGGGAGTTGAGTTTAATCACCTGTGAGCAAAATCTTTTTCTATAAAGATAAATAGAGTAACTAAGGTTCTAGGCATACACTGAGATTATAAGTGAAAACGTAATTCCAGAGAAACAAATATATGTTCTATTATCCAGCACAACCATTATTTCTAGAATCACAAATTCTTGCAATTTGATAGATTTTCATTTTCCATGAACTGGGGAAAAATAGCATGATTATTGTTATGTTTATAATAATAATAATAATAATAATAATAATAATAATAATAATAATAATAATAATAATAATAATAACAACAACTGCAATACCAGGTGATAGCAGGGTCGCCGAGAAGGAACATGAAAAAATCGCAAGATACCAGGACTTAAAAATCGAAATTCAACGACTATGGCACAAACCAGCAGTGGTAATTCCAGTGGTAATTGGCACACTGGGTGCTATTCCAAAAGCACTGGAATTACATTTAAAACAGTTAAAAATTGACAAAATCACCATCAGTCAAATGCAAAAAGCCGCACTGCTTGGATCTGCACGCATATTGTGAAAATACGTTATGACGTCCTAGGCCCCTGGGTGGGGCCCGACTAGTAACCAATGCCAAATCCGGCGAAACAACTGGCCGCTGTGATACAATTGTATAACAACAACAACAACAACAACAACAACAACATGCATGAGCAACAGCTTAAAAACAACAAAATCATAGATCGGCTAATCAGAAGATATAGATTGGATACAAGAAACATCAATGAAGCTGTAGAGATTGTAAAAGAGCAGATAACAGCAACAGCTAGAAAAATTGAAAGATATGAGGCACGAATCATCCAATATAAACAAAATCAGCAATTTCGATCAGACCAACAGCGTTTTTTATCAAAGTCTTAATGTGAATGGTAACACCAAAAGTGAAAAACCAGAAAAGCAGGCCACAGTTGAATTCTGGAAAGAATTGTGGGAAAATGCAAAGGACTACAATAAGGAAGCAAAGTGGATACATGACTTTGAGAAAAGCATTGGCAACAAACAAATGCAAGTATTAGAAATAACAACTGAGATGGTCAAAAATCGAGTAAAAAGGGTAAAGAATTGGACATCACCTGGAAAGGACCAATTACATGGTTTCTGGCTCAAATACCTGACCAGTTTACATGCAATATTGGCCAGGCAACTGAATGAAATTTTACAAAAGGGCCAATTTGATGAATGGTTGACAACTGGAAAAACATACTTGATTCAGAAAGATGCAACTAAAGGAACAATACCTGAAAACTACAGACCAATAACATGCTTGCCAACAACCTTCAAATTACTCACAGGCATTATTGCAGAAAACATGATGGATTATTTGGAAACAAACAACATCTTGCCAGTAGAGCAAAAAGGCAATAAAAGAAAAAGCAGGGGCACAAAAGATCAGCTCCTAATTGATAAAATGATATTAGAAAATTGTAAGAACAGAAAAACGAACTTGAATATGGTCTGGATTGATTACAAAAAGGCATTTGACTCACTGCCACATAGTTGGATCATAAAATGCTTAGAAACAACTGGCATTAGCAAAAATATTACATCCTTTACTGAAAAGGCGATGAAACAATGGAGAACTGAGTTGGCAGTAGGGAATGAGATCTACGGAATGGTTAATATCAAGCGAGGAATTTTCCAGGGTGATTCACTTTCACCTCTTCTCTTCATCATTACAATGATCCCACTATCAGTAATTTTTTAAAAAAAATGAAATTAGGCTACCAAACAGCCAAAGACGCTGAAATTTTTTTGCATTTACTATATATGGATGATTTGAAACTGTATGGAAAATCAGAAATAGAAATCCAATCATTGACAAACACAGTCCGAGTATTCAGCACCGATATTTCAATGCAGTTTGGCATGGAAAAATGTGCCACTGTATCCATAAAAAGGGGCAAAATCACTGCATGTGAGGGAATTGAAATGCCCAATGGCCAACTAATTAAATGCAACAAAAATGAAGCCTACAAATACTTAGGCATTCTGCAGTTGGATAACATGAAGCATGGAGAAGTAAATACTATTGTCAGGCGAGAGTACACCAACAGTTAGGAAAATTTTGAAATCTAAATTGAATGGTGGAAATACAATCAAGGTCATAAATACCTGGGCAATACCAGTTGTAAGATACACAGCTGGTATAGTTAACTGGACACAAGCTGATTTGGAAATTTTGGACCGAAAAACCAGGAAACTAATGACAATGCACTACAGTTTACATCCACGTGGTGATACTGATAGACTGTACCTGCCCCGAAAATCAGGTGGCAGAGGATTATTACAAGTGAAGCAAACAGTTGAAGAAGAAAAACATGCACTGGCTGATTATTTAAAAGAAAGTCAAGAACATCTATTAATCGAAGTAAAGAACAAAAATCTACTGAAGGCCCAGCAGACGAAACAAGAATACAGAAAAGATGTGATAAAATCAAGAATGGAGAGTTGGCAGAACAAAGCACTGCATGGCCAATTTCTGGGGGAAAAAAAGATAAAGTGGACAGTGAACAAACTTGGTTATGGTTAACAACAGGTACATTAAAGAAAGAAACAGAGTCACTAATCCTGGCTGCGCAAGAACAAGCTATCCGCACAAATGCCATTAAGGCCAAAATCGAAAAATCCTCTGATGATGCCAAATGCAGACTTTGCAAAGAAGCTGATGAAACTGTTGATCACATACTCAGCTGCTGTAAAAAAATCGCGCAGACTGATTATAAATTGCAGCATAATTCAGTAGCACAAATGATCCATTGGAATTTGTGCAAAAATTATAATATTAAAACAGCAACAAACTGGTGGGAACATCAGCCTGAAAAAGTCACCGAAAATCAGATGGTCAAGATCTTGTGGGATTTCCATATACAAACCGACAAAATGCTGGCGCATAATACACCAGACATCACACTGGTTGAGAAAAATAAGGTCACAATCATAGACATCGCAATACCAGGTGATAGCAGGGTCACCGAGAAGGAACATGAAAAAATCGCAAGATACCAGGACTTAAAAATTGAAATTCAATGACTATGGCACAAACCAGCAGTGATAATTCCAGTGGTAATTGGCACACTGGGTGCTATACCAAAAGCACTGGAATTACATTTAAAACAGTTAAAAATTGACAAAATCACCATCAGTCAAATGCAAAAAGCCGCACTGCTTGGATCTGCACGCATATTACAAAAATACGTTACGACGTCCTAGGCCCCTGGGTGGGGCCCGACTAGTAACCAATGCCAAATCCGGCGAAACAACTGGCCGCTGTGATACAATTGTGTAATAATAATAATAATAATAATAATACTCTTCAATAAAATTCACTGGCAGCAGAATGTATTTTATTTCCTGGTTTATATTGTAAAGAATTTAGAAAGGGGGAAAAGTTCAGGATTAATTATAAATAATTTGTTCTATGTGCCAAGAAGAGAACAAGCTGTTCCATTTCTCCTGGCATAAGATTTTATTTATTTGTTTGATATAGATTCAATTTTGTTTCCTGTAGGAATTTCTCTTTATTTTATCCAGATAATAATTTTCTCAGGTAAGTTGTTCTGAGAGACAGTAGCTGGCCCAAAGCCACCAACATAAAGACAGTTTTTAACCTAACTCTACTGAATCATACATCTGTGACTTAGTTTTCAATCCCCACAAAATGTTTTCCTCCCTTTGATTAAAAACACGTGCTATTGCTGTATGTATAATAGCACAGTACTATTAGCCTGCAAGTCACCAGCTTCCTTACATGACCTCACAATTGCCAATTCAACCATTTATATTCAAGACATTATGCTTATTGTATAAGGTTAAAAGGTGATGTGAATCTATAGCAAAATACAAGGCAGTTTCAGCTTCTCATAAAGGGATAGATTTCTTATTGTATATTAGTAAACCTATAGTTCAATACTGTCATCAGGGGCAAGACATTTTAAAATACTACTTCAGACACAACAAAGATATCAAGCATACTTGTCAATATGCATATGATATTTTTGCCATTTCACAATATATGCCACCACTCGGATAGACCCGAGACAGGGAGACTTATGCTACAAATCCACATTATAATTTCTCTGCTAAAAAAATTACATCATTTGTCTCGTAAAGGATTCACACTTACCGATAAATCAGAACTTCATCATCAGAGCAGTTATATTGTAGCTGGTACATTTTAACTCTTGGTGCTGACTTGCTAACTGTCCATTTGACTAAAGCTGAAGTAGTGGTCACCTCAGAAACCAAGACTGCCCTGTCTGGTGGCCCCTTGCTTTCTCCTCGATTAGACTTGCTGGAACTTGTGATGTCAGAAAGTCTTGATTTAGGAGGGGCTGTCCGGCCTGTACCATTGCTGAGATGCGGAAGCTGCACAATGGATAACTCAATTGTTGCAGTAGACTCTCCAGCAGCATTTGCTGCTATGCATGTGAATACTCCAAGATCCTTTGAGGTTGTGATAAGGATTTCCAAAGTGCCATTGTCATAAACTATTGTTCTTGAAGAATTGCCCATAAGTCGATCATCTGGTGCCACCCAGTGAATGATGGGAGATGGGTCTCCAATTGCTTTGCACTTCAAAGTGGCAGTTTGTCCTTCTAAAACTACAAATTTGTGAGTATGCTGTGTAATCAGAGGGGGCTCACAAACAAATTCCTCTTCCCGGACATACCAAAAATATCTTCCCTTTAAACCTGGAGGAGAAGCACACGTTTCCATATCATCATCCCTGTCCAGGCGCCGTAGCCACAGTAGCTCACAGTTACAATGCAAAGGGTTTCCGCCAAAGCTTAAAGATAAAGGTGGGGAAAATGGAGTTGTAGTTAATGGAGATATTTGAGACCTGGCAAAAATGGGATCAGGAGGAAGCTTCTGAAGTCTGTTGGACGTTAGATCCACTCTGGCTAGTTTCTGTAGATCTGCAAAGGTCCCCTCTGTGATATAATCGATCAAATTATGATCCAAACTAATCTGGTGCAAGTTTATCATCTTCATGATGGATTCCCAAGGGATGCTTTTGAGGTTATTATAAGAAAGATCCAGATCTTCTAAAGTAAATAGAAACTCTTCAAAAGCATCATCTGAAATATAATTTAGTTGGTTGTTGTTTAGAATCAAGTGCTGAAGGTTAATCAAGCCCCTCAAAATGTCCTCCCCAATTTCAGGCAACCTATTACTGTCTAAATGCAAAGATCGTAGGCTTTCTAAATCAACAAAGGAATAGGGCTGGATGTAACTGATGGTATTCCTAGACAATGTGAGGTCAACAAGACCAGTCATGTTGGCAAAGTCCTGTCTGCTGATGTTAATAATAAAGTTGCCCCCAAGTCGGAGTTCAACAGTCCTCCTGTCTATGTTTGGTGGTACAAAAAGAAGTCCCTTTGAAGGGCAGAGAGTTCCCAGTGACTCAGACAGATTTTGACAAACACAGTATTTTGGACAGGCATGGACTGCAACAACCACTCCAAACACCAGAATGCTGCAGAACAGTTTTTCCATGGTAAATCAACGATGAGGCCTGCAAGAATGAGAAACAGTTACACTTTAGAGAATTGCTTTCATACCGATATATAAAAAAGAAAATAAAAGAAATCCTAAAGCAGCACATTTTAAAATCTAGTGGCACGTGAAGTGTTATTTTACCAAGTAGGATATGACAATCTAAGTATAAACAGAATGTATGTTTCATGGCTCTTTTCCAGATACTGTTGTTGGTACTTTTTGGAAAGATTAAATCGGCTGCCTTTTTTCTGTATATTGACACAAATGGCATCTCTTTTATTCTGAGAAGTATTCCTTATTTAGCTAATCATATCATACTATTTCAGCTGGAGAGTGCAAACTCTTTTGTGTGTGGGGTGTGGGTGTGGGGGAACCTTACACTTATTTAACTCCTTGCAAACATCTCTGGGTTAGGAAAAAGCCTGGAAGTTATTTGAGCATTCACTTGCAGTTTGTTCCAAACTCCAAGAAGACCTGGAGCAAATTTAAGATCAAGATAGGAAGACACACACACACACACACACACAAGTCCCCCTCAGAGAAGGTTCTTTTGTGATTGTTAGATGATCACACTGAGTAGGAAAGAAGACAGGGCTGCACCAAACTTGTTGTGGAGGCCAGGTTGTTCTTTTTCATATTTGGGTGGGAAAGATTCATAACAATTTTTAGGGCAATTGTAGAACTTAAGTTACAGTTTTGGGGTGTTCTGAATCTTCAAATGATGGAATCCGTGTCATCAGATATCATCACTTGTGGTAAGAATGAGCTTTAAGAACCAACATGGAAGGATTAGGAGAGAAGGAGGAAAGGAAGATTTAGTGGATCCTGACTTTCACTTTCAAACAACTTTCCTCAAGCACATGCTGGCCAATGATTATAAGAGTTAATTTCCAAAAGGGTACCAGATTAGGAAAGTTACTTTTGGATGTAGATTTAGTTCTTTCAGTCACTAAGTGCACTAAGGAATTCGCTATAAGATCACACACTGGCCAGATTTACTGTCCATTACACACATCTTTGCTTCAGTAGTTGAATGGCTCCTATGCATTTAGCCCTATGCATTTATTTAATAATATTAGCAACAGCAACACCACTTAGATTTATATATCACTTCATATTTCTTTACAGCCCTCTCTAAGTGGTGTACAGAGTCAGCATACTCCACCACTAATTCTCATGTTATTGATCTCAGAAGAATGAAAGGCTGAGTCAACCTTGAGCCAGACATGATCGAACTCCTGGTTGTGAATAGAGTTAGCCTGCAATACTGCATTGTAACCACTGCACCATCATGACTCTTAATTGATCGTTTTCCCTAGTTCCAAAGGATACTGGGTGGTCTAAAGCTAAAAAACATCTGTTATACAGGTATATTCTGTATATGTAGACAGTTGAGATTATAAAAAATAATAGTAACACTATGTAATAATAGCCATGTAATTAAATAATGAATCAATAGATAGGAAAAAAGGACTTCTTTTCCTCTTTTGACAAGGTAATACGCTGCAGAAGTAAGTTAAAACAAGAAAAGGTCATATAACAAGAAGGGTAGCATAGTCTTCTTTATGTTTGAGATAATTAGTTTTATGATGAAGGATTCAGCACAAGTATAAATCTAGAAATAGACTATCCCAGAGCAAGCTAGACTTTTTCAAAAATGATTTTTCTTTGAAAAGTCAACTCTTAGCAAAATATTGAAACAGTAACCTTTTGCTTTTGTTGCATTTGAATCCGAAGTTCCTAGTATTAAGAATTTGATTATAACAGTGCTTGAGATTTGCTGCACTTGGAGAATTCCTACAAATGTCCATTTCCAGAACAAGACTTCAAACTTTCAAACTTTCATGGAATTTGTATGCCACCCACTCCCTAGGGACTCTGGGCGGCTCACAACCAGTAAAAGCATTTAAAACATTTAAAATTACAGTTCACAACAGCAAAGCAATACAATGCAACACAACTTTCCTTCTTTTTATATATCATGATGAGCCCTATGAAAAGGTAATCACCTAGAAATGTTTGTACTGAAAAAAAAATTCTGCTTACAATGGTTTATATCTTAGTTCATGCAGTGCAATGAAGGAGGAGGAGTAGAAGGAGAAGGAAAAGGAGAAGGAGAAGAATCTCATTATGTTCAATCCTGCAAATAAATAGAGGACAATTCAAGCATATGTTTAGCTTTACCTTCTATTATAAAGTAGAATCCTGTGGCTTTGTAACCATGCTGTTTATGCAAATCCCTGTTACAGTTAGCAAAGCTTTGAGCATTGTATTTATTCATTAGTAACAGACAGTGGGCTTTTGGAATCTTAAGTATAATTATATTCTGCAGCTTTAATTTAGTGTGCTATCCTAGAAGCTGCAACTATAAACAAATAGAGGAAAAAAAGCTTTAGAAACAATTTGAGAAAGAGTTTGATACAATTAATTAGCAATGTGCAGAGATTTCTTTACCTACTACTTCCCCTATTACCTAGCCCAAATTTGATTTTTTTCAAGGTTTTGGGTGGTTTCTCCTTTTAGTGTGTTCCATTTCCCCAATTACCATTTGGGGAGATGCTGTAATGTTTCACTGCACTCCTGAGAGCAAGTTGAGATCAAGAAGCATAATTGAGAAGCAATTGAACATAGTTATGGGAGATAGGTAACAATATCAAAGAAAGGACAGCTTAAGGTATGTTTATAACTTCTAATACCTAGGAATTAAGTTTTCCAGGTGTATGTATGAAAGAGAAAGAGAGAGTCTGTGCATTATAAAGTTACACAAATAAGAGTGCTGCCTTCTGTTCTCTCTTTGTGCTCATGATGCTGCTCACTCTGTCGCAGAGGGGAAAAATTGGATTTTGTTGAGTGGGTGGTTAAATATATGTAGAACTCTGTCAGACCACACTGCCACTTTGAGGGAACAAGTGCTTGCTCATAAGAGATTGGATTATGTGGCTTCTAAAGTACTAAAGTTCCAACTCTATGCTTCTAAGTGTAAGCCACACTTTCCACATATGTAATCTATGGAGGGGTTAAAAAACCCTTTCTCCTTTCTACAGTTCTATGAAATACATTGAAAACAAATGCATCCAGTCCGAAGAACAGAAAGCATTGCTTGAAGTGGGATGGACTGATCTAAAGAGAAACATGAGCATTGCCACCTGAAACATCTCTGATCATTTCTAGTCCTTCCTGGAGCAACCTTACTTCTAATCCAAGATGTCTATGGAGATTCGCAGTGATCCATGTCATGGTTGTCCCAAAGTACTTTTCCAAGAGGCAACTGGACTTTCTGGTTTTTCTTTGAAGACATTTTGTTTGTCATCCGAGAAGCTTCTTAGACGGGAAGTGAAACATCTTCAAAAAAAAAACCAGAAAGTACAAATGCCTCTTGCAAAAGCACCTTTGGGAATCCCCAAGATTCATATTGACCTTGAACTGAAATGAAGTACATCTTTCAAATCATTTGAATGGAAGGAAAAATACGGGCCTAATGACAACATAAGGCTTCCAAGTCAAATTGAAAATCCAGCTGTCTACTTCCTTTAACATGGGTGAAGGTTATAAAAAGCTGAAGAAGATTTTGGGAGATGGAGGAACTCTGCCATGGCTGTCAGTACCTACCCAAGTGGTAGAAAGTGAAGAAAGTGGCATGCTGTGGATGACATCTGCCAGGGGGAATAGAGAAACTGGGATGCTATGGATGACATCTATCAAGGGTAATAAAGTAGAGAAACTGACATGCTGTCATGGTAATAATGTCATCAGTGCTGTATCAGGAATTGTATAAAAGCCTAACTAAGCATATCTAGCTAGTTTTCATGGCAGGTTAAACCATTTTTTATAGGAAGCCCTTAAAGAAGACATGAATTCAGCTACATCTCTGGCTTTCCATTCTTTGGCATCTGGGATCCAGAGGCAAGATTCCACCTTTTTAAAACTGCCTTTGCTAGATTTATTTTCTACCTTACGGACCTGGTTGCAATAGTCCCTCTGGAGATGATATACCTGGAAAAGAGTGTGGTTTAGCACCAAATTCTCTGCAGAATCTACCTTATTTGCCTGCTCTAGACAGATTTTTCCCTTTGGCAGAATCATCTGCTCCATTACACAATGCTTTCATTTATGGTGAACACTTATCCTGGCATCTCCTCCCACAGCTGTTCTACTCAGCAGCAAATGTTTTACAGAAGGTCTGTGATATCTTATTACTTTGCTGATTTGTATTTAATAGGCTTCCATCAGACTGCAAAAGTAGCATTTTTTTCATCAACTCAAAGTAGTTTCCTGGGTGCCAAGTGAAAAATAGCCCCTTTGGACCTCTTACCACATGGTTCAACATGAATTAATATGAATAATAGTACCACATAGTTCAGCATGAATTAATATGAATAATAATAAGAATCACAAAGAGCCTTTTTTGTATTTAAATCTCTCTCTCTCATAAAGATACAGGTGTTGAGAAGCGGCATTTAATTTTTAGGGGTGTCTCCTAGGAACTTTGTTTAAAAATTCTGTGTTCAGTCACTGAGCTTTGCATATAAATTACAAATGAACTTTGCATACATTAGTAATATTATAAGGTAATTTGCATATTAACAGCTTGTGTGTGTATATGTATCTATGTGACTATGAATGGTATCAAGCAAGAACCAATTATATGCCACTCACATTCCACTTATTTCAGCATGCTTTTCTTTGGGATAGACAAATATGTCAATATCACTTGGCTTAGTTTCTGTTTTTTAGTTATCAAGGACCACTGATTTGCTTGGACACACATTCTCAGCTCCAAAAGTATCCCTACCTATCTTCATTGTGCTAGTCTGACTCATCCTGCCGAGTTCTTCCTATGAATCAGAGACAAGGGAACATTGACATCTATGTATGCAAAAAACCATATAAACACACCAGTGTTTTTACCTATGATCAGAATGGGGTGTTTGCAAGACCCTTATGGGAAGATTAAGATGAAGCATGCAAAATAGCACAGATATTGGTGTAGGTTTTTTTTTTCAAATTCCATGATCTGTACAGCCATGAAACCTTGAATATGGAATTGCCTCTAAACTGTATGAGTAAACAAAAGCCTTGCTCTAGCAGATATGAGATCACTTAATGCAGTTTCACAAAGCCATGCTGGGAAACTCATAATCCTGATTGAAGGATGACAGTTCCTTCCATTGCTACTGCACAGCAGTTAGTATTTAAAGCAATGTGCCCTATGAACTGACAAAAGGCCACCAATATGGCAAAGAGTCATCAATATGGCAAAGGGCCATCAATATTGGCAGTCATGAATACTCTGATCTTCAAAGAATCTATCAAGTTTTTTAAAAAAATAAAAACTCTATTTGGTAATCATTACCACAACCGTTGGCAGCAAAAGCCATGGGTTCATTATAAGCTGAGTGAAAAAGAATGGCCTGCTTTTCTTGACTTTATTTTCATTGAGTGATCTTGAGTTTTCAGATGGGCTCCTCATCTTTAACAGCTATGTGAAAAGCAATATAACATATAGACAGAGTATAAATAAGTCTTTCAAGTTGTTTGGATGCAAACAAGTGAATATTTGGTTAATTAGAGAAAAAACTGAGTTAATTTAGTATATTGTCATAAACCCAAGACTTTCTTTAAGAAAAAGGAGAAACGTTCAACCATTCATTCATTACAAAGCAGAGTTCAACTCATCCACTTTTCCTTGTAATACTAAATTTATATGGAAAAGACAAGAATATATAAGCAAATGAATTATATATAGTTCAATCTTCAATTATGCCGAGATACTAAAGACAACAGTATCTATATCCTGCTGTCCAACATGCCTTTGAAATTCTGCATTCTCTGTCCTCCTATATGCATCCTGAATATTTTGGCCATTTATGTGATCTATTCTTCCAGGAAAGCAACTATTTTAATACATATCTGTAAGGTATTAACGCAATGTGAACTCAACTCTGTTCTTGGCTAGGTCTCTCATGTCTAATTACAACATGAGATAATTAACAGCATTAATTACATGAACTATAATTTTGACTCAGCCACTATAATCAGCAGGAAGACATTATATTCAGGCACCTTTTGCCTTTGTGGCCATCATCTGTTCCTAACCAATGAGATGGACAGTTTCATTTCCATGGAAACTGAATAGCTTCAAATAGCAGGAAAGTGTTATATGAAGCTTCCAAGTTATTGATAAAGGGACAAAAATTTATCCCGTGCAATCATTATATAAAAGAGAAAGGAAGAAAGAATATTTGTATGAAAGTTAAAAAGAAAAATGTAACAATTAGAAGACCGGAAAGCTGGAAAAAGAAGTGACCCGAGACTTTAAAGACAGATAAACCAACAACTGTGCAGATGCTTTATTTATTATCTCCCTGCTTTGTTGCATTCTAATTTATCTTTGCTCTTATCATTTTTATTGTTAATATTTACTACTTAGTTTCTTTAATCTTACATTAAGGGTAACTGAGTTGTGCTATAGAAAAACCCAAGCTGCTGCATAATTCTCTGCACAAGAAATTCTACAGTATTGGCAATACAGTGCCTCTAGGCACCACAAAACAGCAATCACAGCTGAAGAACATTGGCATTTTGTTAGATCTCTTATATTGAAGCCTCATCACATCTCATGAATTCATGACCTCATGAGATGACATTTCAGAGAGAGAGAGAGAGGGAGAGGGAGGGAGGGAGGGAGGGAGGGAGATCCCCAATGTTTTGCAATATTTTTATTCAGTTGCAAACATTTGTATGTTGACTATAATTATAATTTTGGACAGTTTACAATAAACACAGTAACATTCTATAAAATATTCTTACAATCAGACCAATTAAAGTACAATGACTAAAACCTATTAATAAAAATAGTTGTTATCATCAGCCAGATATGAATGCTATCTTGTAGAGAGTTATTGTCACTATTGTTGTGAAACACTATTAGAATAGGGACATAAACAACCCAGGGGAGATGTTGTGGATTGGCAAGCTGTTCTGGAGCAAGTGGGCTATTAATTATAAAGTTCTTTGTTCTTTAGATCCAAACCCCTGATCATTTTCAAGGTAGGTACATAGAGCATCATTTCCTTACCAGAATGTATAGGGTAATAGGTTCTACCTAAAGAAGATGATATCTTGAAGTCGACATGGAGCTGAGTATAAAACAATTTAAGAATAATCACAATAACTTCAATGAAGACTGGCAGTTTACAGGAAGCCAGCAAAGTTTATTTTCCTTCTTCCATTCCATGGTATTCAATTCTTGGAGACTGTCCGAAAAGACAGATCTTTTCTTGGCAAGCTCATTTTTTTGACATTGCCTGCATTCTAAGGCTGAGAAAAATGACTGATCCAGTATCACTCAATGGCTCTGTGCCTAAGGAGAAAATAAAATTCTCAATCTCCTGGTTTCTAGTCTGATGCCTTAACTACTACACCAAACTGACTTGATGCTTTTTTAGACAGGTGTTATCCTATTAAACTAGATAATAGTGTTTGGCAAATGAGCTGCTGCATTTGGTGCCAACTATAATTGCAGATTCCCCTTGAGATCAGCCCAACATAAAACACACTACAAATTGAGAAGGGCATGGGTTACTGGTTTTAGTACCGCCTAGTCTCACAGGAGCTGTGAGTTCAGGAGAACTCCTAAGATATGCAGTAATTCCTTCAGTGAAAGGAATTCTCCCTATACAGATATATAAGGAACATCTATATCACTTAAAGGTTTTTGGAAAAAGAAAAGGAAAAAAATCCTTCTTGCTAAGATTCAGCTGTACCCTGTTTGCTCCAAATATTGCTTCATGGCCTCCAAACACCAAGTCAGAACATATGTCAGATCACCTTACAGGTGTCTCAAATAATATCATGGTACTAATGGTTGATGGTACTGAACAGTGCAAAACAAGAAAGAATACATCCACTTACAAGTTCCATCATTGATTATCCCCAATGGAGTCCCCATCCCATACTTAGCCCTGAAACTTGCCTGCAAAGGATTGTGATAATCCATTGCACCCAGAGCTTTCTGTACTTGAAACTCAAGTTATCTCTAGATTCCAGTTATTGCAAAAGATAGTGTGATGATGCCAATGGCCAGAAAATATTGTTGAACCTTTTTCTAAAGGCCCTCCTACATTTTAAAACACAGAGAGGCATAACATTACTTTATCTGCAAATGAACAGGGCACACTTTTATCAGTATTTTGCTAACATATTGAGAGTGATGACATTGAAGGGATGGATGGCTTCTGCCTTATAAAATCAACTATCAAAAACAGTAACTAGTAGTCAAGAAATATGTCGCAGACTAGTATTTACTGGAGAGCAATGAAGGCTTTCAAAAACTTATTCAGATAATGTGAACTAGAACAGAATCATGTAGGAAATGGTATTTTCTGCTAAATTTGGACTTCAAAAAAACAGGATTGAAACAGAATTGACACTTTTGGATTTTAGTGACACTGCAGATTCCCAGGAACACAATGGGTAGCCAAGAAAACAAATACATGGGTCTTGGAAATAATCAGTCCAGAATTCCTACTTGAGGCACAAATGATGAGGACCATATTTTGGACCTACTGTAGAAAGATCTAGCTTTCCCGAGATGTTTATAATGCAGGAAAAGGTGGAAGGAAAGAAGAAGACAACAAATAACAAGATAGATAGACTCAATTAGTAGCAGAAATGTGTTGGATAGCATGATCATCCCGAGTTTGGAGACAGATCATCCAGAAGAAAGCTTATATATTAATTGCTAGAAGTTGTCACCAATTTGATCACACATAATCAATTTATTGCTAATTCAATGTGAGTTTCCAAGAAAAAAATACAAAATATCTAATTAAACTGGAAGTTAATTAGTACTTATAATCTTACAGTGGTGAATTCTGCTGTAAAAAGTACAAATGTAACACTTTATGCCTGATTCAGTTTTATTTTGTATGTTTATACCTTTGCATAACAAATTTTTGGTTTTTAAACTTCACTGTCTAGCAAAAAATAGTTCTCAGTTTCTGCCAAGTTTAACCACAAATTAAAAGTGACTTTGCAACATAAATATTTGCATTGTAAAACAGTTACTTGTGAATCAGCCTTTAGTTTATGTAGTACTTTAAAACACAAGACAATTTTTATAGTCCTTGCTATAATCAAAACAATTTAATGCTTTGAAAATGTGCATTGCCAACTAAATTTAGAAGCACAATCTCATGTAACTATAGTATGCTGTTATGAATTTGGCTTGAGATATTGTAAAGATATACCCAGCTGCAAGATGCAAAATGAAGCAGTGCTCAGCTGTGTTACTTGAAGCCAATGCCTAAAATATGGTGAATCATTACAAAAAATTGTTTTTCAGTGAAGAGATTTTACAAGCCTTATAGATCCTGAAAGATACGTCCATTAGTTCTGAGGCCAGAAGAATGGGTTGCTGCTGCTGCTGCTTCTTCTTCTTCTTCTTCTTCTTCTTCTTCTTCTTCTTCTTCTTCTTCTTCTTCTTCTTCTTCTTCTTCTTCTTCTTCTCCTCCTCCTCCTCCTCCTCCTCCTCCTCCTCCTCCTCCTCCTCCTCCTCCTCCTCCTCCTCCTTTTTGAGATATTCCAAGCACTGGCCAAAAACATTTCCCCTTCCCCCCTGTTGCATATGTGATTAGTAGTGAAGGTTAAAATAATAATAATGCCTTGGACATCTAGACACCATTAAAAGTATCATACATATTGTTTCAAGCACTGTTGCTGCCTTCAGAATACCTACAAAACAACAATATACTCTTCCTTAGCTATGATAAGATTTTCTTCTTTTCATTGAGTTAAATTCTCCCCACAGGAGATACAATGAGACATCAGAGAATGTGTTGGAAACTATCTGAATTATAGGCTCCGTATTTCATCATGTCCACATATACTGTATCGTTAAGGGCCTGACTTTTTATTTAACATTATTATTCAATAAGTTATAAAGTAAAGTAAGGTAAATAAGTTTACCTTCTTGGTAAAGAAGGTTACTTCTTGATCCAGTCAACTGGCTTTAAAATGATTGACAAATACTTCTCCATGTAAACAACTTGGGAGTAATTAGCTAAAACTCTGGAGTCTTTAGCAGATTTAGGTCATGTTTGCTAATTTAAAATAAGGCAAACAAAATTCATCAATGTGAGACAATATGCAATGCGTGCCTGCCTGCCTGCCTCCCTCCCTCCCTCTCTCCTTCCCCTCATCTCTCTCTTTGTTTTTTTTTAATGGTTGGTCATGCATCCAGCCCAATATTTACACTGGATTTGGCATTTTTATCCACCCACCAGATCATTTATTAGGCATGTGTTGCTGTCTGATGGTGTTAAAAAGTACAGTTGCAGGATATGTTTTAAAATGATCAGACTTTTATAGTTGACTGAGGGTGATTTTGTCAATGTTGTGATGGTGATTATTATTATTAATAATAAAACAGTTCAGTCCAATGCTAGATACTGACCAGTGGTGGGATACTGGTTCTGTGGAAGTCACTTGGTGGGCATGGCATGGCTTTGTGGGCATAGCAGGGGAAGGATACTGAAAAATCTCTATTTCTTCCTGATCAGCTGGGTCTCGGGAGGCAGAGAATAGATGGGGTTGGGCCAGTCAGAGGTGGTATTTACCGGTTCTCCGAACTACTCAAAATTTCTGCTACCAGTTCTCCAGACCTAGTTGGAACCTGCTGAATACCACCTCTGATGCTGACTTATTTTGATAGATTTCCAGTTTTCTAGAAGTGAAAAGAATAAGGTCTCCCTTTAAAAAGTAGAAGATGTATCTGACTCAAGTATTTAGGTTTCAGTTTAAAGGATCCAACATTCTGATACACTTCGTTCTCTTCCATTGTCTGCTTTTCCTTTCCTTTAAGTATATATTTTAAATGCCATCTTTCTGGAAGCTATATTGAGAAAGCACTCTCAACATTCTGTCACTGTGACAAAGATAACTATATTATGAGAATACTGAAAAGACATAAACAAGTGCTGTATGTGTATATGTATAAAGTGTGATAATTTTGCAATATCCTCAAAATTAATGAAACATACCTACAACTTTTCTGCTATTATGTCTGATATCCCTGTACTTCTGGTGGTGGTGGGGAATGACAAACTGAAGATGACTCAACTAAAAGTGGAGCAGATAACTGCAATGGAATGAATGAGTACAAACATGAATGTTTGTCTCAAAGGTGCTTTTCAAAACACAACTGACTTTCTTGGGGAGGGGGTGTTTTCTTGAAAATGTTTCATAACTCATCAAAGAAGCTTCTTCAGTTCTGTCTGAATGGTGGAGAATGGAAGGATTTATACTCTTCACATTCATCTGGTTGTTACCACTCTGAAGATTGGCTGTTAGCTTAACCAGATAATAGCAACAGTAAAATGACTGCAAGAATATAAATCCTTATATTCTATCTAAGAATATAAATTAGTCAGAACTGAAGAAGCTTCTTTGATGAGAAATGAAAAGTTTTCAAGGAATAAAGCACCTTTGGGACAACCATGACCTGGACATTTGACAGTCTCTACAGAAAATGGCTGTTTGTAATCCCTCTCTGGACAAGGAGAGCATTTTGGATTGCCCACAAGTATTCCAGACAATTGCAACTTTCAAGGAGACCTCAAGGTAGTGGTCTCCAATTGTTTAAAGATGTGGTATATGTGGGAATAGCTACCTTGTTCAACACGTGGGTAGGACATTTAAGGGCACTGGATTCACATACTTCTTTTCCTAGTTACTTTTGGAGATTACATGTTCAGCTACCAGGAATCTTTGAATCATCATATATTTTACTCTTTTCTGGTTAGTAGGGACATTTGGATCATATGGGTTCCATCCAATATACAGAAATATACAAAAGTGTCTCTCTGGTTGTCTTTTCTGTTCTATAACCCTTTTTAACTCTGTTCTATAGCCCTTTAACCTACATTATAAACTTCTTGGAAAGTCATATTGTAATTTGGAAAACGGCTGTACATAAATGAAATCACAAAATCATAGAATTGTGCAGTTGGAAAAGACAAGTTCATCAGCAGAATGCACAGGAAATTAACCCATTTTGGGGAGGTGGTGGCTGATAAAACAAGCAAAATGTTAAAAAGTTATAATATGTATGTAGTTACTTACCAAGCATATCTAAATTATATTAAAAGTAACCAAAATATATTTACAATTCCCAAGCCATATCACAATATTTGAGCAACCCAGTTTGGAAACTGAAAGTTGAAAAATTTGACACGCGCTATGTGTCCAATGTCTTCTTTAAAAATTTCCAGAGATGGAGAATCCAAAATATAAATAGGAAAAAAAATCTATGTTCTGCTTTTTCTAAGATGGGCAGCTATATACATTTGGTTAATAAAATAAATATCTACATTAAATTTTGGCTTGTTGTCTAAATTTATTTGATGTTTGTATTTTATATTCCTGATAAATGTTTGGGATGCTCGGTGCATCAATTTATTCTAATACGTTTAGATTTCCATAGACCTAAACTCATCTTCCTTCCAGAGGAGCTGTTATTCGGTTCAAGAGAAAGCACAACAGGATATCATGGATTGACAGGCAAGGTTTGTCTTCTGGAAAACTGAATGGGAAAGTTCTAACCTCAGAGGAAATCTGTAAGAACATTAGAAGCTCCTGAATCTTTGCATTGGGAAACTGATTTTGTAGTATCTACTCTAAGGTCAGTTAATTTTAGCCATCCCCACATTATATGCTGACAATGAATCAATTTTACAAGTTTGTAAATGTGCATGGAGGATTAGTCAGCTCTTTTGAGTTGGCTACAATTGTGCTTCCTCAGCAAACTCCTCTGAAATCTGCAGCTCCAATCTTCCTTCTCTTATTACAACAATAAGAGAAGCAAAGGGATCAATCTGTAACCCATATGGAACTCTTTCCAACTGTGCAACAACAAGAGACTGCTCATTGAGTTAGTTCTGTTTTCCTCTGCTTGGTGCCACTGCTTCTAATTCTGGTCCAGATTCCCTGCTGCTCAAAATGCAGCATCTCCCAGGGTGGCCTGTTATTATGAGTTTAATACAGCTAAAAATTGTATGGCCTTCTGCTTCCCAACTATGCCATAGAAAGACATCAACTTGGATCTTTATTTTTTTTGTTTCGCTTGATTTTGTGATTGCTGCCCCCTCCCCGCTCCGAACTTGTAAGTCCATTCAGAGCAGGGGTGGTGATGGAAGAAAGTGGATTTGATGCCATCTGCTTTATCTTGGGGTTGTGAAATGACTTGTTTAAGTGAACTAAAAGAAGAAATAGTAGAATTCAGCATGGTGGCTTAAAATAGAACTACCGTAAATCTGAAGTGGAAGCACACGTTCCTGTCTGTATTGATCCTCTTCCTCAACTTTGGTTGACTTTTTTCTCTTTAAGTGTTTTTTTTTTTTTTGCAAAGGAAAAGATGCTGATTTCTGCTTCAGTTGCCTTCAGTTAGGAGAAAGTGAGAACAGATCTGGCTGTTTCTGTGGTCCACAACGGGTCAGCCAATTAACAGTTCTGATTGGGAACAGAAGTGCAGCAAAAAATAAAACAGAAGTAATAAGCCCGTACAAAGTGTGATCGGTGCTGTTTCAGCAAAGAGATTTGAGATGACTCCTCAATTAGAGAAAGTGAGTTACAGTACTGCACCTCAGAATGAAACACTGAAGTGGTCTGACTTGATTTGGTTAGCAGCATGTGTGCAGAAGCTCCTTTAAGCATCAAGAGTAAAGTGTACACTATTCAGATCTGAAGCAGACCAAGGTTCTTTTTGATTTGATGTTGACACTTTTGTTGTATCTGTCAGTAAGTCTTTGAAGAAGGCTGTACTTGTACAGTTTCAGAATCAGAATAAAGCTGGAAGGGAGTTTGGAGGTCTTCTGGTCCAATTCCCTGCTCAAGCAGGAGACCTTATACCATTTCATATAAGTGACTGTCCAGTCTTTTCTTAAACATCTCCAACATTAAAGCACCTACAACTTCTGAAGGCCAGCTGTTCCACTAGTTAATTGTTCTCACTGTTAGGAAGTTTCTCCTTAATTCCAGGTTGATTCTCTCCTTGATTAGTTCCCATCCATTGATTCTTGTCTTGTCTTTTAGTGCTTTGGAAAAAAGTTGACCCCCTCTTCTGGGGCAGTCCCTCAAATACTGGAATAGTGCTATCATGTCACCTTTGGCTTTCTTTTCTCTAGATGCATGGCCATAAGAAAACTGTGTTGGGGGTAAAAGAGATATAAAGGAGATGGTAATGGAGCATCAATGGTTTTTTTACTGGTATTATATTTATCATGGTTGCATTGTTGCTACATCTTGTAAGATCTCCTGACCTAAGGCAAACATTTTATTTGGCCCAAATAGTTGCTATGCAAGACCAGGAAAACCTATAACTACTTTAAAGAGCTGTTAGATCCAAAACATTCTTGTCCACCTTAATTCCAGAGCAAATCATGAAAGGCTTCAATGTGTTGCTTTGAAGGGGAACATTGCTTTGATCACTGAATCAAAGTACTCCACAAAAGCTCCACACAATGCCAAGGTGTTCCCCAAGTCATATTAGGGAGAGGAAACAAAGGCAGTGAACATGATTTTAAAAAGAATGTGCTGGCAGTTCAAAGATATGTGATGGAAACATTTCTCTTTCAAAAGGCAGAAGAAAGAGTAAATTGTTATGTATCCTTAGGAGTGGTGGGGTAGAGAATACATAGGTTATTAATCTGACCTGAAGAAGAATTAGGAGCTGGGCTCAAAAAGATTTCTTTGTAGCTATCCCATCATCCACTCATAATTCTAAATACTCTTCAAATAGTAGTGTTCCTTGGAAGTTCAAAGAAAAGAAAGAGAGAAGGAAGAGCATAGCAGGTGATAAGCTGAGTTTCTTATATTTAAAGAGGGCAGAGAATAAGGAGTAACAACATATTTTATAATCTTAAAGAATAAATTGGATCTCACTTTACAGTTCCTGCTTTCCAGCTACTCCCAGAATGGTGGCAATATCAGCTAAAAGGAGCTCATGGCTATAGATGACATTTAAATTGATATTGCAAACAACAGGCTCCATTACCTCAGAATTTGCTCACCGCATTCCTAATATGGTTGCTTTTCATGCTTTATTGTTTCCCCATTCCCACATAATGCATTTCTACTAGCTTAGGCCAACACATTTCTCCATTTTTCCAGTTGTTTTTCCCTTCCAACTTCTTTGATTTTCCTTTAAGCAAGCGGCTTCAACATATTCCTCTTATGACTTTATTTTTACTTTTTTCCCATATTCCATCCGTTGGATTATCTCTATCCAGTACTCTTGTTGCTTGCTTGTTTCATTCAAGTACTTGTCCATCAAGCTGATGTGCAGTTTAATTATTTTTTCTCAAAATTATGACTTATGAGACCTTTATTGGTTACAAGAATTTTCTTCATTGATCTTGGCCAGACCCCAAAATTGCTGACTTCCAATATATTTCTCAGAATGTGTCAACTTGAGAGGATTTCGTTGTTCACCATGTAAAAGTGCAGTTTCATGAAGTGTAAGTGGTCCTTGACTGATTAATTTCTGTCATTAATTAATGGGATCATTAAGTGAGTTGCACCCAGTTTTAGGAACTTTTTGACATGGTCATTAAGTGACTCCAGATTCTCCCACTGATTTTTCTCATCAGACGCCCCCTGTGGAGGTCGCAAATGGCAATAATGTGGCTCCAGGATGCTGCAACCATAATAAATACATGTTGGTGGCAAAATGCCTAAATTTTGATCACATGACCACAGGAGTATTTTTACAGTTGTAAGTGCAAGAAACAGTCATCAAAGCTTCTTTGATAAGTCTTGGAAAAAGTCATTTATTTCCTTTAAACTAGCCCTAGCCTGTGTCATTTGAAACCTAGTACTGATCTAAACTGGACTATATCCCTCTCAATTATGTCACATTCCTTCTCGCAATCTACTACTAACTTTTTAAACTCCTCTACTTTGTGTCTGCTTGCCACTCTCTTTGATCTTTAAGTAGTAATAGGAAAGGGGTGTGGTACATGTTAACCAGAAGGTCTTGGAGCTGCAAGAAAGATGTGGCATGAAATAGGACACTAAGAATTTTACCTAGAAGAATGATAGAGGTTCCAGATATTTCTGGTTCAGGTATTGTGTATATTTCCCATCTTATTTATAAAAAATAACTAGCTGATAACTCAGGTATTTATTTATATGGGGGAAATGTCCAGACCAAACATAATTTCTAATGTTGGATTTCCCCCCTTATCAGAGGGAGCCCCCTTGTGGAGTACTGTGAAGCCATTACCATGGCAACTCCACTGTGCTGTACAATAGAAGCCATTTGTGGCAGTACAGTAGAAGCCATTTTAAGGCATTTATGATTTAAAATATTTTTAAAATGGATAGGTCATCTCTAAATCTCTCTTCCTTAAAAGTGCAGGCAATCAAAACAGGGAGTAGCTATCCATCTATCAAAGATGATTGAAATGATTCCTGCATCAGCAGAATGTTGCTCTAGATGACCTATAGGCCCATTCCACTCACACATTAAATTGTTTCTTTCACCAGTTGTGATTTTTATGATCTTACTTTCAAAATCAGTCTCTGCAATGGGTTTGCAGAGCCTATTACTATTTATTAATTTAAAACATTTATATGGCTGTCCATCTTATGCCAGTCTGGCCTGCTCCCAATCAAGAATGAAAGCAATATCAATAATAAAACAACATTAAACACCATATCAGAATTATTAAAACCATAAACATTAAAAACAAACACTGTGCTAGCATTGACAAAAGTGGGACCAATTACCAGTAGGTTCACTAATCATTGCCAACCAGCAAGATGTCCTCATGACTGTGTCAATTACCATTGCACTAAGCCTTAGTGCAATGGTGCCACTGGACCAGATGGTGGTACACAAACTGTCCTTCCATTAAAAGTAGAAATGTGACCCTGGCCTACGTAAAACATTTCAAACTATGCTAAAAGATACAGATGTTTAAGAGAATATATAATACATGGTTTTATTCTCTCAGTGATTCTTTTCCATGTAACACTTCAAATTCATTTTAAATTCTATTCTGGGCTAAGATTCTACATAACTGTAGCTTATATTCTTGCATATAATTGATGTTTGGCAGGTTCATCAGGAGTAAGTAGTAGGGAAGCTTCTCTTGGCAGCAAACAGACATTGCATGTATGGAACTGATGTGCCCACTTATAAAATTGTAATGTCAGTTTTGCTCTCTTTTTAAAATTGATTTGTTTAGATCATTCTTTAGAATGATTTCTAACACCCATCTTTACCTTCAAGACATTTGGAATTTTGCCTCAATAAAACTCTCTCTCATTAGGAAGCAGCAGACTCTCTCACACTCACACATACGCCCACCATTAAATCTATACTATAATGTTCATTTATCATTCTAACCTCCTTCTCCTTCCAATATCCAGCTTTTAATTTCCCATTTGTGAAAATTTTCTCAGGGTTAACCAAATGAAAGGAAATCCTTCTTCCACATGTAACAAGTTCAAAATAAGGAAGGCACACTGATTCTGTAAAGGTTACTTTGTGATGAAGTCTCCCAGAGTACAAGCCAAGAAACTGTAAATTGTAGTCCCATTTTAGGCATGAAAAACCAGCTGGGTGACTTTGGGCCAGACCCTCTTCTTCAACCCACTTCACCTGATAGAGTTACTGTGTTGTGGGGTAAAATAGGAGGAGTATTAAGTATGTTTTCCACCTTGAGTTTTTTGTAAACATTAATAAAGGTGATTGAAAAATATATTTAAAAACAGGATAGATTGGTCACCTCTAAATCACTGTTCTTAAAAAGAGCAGCCAACAGAAAATAATTGCACATCAAGAATGTAGGAAGCCAACTTCTGTGCATTTATTCTGATTGTCAACTTGCCAACATCTTCAATGGTGGAATTGAAGGAAGAAAGGAAATGAAGGAAATGTTTTGTTTCTTCTCGAGGTATATTTATTTGCCACAGGTATTGGCTTCAATGCAAAAGAGAAATAGAAAAAATAATTGGAGTAAATGTCCATGAAGAGCTCCTTTTTAAATGAGATAATGTATGGTTGATATAATTTCTACTCTTTAAATTTGTAAGAGTATTCTTTGTTTCAGAAAAACCTCAGGAAGGTAATCGCCAGAACTGAGTAATGAAACCAAGGGTTTTGACCTTTCATTTTTTTAGACAAAAGCAATTGTGCTCTGGCAGCAGGAAAATGAAGCATGACAAATTCAGATGAGGTTACTTCATCAATGGGAGAAAAACAGTATGTGTTCATTATCCACATGCTTCACACCAGGACAAATGTTGTTCTAAGTATTCATTGTCACAGCAAGACTGGTATAGTAGCACACACAAACTGTTCCATTTCAACATTAAGTGATTATTACTATGAGTTGAGGCCTCTTCAGGCTAAGAAAAAGTAATTTCTCTCTAGGACCCCATGCAAACAAGCAGAAACCATCTGTAGAGAAAGAACAACTTTTGTTGTTGTTTTCTTTTTAATATATTTGTTCTTTGTATACTCATCCATCGGGATTAATTAATTAAATCAGTTTTAAAACAGAACAGAAGTTTTTCATTAAACTAGAGGAGGATGAATTTGTGAAAAATAAATAAGACATTTCTAAAACACAGCAGTTCCCATCTCCCGTTCTGAATTATTCCTGCTGAGGTGTGCTCTCTAAAAGTTCAAGAGTTATAGAATAACAAAGTTGGAAAGAATGTTGGATGTCTTCTAGTCCAATCCTAAAGCATTCCAGACATGATATGGGGGCAGGAAAAGATAGTGGATTATTTTTATGCCATCCTATAGAAACTGGTAAATATAGTCTTGATTCAGTACCTCCCACACAAAGAGAGAAGGGACAGAATGCTATACTTTTCATAAAAGTACACAAATTTATGTAATATAGGAAATTCAACTTTTTTTCATAAATATATGTCTGTCTGTCCGTCCGTCCGTCCATCTGTCCGTCCGTCCATCCATCCATCCATCCATCCATCCATCCATCCATCCATCCATCCATCCATCCATCCATCTATCTATCTATCTATCTATCTAACTATCTATAAACAGAATATATATTGTATGCATACGTATCCTTATTCATGTATATACATATATGATACAAAGTTAAGGCTAATGAAAATATTCAATATAATGCATCAAGATTAACTGAAATAAAAACACATCTTTCAAAAGGTTTTGAAGGCTTTTCTTTTTGTCAGAAAGGACACCATTCAAATCTTGGTCATTTTGATGCTCATTTTTTAAAATGAATTCTTTTATTGCTTTTAAAATAATGTCAGAAAATCTGTGTGGGTTTTATTTTTCTTTTCTGTGACAATTCATGGACTAAGAGCCATGCAGCGGTTAGAATGCAATACTGCAGAATATTTCTGCTGTCTGCCGACTGCCTGCAATTTGGCAGATTGAATCTCAATGGGCTCAAGGTTGACTCAGCTTTCCATCCTTCCAATGTCAGTAAATGTCAGTCCTTAGAGAGGGCTGTGAAAGCACTGTGAAGCAGTATATAAGTCTAAGTGCTATTGCTATTTATTCCCCCAACCCCACAGGGCCCTCATTTTATACACTTTTTCTGGCTGTACAGTATATAATCAAGTTAAGTTCATTTGGTTCACTTTGTATTGTGAATTGACCTACATGGCTTTAACCACCGCAATAAAATTCTGATGTTTTCTCAAGCAACTGTGACTGGCATCTTCAGAGGTATGATGGTCTGCCTCTGAAGATGCCAGCTGTATTTGCTGGTAAAATAACAGTTTTTATCATTACCCAACATACACTGGCTGTGAAAGGCTACACCGGTATACTTTTTTTCAGAGCCCTGATATCTGATGCCTGCTCACTGGGAAATCCTTGTCCTCATTATCATCGCCAATGTATGTCATAAAAGTTAAGGTTTTATCCCATTTTCCTTGACATCAAAAGAAGTAGAAGAAGGAATTCCTTTTTTTTTCAGTGCAGTACCAAATGGTTGCCCAGTACTGCTTCCAAAGCATGAAAATGACAATAGTTCAATCTTTTTTTCCAGCATGATCCTTCATCCAATGTATGTGGGATTTATTCTCTGTCATGAGATGAATTGGAGGGCAAAGTTCAAGAGGAAGCTACAAAAGATCTCTGTTACATCTTTGCCCCATTCTCCTCAATAGAACCAATTTGCTGCTTTACAATCTGCTCCTGATCTTTCTCCCCTTAGTCTTTCCTTAGTGGAACAGAGCAATGGAACTACGGAGACAAAGAAGCAGCTAGAATTGGGTATGGGAAAAAGGATGGGCCATGACAAAGTTATTAGATTGTTTTGTTTAAAATCCAATCTAGATTTTGGAGGTTTTGCCCACCTCAGAAAAAATAAATAATATTCAACTTCAATTCTGTCTCCCCCAAATTACATATTTCCTCTGGAGTCTTTTAGGTTTTTTAAAAAAAAGATCTTTAAAGCAAAGCATGTATGAGTTGCAATCTTCATCATTTCAGATCTTCTACTGCAAAGAATGTTATGCAACTCCCCGTTTATGCTTTGTGATAAAGCACATGAAGACAAAACAAGCATGCATGTCTTCTTCCATTGTGTCTTCTAGCCTTCATGACATAGACAATCCTTTGGAACCAGGTGGGCACACTGAAAAGTTTTAGAGGGTTTTTAAGCACATTCACAAAATATCTGACATAATGGCCTTATATATTCACAAAATGACTAACAAATGGTGTGACTAACAAATAGGCTCCAAAGATTGTTTACCATCCTCTGAAACCTGTTCTAATTCCAGCTTCCTTAGTCTTTTTTCCAGGCAGGTGATCATTCTCCCAAACAAAACCCAAGGATGTAATTTTGTGGTGTAAAGCTCAGAAACATCCGCATAAAGAAAAGTGAAACTTGTGCTAGACAGCAGTTTAATGCATTTATTAAAATATCAATTAATGCATATGGTACAAACAAGCACCTAGGAAATTATCTATTTAAATTGCTGTTCATTGATATGATGATGCTCATTGACATCCAGTACCTCCTTTTAGCATTTTGGCACTTTCTCAAAGGTCACCGTCATGGATCAGACCAGCTTATGAATGAATGAAAAATAGACTTCTCTGCAACTTTTACTGAACTAAAGATTTGCAGTTTTGTTCTTCCATAGATTGCCCCATCTTTTTGCAACAAAACTCCTTGGGGCATCATCAAAATCTGCCATTCTTCCAGAGGTGGTATTCTGCCAGTTCAACCTGGTTTGGGCGAACCAGTAGTCACAACGGCAGGAGGCTCTGCCCACGCACCCAGTGCATCATGAATGCACTGCACATGTGCAGAATGTTCTGCATGTGCACAGAAGTGCTGCTCACTTTGGTGTATTCGGGTCTTTTCCCATGTGAGATTGAGAGTATCTTGGCGAAGTTTCGAGGAGGTCCCACTCGTCATCTTCAGGCTGGTGTCTTCGGCCTTGTGCCTGTGTGAGCAAAAATAGAGGGACGGCAGCTCTGATCACACTTTGCTCACAGAGGCACAAGGCCGAAGACACCAGCCTGAAGATGACAAGTGGGACCTCACCAAAATATTGCCAAGATACTCTCAATCTCACATGGGAAAAGACCTGAATACACCAAAATCTGCATGTATATGTATGTGTGTGTGTGTGTGTGTGTGTGTGTGTGTGTGTGTGTGTGTGTGACTTTAAATATATACCTTTCACCCTGGCTTGGCTGATAAGGAGTCGAGCTCTGTAGCTCAGTGGTTAACACATCTGCCTAAGAGGCAATACAGCACAGGCTCGATTCCCAGTAAGGGTATGGCTAGCTGATGAGATCTAAATAGCTCTAAATAGATCTATACTAGTCTCCCTTTATTTATTTATCAGCACAAATATAATATATATATTAGATTTTTACAACCTCCAGTATGCCCAAATATGGGAGGAAGATCACTACTTCCATTCTCTGTCCTTCGGCTCGTCACAAGAGACCATCCAGGCAGAAACCCAATATTTTTACTGTTGCCTTTTTGTTACATTTTGTTTATTTATCAGCACAAATACAAATATAGATAGATAGATAGATAGATAGATAGATAGATAGATAGATAGATAGATAGAGATAGAGATAGAGATAGAGATAGAGATAGAGATAGAGATAGAGATAGAGATAGAGATAGAGATAGAGATAGAGATAGAGATAGAGATAGAGATAGAGATAGAGATAGAGATAGAGATAGATAGAGATAGATAGAGATAGATAGAGATAGATAGAGATAGATAGAGATAGATAGAGATAGATAGAGATAGATAGAGATAGATAGAGATAGATAGATAGATAGAGATAGAGATAGAGATAGATAGAGATAGAGATAGAGATAGAGATAGAGATAGAGATAGAGATAGAGATAGAGATAGAGATAGAGATAGAGATAGAGATAGAGATAGAGATAGAGATAGATAGATAGATAGATAAAGAGAGAGAGAGAGAGAGAGAGAGGAGAGAGAGAGAGAGAAGGAGAGAGAGAAGTATGCTTACTTACCACTTATCTATATTTCATTTCAAAATTAAATCTACCATTGTATCTTGTTTGCACTGCTTTCAGTTCCTATTGTACATTTCTGTACTTCACCCTTCTAAATTCATGGTATACAAATGAATGTTAACACAGCAACCTTAAGAAAGGCATTTTTGTATGCAGGATGCATCAGCATTTTTCTTCTGTAGTATTTTACTGATGGGCTTCTGCACATTAATGGGATATTATACACACAAAATGTGCACAGTCTCATTTATCTGGAAGACCATGTTTCTTGCTTTACAAAGGTAATGCTCTGATAGAAATCCAATCCAAGGTCAGTTTAAAGAACCGTAAGAAAGGAGAGTAGGAACCTTGGCATTGATCATCATCTGTTAGCATCAAGGAAATCTTCTAGGCAAGTACAAGTTATCTAATTGGAATTTCCTTCTGGGATGAGATGTGCATATTTCTATGTATTATAGCTATTACTGATGCATCCATTTTCACATGTGTATTATGTATACTCATAATTTATACAAGTAACTGTCCTTTTGATGGTGAGTTTTATCTTATTTGCCTAAGCAGAAGACCTCAGTCACCCAACACAGGCTGCTTTTATTGTTTGTTTGCTTGGACAATGCTTTATCAATGCTCATTTGTGTATTTTGTTGAGTTGCACAAAGGTGATGCAAAATGAATAGGGACATGTTGGTTCTGCAAGTTAAGATTGTTGTTGTTGTTGTTTTGATTTGTTCTGCATTTAGAGGGACTACAGGTATTTATTTTGAAAACCATGTTTCACTTTAAAGGAGAATGTTTGTAGCTCAGGGTTCAAATAAGGGTTGCCGTCTGAGCTTGGTTATTTTCTTGCAGATATTTTATTATCCAAACTTGGTAACATCATTAGTGCTAGTAAAGAGTGAGAGTGAGCAAAGTGAGAGCAAACACCACTCCCTACTAACACTGATGCTATATCTTAGTTTGAGTAATGAAAGGTCTGTAAGAAAACAATCAAGCAGAGAGACCACCAAGGACACTTCATGTTATGATTTCCATCATGCTACAGTTTTTTCTCCCCCCACCCACCATAACACATTGATTTGGAAATAAATCTGTTCATCTGGGATATTAAAACTTGAGATAAATTTACAGAAGACTTTTATAATCCATGAATGTCAGAGGATGATTAGCAAACTCGAACAGTAAATATTAAACTGTAAATATTAGATTAGTCAATAATAAAAACAAATAAGTTGCAACTTTGAATGTCTAGAAACATAATAATATACTAATTATAACAATTATGGATGAAATAAACAAATATAAACACATAAGATCTATAACTTGCAATGTTGATTTTTGTTGAGATAAATACTTTTTTGAAAATGTTGCATATTTTTCTTGAAAAACTTCAAAAGGAAGGATATGGAAGATACACAATACATTTCCTTCAAAGTAGAAATGCATTTTCCTTCCAATAGATTTTTTTTAATATGGTCATAAAAATGTAGCCTTTCAAATATTAAAAAAAAATTAAACTCTTATGAAAAATTCAGCCTAACCTTCAAGGTTAAAAAAAAGTAAGCAGAAAACTGTCTTAAAACATCGTTTTTTAACATGGCTTCTTAAAAAATTAAATATATGTCAGAGAGCAAGTAAAAATATCACCTTACACCATTTACATTTTAAAATTGCTTTCCTTTAAGGCATTCATCCAAATACACCAGCAAGGGTTCTCTTTTTGAAATGGGAATCAGAGAATTTTCTTAGTCATTCTAGCCTGCTTGGGAAATCAGTTCTACAGCTTATATTTCATTAAAACATCATTTCAATGTTATTATTCAGAAACGGGGCTGAAAAAATGGAAGGAAGGAGCATGGTAATTTATATTCCTACTCTTGTTATTGACATTCCCCTGAAATGTCTGTCCATGGAAATCTGGAAATCTGATTTTCATGCCAATCAGGCCAAGATTCGCTTTTCTTTAAAATCACCACTGGCTTATTCAGGTCTTCTAAATGTCCATGTAAAGGATAGTCCAATTATAGATGCAATCTCTGCTTTATGTAGTTTCACCTTCTATGGAGGGAGCGTTAACATGAAGATCTTAAGGATGTTTCTGGACATGTCCAGAAATTTGGAAATGAAGTGACTGCATGAACTGGTTTATGCAATTTTCATGGCAACATTTTTTTTGGAAGTGATTTGTCATCGCTTTTTTCCTAGGGCTAATGGAGAATGTCTGGTTCAAACTCATTCAGCTGGCTTCATGCCTAAGGCAGGACTAGAACTCCAAGTCTCTCAGTTTCTACTTTGGTACTTTAAACCACTTCTTATTTGGAAATGGCCTCTGTAGTAATAAGCAAGCAGCAGTATTATTGTACCATGCATTACAGCACAAAGTGTGACTTAGCATCTCTTGGGAGATATCTTTGTGAAGTCTTCACAAAAAGAGCTACAGTATTCCAAAGACTCTTTCTAATGATGCTTCCAGAAGATTGTTATGGTAAACAATGCCTGCTTCTTTTATATTTCCTTAAGAAGACCAGAATATGCTAGAATATAGCAAGCTACGTACTGCTGCCCTCTCTGCAAATGGATATTCTGCCTTGAAATTTGGAGCTTTGCATTCCTTAGACAAAAGGTTTATCTTGTTTTATTTGTTGTTCTGCTTTCCTCATTAATTGAGATGACACTCCTGTGTGTACATTAAATAATGCCAAAAATACAATAAAACAAAATAGAAGTTGAGTGGCATTTGTTGACATTTTCCAAAGAGGCAAAACAAGTTAACATTGTAGCTGAATGTTAAAAGGTCTGGGAGTTAATGTCTTTACTCATCAGTGTGGCTCTGGGCAGGGTTGACTGAATGCAACCATAAAACATATTTATATTTCCTAACATAAATTTTTATTCATTTAGTTTAATGTATTTCTAAAACATAAATTAAAAATAAGAATGGAACAAAACCCTGTATTCCTATTATTTTTTTATATTTAAAAAAATCAGCTTCAAATAGGAAGAAATAGTAAGTTTTTTTTAATTTGGTTTGGCTGTTAAACCCAAATAAATGTTTATATGTACAAAACAACAATATGGTTTTCCCATTTCACATATAAAATTTGTTTACATTGATCTCTCAAATAAACCTTAACTATGGTTTTGAAGTGTGTGTTGCGGGAGGGGGGATCATGACAATTAAATAATATTTTTATGTCTTTTGGTAACTTCACTCTCAAGAATATAGGCATCCTTGCTGAAACGGCTTCATTGACTTGTTTTTAAAGAGGCATTTTTTAAAAAAATAAGCATATTTTTATTTTGCACAAAACTCTTCAACTAATCTGGAATTTGACATGGATATTTATTACCAATAGAGCAATGTTACTACAAATATAGGATTCAGTTCAAAAAATAGATGATAAGATCATTTGCAGTACATTGATGATGATGATGATGATGATGATGATGATGATGATGATGATGATGACGACGACGACCACTCAAGATATTCTTGAGGAATAAGCACATGTGATCTGGAGAGATCAATTCTGTTTCTGTGATAACAGCTTAACTTAACACAACTGAATGTAGTGAAATATGATAATATTAGACCTAGAAACACGCTTGGGAAGACCTGTAACACTCACCTTGAAAGACAGTCACTGTCACTGTGGTTGTTGTCACCTAAAGGGGTGGTGGGAATTTCCAGATAGGCCTTTGGGCGAAGCATGACATCCTTCCCTCCTCCTTTCCACAAAAGATCAGCCTGTTCTACCTCTCTCTATTGACTTGGAGCTTGTAAGCTTGCAAACACATATGTTGAAAGTTACTTGCAATCTGTTGTCTTGATCCTATCTCTGTGGAAAGCAAAACAAAGAAAGAGAATCATAGTAGGGACATTCCATTATGGGATCCATAAAATTAATACACTAGTGCATGAAATCTTTTGAATATCTGAACTATGTTTTAAGTAGAGGTATAGAGAAACAACTCTGACCTTCCTCAAGTTGTGTATAAAATGGCTTAGGCTACTTTCTGAGCTGAAGATTGTGTAATGAAGCAAGTTGGATAGGTTTGTACATCCATACAACTCTGTGGGTAGGCATTATTTAAAGACAACAGAACTTGAACACAGATCAGGACAGGGATCTTAGGCACTGGAAATTCTCTTTTTTATTAGTTTCAGGATAAGATAATTTGATGGGTAATTTCTTTTCTTACTCATTGATGATGAAAATATTATCATTATGCTCTCCATCTTCTATGGGTATAAACAAAAGGATAATCAGAGAAGAGAAGACCAATAAATTATGTTAGTAAAATAAGACAATTATATCTATGGGTAATGCATTTGAAAGAATGGCTTCAAATATCAGTTGGATGATTGCTCATTTGTATGCGACATCAATTTCGCAATGCAAGCACAATTGACTAAAGTCTTTTTCAGAGTCTGGTCTATTTCATTTCTTATATTAGCAAACAGGACTTCTTCTAGCTTGAACAAACCAATCATCGGTTGTTTCAGTAAAACACCTAGGCTTCGTAGATAATTATCAGCAAGCTCAAGCTGAAAAATAAATCAATTGATATCTCCACTTCACATCAGCACAAAGAGCTTGTATAGTGAAGCGAGCTGTGTAGATCTTTAAGAGGGTGCTTCGGTATGATGAAGCGACATCACTTGGCTGGTTTGCCTTGATTGGTATTTGCAATAGCCAGAAGAGGTAAATCACATCACTTTTTGGCTTAAAGGAAAGGCCCTTTGCTTCCATGCCGTGACATTTTGCTGAGGGGAATCCAAGCTGCCCTATATAGGCCTAACAGTAATAGCATTTAGATGCATTACTTTTCAGAAAAGCAAAGATCTTCATAGATAGCATCTCCTTAGGACTCATACAACTCTTCTATATGGTAACTCATTGCAGTTACTTATATTTCTTCCCATGCATTTCTCTTTTTTATCACTTTTGGGTGACTGCCTTCCTCTTTAAAATTCATAAAGACATTGCAATTAAATACAGAGAAATTCAATTATGTTGCAAAACAATACTGTCATTAGTCATTGACTGTACTTAATACCAGATCTATCATTTCATAACACATACAAAATGCATCTGTCTCTTTGATGCAACTTATAATGTTCCCCTTTTATGATAACATGGAATCTGGAATGGGAATAGTTGCATTTGTATAGCAGTATAGCAGACTGAATGTTTAGTTCTGTTAGTGATTTTTTTACTTTCAATGGTCAGGATTGTATTTTATTTCAGAATGATCCTTTACATATTATTATGTATTCATTGTGCAGCAAATCAATCAGTTTAAACAAGACGTTTATCCATAACAATAAGAAGACTAGCTACTACATTATCATATGTCTTTTTCCTCTAAGGAATTTAAGTCATCATCCAGTGTTCTCTTTACCATGGTTTTATCCTCAGAACAGTTCTTGCAGTAAATCAAGCTAACAGCTAAATTTAAGGAGTTACCCAGTGAGAGTCAGAACTTTAGATCACATCTCATTTCATCCCAGATTTAATCTGATAAATTTTGGGCTATGACACCATCATCTGGGTGTAGTAAAGACAAGGACTCAAATCAAGTTTAGTTCCTGGAAATTGTATAGATATCTTCATAGAATTTTCTTATTAGTGGTTTGCCATTGTGTTATTCAATATTTTTTCATAACTTCCTAATCTAGTGTACAACTCCTGATGATCTCTAACACAAGTATTGACCAGCTTCATCCTGCATTGCATTCTGAGCACCATCCAATATGTAGATGCTGCTACCTTTTGTGAGTTCAATCTAGTATCAAAATTTGTTTTTGTACATTTAGCTTTTCTGAAACCCAAGGATATATTGGAATTAAATGTTCCACAAAGAGAACAAAAAATAAATGGGACATTGTCACTGTTAACTATTTCTGTTGTGTTATTTTCTCTTACCATGAAACAGCAGAATGTTCCTCTTGTGTGTAGAGAACATGATGCTCATGATATGCAGATTACACTTATTTTTTAAAAAATAAATGCTCATCTACTACACTATGTAGATGAACACACAAATGCACCCCATTCATTGGCATAGTGTGCAGCACTCAGGAACTTGTGTTTAAAGGATATTTTGTATACATATAGGAGTGCTTCAGGTAATCTGATCATTTGTGCAACCCCAACATCGCTAAGCAGGAGTCCTTGCTCAACAACTGGTCATTTAGTGACCATTCAAAGTTATGCCAGACCCAACAAAAGGTTCTGGAATTCTGATAGTGGCATACATGTATGTGTCACATGATTACATTTTGGGTTCTTGCTCACTTTTATGGCAATTTCAATGTGCCACATTCATGTGACTGCTGCAAAACCAAGTTGTAAAATCAGGTTGGTGGGTGCTTTGAGTTACAACCATTATCATTTATAGTAGAAATGATATGGGGCTGCATTATGGTTCTAAGTTGAGCTCTCTTCCTGTAATTGCTTTCAGAATATATTGACAACCAGAAAATGAAGAACCTTGGGTTCCATTCTAGTTTTGCTTGTAATTGTTCCATTGTTTTAGGTATAGAAGTGTTAGCAAAGAAAAATGGAGCAAGCCATTCACTTTTTTTAAAAAGCAGTCAGTGCTATACGTACCAGTAAGTGCTTATTTCTGCACTGAAGAAATGATAGAGTAGGTACGCTTTGGAACTCAGTAACAGTTGAACCTAGCTGCGCACACAACAGTGTACATGATGAACTACAATATACTCTGAGGTTATCCTTGAACTACCCAGCATGATATACTTGCCCAAAGCACTATTTGTTCCTGTTATCTTAGTATTAAAAGAGAGGGGAGGGGGAAACCATCCTCCAAACCAAGACAGGACAGAAACGACATCCTTCAGACTAGTCTGGCATCACTAGGGAAAGCAATTTATTGTCCTCTGATGCTATCAGCTGCTGAACTAGGTGAAACAGACAGCACTAACAAGTTTGTACACTAGAGTTGCCTTAGTGTTTTATACGTTATTTGAAATCCAACTCTCTGTCCATCAAATGTTTCCAGTCACATTTTATAAACAAGCTTCTCCAGCTTTATGATAATATACCTTTTCTGACCTTGTTGCTTCGTATTAGCACCCCTTTCAAAAAGCATTGTTGTTGTCAGATCATGTTATTCACTTTCTGAAAAGATTATTATTAATGCTATTCATTTATTATTATTAAAATTTGTTACAATCATCCATTCCAGCAAACTCCAGATAGCTCAGAAAATCCAAATAAGCAATTTAAATAATTTGAAAACATAAAACAAAATGAAAAGCCCAGAATAAAAGCAAGCATAACAATAAATGCAATAGGCCCCCCACAAACATATTAACTCCAGGCCTGGGGGTGAGGGTGGTGGATTTCCATCAATGTAAATGCAAACAATTAATTTCCTGAATCAGAGGCCAGTCTGCAAATTCTTAGGAAGTTCTTAAGAATTTCATATTTTTCCATATGAGTTCCACAATGGCTTCTGATTGGCTACTGTGGGAACGGAATGTTAAGACTAGAGAAAATGTGGGTCTAAACTAGTAGGTCTGTTACATTCTAACCTCAAAGATGAACAGATTTTTTTTTCTTCCCTGAAATAGATACCATTGCCAGCACCATCAATAACATCATCACCATTTTCTGGAGCCACAGGAATTGTTGCTAATTATACACCTTCCTTTTATTTTAAGACATTTCCCATACTGGCAGGAACATTGTTTTCACACCAGGAGCAGAAATCCCAGTGTATTTGCTGACATACAACTACGCTGAATAGACTGATCTGAGAATAAGTTCCTGAATAATCCACTGAATAAAACGGACTGACCTTGAGAGCAGCATGGAAGATTGGTTGTATTTCCCCTTTCCTCTTCCCTGAGGGAACCAACCGAACGCAAGTCTTAGCAAGAAAGTGTTCACAACAACTCAGGAAATCAGCTGAAATGCAAACCTGATGCCTATGGGAAGCTGATGACCTTTCTCTGTCTATCTCCCTAGAGTAGTTGCAATATGAGGATTTATATCCTGCTGTGAGTCTATTGAGTGGCATAAACAGCTTCAGATCTGTTTATGACTCTAATGCTGTCTTGCACATGCATATTACACATGGGGGGAGTAAAGAGGAAAGGGCCAAACATTTTGAAAATGGTGCCCTGCTGTTAGAAAACCTGAACAGTTTGTCAGGCGGGCTCAGCGAGGCTTAGTCTTCATTCATATAATAAACAGTCAGGATATCATTTACAGAGCACCAAGTATGCTAAAAGACCAAGCTTGCTGCTATGTAAAAAAAAATTCAGCACTTGGGAACTATATCCATTTCAGGGAATAGCAAGTGAAATAGCAAAAAGGACATGTGTGAAACAGATATTTTACCTTTTTTCTAGGAAAGTAAAGATAGGATAGGTAGAAATAATATCCCACTCCCACGTTATTACTATATATTCAAATAGGGTTGTAAACAACAATAGATCTATTAAAGATTCCTTTCACATAAAATCTATGATTTACCAACCAGTCTCAGCTGTGGTACAATGGAAATAATCCCTGGGTCCTCTTAGAGAAGCAATTTAGAACTAAGGAGAAATTTCCTGACAGTTGGAACAATTAATCAGTGGAACAACTTGCCTCCAGAAGTTGTGAATGCTTCAACACTGGAAGTTTTTAAGAAGATGTTGGATAACCATTTGTCTGAAATGGTACAGTGTTTCCTGCCTAGGCAGGGGGGTGGGACTAGAAGACCTCCAAGGTCCTGCCCAACTCTGTTATTCTATTCTATTCTATTCTATTCTATTCTATTCTACTCTATCCTATCCTATTCTTGCTGTCTGTCATCCTTGGTGAATAAAATCACCAAGTTAGTAAGCATCATGACACATTCAGGAAAATTGTCTAAAATATAACACAAATGTTGAAAGCTGTGTCAAAAGGAAAAGTAATACAAGGACAAACAATATGTACATACGAGGTGATGCCTATCTAATAAATACTTATTTGTTTATGATACTAATAGTCCACTTCCATCTAAGTAGCTCAAGGAAGCAGACATTTTATCCTTTTATAATAACAACACTGCAAAAGAGAAGAATAATTTGTAAGCTGGAGGAAAATGGCTTTAGCATTCATGTAAGAGCAATGCAGTTCCAAATTAGATGTTTTTTCCCCCCAGTGGTTTACGGAGAAATTAGACTGAACAGAATGCCTTTGGAATATATGAAATTACTTGTTGGGATAAGTGGATTGAACTTTCTACATTTTGGATTTTATCACCAAGCATTTATCACAGCTTCAGTTACTGTTGGAATGAGAAAGTTGAGAATTTTGTTTCATTTTAAACTTTATTATGAAATCTCTGTTCAGGCTTCCTTTTAATACCAGGATGATTTTTCAATATCTGCTATAAATCAATGCCACGATATATACTGTATATACAGTGCATTATGGAAACAACAGCTCTTCAGGATAGGTCAGGTTAAGAAAAAGGCATGACAGGTAAGTGCTCCATTGTCATAGGATAGAATACAGGATCTTGAAACCCAGCAGAATCAAGGTGAGGTTTATTGTTTACTTAATTATTATTACTTATTTAGTATGCATATAACCAACCATCTCACAGTAAAGGCACTAGGCAGCTTTCAACATTTCAAAGCAGTACCATGACTTTATATATACAACATTTACAACATCCAAGGAGGCAGTTCCAACCAAGGAACAGCCCTATGATTCATTTTTAATCCTCATGCTAAGGAAAAGTCCATGTCTTAAGAAACCTCTGAAGAATTAGCAGGTTGAGGACCAATCTAAACTTAAGGGGAGTTTATGAAAATCCTTCCTTCGCCATTTGCTCCTTCCTTTTCTATTCTAAAATCAGTTCTATATTTCTATACTTGAAACTATTCAGTTGTGGTTATAATTTCTGTTCAAGAAAAGTTTATAAAATGGGACAATCTTACTTTTAAAAGAAAGGGTTAGACTGTTTTCCTAAATAAACAAAGTGCTATTATAGCGGATTAACTCAGCCCTGAGGACTTTGCTTTTGTTTTGTTTCACAATTGAGAAATTGGTTTGATTCACCTCAGTGCCTTTCGGGCATTTTAATATTATTTAATATTCTTGGTTCAAATGTTATTGCTATTCATTCTAAAATTATAAAATGATTGAAAATAAAGAGAAGTTAACTCTGACTTGTAAGCCACTACTCTTTCAACAGGAAGAGGAAATATGTTGATGAAACTGGCAGTAGTTATTTAGATGAAACCTGGAATAGTTTAAGTCCTGTTTTTGTATGCCAATGAAGGGTCATCTTAAGTAACATAAAATTTCATGGGTTTTTAAAATGAGGTTAATACTACAAACAAAAAAAGAACTATGAATACTGGATACCTCAGATGATATTAAATAAGAATTGGCTGCAATAACCTTACTCTTGAACATTATGAGATTTGTAAGGTTCCGATCAGTGGTGGGTTCCAGCAGTCACTACTGCCTGTTCGATTGTGAGCACTTTGTGCCCGCGCACATGCTTGAAGTGCACTGCGTGCTTGATGCACACTAGACATGCATGAGCAGTACAATAAAAATTGTTCTGCGCATGCACAGAAGCAAAAAAACAACATGGCAGAGAACCAGTTTGGGGAGATGGCAGGCCAGGCTCGCTTCTGGTTCCAGTGGCCCAGGCCACCAACCACTACCGGTTTGGCCGAACCGGTCCGAACCGATAGGAATCTACCACTGGTTCAGATTGTGTTCTAACCAGAGGTGGTATTCAGCATGTTCTGACAGTTCTGGAGAACTAATAATGGAAATTTTGAATAGTTCGGAGAACCGGTAAACACTACCTCTGACTGGCCCCACCCCATTTATTCTCTGCCTCCTGAGTACCAGCTGAACAGAAGGAAATGGGAATTTTGCAGAAACCTTCCCCTGGAGTGGAGTGGGAATGGAGATACAATACAATACAATAGCAGAGTTGGAAGGACCTTGGAGGTCTTCTAGTCCAACCCTCTGCCTAGGCAGGAAACCCTGTACCGTTCCAGACAAATGTCTATCCAACATCTTCTTAAAGACTTCCAGTGTTGGGGCATTTACAACTTCTGGAGGCAAGCTGTTCCACTGATTAATTGTTCTAACTGTCAGGAAATTTTTCCTCAGTTCTAAGTTGCTTCTCTCCTTGATTAGTTTCCACCCATTGCTTCTTGTTCTACCCTCAGGTGCCTTGGAGAATAGTTTGACTCCCTCTTCTTTGTGGCAACCCCTGAGATATTGGAACACTGCTATCATGTCTCCCCTAGCCCTTCTTTCTATTAAACTAGACATACCCAGTTCCTGCAACCCTTCTTCATATGTTTTAGTCTCCAGTCCCCTAATCATCTTTATTGCTCTTCTATGCATTCTTTCTAGAGTCTCCACATCTTTTTACATCATGGCAATGAAAAGTATCCTTCCCCTGCCCATGCCTACTAAGCCATACCCACTGAACCGGTAATAAAAAAAATTGAATCTCATCATTATGGTTTGGATTGTGACTTTTAAAATCTGAAATCAGCATACCTGTTAATGGAACTCTAGACTGATTACTGTGTGTTAAAGATACATATGAACTTCTTGACTATATCCGCAGCATTGGGAATTTCTCACAAGATCAAGAACTATATTGAATTTTCAGTTATGGACGATGGTTAAAAAATCAGGATACACACAGTTTTGAGAAATCTACCTCTATTTGCAGTAATAGATGCTGATATTGTTCTTCAATGTTTCATTTTTTTAAACAAGGTGGCAAGAATGAAATTTGGAGCATTATGGTCATTTTAAAGTCATTCTATTCACATCATCATTTTCCAGCCTTTCCCCAAATTTTCTATTATAATAATTTTGAAATGACATTATATTTTTCATATAATGTAAGTCTAGAAAATGGAGAAATTTGTATAAATATAACTAAAAATAAATAAATAAAATTAGGCTCACTTTTCAAGAATTTAAGCCCATTTGGGGGGGGGGGGTTTCCGGTCTGTTTTAGTTTTGTTTTGTTATTTTGTTCTAAAAGTTGGTAGTATTTTAATTAAAACTATTTTCAACATCAATCTTAATTAAAAAATGATGAGAACAACATATACCTGTTATTTATGATTTTAAAAAGCAAATACATTTTTGGAATAGAAGTGTTGATATAAAATAGAAGAAAGTGGAAAAGCATAAAATACTTTCCTTTGTTTGAACATTGTCAACACATCTTTGATTTGTACAAGAATTCTTTTTTTCTATCAGAGAAAGCTAAAATATTTGCATTTCATTGATACGCAAAATCAGTACTTATTCATTTTATTTTGTAATGTATTTTGTTATGAATTTATTTCATTCTTAGTCAGTGAACGATTTTCATTTAATGGGCCACTCTTTATCATGAATGCATAAGGGCCTCTGATGATGGACACGACCAAAAGCACCAGTGCCTCTATTCACACCCATCCATCCATATACTCTTTTGCTCCATATTCACATATACTCATAAAAACATCTGCCTGTAAATGCAACAGTTAAGCTATAATATTGCAAGCCAACAAGGAAAGGCATCTTAATGAAACAAATTAGTCTGCTTCTTGTGCAGAAAGAAGAATTTTTGATGTATGGAGATGGAATTATTTTATCAAAGGGCATATCCCTTTGTCCAGGCCAAGGGGTGAACTGAACATGTGAATAGCATGTAGTTGCTGGGTTAAACTTAAACAAAAGCTAAACATAATTTAATTTCCATTGGTAGTGAATGTAAAATTAATTAAAATCCAAAATGACTATATATTAATATATCTAATCATATGAAATATTTAGTATGAATGAACAAATTCATATCTATTATTATTATACAATTGTATCACAGCGGCCAGTTGTTTCTCCGGATTTGGCATTGGTTACTAGTCGGGCCGCACCCAGGTGCCTAGGGCGTCGTAACATATTTTCGTAATATGCGTGCAGATCCAAGCAGTGCGGCTTTTTGCATTTGACTGATGGTGATTTTGTCAATTTTTAACTGTTTTAAATGTAATTCCAGTGCTTTTGGAATAGCACCCAGTGTGCCAATTACCACTGGAATTACCACTGCTGGTTTGTGCCATATTCGTTGATTTTCAATTTTTAAGTCCTGGTATCTTGCGATTTTTTCTTGTTCCTTCTCGGCGACCCTGCTATCACCTGGTATTGTGATGTCTATGATTGTAACCTTATTTTTCTCAACCAGTGTGATGTCTGGTGTCTTATGCGCCAGTATTTTGTCCGTTTGTATGCAAAAATCCCACAAGATCTTGACCATCTGATTTTCGGTGACTTTTTCAGGCTTATGTTCCCACCAGTTTGTTGCTGTTTTAATATTATAATTTTTGCACAAATTTCAATGGATCATTTGTGTTACTGAATTGTACTGCAATTTATAATCAGTCTGCACAATTTTTTACAGCAGCTGAGTATGTAATCAACAGTTTCATCAGCTTTTTTGCAAAGTCTGCATTTGGCATCATCGGAGGATTTTTCGATTTTGGCCTTAATGGCATTTGTGCGAATAGCTTGTTCTTGTGCAGCCAGGATTAGTGACTCTGTTTCTTTCTTTAATGAACCTGTTGTTAACTATAACCAAGTTTTTTCACTGTCCACTTTATCTTTTATTTTTTCGAGAAATTGGCCATGCAATACTTTGTTCTGCCAACTCTCCATTCTTGATTTTATCACATCTTTTCTGTATTCTTGTTTAGTCTGTTGGACCTTCAGTAGATTTTTGTTCTTTACTTTGATTAATAGATGTTCTTGACTTTCTTTTAAATGATCAGCCAGTGCATGTTTTTCTTATTCAACTATTTGCTTCACTTGTAATAATCCTCTGCCACCTAATTTTCGGGGCAGGTATAATCTATCAGTATCACCCCTGGATGTAAACTGTAGTGCATTGTCATTAGTTTCCTGGTTTTTCGGTCCAAAATGTCCAAATCAGCTTGTGTCCAGTTAACTATACCAGCTGTGTATCTTATAACTGGTATTGCCCAGGTATTTATGGCCTTGATTGTATTTCCACCATTCAATTTAGATTTCAAAATTTTCCTAACTCTGTTGGTGTACTCTCGCCTGACAATAGTTTTTACTTCTCCATGCTTGATGTTATCCAACTGCAGAATGCCTAAGTATTTGTAGGCTTAATTTTCGCATCATCATCATCATCATCATCATCATCATCATCATCATCGATCACATAGTCAACTAGATTTAATGAGATATTTTTATCCAGCTATAGAGTCCTTCTCAAGGACCTGGAATGGGCTGATTTGTCATTTGATGTTACTAAAGATACAAGATATCACAAGATATAAGCTGTTACAAGTAAAGCTTTTGCAATTCCCTAGTGGTAATTTTGTCAATGCCAATGGTGTTCAAATGGTGCGCAAGATGGTTTGGGATTATACCCAAGGCACCTATCACTATTGATCTTTTTTGTTGTAGTAGTTATTCTACTTTTATTTGGATGTCTTTGGGTTTTTGGATTGTTATTATCATTAATTTTATAAATCAAATAGAGTTACATGTTTCATATTAATTATGTGGTCTATATCACATTATTTAATTATATGCCACATACAATTACTTATTCCTAATGTCACACAGTATTTTCAAGACACATTTAGTCTACACTTAGTTTGTCATTCTTTATGAAAACTGCACACTTCATTAAATACACAGAATGAAGCTTCCTTTCCATTTTTAATGTTAGAGTAAATGTACTGTTAACTTTTATTTCAAGGGGACATAATTATCTGGAAAAAAAGGTCATGGAAGAAAAAATTGCCCATAACCAATAAAAGATTTTTTTTTTTTTAAAAAAAGAAAATATTATTCTATTTCTCAAATTGCTTTATAAATGGGATGGAAATCATTTGAGATTAACAAAAAAGAAATAAGGAAGAAAATAAAGTTGTCCAACCTCTCCATAGGTCTTGGACCCTCTCAATGTAAGGTTAAGGCAAATGTTACAATTTCTGTTTCTAATTTCCTCTATTTTTGACTGTTTCACATTGATTATGCTGGCTGTCAGTCTCAGCTAAAAGGTAAGGTATCAGATAGTGCTCTGTGCAATCTGAGAATTATGTTTTACTCTTGGCAATTCATGTATGAGGAAGACATTGGGGACATGCAGATTTTAAACACTTGATTAAAATAGAGAAGTTAAAACTCTGCTCTTGTCGCTTTTGCTGCATTACTGTTTTCTTGTCCTTTATATCATTTATATAGCTAGTTCTTTCTTTTCCACACACCCCTCATACAAAGAAATTTACAGTCTTGCAATGCACTAGTGAAGAACATGTGTGAATACACAATCATTTTAGAGGGTGTTTAGTAACATATTAGCACCAAAAATGGGTGGGTCCCTCCTTCTCATAGGAAAGCCAATTTAACTAATCTCACTTTTGTAATTATGATAGTCATAATGCTGGTCATAAAGGTCCTTCCTTCCTTCCTTCCTTCCTTCCTTCCTTCCTTCCTTCCTTCCTTCCTTCCTTCCTTCCTTCCTTCCTTCTTCCTTTGGCCTCCATGAAGGAGGCCTATTAACTTCTCAGCAGGGCAGATCACATGTTCTGCATCTACTCATCGTGAGCCATTTGGTTCAGATATAATTTAAATAGATTCAGAGTGGGTGACTACATCTGTCAGCTGCAATGTGCAAAAGCTCACTCTAGATTCAACACAGCATAAATGTGCAGCTCTTCTAACAAAAGAATGCTTTAACAGAAAGACAGTTACACTGCCAAACACAGGAAACGGAAACAAAGATAAGGAAGCAAAGGTCATGTGGAAGATATAGTAAAAAAAAAAGAGAGAGAGATATTAAGAAACACCTCTTTTTTCTTTCTAGCTACTTCCCCTCCTTAGTCAACACTTAGTCCTGTGTAGTAAAAAGAGTTTAAAACATTTCTATTGTCAACCAATTCAGTCCAAATGTTCTAGTAGAAAAAAATGTGGGAGGAGACTGTACCAATCAGGAAGATGACAATGTTTTTGTCCACAGTTATGGAATATAATTTCCCATTTGAGAGAAGAGAAGGAATACTATGGCCCTTCTGTCAGATCAGAAACATAAGCTTTATATTTCTGCCTCGGTTATAAACATGAAGCAATGTTGAAAATCATATCAATTATTTCTCTTTCAGATATTTTAAGAATTTGATTCCCATAGGATCTTTTGTCAACACATTTATAGCTGCCTTTGCCATGCAATTACCTAACAATCTTTAGATTGCATAAAGGAGTGATATCTTTTCCATTAACGGAAGACTATATCAATCATGTAGATGGAGGTCTTAGTATAGCTGTTTAAAAGCTTTCTACCTGGCATCTATTACAAGATGGAAAGGTGAGAGTTTGTAGGCTTGGATTTTTAAGCATTTTCTGTGACTTCTTTGGTAATGTGATTCTTTCACTAACTGACTATCCATGATGCCTCAACTCCCAAAGAAGAAACTGATTTCTGAACTTCATCATCAGTTCTGAGAAAGAAACAAGGATTTATGGAGCAAACTGGTATCAAGAAACAACTGGGGATACTGCAGTTAACACAATCTATTGTCTATGCCATTGAATGGGGGACTCAGTGCACTGTTAAACCAATTGTGCATGCAACAGAGATTTAACTCTGCTTTTATATGGATAATATTATTTGAGACCGAAGATAGTAAAGTACAAGAAGAGATTAATTTTTGTAGATGAGAGATGTATGACTGCTTTTGTACACATATATGTGCCAGAAACAGAATGGTAGAGATTATTGCAGATTTTAAAGATAATATGATTTTGAACATCCCAACATTTATGGCCATATCGATACCCATTAGTAAAAGAGCATTTATTCTTGTCATCCATTTATGGCCCTTCTTATAGTTCTGAGTTTCTCAAGCAAAAGCAATGTATTTGTGTCTTTTTTATTGGGCCAAGTGTGCCAAATATTGAGATACTGTATGTTTTATGTAGCTTAAACACCACTTTTCTTCCCCAGAATATTGTGATGCATGAATTGGAACAAAGGGACTTGCAGATTTTTAAGTATTATTATTATTATAAAAATAATAAGCATGCTATCTTTGTGCTTCCTTAGCTCAGTAGCCATATATTTCTAATGTGGGTAGTTCAGCTGTATGCACCAAGCTGATAGATGACATGGCACATGACCAAGAAGTTGTTTCTGTCCTACCTCCTATGAAGCAGGTTTATGATATGAGTTTTTGTTATGTTATTGAGTTATGTATTCATTTTTTATCCCACATTTATTCACTGAACACAAATTCCTTGTGTGTCAAATCACACTTGGCCAATAAATTCTATTTTATTATTTTTATAAATAATGCAAGGGGGCAAACTGATGGCTTTCATGTCTAAGATGGGACTAGAATTCATAGTCTCCTGGTTTCTAGTCTGCTGAATATGCCCTCTAATGAAACAGCATTTTATTGTTAAGAGTTTTTAGAAAAACATGTAGCCAACAAGTAAGGAAGTTGTGATTTCAGTGGTCTTATATTTAAAACAGGTCTAGGACAATTTGCCACATCCAGGTCAACATGGTGAACTCACCATGACCAACTCACCATGGCCAACTTGCCATGGCCAAGTCACCATAGGACAATTCAATGCAGAATTAGTTCCTTTTATTATTCATCAAAGCATTACAAAAGCTGATAGTCATCAGGATAATTTCCTTTGATACAAGAGATAAAAATAATTTTCATTTTAACAATAATAAAAGGAACTAAGTGAATACCATGGCAAGTTGTTCCATGGCAAGTTGGCCACAGCAAGTTGTCCCATGGTGAGTTGGTTGTAGTGAGTTGGCCGCAGTGAATAGGCTATGGCGAGTTGTCTCATTTCAATCTAAAACAGCCTTTTCTAACCTCATGGCCTCCTTTCCCACATTTCCCATTCAGAATTGGTAGAGTTAATTGAAAAATTCTGGAAATAAACCAAAACATCTAGAGGATACCAAGTTGGGAATAATTAATATAGAATTTATTTCCTTACTTACATATTATATTTGTGTACTTCCTATCTTGTCTAGAAGTGACTAGAATAATTACAGTGGGAGTGAAAAACCACTTGTGGGTTTTATAGTCACATAATGTACAATGGAACTTCAAGCAATGAAATAATATATTAAACATTCAGTAAGGATCTTTTTGTATAGTACAGACAGAGCATTCTGAATGGGGTGAAAGTGGTGTTATCACCCTCCCACTCAGTCTGTGTCTATGTCTATGTGTGTCATACTTATATAGGACAAGTACCATCAATCACAGAAACCAGTGTGTAGCCTTGTATTGTCATTCCAAAGTTGGAATGAAACTATCTTCTCCCACAGCATCATCAAACTATTTCATCCTTGAGTGAAGGGCATGCATTTATGGCTTTGTTATAGAAAAAAGATCTTAATTCTAAATCCAATATATTGATTTTCTATAGAAGAGCTAGGGCAACAATGGCGATCCTTTTTTGGTTCGCGTGCCATAAGCGTGGGAGCACAGGGGGGTCAGGCGTGGTCATGCCGCACCCATAATGCAATGTGTGATCCCCCCATTGTGCATGTGCGCATGACAGGTGCTCGACCCCATTTTTTGCATGTTTATTTCACCTTCCCCAGGCTCCAGAGACTTTATAGGAGCCTGGGGAGGGTGAAAAAAGCCTCCCCTGCCCCCCGGAGGCCCTACAGAGGTTTCAGGAGCTTCCCTGAAGCCTCCAGAGTGCAGAAAACCAGCCCTATGGGCAAACTGGAAGTTCAGGAATGGACTTCCGGTTTGCTTGTAGGGCTGGTTTAAGCCCTCCGGAGCCTTCAGGGGCCTTCTGGAGGCCCTTGAAGGAGGCCCTGAAGTGACTTCTGGTTTGCTCATAGGGTCATTTTTAGTCCTCTGGAGCCTTCAGGGAAGCCTCCGGAAAGTCCCTGAAGGCTCCGGAGGGCTTAAATCGGCCCTACAAGCAAACCGGAAGTCCATTGCCGAACTTCTGGTTTACCCATAGGGCCATATTTTTGCGCTCTGGAGGCTTCCCTGAAGCCTCCATAGGGTTTCCTGGGGGGGGGGCTGTTTCCGCCCTCCCCAGGTTCCTATAAAGCCTCTGGAGCCTGGGAATGGTGAAAAATGGCTTTAAAAAGCTGGCTAGTACACACATGCGTGCTGGCCAGCTGACAGGCAGCGCCTCACGTTGGCACGTGTGGCATAGGTTCACCATCCCGGAGCTAGGGTATTCTATAGTGGGATATTATAAATAAAGCGTATCATTTCATGAGGTGGATTGTTGAATTTGTGTAATTGAATTCTATACCCTCTGAGGCCTGAGCTGAAGAGGAGCAGCAAGCTTTCAAGAACCCATCAATGGTAAGTAATGGATTACTTGGCTTCTTCTTTTTAGGGAACATATGCCTTCTTTAAAGCAAAGCAGAACTGGAATGAGAAGGAAGCCATTTGTTACCACAGAAAGCCCCATTGTAATCTTCAAGTCCTTCTTTCAGAACAAGGGAGGGTAAGACATCCCACTGTACAATGATCTAGCTGTAGGAACCATGTTGCACCAAGGACAAACAACAATCATCAACATAATTTATAATATATATTATAGAAGTAAACTTTGAACTGGCACAAAATGCCAACATCACAAAGCTGGCAGAAGCAGTGCAAAATGTATTCAGTGGGAAAAATGATGAATCTGGATTTAAAAATCCTTTGAGCCTTCCCAATGAAATTGCCACCTGCTGCTAAGCAAGTTATTTATAATTCTAATCATAGAGGTGCCACTGCTGAGCTGTTGAAATTAGCACATCTATAGCATTATTTCTATACTTTTAAAATATGACTGTAATAAACAGAGCTTTGCTAGACTAGTTCAAAGGCTTAGAGGATCAGTGTTTTATCAGCTCCACAGGTGACCTGTTGAATATTGGACAATTTCAAGGAACATATTTGTGTTTCTGGAGGTATTAAAAAAACCATCAACTCTAGTACTTAATTAATCTGGATTAATCTTCTTTTAAACCACATGGTCATTTCATAGTGGCCATTTCATAGTCATGAATTCCTTAATTTGACTTTGTGTTATGGAAGGATATCCCAAATCTCTCTGACTTATTGTTAAATGGTTTATCCCTGAGTTGTAATATAATTGTGAAAAAGGGGGACAAAAATTCAACCACACACTCTTTCAACAGCACACATGCTTCTGTAGTCATATGTCATGCACTTTAAGTTAAAAAGGCCCAATGATGTTGCCTGCCTTTATAAGTGAGTTGATTTAGTTTCCCGTAATCATTTTCTGAACCGTTCCTAGCTCCATCAATTCCTTTTTCCATTGCATATCAGGGTTAAGCTAATTGGCACAGCTTAGCATACCTTAACTGATCTTGAAAAGCTAAATAGGATCAAACCTGATCAGCATTTAGATGGAAGACTAGCAAGAAGTATCAGGGCCATGGGCTCAATTGGATCATACAACTAAATAAATAAACAAAATCTCAGAATTAAGAAGACGTAGAATTCCTTTACCATTGCCAAGAAAATTACATGTCCAATGAAATCACCAGGAGTTGCTCTTGCACAGAAGTTCCTACTAAGTTGCATCTGTCTACATTTTTCTCCTTTACCTTGTCACCACATCATTTATTTTGCTCAATCAGATTTTTCAAAAAGCAGAGATGAATACGTCTCATTCAAAATAAACAAACGAACAAAATCCCTGAAGTAGTTGGTGTAGAAACATGATGGCGAACCTATGGCACATGTGCCAGAGGAGGCATGCAGAGACCTCTGTGCTCGCAAATGCACTGTCACCCCCGGTCAGATCCCCATGGCTTTTCTTTCGTGAGCTTGTTTCCCTGCAAACAATGAAACAGAAGCTCACAAAAGAAAAAGTTCTTACCTCTTGCCGTGCTGCCGGTGTTGGGATGCCCCGCCTCACACTGGCTTGCTTGTCTTCAGGTCTCTGTTGTGCAATCATGCATGTCCATGCTGCACACATGCATGTCTGCACATGCACATGTTCATGCATATCAGCACATGTGCACAGACGTACCTGTGCATGTGCACATTCATGGGCACTTGGTGTCTAAAATGTTTGCCATTACTGGAGTAGAGTATCTGCACTAATGACACTTATACCATGAGACTGATCAAGCATTCAGGCTTAGTTCCAGCAGATGCTTTAAAGTTATGGCCAAAGACACATGGGAAATTCTTAATCAACTTTTGAGGTGGATTAAGTCTGGCACACAGATTTATAGGACAGCTTACTGCCAAACATCAACTCCTCCTTGCTTTCTGGTAGATTTCATACAGTTGCCAAGAAAAAAACACTGCATATATTTAAGTAGCTTTCAATAGTACATCTCAAGGAGGCTTTCTTTCCCTATGTCAATAATGAAAAATATTAAGAAAAAAAATGTGGCAGTTTCTATAGACTTAAGACATTCTTATGTAAGCAGAGACTTTAATGGGATTCTTTTTACTTTCCCCCCATTTTCAATATTTTTTTCCTACAGATTTATCTCAGAAAGAGGAGGTCACTGCCACACTGCAATGTTAAATGTGTATACATGGCAGAAGAAAGGTGCTACAATCACCGATATCTATTTATAAGACTCCTCTTCTCATTTCCTCTTTCCTGCTGGCTTCCAAACATGCAGGGAATTATGTTATGAGAAAGAGGTTGAGGATCTGGAGGAAGACTTTCTCACCAGCCCTAGGTAGAATCTATAAGCAGCTGCTAGAAATCTGTGAAGCAAGACAGAGCCTGCTTGCAATTCCCCTCTGTGGCAACTATTTAATGTTTCCTTTCTCAGTGGCTCTGTTGCTGATATTACAGTTTACAAGAGAGAGGGAGCTAGCCCAAAGATACAAATATGTGTTTCTCTTAGAGGATTGGCTCCTCTTGTGTCTCCTCAACCATGATGCATTAAGTTCCTGCAGAACTGAAAGAAGAGTTTCATTTTTGTAGAGACTCCCAGGAAGAAAGAGTTGGTTGACTTTTATGCTGTATTCCGTGAAAAGGATTTCATTTCTTCATGATCAATCAGTAGGACTAAATCTGTTCCTCCTCCATTAGCCCACAGTTTACACATGATTAAAGATCTTGTTTGTAAATGAGGTTATCCAACTGCTTAATCAATATTTAAATTCAAGCCATTTTGTTAACTTCATAGAAATATGTCAAGATGACTTGGACTCTTGATAAGAAATCTTCAAGTACCAACAATGCTACAGAGAGGTTTCTGCAAAATATTAGATATATATATTCTCTGTCTATCAAAATATTTCATCCATGTTACAGAGAACATAGGAGGGAATGCCTGGTGTTCCAATTTCCATTTCTATTCTGCTGCCATTGGGTATATAAAAGGGGTAAAGATGGAACAAGCAAAGACCACACCCATTTTTATTGTCCATATACAGCAGCTTTCTTTAGATTTAGACCGCTATATAATGTTTATTCTTGCCTGTTGTTGAGAGATCTCCCTGATTTTACTTGTCTTTTGGCCAAAATGTGAGCCCATTATGTCTAGTGTAGTTTACTTTTTTTTTGGGGGGGGGGGGTGTCAGAAATTTGTATTTCCGTTGGGTTTCTGGAAAAAAAGAACATCCATTACAGATAATAGGTTTGCTTAACAATCTTGGTGTTTGATTTATGACTGCTGCATTCACTTTTTGACCACCATTTTTAACAATTGCTATAAAAAAATGACATAAAATCTGGTCAGTCACATGATAACTTGCTTAACGACCTAAAGCTGTAATTCCAGGCTCAGTTATGTAAATCAAGGACTCCCTGTGTACATATGCAGGAAATGAGCAATAATATTTTAATACTCATAAAATTCATAAATCTGAAATTATCAGGGAATGAAGTTTTAACACAACAAATGTCAGAGTGTCTCTATTCAGAAGGCATTAAACACAACATTGTGAATCTTTTGATGGTTTCATCAGGGAACTATTACTATGTTCATTACCAGAAAACTATAAATATAAAATACAGTTGATCAAACTTCATAATGACTTTTCCTTGAAAACTTAATTGCCAAACTGGAGGCATAGCACTATGATTTGAATGACCTAACTGAAAGGAATTGTCAAAACAAGAGAAAATTGAGAAATTGAGTTTGTTAATACTGTAAGAAAAAAAGGACCTTTTGAAGGAGAATGAAGAGCTAAGATCCAGAGAAGTAATGAGATCAAATATCCTTAAAGAAAAGTTAAGCCTGTACTGAAAGTCAACATAATAATAGTTGGTGATCAATACTGATAGACTGGGAGAGGTTAACATCAAGAGTTGAATCTTCCAAGGAGATTCACTATCACTGTTTCAGAGGTGGGTTGCTGCTGGTTCGGCCTGGATCAGCCAAACTTGTAGTAGTGGCAGTGGGAGGCTCCGCCCACCCACCTTGACGCTTCTGTGTATGCATGGGAGTGCACCTAAACTGGTAGTAACAAAATTGGCAACCCACCTCTGCACTGTTTGTCATTGCACTAATTCCTTTATAAACAATATTGAACAATACTAAACAAATCATGTCATGCTTACCAAGCTTCAAAAACATTTGCCAGGCTATTTACATACTCTGAAGCTGTATGGAAAAACATCCCCTGAAAATAGAATAGCCCCTTGAAATAGAATAACTGCTCAGAATAACTGTCCATATATGCAGCCAAGATATTGCAATGACCTTTGGACTGGACAAATGTGCCACTCATACCATCAAGAGGGGGAAATAGTGACAATTGAAGGAATCAAAATGCCCTCTGGAAATAACATCAACATCTAGATGAAAATAATCATTACAAATACCTGAGCATCCTTTAAACTGACAACAGGAATCATACATAAGTCAAGTGGGTTAGAAGTAAAAACAGAGTGAAGAAGGTGTTAAAGTTCAAATGCAGTGAAGGAAATACCATCAAGGTAATTAAAGCCTAGGCCAGGGGTGGGTTCCTGCCTCTTCTATAGAAGAGGTTCCACAAATCTACAGTGCCATTTAGAACTGGTTCCAGCTTCCTCCCCCCGCCGTCCACACATCATCAAGATGAAGAGCAAGAGGAGGAATTCTGGGAGTGAAGTTCACAAGTCTTAAAGCTGTCAAGTTTGAATAACCCTGAGGGTTTTTTCTAAAGGATTAGGAATGCAAGGATCTTGTAACTTGACAGCTTTAAGACTTATGTGCTTCAAATGCCAGAGTTTCTGAACCAACATTTTGGTTGCTAAGCAAGAGCGATGTTAAGTGAGTTTCACCATATTTTACAAGTTGGCCATGCCCAACCAGTCACATGGCTGGCAAGCCACTGCCACCCAGTCACATGGCCAGCAAGCCACTCCCACAAAGCAGACCACACCTATAGAAGAGGTTCTAAACAATTTTGAAACCCTCCATTGATCTAGGCCGATGATGGCGAACTTATGGCACGTGTGCCACAGGTGGCACACAGAGCTCTCTCTGCGGGCATGCCAACCATCATTCCAGCCCAAGCCATAGCCCATGCATGACTCCTCCTGATGGTCAGCTGGTCTTTGGGTCTCTGCCATGCATATATGGGGGCAGGACTTTCCACAATCTCCACAGTACAGTACTCCCCCTAGCATGCCCTATCTTTCTCCCCCCAGTGCGCCCTAGCTTTCTTCTGCTTTTCTGCTGCCTGTGCTTTCCCCGATCAACATAGGTTCCATGCTCTGCAGATGCCTTTCCATAGTAGGAATGGAGGAGAAAGCTAGGGCGCACTGGGAGAAGAAACTGTGGAGATCACGAGGTCCCACCCCATGCCCCATTTTGGGCCTGAAAAGCCTCCTGCACCAACCTGGAACCCAAAACGGTGGCCAGGGGGGTGGGGCACATGTGCAGGGGGTGCATGGACAGAGACTGTGCTGCATGGAGGAGAAGCACATGCTCAGGGGCATCACATTGCATTTGGAGATTGGGGCAAATGCGGTGCATTTGTGCGTGTATGCATTAGCTTTGGGCACTCAGCACCAAAAGGTTAACCATCAGTGATCTAGCCAATTCCAGTCATTAGATACACAGCTGGAATAGTAGAGTAGACCTGAAAAATACTAAAAAGTTCTGAATAGGAAGTCCAATAAAATAATGACAATGAATGATGTCCTTTATCTATGCAGTGATGTTAACAGACTTGACTTAGCAGGAAGCATAGGTGAGTATGGAATATTGCAAGTATACCAAATAGTTGAAGAAGAAATTTAAAAAAAGCAATGGAAGAATCTCTGAAAAACAGTGAAGAAGATGCACTGAGGATGGGTATACTATGAAGGCTTACCGAAGAGACCACACTGACCTCCAAAAAAGACCAAATGAAAAACAGAATAGAGACATGGCAAGACAAAGCATTACATGGCAGTACATTTAAAAAACAATCTCAGCAATGGCTAAGAAGAGAAAAGTTGAAGGAGACAGAGGGGCTAATTCTGACTACATAAAATCATACTTTCAGAGCAAATGCATTCAAAGTCATAATGTCCCCGTCCCCCAGTTGCTATTAGCTGGAAAAAAGGTACTTTACCATCTGTACTGTTTATTAATCTGAACTATACTATATAAAAACTATGCCCCCTAGAAATATGGCATGGCCCCCTGAGGAGGCCATATGGTTCGTGCTGAGAATGTTTGTATAGAAGCAAACAGAAATAGAATATTAATAAAAGGCTGCAAGAAAAAAATATATGTTGAATGTGACAAAATCAAAGGTATTAGAAACAATTTAATAGTTACAACTTCAAATGAAACATAATAAATATAAATCTCTACATAATCAATACCTGAAAGAAACTGAAGGCAAGATGAAGAAGTAACAAAACTTGGTTATGGCTTCAGATTGAATCTATCAGGAAGGAAACAGAAGGTAGAAATACCTGAAGAATAAAATAAGCACTAGCCAAAAAAAGCCATTAAAAATGAACAAAAATATAAACAAAGGCAAATGTAGATTATGCAAAAGAAAATGAGACTGTTGACTACTTAATAGCTGTAGCAAAATTGTTCAAACAGATCACAAGACATGATAAAATAGCAAACATGACATATTGTAATTTATGCAAAAAGCATGGACGTGATGTCCAAAGTATTGGTTTGTTTAGAATGTAAATGTTGAAAAATTGCTCCGAAATGACATATAAAAATGTGCGGGAGTACCAAATTCAGATATCTAGAACATAACAAACCAGTAGTTGTAATTGAAGAAAAATATACACTATTTTACTAACAGATGTGGGAATACCAAAAGACCCTAGAATAGCTCAAAAAGAACTGAAAAAATATAAAATATCAGTATTTAGCTATTGAAGTACAAAGAAGATAGAATAAATCAGCAAACAAATTTCTTATAATTACTAGACAACTGGGACCAATAATACAGTAGGCTTGTCAAATCATCTGACAGAATTAGAATTATTTGACCTCCCAAGTTTTATTTATTTAAAAAAAAATCTGTTTTGCTTGGAACCACGTATATATTACAATAGTCCTTGGGCCAATCTTAGCTGAGCATTCTTCAAAAAGAGACAGTAAAGCCTCGATGACAGCAAGCAAACATAAGGAAAAGTGACATTGCAATCAGGAGGGGTTACTGAAAATGAGTCTGAGATATTAAAAAAAGAGAAAAGTAACAGATTCAAAAGAGGCTGCAGACATGCAGACTCAGAAATAAGAAGAACTCAAAGATCTAATAAAAGAGCAAGGGATGTGCCTGTTCCTAATTAATAGAAAGAAGTACAGGGACACTCAGCAATTGTAGAACAGGAAAAGGAGGGAAGCTGCATGAGAAGAAAAGAAACCTATTCCAAAAGGATTCTAACAGAGTAAGAAAACTATTCTAACAGAGTTAGAGGAAGAAAAAATTCTAACAGGGTAAGAAAATCATAAGTAGGTTTTCACAACAAAGCATGATGCTCTTGGAAACATGTAACATCATAATTAGATTAGGTTAGCAAAGGACTTCAACAGAAAATATGTTGTAGATTATGATGAAGATTCTGCATCCTTTCCTTTGCTAAACAAGCAAGTATCAGAATATTAGGAAATGTAGCAGCATTTAGAAAATTGCATTTGAAACACTTAGATATTAAGTCAGGCTTTCATCATGGTGATTTGAAAGAGGAGAATTATATGCACCAGCCACCAGATTTTGAAGAGAAAGAAAAAAACTGGCCTGTAAATTGCAAAAATACCCATGTGGCCTAAATCAACAGCAGCACTAACAGCATGGTATGATAAACTAAATCCAATATTGCAAAACGTGGGCTTTGAACAGGGAAATGCTGATCTATTATTATTGTTATCATTATTATTCTCATTACTGATTAAATTTCTACAGTGATGAACAACTTCAAATGACTTTCTGAAGCAGGGGTAGGTTGCTGCTGGTTCCGTGAGTGCACAATTCTGCGTATGCACTCTCACTTTGCTTGCTTTGCCAGACATATGCTCTGCATGCATGCACATTTCCCCATAAATGCAATAAAATTGCTCTGTGCATGCACAAAAGCAAAAAAAAAACCAAGATGGTGGCCCTATGGCATCACTGGGAGAACTGGTTCTAGGCGTGGCAGGCCTGGGTTGCTGACGGTTCCAGCGACCCATGCCACCAAACTATTACCGGTTTGGACAAACCAGTCCAAACTAGTAGGAACCCGCCACTGTTGTGAGGCCTCATAAGTTTAAAAGTACAACAACTCTATAAAAGCAATATCTAGTAAATAGTGACTAGTAAATAGTTTAATGGAATAAAACCATCACCTTTTAACTTAAAAGAGCTATCTTTTAGGATCTGAAGAAACACCAGTGCTTGAAAGTGGGCAAGGGGAATAGTATGTGAATCTCTTTTGGGGGGGGGGATGTTGTAAGTGATGACTGGCACCTTGAATTGCACCTTTAAACTAAATTGCAAGAGTCTATTAATGTAACCTTATAATAAAAGTAACATCAGCATTCATACCTTTGGATTTCTAGTCTGGTCTACCTCAAAGGTGGACCTGAAATTATGCACCACTTGCATTCATTCTTGGATCAAGAGATGCTCCTCACATTATTCACCTTATGGATGGACTATTGTAACATGTTGTAAATGAAGAAGCTACCACTGGTCCAGAAAGTGGCAGCATGATTAGTGAGGATTGAGCCTGTATAACATGTAACAAACTACAAGAACTGCATTGGTAACCAGTTATTCCCTCCCTCCTTTTGTTTTTATGAGATCCAGAGAGGGTCAAGTCTGAGATGCTTTTTTAAAATTACATTTCTGCTTTGAACTCAAATTTCTTTTATTTAACTGTTGTCTTGACTGCAGCTTTCCCTTCTGTTCTTCAAGGTTAGTTCTATTGCCCATTACACATAAGCAGCACCTGGGCAAATGCTTTTCTGGCCACAGTTATCATCTGTTCCTTGAGCAGGAGCTGATAGTCCAGAAAAAGGTTCCATATTGCACTACTCCCAAGCAGGGAAACACCACTCCATCTGAGACTGAAGGATCAGGACACAAGGAGGTCCAAACACCAATATCCACTTTGTCCCACTAGGGTTGAGCCAAGATTGTTTCTCCCCATCCAGAGTTTTACTACCTCCAACTAATAAAGTGGGACCTTGACAGCATTGCTTGCTTGGTCAGGTATTGAGATGTACAATTGAGTATCAATACCATCCTGAAGTAATAGATAACGTTCCCCAGTGACTTTTTACCAAAGTTAAACAGGAAGGAAGAAAGTCTTAAGTCCTAAAGCACTTCTAAAGTCAGGGGCTTTGAACTTGACACCTCCCCTCCAACAACAACATTGACTAGAACTTGATTTACAAAAAGGAGAACTAACATAGTACTGCAGTAGTGGTGGGTTTCCATTTTTTTAAATATTGTTTCACATGCATGCGTGACGCTTTTGCACAGAAGCATCTGGATGGGTGGGTGGAGCCTCCCACCACCACTACCAGTTTGTCCGATCCAGGCCGAACTGGCAGAAACCCACCTCTGTACTGTGGTCCCTACTTCCACTCTCTTCAGCCAATTTAGGAGGAAACCAAATTGATGGTATGAAAAGCTGCTGAGGCATCAAGCAGGGCCAGAATCTATGCTTATATGTATGCAAGAGTTAAAAATAGAAGTCATAAGTACATTCTCTGTTATGTTGATGATCTAACTGTAATGTGTAGAGGACAAAGAAACAGTATGGATATGTGAATGACTTGAATAAAGAAGTGGAAGGAAAACCTCTTGGGCATATCTATCATTATTTTGAAATTGAAATAAAAAAAGGAAAAAAAAAGACAAAAGTGGAGAGTACTTGCTCAGTCAAAAACAAAAGTTAACAGACTTAATAAAGTTTCTAGGACTCCTGAGACAAAGAAGTGAGGTATATTCTTGGAGGCTGAACATCTAAACAAAGAAGGGAATGGGACAATGTAGGACAGAGACAGGAACATTACTATACATCACACAGTAGATCTGACACGGCCAATGAAATTGGACGGCTGAACAGAAAGATCAATGAGCCAACACAAGAGGAATGTCTATGGAGAGCCTCAGTCATCCAGGTCATGGTTGTCCCAAAGGTGCTTTTTCAAAAGGCAACTGGACTTTATTAACTTGCCTTTTGAAAAAGCACTTTTGGGACAACACAAGAGGACTCAATAGCTATAGAAAGATAAGGGAACTCTTTGAAAAATGATAGATTTTAATCATGAATGTTCCATAATTAATAATCTAAAAATTATTGACTATACAGATTTGAACTGGGCAGGAGAAAAATCAGAAAGTCAATAATCTATTGGTTGGCTATTCTTTTCCCCCCAGGATTTTTATTTTATTTTACATATACATATCAATGTGTGAACAGCGTGGCACCTGGGTCTCATACATTTTAATACATATAAAACTAGTAATATTAATCATAGTTGTTATATTCATACAGTTTATGTATTCCTAATAATAATAATACACATTTATAGTAAATTATAGTCTTCCATTATTAAATTATTTCATGTTTTAATATATTGTCTAATGCCAATCACCATATTGCTTAAACATACATAATAATTTCGCCATTCAATTTCTGAGCTTCCCTCTTGTTATTGCTTTTATTTTGTTATGTAAAAATGTGTTTACTAATATTCCCCCTTTCTTTCATTTCTGTCTCTATTCTGACTTTTGGATGTGTATTCTTTGATGGGGGTGCACTCATTGGATGACACAGCAAAAAAAAATAATAAAAAAAATACTGGCATAGAAGCACAGTAGCCTGATCATCTAAAGAGGCTGAATCCTATGCAGTGTAAGAAGTATACAAAAAGATTGCCAGGCTGTACAAACAATTACTAGACTTCACAAGAAATGAACTAATCTCAACCATGCTATTTGAGGACATCAAGATATATTTTTGCTAGCTGAACTGAGTGATATGTGATTCCTCGCTCTGATCTGGATATACCGATTGACTTGAAATATGCTGAATGCACACAAACTGGAAATTACCCACAGCAATATTCCAACACAAAATAGCTATATATTCATATTCAGCTCCTTTAACTGAACTGGCCTATTAGTTATAGAAGATAGCAAGTTAGCAAACTGCACACCACTTGATTATCTTGTGCTTACATTCCTAATTTCTTGAAAAACAGTGCTAAAAAGAACTGACAAGGTAATAAATAGCAAGTTGGGTTGCTAGCTTTCTTCAGGCATGAAATTCATAGAGCTTAAAATGTTGCTTTTATCAAGAAATAACACAAGATGTTATTTACTAGGATGTACACTTTATGTAACAAAGCATTAATGTCGTAAAATATGTTCAGCTTCCTCTCAATGCAATAATTAAAAAGACAGCTGGAATCATATGAATGAGGAGCCAAGGTGGCGCAGTGGTTAAATGCAGCACTGCAGGCTACTGCTAGATCAGCAGGTCAGCGGTTCAAATCTCACCGGCTCAGGGTTGACTCAGCCTTCCATCCTTCCGAGGTGGGTAAAATGAGGACCCAGATTGTTGGGGGCAATATGCTGACTCTCTGTAAACCGCTTAGAGAGGCCTGAAAGGCCTATGAAGCGGTATATAAGTCTACTGCTATTGCTATTGCTATTGCTATTGCTATTGCTATGAGGAAAGGAAGCTTCTAAAGAAGAAACAGATGATTTCTGAATTACTGAACTTGATATTCTGAAATGAGATCGAAAATTTAGATGTAGAACAAGAGATGAAGTTCTTTGAATTTTACAAATATATACTTTTTTAAGCTTTAAAGAAGCTTCAAGGGGAAAAAATCAAGGTCTTCTAACTCACACATGCAATAAGTTGCAAAGTAAAAAATGTAAAGGAAACCTACCCATGCCACATAAGCAAAACAGTTTCTCAAAGACAGGATTCCTTGTGTGTGTGTGTGTGTGTGAGAGAGAGAGAGAGAGAGAGAGAGTGTGTGTGTGTGTGTGTGTGTCCCTGCAGTTTTTTTGGAAATGTTTTTCAAAAGTTTGTCCTTCTCTCTTTCCTAGATCTGAGAGAGAATGACTGGACCCAAATCAGCCACATGGCCTCATACTTATGACAAATCTAGAACTCATAGAACTAGTCTCCTAGTTTTTTGTCTAGTTTCACTCTACTAAACTGGCTGGCAGTAATACTGATACTGAAAAAGATCAATGGGAGATAACTGCAGTGCAGAAAGCCAGAAACACTCAGGAGTCCAAGAGAGATGTCTGTACAATGAAGGACAGGCATTCTTCTAACTTATCTATCTTGTTCAAGTTAAAAGAGACTTCCACTAGAAACTTTTCCTTGTTTCCCCCATAACCCTGTATGTTCTCCATTCTGCTGATATTCCAGGGCCTTTTCATTTGGGCCTTTGGGAGAGTGATTGAAGTCCGCTTCTGGTTAACGTGAGTTTAATTTTGATTGTGGCCCACCTTTTGACTATCATTATTATTATCATTATTATTATTATTATTATTGTACAATTGTATCACAGCGGCCAGTTGTTTCGCCGGATTTGGCATTGGTTACTAGTCGGGCCCCACCCAGGGGCCTAGGACGTCGTAACGTATTTTCGTAATATGCGTGCAGATCCAAGCAGTGCGGCTTTTTGCATTTGACTGATGGTGATTTTGTCAATTTTTAACTGTTTTAAATGTAATTCCAGTGCTTTTGGAATAGCACCCAGTGTGCCAATTACCACTGGAATTACCACTGCTGGTTTGTGCCATAGTCGTTGAATTTCGATTTTTAAGTCCTGGTATCTTGCGATTTTTTCATGTTCCTTCTCGGTGACCCTGCTATCACCTGGTATTGCAATGTCTATGATTGTGACCTTATTTTTCTCAACCAGTGTGATGTCTGGTGTATTATGCGCCAGTATTTTGTCGGTTTGTATACGGAAATCCCACAAGATCTTGACCATCTGATTTTCTGTGACTTTTTCAGGCTGATGTTCCCACCAGTTTGTTGCTGTTTTAATATTATAATTTTTGCACAAATTCCAATGGATCATTTGTGCTACTGAATTGTGCCGCAATTTATAATCAGTCTGCGCGATTATTATTATTATTATTATTATTATTATTATTATTATTATTATTATTATTATTATTATTATTATTATTATTATTATTATACAATTGTATCACAGCGGCCAGTTGTTTCGCCGGATTTGGCATTGGTTACTAGTCGGGCCCCACCCAGGGGCCTAGGATGGCGTAACGTATTTTCGTAATATGCGTGCGGATCCTAGCAGTGCGGCTTTTTGCATTTGACTGATGGTGATTTTGTCAATTTTTAACTGTTTTAAATGTAATTCCAGTGCTTTTGGAATAGCACCCAGTGTGCCAATTACCACTGGAATTATCACTGCTGGTTTGTGCCACAGTCGTTGAATTTTGATTTTTAACTCCTGGTATCTTGCGATTTTTTCATGTTCCTTCTCGGCGACCCTGCTATCACCTGGTATTGCGATGTCTATGATTGTGACCTTATTTTTCTCAACCAGGGTGATGTCTGGTGTATTATGCGCCAGTATTTTGTCGGTTTGTATACGGAAATCCCACAAGATCTTGACCATCTGATTTTCGGTGACTTTTTCAGGCTGATGTTCCCACCAGTTTGTTGCTGTTTTAATATTATAATTTTTGCACAAATTCCAATGGATTTTTTGTGCTACTGAATTGTGCCGCAATTTATAATCAGCCTGCGCGATTTTTTTACAGCAGCTGAGTATGTGATCAACAGTTTCATCAGCTTCTTTGCAAAGTCTGCATTTGGCATCATCAGAGGATTTTTGATTTTGGCCTTAATGGCATTTGTACGGATAGCTTGTTCTTGCACAGCCAGGATTAGTGACTCTGTTTCTTTCTTTAATGTACCTGTTGTTAACAATAACCAAGTTTGTTCACTGTCCACTTTATCTTTTATTTTTTCCAGAAATTGGCCATGCAGTGCTTTGTTCCGCCAACTCTCCATTCTTGATTTTATCGCATCTTTTCTGTATTCTTGTTTCGTCTGTTGGGCTTCAGTAGATTTTTGTTCTTTACTTTGATTAATAGATGTTCTTGACTTTCTTTTAAATAATCAGCCAGTGCATGTTTTTCTTCTTCAACTGCTTGCTTCACTTGTAATAATCCTCTGCCACCTAATTTTCGGGGCAGGTACAGTCTATCAGTATCACCATGTGGATGTAAACTGTAGTGCATTGTCATTAATTTCCTGGTTTTTCGGTCCAAAATGTCCAAATCAGCTTGTGTCCAGTTAACTATACCAGCTGTGTATCTTACAACTAGTATTGCCCAGGTATTTATGACCTTGATTGTATTTCCACCATTCAATTTAGGTTTCAAAATTTTCCTAACTCTGTTGGTGTACTCTCGCCTGACAATAGTTTTTACTTCTCCATGCTTGATGTTATCCAACTGCAGAATGCCTAAGTATTTGTAGGCTTCATTTTGGTTCCATTTAATTTGTTGGCCATTGGGCATTTCAATTCCATCACATGCAGTGATTTTGCCCCTTTTTATGGATACAGTGGCACATTTTTCCATGCCAAACTGCATTGAAATATCGGTGCTGAATACTCGGACTGTGTTTGTCAATGATTGGATTTATATTTCTGACTTTCCATAGAGTTTCAAATCATCCATCTATAGTAAATGCAAAAAATTTTCAGCTTCTTTGGCTGTTTGGTAGCCTAATTTCATTTTTTTTTTAAGATTACTGATAGTGGGATCATTGCGATGATGAAGAGAAGAGGTGAAAGTGAATCACCCTGGAAAATTCCTCGCTTGATATTAACCATTCCGTAGTTCTCATTCCCTACTGCCAACTCAGTTCTCCATCGTGTCATCGCCTTTTCAGTAAAGGATGTAATATTTTTGCTAATGCCAGTTGTTTCTAAGCATTTTATGATCCAACTATGTGGCAGTGAGTCAAATGCCTTTTTGTAATCAATCCAGTCCATATTCAAGTTCGTTTTTCTCTTCTTACAATTTTCTAATATCATTTTATCAATTAGGAACTGATCTTTTGTGTCCCTGCTCCTTCTTTTGTTGCCTTTTTGCTCTACTGGCAAGATGTTGTTTGTTTCCAAATAATCCATCATGTTATCTGCAATAATGCCTGTGAGTAATTTGAAGGTTGTTGGCAAGCATGTTATTGGTCTGTAGTTTTCAGGTGTTGTTCCTTTAGTTGCATCTTTCTGAATCAAGTATGTTTTTCCAATTGTCAACCATTCATCAATTTGGCCCTTTTGTAAAATTTCATTCAGTTGCCTGGCCAATATTGCATGTAAACTGGTCAGATATTTGAGCCAGAAACCATGTAATTGGTCCTTTCCAGGTGATGTCCAATTCTTTACCTTTTTAACTCGATTTTTGACCATCTCAGTTGTTATTTCTAATACTTGCATTTGTTTGTTGCCAATGCTTTTCTCAAAGTCATGTATCCACTTTGCTTCCTTGTTGTAGTCCTTTGCATTTTCCCACAATTCTTTCCAGAATTCAACTGTGGCCTGTTTTTCTGGTTTTTCACTTTTGGTGTCACCATTCACATTAAGACTTTGATAAAAACGCCGTTGGTCTGATCGAAATTGCTGATTTTGTTTATATTGGATGATTCGTGCCTCATATCTTTCAATTTTTTCAGCTGTTGTTGTTATCTGCTGTTTTACAACCTCTACAGCTTCACTGATGTTTCTTCATTGTTGTTGTTGTTGTTGTTGTTGTTGTTGTTGTTGTTATTATTGTTGTTGTTGTACAATTGTATCACAGCGGCCAGTTGTTTCGCCGGATTTGGCATTATTATTATTATTATTATTATTATTATTATTATTATTATTATTATTATTATTATTATTATTATGTTAATCCTTGGTGAGATTCTTGAGTCTTAACCAAGGACCTGGGAACTGTTAAGGCAACGTCGGAGGATATAAGCTGTTCCAAGTAGGGAGGTTTTTTGTAGAATCAGAATGTTCAAGTCTGATAAATTTAAAATTTCCAAGTAGCGAGGTAGCCCTTTAGGTATTGCTCCAAGGGCTCCAATTACAATTGGGACAACACACAATTTCTTTTTCCACAGTCGCTCAACTTCAATTTGCAAGTCCCGGTACTTTGTGATTTTTTCTTGCTGTTTATCTTCAATTTGTGCATCTCCAGCTATTGCAATGTGAATGAACCATACTTTATTCTTTTCAACTATTGTTATGTCAGGTGTGTTGTGGGCCAAGTGCCTGTCAGTCTGAATTCTGAAGTCCCACAAGATCTTGACTTTCTCATTCTCTAAAACCTTCTCAACCTGATGGTCCCAGTGGTTTTTGCTGTACTCAAATCCAAACTTTTGGCACAATTTCCAGTGAATGATCTTAGCAACATGGTTACGGCATTGTAGGTAGTCAGTTTGTGAAATTTTGCTGCACCCACTGATCAAGTGGTCGACTATTTCATCTTTTTCATTACAGAGGCGACATTTGCTGTTGGTGGTAACATGTTGAATTTTTGCCTTCATGCAGTTTGTGGCTAAGGCTTGTTCTTCTGTTTCTTTTTTTCAGTCCTCCTGATCTTAACCAGTTCTAAGTTAACTTTTGGTCAGCTTTTCTTTCAATACTTTTCAAGTATTGGCTATGCATAGCTTTGTTTTTCCAATTTTCAGCTCGCTTCTCAATTACTTCTTTCTTATATTCAGCTTTTGACTTAGTTGTCATACATATACATACATACATACATACATACATACATACATACATACATACATACATACATACGTATGTGTTGTATTTGTGACTTTAAATACACACACACACACATATACACACATACACACATACATACATACATACATACATACATACATACATACACATATATATATATGAGAGAGATTACAAGAAGGTAAATAGGCACACTATGGGAAATACACATCAAAATCAATGTATTGGCACCAGCACATTGGTAGTGGATGGTTAGGGCAGGGGGAAGGAAAAAAATCCCAAGCAGTTCCTTTAGTCAATCACTTTTTTTCTTTAATCTCTTGGTTTTCTCCTTTCTTCCACCAGCAGAGTGGAGCGTTTGCAGACAAACGGTTTATAAAAGAGTAAACAGGCAGTAAAGGGAATATACAGTACCCACAAGCACACTATACAAAATAACCAGGGTATTCCCCACAGTGTGCATGCTTACTTTCTTATAATCCCTTCTTCAATCTTTCTACTTTGGGATGGGGGCAATAAAAATAAAAGCAAATGATTTCTATAGACAATCTCTCCAGTGTCTATTCTGTGTCCCTAGAATAGACACTGGAGGGAATCTGCAAGGTTGTTTTTTCCCAACATTGTTGTCTAATCTACAATCCTGGGATTTTCAAGAAATCTGCCATAAAAGAACTAGCCAGCTCCAACCTTGCTTAGATTTGTCAAGAATAGGTGCTGCCATCAACCTTAATCTGGAAACTAACTTAAACAGGCTTAAAGATCTACTAAATGGTTGGCAAAGTCTGTGCTGGTTATTAATTCTCTCTTGAGCTAGTATTCCTCTCCATTTTTAACATATTAAGAAGTAGTAAACTGCTTTTTTTTAAAAGGAAAGTTAAACTAAGCAAGCAAGATAGTTGCAACAGTAAGTGTAAAAACAACAACAACACCCTGCTGAATTTCAACATACTGTAGCTTCTTAATTAGAAAACAGAAAAATACAGATTAGAAGAAATTCCCATAAGATTGGCTACATGACTGGTGTAAAACTAAACCCGGTGCGTTTTAAAGATTGATTGATTCTAGACTTGGGGAGAAAAAGATAAAATAAATTTGAGTGGGGGTTGTTTGCTTTTGCTATGATAGATTTTAAAATGAACATACAACTAAAGTTTTATCATGGCAGTTCCTGTATATATGTTTGATAGCATATGCTATTTTCGTACTTGACTATGATATCTGTAGGTAAATGGCCTGTGTCATTTGGCATGTGTGTATAAATAAAGCCTATATGATACACTCTTCTGTATTCCACAGACCCCTGGATTTAATGGAGAAAAAAGTAATTTTAGAAATAGTATTTAGTATTGCAAAATCTTGCTGCTATTCTTTATGTAACCTCCTTGCAAGGTGATTGAGTGAACCATCCCAGGCTCTTAGCTGCAGGAATGGTGGTGGTGGCACTGACAGCTGTCGGGATTGCTAGCATATTTTGTGCTGAAATGACTAAATGACTGTTATTTCTAGAGATCAGAATGCTACAGTGGGAAGGTGAAGCCGAATCTAGTCTGGCAAAGTCAGTATTTCAGTTAGTGAATCTTAGACCCCAATGAATTCTAATAATGGGAAAGTGCCAAGGCAAAAGCTGTTGCAATTATTCAGTTCATTATGTTAAGCTCCATGAAATTCTGATGAGCACCACGCCTGTTTAGTTAGAGAAATGATCAACTGCTGAGTTCCAGCATGGCTTGGGTATGTGCTTCTTAATGAAATTTGGAGAAGGAACAAGAAAACTGGACAAGGCTTAGAAGTAGGATCAGTACCTCCAACTGGGCCATTACACTAACAAACTATAAAATGATCAATATTAAAAAAATCTCAACAAATAAAACAATATTATTATTAAAAGGCTAGAAGAAAGCATTAGACAACAATGTAACCACCTTATTAAATCATCATTTCCTTTAAACCCTCAAAGCTTGTTGAGGTATGGTAGCCAAGTTTTGAAGGACATCAAGGATGGGGCCAGCTTTTCATTATCACTGGAAAAATATAAACTATTTTTGCTCCTATTAGATTTTCTTGTAATTAGTAAACTGAGCCAAGGACTGTGCATCTTGCAAGTTGCTCTCTTTATTGTTGGCTACCTAAAGTAAATACACTATACCTAATTAGGTATACTATACTAAAGAAATTAAAACACTGCAATGGCACGTCTGATTTCCAACAGATTAGCACTCACCAAATCTTTACTGCAAAGGAGGGAATTTAATTCAAAGATGCAATATAAACAGCTGTCCAGCCATTAACAGACATTGTACTAACATCATTCCCAAGATCTGAATACTAGGAATAAGCACATCTAGGCCTGTGCCTTCAAGATACACCAGACATTAATTCCCATCATCTCCATACATCTTAGATCTTGATCAGGTTAGAAAAGGACGACAAAGTTTCAGTCTGACCTATTTAGAGAACATAAGGCTGAGAAAGACTGCTAAAGAAAATTCTCTCTGGAATTTAAGGTACTCAGTTAAAACACATGCACACCGTAAATGGACTTTGTAGCAGAGAAACAACAGATAAGAATATTGATTAAATTGAGACATGTTTATGTGAGCAATCCCTTGACTCTTCTCGGGCTATTTATTTGTGTGTGATATAACTGCCTCACCATTTCAAACAGTAGGTTAATACTTCTTGTGAAATTTGGGATCTAATAATTCCAGAAGCTCTGTCAAAGCACCAGTGTCATAGCATCCATAGCAATTATTCAGATCAGAGGAGAAGTGTCTGTAGCCATGCAAATATTCATATGTTCTAATAACAGTCAAGTTAGCTTGACCAATGAGAAATAATTATAAGAAGTGGACTCTGACTTCTGTAAGGTAACTCTGACTTAAAGAAAATGGTACTACAGTATCTTTAGTATAGTACATACGGGTAGTCAAAGTTACAACTACTGCAATGCTCCCACATTCACATGAGCAAAATTAGGGTGTTTTGCAGGGCACCCAGCCTTATGACAATGGGGACTGAAACTCCCTATCTAAGCTCCTCTAAAGTGTATGAGACAGCTCTGGTTACACTAGGCCTTTTTTTCCTTAAGCAGCTTCAGAATATGTTCTTGTATGGGTTCTAATGTTTCCAGAAGCTGCCTGAGAGATGTATGCATTTGCGCATTTCCAGAGCCACCACAAGAACATGGTGTCTGTTCACTTGAATTATGGAGTCTCCAGAACCCATGCAAAAATGGGACATGTTTTTGCACAGTCACCAGAGCTCTAGAAATCATGCATGCAAGGGGCATGCTCTTTCATGATCTGTAGAACCTATGAAAACTGCATGGGAGCACTAGAGATTCTGGAGCAAAATGAGAGCATGTCCTCTCTTGCAGGTTCCAGAGGTCACACAAGAGTAAATCCCCCTTGTGTGGCTTCTGGAGCCTCCAGAAGCTGCACAAGAACATGCTCCAAAGCCAGTTCAAGAAAGAAGACCTGGTGCAACCTGGAGCTACCTTAGATTGTAGGGACCTGTGAACCAAAAGAGAAAACCATCTGAATGCAAGTGGCACCTGGTATTTCCTAGGGAATACTGGGGCTGGGGAGGAATTGCACGGTTCCCCAAGGCTTGTGTATTTTGGAGAATAGTGCAAGGTAGAATTCTGAGTGGCAATGGCAGCAGTAGGGCTGAAGTCAAGGCCTGGGGTGGTTGCAGCAAATTGAGCCCCCCTAAAAAAAACCAGACTTTGTGCTGCCAAAGAGTACGGCTAGATCGGGGGTGCCTGAAGGGTGGAGAAAGCCTTAGAAGACCTGGCTCAGGCCATGTGTGAGCTGTCTGTGTTTGGGGTGGGTGGGTGGGTGGGTGCCACAGTGTGGGCCTCAGCCTGAAATATTATGTAGGCCTGGACCTGCATCAAACCTGCCAGGACATTTCCCATCCCCTGAGGTACCCTGTCCTCTGCATAATGACCCAATGGTCATTTAGCAATCATAATTTGGAGGATTATTAGGATCACTATCATTGAGTGAAGAGGCCCCATGGTCGCAATGATTCAAATCACAATGAATTGCAACAAAAGTGTTGTGTTCAGTGAAGGTTTAAGTTGAGAACTATCTGTACTTAATTAGCAGCACCGGGTTTTAGAGGTGTGCAATTGCCTACACTTTATACCTCTAAGGTGCCCTTCTCTTCCTCCTCCAACTACAAAGACTCAAAGACTCACAATGCAGTCCACACTATTTCTTATGCTTTTATTGCTTCTCCTACTCCACTTCTGATTGAAATAATTATGGATGCTGTGACACTAGTGCTTTTAAAAACAATAGATGAACTATAGGGCAAAGAGATCCCATGTAGCATTTTTCACAATACAGTGAAGATTTACAGAGATAACAGAAGAGGGGAAAGGTTTATTTGATAACTTGGATGAGGATAGCAAATTGCTCTGAAAGTCATGGGGAGCATAGAAATGAAATTTTGCATCATTACTTTTGCCTGATACTTTTACCTTCAGAACTGCACTTAAATGGAAATCCAACATTGTTCTGAATAAAGATTGTACCAAATGAAATACATATATTATTATAGAGATAGGCTGAACAGCAGAATAATAAGTACCTTGGCGGTATTTTTCTTTTTAAAACAGGGTGTAACACACTCCATTTGCTTTGTGCAAAAACCAAAGGACTGAATAATTTGTTTCTTCCTTTTGAAGACACTAGATTACCTTCTCATTAAATAGTCTCCCTGGCTTAAATTGTGGCATTATGTTGTAAAAGGGAAATGGGGCATGGGCAGATATGATAGTTGCACTTACCAGTCAACCAGCGCCGTGATAAATTAATCATATCCTAAGTTGCATTAACAAAAAAGATGAGGGCAGGGAAAAGAGCTGAGAGCCTATTTTTATATGTCAGTCTGTCTCAATCTTTTGAGCCTGGAGGAACTGTTGAAATATTTTTCAGGCTTCGTGGAACTATAGTACATTCAGGCTCAAATATAAACCAGAAGTTACAAAATTATTGTATTTGTTTCATGTACTTCATTTCTTAAATGAAGCTTCTCCTTTCTCTCCCCTTCCTCCCCCCTGTTTTCCAAGGACTCTTTTACAAAACTAGAGGGGGGATGATGATTTGCCACCTCCAACACTTGTACTTCTCAACTTGTCCTGAATCTTGTCACCTTTATCCAAAAACGTCCACTACCACCTCCATTTCCCCTTTCCTTGCCTCTTCCCCACCACCTTTGTAGGTGATACATGTTGCCAGTGTGCCCAGGCCAGCACAGCTCTTAGATTGCCTGCAACAGCCTTTCCTAAGGCCACTGCACCTGCAGAAAACAGGTATACTCTGGCACCATGCTGCTAAGCAGTACATTTCTCTCTGCTTTTCTCCTTCCCTTCATCCCTCCCATCATTTGTTACTCTTCTATTTCAGAACAATTGCTTCCCCTAATCAAGGCCTGCTTATGCTTCAGTGGACCAACCCAGTGTTGGTGACTGGACAATTATTGTTTTAAAAAAAAGAAATCAAATCCTAGTGAACTCTCACAGAACCGAAGGATGTCACAGTACCCTGGTTGATTTTGGAACATGTCAGAAAATATAAAGCTTCCTTTTCACTAGAATCTGTTTCAGGACGGCAACTATTACCTGACTGAAATTCTCCAGCACTTCTATAATGTAAGAGTTCAGCTTGGTGAAAGAGAGTTTGCTTGGGAACCTTCTTCCAAAGAAGAAGATAATTTTAGAAAAGTGGTGATAGGTGAAATGAGATATTCTTTAATTGTAGGGTGGTCTAGAAATATGGAATGCCTTCTTAATTATCCCTTGAGTCCAGGACATCTGGAGGTAAGAGAAGACCAAGAAAGTTCTTGGGCTCCCAAGTAACTTCCTGCCATCAGTCAGATAAAGCTATTAGCTGATTTTTAAAATGGTGTCTCTTGCACTTTTGCTACCCCCTGCAAGGTTGCACATAAATCTCAAGAGGTGTTTCCAGATGTGTTTCCACAGATTTTTTTGGTAGTGGTTCTCTGTTGATCCTAAGGTAAAGAGTCCTGTTTTTGAGAACCACTAGTTAATTGCTCCCACTGAAGAAATTTGGAATAATCCTAAATCTGGTGAAGAATTTGTATCCGTTTTGAATGGCAACTCAAAATATGCCTCTGATATAGTGATTTTCCAGGAATATTTTTCTCTTATAGCCTACAGTTTTTTTCTTGATTTGGCATCAGTTGAAGTTTTTGTTTTTCTCCTAGACTTTAGAATTAGAATTAGAATTAGAATTAGAATTGATTTTATTTGTAGGCCGCCCTTTTCCCTGGGGGGACTCAGGGCGGCTCACAGAAACCAGGGAAGGGGAAATACAGCACTAAGACGACAACACATAATAAAATAATAGGCAACATGCATACAACATTCGGGCGGGGTAATGGTCCTTATCCCCAGGCCTGACGGGCGAGCCAGTTCTTCAAGGCTATGCGGAAGGCCTGGACGGTGGAGAGGGTACGAATCTCTACGGGGAGCTCGTTCCAAAGGGTCGGGGCCGCTGCTGAGAAGGCCCTCCTCCTTGTAGTTGCCAGCCGACACTGGCTGGCCGATGGAGTACGGAGGAGGCCTAACCTATGAGATCTTATAGGTCGTAGGGAGGTAATTGGCAGAAGGCGGTCTCTCAAGTATCCAGATCCACTGCCATGTAGGGCTTTATGGGTGATCAGTAGCACCTTGAAGCGCATCCGGAGATCGACAGGTAGCCAGCGCAGCTCGCGGAGGATAGGTGTAATGCGGGTGAATCGGGGTGCACCCGCGATCACTCGCGCGGCTGCGTTCTGCACTAACTGAAGTCGCCGGATGCACCTCAAGGGCAGCCCCATGTAGAGCACGTTGCAGTATTCCAGCCTAGAAATCACGAGGGCCCGAGTGACTGTTGTGAGGGCCTCCCGGTTCAGGTAGGGTCGCAACTGGCGCACCAGGCGTACCTGGGCGAATGCCCCCCTGGTCACAGCCGCTATATGATGGTCGAATGACAGCTGTGGATCCAGGAGGACTCCCAAGTTGCGAACCCTCTCTGAGGGGTGTAAAATTTGACCCCCCAGCCTGAGTGTTGGATTAATGGCCAAATTTTTGGGAGGGAAACACAACAGCCACTCGGTCTTTTCTGGGTTGAGCACAAGCTTGTTAATCCTCATCCAGTCCATGACGGCTTCAAGTCCCCGGTCCATCACGTCAGCCGCTTCATTGATTTGGCACGGGGCGGACAGATACAATTGAGTATCGTCCGCGTATTGATGGTATCTAATCCCGTGCCTACGGATGATCTCTCCCAGCGGTTTCATGTAAATGTTAAATAGTAGGGGGGATAAGACCGAACCCTGCGGCACCCCATATTTCAGGGGCCTTGGGGACGATCTCTGCCCTCCCACTAACACCGACTGCGACCTGTCCGAGAGGTAGGAGGAGAACCACCGTAACACGGTGCCTCCCACTCCCACCTCCCGCAGTCTTCGCAGAAGGATACCATGGTCGATGGTATCGAAAGCCGCTGAGAGGTCAAGGAGGACCAGGATGGAGGGATGTCCTTCATCTCTGGCTCTCCAAAGATCATCCATCAATGCGACCAAGGCGGTTTCAGTGCTGTAACCGGGTCTGAAGCCTGACTGGAAGGGGTCTAGGTAGTCTGCTTCCTCCAAGGACCGTTGGAGCTGGAAGGCCACCACCTTCTCAACAACCTTCCCCAGAAAGGGGAGGTTGGAGACCGGGCGGTAGTTGTTAAGGACAGCTGGATCTAGGGATGGCTTCTTCAGAAGGGGTCTCACCACCGCCGCTTTTAGTGTGGCGGGGAAGTTCCCCTCCCGAAGAGAGGCGGTTACAACCGCCTGGATCCAGCCTCGTGTCACCTCACTGCAGTTAGAAACCAGCCATGAGGGACACGGATCCAGAGCACAGGTGGAGGAACTCACAGCTCTCATGGCCTTGTCCACATCCCCGGGGGTAACCTCCTGAAACTCAACCCAGAGCTGTTGAACTTGATCCCCCTGAGTCTCGGCTGGAACTGCGGGTGTGGAGTCCAAGTCCGTCCGAAACCGAGCAATTTTGTCCGCTAAGAATTGGGCATATTCTTCAGCTCTGCCCTGCAGGGGTTCCCCCGCCTCCCTTTTGTTCAATAGGGAGCGGGTTATCCTAAACAGGGCGGCTGGACGGGACTCAGCGGATGCGACCAGGGAGGCTATGTGCGATCTTTTGGCTGCCCTAAGTGCCCTAGTATATTCCCTGGTGCAGGTGGTTACCATTGCTCGGTTCGCTGCGGACTTATCGGACCTCCAACGGTGCTCTAGGCATCTCCTCCGGCGCTTCATCTCCCGGAGCTCCTCGGTGAACCAAGGAGGTCTCCGGGATCCGCCGCCTCGGAGGGGCCGCAGTGGCGCAATCCGGTCGAGGGCCTCTGACGCTGCCGAATGCCACGCAGCAGCCAGAGTCTCTACCGGACTGTGGGCGAAAGTATCAGGAATAACCCCAAGCTCTGTCTGGAACCTTACTGGCTCCATAAGACGCCTGGGGCGGAACCATCTGGTCGGTTCCTCCTCCCTACAGTGGGGGTTTGGCCTCCGGAAGTCGAGCCTCAGTAGGCAATGGTCTGACCACGACAGGGGTATGATGTCACTCCCCCTCAGACCAAGATCACACATCCACTGCTCCGAGAGAAATACGAGGTCAAGCATGTGTCCCGCTGAATGGGTTGGGCCTCGGATTACTTGAGTCAAGCCCATGGCTGTCATGGAAGCCATGAACTCCTGCGCCCCATCAGAGTTTTCACCGAGCGACGGCAAATTAAAGTCCCCCAGGACCATCAACCTAGGGAACTCAATCGCCAGCTCGGCTACCGACTCGAGGAGCGAGGGGAGGGCCGCTGCAACGCTGTTGGGAGGCAGGTACGTTAGCAGCAAACCCACTTGACCCTTGAGGTCCAACTTTAACAGCAAAGACTCACACCCGACAATCTCCGGAGCAGGGACCCTACGAGGAACTAACGACTCCCGGATAACCGCGGCCACACCCCCACCCCTTCCCTGGGCTCTCGGCTGATGCAGCACCTGAAATCCTTCTGGGCACAGTTCTACAAGGGGGACTCCTCCCTCTGGGCCCAGCCAGGTCTCAGTAATACATGCCAGGTCTGCCCTCTCGTCTAAAATTAAGTCCCGGACGAGAGGTGCTTTATGTACAACAGACCTGGCATTTAGCGACAACAGCCTGAGACCAGGGTCCTGATTACTTGCGCCATCTGGTCTTGGAGTGGGACTCCTAGGGCCGGAAGGAGGGATCTCTGTGACGTAGCGAACCCTCCTTCCCCGGTAATGGCCAGCCCTAAAGTCCCCGCCGTATCTGCCCCTCCCTGTTACGACCGCAATACCCCGACCCTCTCCCGTGTCTCTGGTCCCCTCAACCACCCCCATGGCCCCCGCAACTCCCGGCAGGTCCTCCGAATCACACATACTCATACACTCCCGCAAGCAGTCCCCACGTAAGATTAAAACACAGAAAATTTACAACAATATGAATATAAAAAGTGGGACATTCATTCATCTCATGCAAATCTCATGCATATCCCATACAAAGAAAGAAGAAAAAGATGAAAGAAAAGCAAGAAATTACAAGAATTGCGCAGTTGTTTAAAATTTCAGGTGCGGGTTCAGCTGGCGAATTAGCTGTTAATGTTCAAAATTAAAATGGCTAGGGGCCGATTACAGTTCGAATAAAATATACGGGGGAGGGTCTTGTTACCCCTCTTTTCTTTCGTGGAGTTGCTGGTCAAAAGGTCCTGTGGGGGTTCGGTATAATCACACAATATTGTCACCGTCTGTCCACCCACAGCCCAGGTCCAAACTTTCTTTTTGGGAGTAAAGCCAATACAATGGTGGTGGTAACAGTCTGAACTTTAATAAGGAGTATTTTTGTTCCTGCCCTTTCTTGGTGTTACTTCTACTTTTAGCTGCTGTTTTACCGCCGATGCAAATGTAAAATTGTTTTTGCTTTCTTTCTAAAACTTGAAACTTCTTCATTGTTCAAGGAAGTGAAAACCATCCTAGGGATCTTTTAAGCAATCAAATTGATTCCTCTGCCCTTAACATGATTATTACAGTTTTTAAGCTTTTAATGGTTTAAGCGAGTTATTTTAAGATCCCTTTAACTAAATTATTGTTTTAAATGGTTTTTAATTTGATGTAAATCATTTTAAATGGTCCCTGTTTGGGAATTTGTCTTTAAAGATGAAGAGTAGGTTGAATATTGTTCGCATAACTATACATGTAAAAGCAAGTAGCCTGGCCAAGCAAGCCCATTTCTAAGTTCCAAACAAATGAGACCAATTGTTGTTCTTCACAAATTTTAGGGCATGGAAAATAGCTTTATTTAAATAGCTTATTTAAATAGCTAGGGAAGGAAAATCAGAATAGAACAATAGATATTACTCTCCAGCAAGCAGACTTAGTAGTCACAATAATTTTCTAACCTATTCAAGCATGAAGAATACTTTATAGATCAGTGGTCCCCAACTTTTTTGGTTCCACAGACTGGCAGAGGTGGCGGTGGCAGAAGGGAAGGGATGGTTTCACACATACAACTTAATCCCGTGCATGAACAAATTAAGCTTTACATGTTCGCCTGCTGCTTGCATGGCTCGATTCACAACCAGGGAAATCTACAAGTCCTTGGCCCAGTGGATTGGAGACCCCTGCTATAGATTATGGGTTAAATAATAGTCAATTAAAGTTCATGAAGTCAACATGCTGATGACATTCTTCTACACATTAATGTGTGCGATGCCATCTGTTATGAAAAAGATTGTTAGTTACGACAAAATGGAAGAAAGACAGTCCAGAAATGATCAGAAAAACATTTGTGAAAGCAGAGCAAAATAAATTAAGAAGCAGGGGGTGGCAGGAAGTGGAGGTCTTTTCAACAAATCAGAAAAGATTCCTGAAGCTTAAGTGGAGTCGAGTACAAATTATTATGCACTTCTGAAAGTTCCAATTTATTTGATATACAGTGCAAATAACTGAAAAGCTCCTTCAAATTCCCTCAATGCACCTAGGCGATTAATTTATAAGAGCAGATAAAAAAATAGCATATGGCAGCCATTCCAGCAAACTGTAGTGAGCAGATTTTGTTAAGGAAGCATCAGAAGCCACAGCATGGAGGCATTAAAACCAGGCTTCTGTTGTGCACTGTATGGAAGGAATCTGTTTTGTTGTCCTTCCTCGACACACCAAGACTCTCTACTAAATAGAGGGAATACAAATTCTCTCATTTTGTATCTCCTTTAACAGACGGAGAGAATATGACTAAGCTTTTTTTCTCCCTCTAAAAGCAATCATTGTAGAAAACCAGTGTACTATGTTGAAGAAAAGGCATGAAAATGTATACATCAGTAAAAAGCTAGACAAAATGTGTATGACTATATGCTTCTTCTACACTAGTTTCAATTCTACACTGGTCTAAATTGGCAACTATTAGTCCATAATGTGGTATCAAATTCCATATTCTGTTTATTCAGCTTTCCACAAGAAAACCTTGCTGTTAGTTGTAGATAAGCAACAACTCTGGATCTAGGAATGAGATGGAAAAATTGGCCTTAAGAACTACTACTATTACTGCTGCTGCGGCTGCTGCTGCTATTATTATTATTATTATTATTATTATTATTATTATTATTATTATTATTATTATTATTTACGCTTTGATCACACTAGACTTTTCAAATATTTCCAAATATGTGGAATGTCAAACCCTGAGATAAGAGTCATTTGTAAAAATTGTGAAATTTAAGTCTAACTATTTGAATATTTAGATTAGAGAAGGCTGTTTTATAGAGTGAGGATTCAGAATTCAGCATCTCAAGTTTGATTTCCCAACTGGTCATTTTCTTCATGTTTAGAAACTCATTTATTTCTGGTCAGCCATTTATTATCTCTCCAATTATGGTTATCAGTGCTTTGTTGTCACACAATCCTATTGATCAATCCATAAGAACACTTAGGAAAAATAACTATATAAAGGTCATCACTAATTACATCCTAAATCAATTTTAATGAAGGCGAATAAAGAATAAAATAGCTTTTCAGTTACTGTGGCTAACCAACAAAGTTTCCTAATTAGCATTTTCTGAATTAAAAAAAAATCTGGTTCATCAGATGAGTTTTATAATGTGGCATGAAGGTCAGCATGTTTAGACACTTGATAATTTGGAGTGCAATCAGAAATGCAAAGAAAATGAGTACATTTCACACACTCAATTAACATCCCATCCGTCCAAGCAGAAAACTTGTATTTGGTGCAAGCAGAATTTCCTGTGCTGTGACTCACAAAGCTCCTTCTTGGGACCACTGTAATTCTTTCTTCTTTCCTATGGTCTTTTTCATTCCATCAATTGCTTTCAACTTGTTCTCTCTACTGTCAGAAGGGCAACAAACAAAAGACAAAGTGGGGATGGGGATGGGGTGGGGATGGGGTGGGGTGAAAAAGTCAAAAAGTACTTTGACTTTTTTTTTTAAAAAAAAAGAAAACACAGAAACACCTAACTAGTTGGTCTAGTAATTAAAGCACCAGGTTTAGAAGCCAGGAGACTGTGAATTCTAGTCCCACCTTAGTCATGAAAGGCAGCTGGGTGACCTAAAGCCAGTCACTCTCTCTCAGCCCAAGCCTCTTCATAGGGTTGTTATTGTGGGAAAAATAGATGGCGAAAGAAGCATTATGAATGTTTGCCACCTTGACTTAGTTATATTATATATATATACTCAAAGGGTTCCCAAATAGGGATCAACAAGCGGAAGGGTCCTTCCCTTGCTTGCCCTCTCTCCCTGGGGGCATTCCTGTGAGCTGTATCCCTGATATATTTGTGCACTTTTCAAGGGCTGTATATTAATTTCATAACATTTGAAAAAAAATATATGTACTGAATTGAGAGAGCTAGGAACAAACACCCTGAAGAATGAATGAAAGAAAATGGGATACAAAACCATTTAATCCAGAAATGGGCTGCAGTTTCTCTAGTGGCTGCTTTGGTGGCTGGCTAGGAACAACTCTTATTTTATTCTCTTGGAATGCAGAAGGAGAGGGAGAAGGAGAGGGAGGGGAGGGAGGGAGAGAGAGAGAGATCCACTTCTGATAATCTGGTAGAGAAAGCAAGAAAGCGAGAGAGCAAGAGGGAGAGAGGGAGCGAGAGAGAGACAGAAAGAAGGGAAGAAAGAAAGAAAGAAAGAAAGAAAGAAAGAAAGAAAGAAGGAAGGAAGGAAGGAAGGAAGGAAGGAAGGAAGGAAGGAAGGAAGGAAGGAAGGAAGGAAGGAAAATATTCTAAGCAGTGCTCTAACATTATACATTTATGGACAATGGGAGAATGTCAGCCAAAGTTTTAAATCAACAAAATTTAAATGTGTTTAACTTGAATTAGAGAGCAAGTGCATTAAAAGAACGAAAGAAAGGAACCAGAGCAGTAGCAGTGGCCAGGTCAAAACCTATTAAATGACAGAGAAGACAAAACACTTTAATGAGAACTTGGATCAGGCACTTGCGGAAATGATTATTTTAAAGCTTATTATCTACTTGGCAGAGAAGCTTCTGGAGCAGTTATTGGAGTGTAGCTTCCTTAAAAATTACTAAATGGGTAAAAGTTGCTCCCCCCCCCCAACCCTGTCCTTAGGTACATACTATAGTCACTTGCTACAGATGGATTAATGTGTCACCACTAGTATCTAAGTTTTATTTTCAAATCAAAGCCAGAGTATTAAAAAAAAATATTTTGGAGGTTTAGCTGTTGCTACAGCAACATGCTATTTTTATACTATATGAAAATGAACACTTTCCTCCCCCTTTAAAAAAATCAGGCATGAATTTCAATAATCTTTGTAAAATATATAAGGAAAATGAATGTGCTTGAGAACCACATCAGACCAGAGCTGGCATCTTGCACTTCCTTCCCAGGCAACATATCTTATTCATTATAGATGCCTTCGGAAGATATACAGCATGTCTTTGATCCATACAGTGGGTGAAAGCTTTATAAGAATCAGTGTTGCACACATATGACTTCTGCATTCAGCCCCTTTCCACAAAAGGAAAGAAAACTCATATTATACCTTCTCACTAATATTTTTGTGAGCCTCTACACATGGAAGGTAATTTGGTGGAAGGCATGACATTTCGCCTTATGATTTACAAACCTATTCTAAGTCTGCAGAAGTTGCCCTGTGGATTTTGTTCTTCCTCTATTCAATCCTGTCTGATTCTCAGAGACTGCCGGGACACATGCCTGCAGTTTTCTTGGCAAGTTTTATTCAGAAGTGATTTGCCATTGTTTCCTTCCATCCTGAAAAAAAAAGTGACTGGCTCAGGTAACACAGATGGCTTTGTCACTAGAAAAGTCACCTTTTCTTGATTTTTAACCTGATGCCTTAATCACTGCATCAAACTGGCTCTCTCTATAGATTTAGAGCAGGGGTTAGCAACCATGGCTCTGGAGCTGCATGTGGGTTTTTCATGCCTCTGCTGCGGCTCCCTGTCACTCAAAATACATGTCACAACCACCAATGTGCTACTCGCTGGCATGCAATTTATTGAGCTTTTCAATCTCCAGTAGACCAACCATGGATAAATCCAAGAAAATAAAAGTTTCAGAAAAAACGAGAGTGTTTAATTCAAATACATGTTAGTTTTGTAGCCACTCAGGAAATAGTCAGGCACCGGAAGGGGTTTGTGGCTTCCGGTCTTTTATTTTCTTTGGGAAATGGGTCCAAATGGCTCTTTGAGTGTTTAAGGTTGCCGAACCTTGATCTAGAGGGAGACAAATAAACGGATGATGGAGTATGTATGTGGCATTTCAAGATGTTTCCCACGTCATCTCCCTGCCAATGGTAAGGATTGGATAGGTTTCAGACAAATTAAAATATGCTGAAATATATATTGCCCATTCCTGAGGAATATAAAAGTTATCTATGATAAGAATTACATGTGATTAGGTAAGCTCTGAAGAAATATTGCACATGGATATTGCAGAGATTGGTGTTTATGTATTGTTTATCTCTGTATACATCAAACCCTATCTGTTTCTCTGGGTACCTATGTATCTATGTATCAAACTGTGCCTGTCTGTCTGTCTATCTCTATCATTATAACAAAGGAATAACAATAATACTTAGACTTTACAGCACTCTCTGAATGTTTACAAGGTCAGCATAATTGCCCCCAATAATCTGGATCTTCAATTTACCAACCTTGAAAGGATGGAAGGCTGAATCAACTTTTAGCTGGTCAGGATTGAACATCTGGTGTGTGGGCAGAGTCAGCCTGAAGTATTGCATTCTAACCATTGTGCCACCATGGTATATGCCTAAGCCACATAGGAATTGGGGGAATAATACATTCAAATAAATAAATAAATAAATGTTGTTGCCTTGCCAACTATACTTCTCAGAGCAATATATTTTGAGGTAACCAGCATGACTGCCGATTGCTATGGCCGTGCCATGTGTTGTTTTGAGGACCCCCTGAGTTCTGTAGCTATAGGAATGCTGAACAGTTCCTGGCTACAGAGCAGTGGTAGGATGCAAAAATGTTTACTACTGGTTCTGTGGGCGTGGCTTGGTGGGCATGGCTTGGTGGGTGTGGAAGGGGAAGGATGCTGTAAAATCTCAATTCCCTCCCTATCAGCTGTGACTTTGGAAGCAGGGAATAGATGGGGGCGGAGCCAGTCAGAGGTGGTATTTACTGGTTCTCTAAACTACTCAAAATTTCTGCTACTGGTTCTCCAGAACCTGATGAATATCACCTCTGCCACAGAGGATAATATTTGCTATCAAGAATGGGACTGTAGCTAATGTAGCCCATCGTTTGTATTTGGGAGGGCCAGATTCAAATCCATCCTCAGCTACAGGAAGTCACTTAATAATTCTGGATCAGTCATTATGATTCAATCTGTCTTTTAAGGTTACTGTGATTAAAAAATATGGGACAGAATGCATAGGGTCTGCCATTTTAGGGTCTTGAGGAATTGCAGAATAAAAAAAATGAGTTAATGAATCTTCTTACCTCGAACTGCCCCTTTTCTATAGAATAGTTGAGTTGGAAGAGACTTGATAGGTTACTTGTATTTTCAGAAATTCACTAAACCATTCCCACAACTATGCTAGGCAAATGTTAACAAGTATTGCAGAAAATAAATTGCAGGCTTGAAGATCTAATATTTCCAATTATATAGCAGCACAGAAGCTGAGAATATAACAGACAACTGTCTTAATCATTTTACCATTGCAGCAACACCTCCTTCAACTTTTTAAACAGCAATCAAGCATAAATCTGTTTCCTGATTTTAATTCATTGTTGTTTATGGTTATGCCTTTTGATTAAATCCCTGGGTTAATTTTAAAGGATGTCACAGTCAGCCTGGAAGCCATAATCTCCTTTGTAGTTCAATATCTTTATGAGGGTGAAAGGATGTTAAATGTGGCAGTTAAAATGCTAAGCTAAATAATCAGTTCATTAGGAATTGGTTCAATATGTTTGCTGTATATAGCTGGAGTTGTAAAAACGGTCTTGCATAAATCAGAGTATAGTTCAGGGTACTGGGAAACTAAACTATCTTAGACAGCAGTTGGAATACCTGAGGTATTTCAAAACTCTATGTTTTTATGTATGCACCTATAGCCAAGACATTTTTAATCAGCTTCCAGCCAAACCAAACCCATGAATGTCAGTTAGTTTGAACAAAATCCACAAGTTCAGAATGATGTTATTTCATTTTCAATAAATTCCACTTATTTATGAATCCACAATGTATCTCTCAAGATCAATCTCCAAAGCCAAGAAGCCCTGCAACAGTTTAGCCTTTAGCTAATTCTTTGGCAGTGCCCAATTAGGCCCCAAATTCATTTAGCACTAGAAAGGTCAATCCATAAAACCCTTCAGGTGTTTGAAAGCAGACAGGCTTCTTGAACTGTTTTATTTAGGTAACGAAGATTTATAGAAGGAAGGTGAAAGTGAAAAGCCAGATCAAATTGAAAACTCAATACCATACCTGGGTTTAACAAATAAGTGTCAGTGAGGGAGAAGAAGTGCAGAAAGGAAAGAAGAAGGTAGTGATTGTGTGATAAAATCACAGGTACATTAGCTGGGAAGATGGGACAGATCAGGGCGCAACCACCATTTAAACATGTCTAGGAAATTATCTGCATAAGAGTTTAGAGTTTAGAGTTTAGAGTTTAGAGTTTATTGGGATTTATAGGCCGCCCTTTTCCCTGAGGGGACTCAGGGCGGCTTACAACCACAAGGGAGGGGGGTCCAGTGTCAAAAAAACAAAACAAAATGTGAACAAAGAAAAATAGTAAAAACACAACTTTCGTTCAGCAATCAAACATAATACAGTACATCCATAATTCAGGTGATAATACAGTACATCCATAATTCATAATTCTGTAGCATGGAGTCAGGGAAGTACATGTTACTCTTTTTCCTTCCTCTATGCATTTGTTCTCCTTCTGACATCTTTGGGCATCCCAAGACATTATCATAGACCTGAGAATAGTCAATATAAATCCATGATGGTGAACCTATGGCACACATGCCAGAGGTGGCATGCAGAGCCCTCTCTGCTGGCATGCATGGCGTTGGCCAGGTCAGATCTCCATGGTGTTTCTTTTGTGAACTTCTGTTTCCCTGCAAACGGTGAAACAGAAGCTCACAAAAGAAAAAGATCTTACCTCTTGCCATGCTGCCGGTGTTGGGATGCCCTGCCTCCTGCTGGTCAGCTAGTCTTCAGGTCTCTGCTGTGCATTCACACGTGCCTGTGCATGCACGCATTCGTGTGTGCACACACTTTTCAGTTTGGGGATGCGCATGCATGTAGTTTGGGCACTTGGTGTTTAAAAGGTTCACCATCACTGATATAAATACAATGAAGATACTCATATAGATCAGGAAGAGTTTGAAAATGTCCTTCAGTAAATCGTACATGGATACAGATGAAGAAGCACACAGGAGTGTCATATTCTGCTGCCTTGTTAAAAATGATATTTCCTTAATCGGAGTATAGTTTAGGATACTGCAGCATTTTCAATGATTAAGCCTTATTTTGGGGATGCACCCATTTCATTCCTCACTAAGAACCTTCAGGGTGTAGTTTGAAATCTCTCTTTGCAAGAAAACTTTCAGTGTATCCTCCTCCTTCCTTGTTTATTAGCTATTGATTTTTAATTATGCTGTCATTGCATTAGGTTGCTTTCATTGCTACTTTTTATATTATATTTCAGTGTTTTAGAGCTTTATGATGAACTACATAGATATTTTTACTATGAGCTGCCTAGAATTTTAAAAATGACCGCAGGAATATAAATGTTTCAATTTATGTAGGGAACTAAATTCCATTAATAGTCATTATTGCTAAACTTGTCACAATTAACATATTTCAATTTTATACAAAAATATCATCAATTCACTATACTGTCAACTAGTTGCTTTGGCAGATAAGAATATAACATAGTACCACAGATATTAAAACTAGATTTAACCAACAAAATATATTAAAAACAATTGAAAATGGCATTTAGAAACAGTTAAACTGTTGATCACATGAATTCCCACAGATGACCTTATAAGAGGAGAACCATGTTATTCTATAATAGCCAAAAGATAGACTAGCCTGGTAGCATCTTTTCAGATTCATATATTTTATTAATTCACTCTCTCTCTTTCTCTTTCTCCTTCCCTCTCTCTCTCTCTCCCTCCATCCCTCCCTCTCTCCCTCTCTCTCTCTCTCTCTCATATACATATATGTGAGCTCAGGCACAAGGCCGAAGACACCAGCCTGAGGATGAAACGTCGCCAAGATACTCTCAATGTTACATGGGAAAAGACCCGAATACATCAAAACCTGCATACCTGTACTACGAAAATCTACGAAAACACACAGACAGACACACAGACAGACAGACACACACACACAGACAGACAGACAGACACACACACACACATATAGAGAGAGAGATGTGGAAAGGTCATGTGGAAAGAAATAGTTTCTCAAATCCAGCATAGGAAGCTTTATGGATAATGACTAGCATTTTGTATTTCCTCCAAAAACAAATGAACCTAAATACTTTATATCCCTTTTGCTATCTTTTTTCTCCCTTTTTAATAATGCATTTCTTTTTCTGAGATTGGGTGATATCTAAGTTCCATTGTACACACTATCAAAAATATACATTTATTTGTATTTATGAGATTTAACTAGTGGTTTCATTCATGGTAATAATATTGAGTTTCCTCATGTGATTACTACATTTCATATGGATTTAACCAACCTTTTGAAACTAGTTTTGGATTCCTATTCTTGATCCTATTTGGTTTCCATAGATTTCAGAGTTAATAAATACACTAAAAAAGAAATCAGGTCATTTTCAGCTCCATGTAGGCCTATATCTATATCATTATAATATCATTAATTTTTGCTTGCTAGTAAAATAATGGTCGTTCAATGCAGATTAAAGCATGAAAAGGGGGATGGCAGATGTTCATGCTGGCTTTACAAAGTGTAAGAAACAAGAAACATTATTACTGATACTCACTAGATAACTGAGAATGAAAAAGAAACACTCCCAAAAGTAAATGGTTAATTGATTATAGAAATAATCTTATCAAGCAGTGAAAGATTCTTAAATTTATCATCTTTTAGTACATTTGGTGTTTCCAGGTTACTATCAAACACAGGTGAGTATCGTACAAGGGTCACTATGATACAATATATCTATCATCCATCCATCCGTCCGTCCATTTATCTATCTAATCTATCATATTTTAGTACATTTAGTGTTTCCAGGTTACTACCAAACAAGGATTAGTAATCAATAACCGAAAGTCAATCCAGACAAATAATGACCCAATGAAATGTATGGAATTTGTACAATCCACTCCTTACCAGAAAGGAAGCAAAGTGTAATTTTTAGAAAGAATCCTCCTGGAAATGAGATGGCAGAAACATAGACCTACGTATGTGTTTTAAGTCTGTAAGAATAAATCCATTAGACTGCATGGATTCACAATAGCTGTACAGTGTGAATTTAAGTACAGATTATTATAAACACAAATGTATGTTAATCAGGTTTTTCTGCCTTTAATTGGAGAACAATGTGCAATTATGATAGATACCATGATCCAGAACACACCTGAATTCCTAAAATGTTTACAAACTGGCATAGCTGCTACTGCAAATAAGAGTCTCAAAAAGGCAATGCAATTGCCAAGGGAGGGAGCTACATAGCTAGTTTGCAATGCTTAGTTGAGCAACATATTTAGCAATATGATAAGATTTGCCATTTTTGTCAAGTCTGTCATTCATCAAATCAAGTCATTAAATCTCTTATTCACAATAATCTGTGTTCAATGATTACCATTCTGGATTTTGTAACTCACCCAATATATTGTGTGGTGTTGTACATGGGCATTCAAATTGCTTACTGACCCTTAAGGTCCCATAAGCAATCAGTTTACATTCTGAAGCACAAAATTTCATTACATTTAACATGTGCAAATATAGCTGCTTTTATTGAGGTCCAACAACAGTGGTTACAGTTCAGCCAAAACTTCTCAATCAATTTCAGTTTGAGAAACACTCTGTGTGTGTATGAATCAGTGGAATGAAACATAATGCACATTTAAAGTGACCACTTCCTGATGTGCTCAGTGGGTTTCATGGTTTACGGGTAGAAAATAATTTATTTTTTGGTAAAAGTAAAAATGCCCTTGAGTCAAGCGTGACTCTTTAATAATTACCTGGATCCCACATGCAGTTTTCTTGGAGGCAGAAGTGATGTATTTTGGCATTTGTTTTCTGGGATGTTTTCCACTTCCCAGTCTATGGCCCTGAAAAACAGTGCAGATCAATGTACTAACCACTCCAGAGCCTTTTTGCATGCTTTTCCAAGATGTGACAAGTTTGGCAATACTGCTATTTGCTAAGTTTACTTTTGTTGAATACATTATACATTATCAATATAAATTATATCAAAATTTAATATAATTAAATACACACAGACACACACACACACGTATATTAGCAATGAACAAGAAACTATGTTATAGTGGTTATAACTTTACAACAAATAATTTATATTATAATGGCACTTAACTGGATCTAAAATTAGAAGCAAAGACTTTACAAGTCAAAGCAAAATGCATGTTTATGGTCTATTCAGTATATCAAAAATGGATCTATAAGATATAAATATACAAATAATACATAAAATTGCTTGTCATAGCAGTAGAGAACATTATTTTTGTCAACCTCAACCAGAATGATAAAAACAATAATTCATCTGGGTTCATCCTGGTAAAAAATGCTTCAATAATTTGTCTCTTAAACCTCTAATCCATCTTTATTAATATGATAACTTAGATCTGTCTTTTCAAGCTACATTTCCTGCCTGAAACATGAATCTTTGATGGGATGGATGTGGAACACAGTAGTGAAAATGTCACAATGAGGAGTACATACTGGATGGTGAGAGCTCACTCTAAACTTTACCTAGAGGAAAATGGAAATTTAATCTGGTGTCATAGAAAGCTACAAAAATCTAAGGTGCCTGGTTGCTTGGAGAAGACTATCAATTTGATCTTAGCAATTTAATTCCCACTCCACCCCAATCTGAAAATCTGACTCAATGGTCTGTCAATGACCACAAACCCAATCTAAAATGTTTCATTTCATTCTTAAAAGTTCTTCTGATGAGAACAATGAAATAGACTAGCATTATTCTTGACAGTAAACTTCTGAAGTGAATGGAGAGGATAAAAATATTATGAGTTTAGGATGACATGATTTATCAGTTCATCAACTGTTGCCTTTTAAATCATTCTTCTGAGTATCTCTGCCAAACAGTCTTTTTTTCTTGGCCCAAGATTGGTAGCCTTCTAGAATGACAATATATAAATGAATGCTGGTGTTGGCCATCACATTTCTTTTTTTTTTTTTTTTGACTGCAAGAATAGCACAAGGACTTAGACTCTCAGTTTTTGTTTTGGGTGGGGGGGATTTCTATGCCTTTGTAAGAATCTAAGCCATCTTCACCCAATTGCCACTCCCATACTAAAAAGTGGGCAGAAGCTATTATCCACAGCTTCTTTTAGTAAGCATTCATTCCTCACAACAGACTACATATGATCTACTAACTTTGTATCGGCATTTAATATTTTAATATGTCTTCATTCATATTCATGTAGGAAAACTTTTTACAGTCTTTATGAAGCATTCTGCTGAGCTCTACAAAATCATCTACTTGCTATGTGTCTGTGGAGATTCTCAGTCATCCAGGCGATGGTTATCCCAAAGGTGTTTTTTTTTCCCAAAGGTGCTTTTTGGTTTTTCTTTGAAGATGTTTTGCTCCTCATCCAAGAAGCGTTTTCAGAAATGAGGAAGCTTCTTGGATAAGGAGTGAAATGTCTTCAAAGAAAAGATGTTGGCTAGCCATTTATCTGAAATGGTATAGGGTTTCCTGCCTAGGCAGGGGGTTGGACTAGAAGACCTCCAAGGTCCCTTCCAACTCTGCTATTGTATTGTAAAAACTAGAAAGTCCAGTTGCCTCTTGAAAAAGGCACCTTTGGGACATCTACCTGCTATAGTTGTTTTTTTACTGTGTATGTAAACTGTGCATTCATTCATTCATTCATTCATTCATTCATTCATTCATTCATTCATTCATTCATTCATTTTCTGTTCATAGCCAAATACAAATACTGTGGTCTTTGATACATACTTGCAGGCCATCTGTCTCTTTATGTTGTATAGTCTATTCTATGTTTCTTCATATTCTTATGTTATTCCCTGGTCAGTAGAGAACCATTTACAGTAAATATTTTACATACAGTCACAAACTTTACTCCCACTCTTACTGCATTCAGCAAACAACTCCATATTGCAAAACATTCAATAATTCAAGCCTATGTATTTTATCATATCCCTTTTTTAAAATTAACAAGTGTGCTATAAATTTTCTATTTGCCATTTATACTTTTCTCTGTTGAACAGCAAAAAGTTGCTCTGCACAGCCCATGCCAAGCATTTAGTCCACTGCACTTTCCACACTCTTACTCTTGTTACTTTCACACACTGTCATTCAGAATTCCGCTAAACACATTTTTAGGCACATTGAACAAACTATTTCCTTATACAGGTAGTCCTCGACTTACAACAGTTCATTTAGTGACCATTCAAAGTTACAGCGGCACTGAAAAAAGTGATGTATGACCATTTTCCACACTTGCAGCCATTGCAGTATCCCTACCATCACATGATCAAAATCCAGACTCTTGGAATGATTCATATTTATGACTATTGAGGTGTCCAGGGGTAATGCCATCACCTTTTGTAACCTTCATAAAAGCAAAGTCAGGAGGGAAGCCAGATTCATTTAACAACCACGATACTAACTTAACAATTACATTGATTCACTTAACAACTATGGCCAGAAAGGCCCTAAAATGGGGCAAATTTCACTTAACAAATCTTTTGCTTAGCAACAGAAATGTTGAGCTCAATTGTGGTTGTAAGTCAAGAATTACCTGCAGTTTTTTTCATTCATTATTACTATATAGCCACCCAGAGTCCCGATGGGAATGGGCAGCATACAACTTTTAATAAACTTTAAACTTTAAACCTTTAACCTTATATCTTACTTACTTTCTCGTCATAAAAGGAGACAGACAACATTGCCACAAACAACTGAAATAGATTAATGCTAAGCAAGATGTACAATCATACCCTAAGTAAGCCACATTCATATCTGAACATTTCTCCAGTTACCCTACATTAGGAGTCTTCCAATTTTTCTCAAATATAGCATTTACAACTTTCTTTTCATCAATAGATACTAACTCTTACAGCATTCATTCAGTTCAGTTGTATCTTTCAACAAAAATTTCTGAAATACACTTTACTCCAACCAAAACATTTTCATCTCATTTATTTCTAGTTCTATTCATTTAGCCCTTTTCAGCTACTTCAATAAATTTTTGTTTCCATTCAAAGAGATCTGCATTTTGTCTGCTTTCCAGAATTTTAAGTGTTCCTTGCTGTCTCTGACCACTTTCTTTGCAAATACTTTTTTCTTTATACACACATAATCATATTCCCTTATCCTAATTTTTGTAGAAACACTTCTTGAATATGGTGGAGCATATGAGTACTGTAGAGAAGAGGGATGTGTGATGGAACTATCTTGGCCTTCCTTTCACCTAATGCTTTAATTAAGGTAGAAAAATTGTCAACAAGTCATAGTTAAATTTGTTCTATGTACAGATTATCCTTGATTTAGGTCCACAGTTGGGACTGGAAATCTGGTTGTAAGCATGACAGTCAGAAATCAAGCACCCATATTACTGGAAGTGACTTTATAACCTTTTTATGGCACTTGTTAAGCAGACACAGCAGTCATCGTGTGGACACTGCAGTAGTTAAATGAATCCAGCAGTTCTAAATGAATCCATTCATTTGAATGAGTGTTTTTTTCCTAGAAAGTTGTGATCACATGACAGCAGTACGTCACCACTGGTTGCCAAGCACCTGACTTGTGGTCACATGACTATGGAGGGGGCAGTCATTTCTGATGGCCAGGGAATGATTTACAGATCATAAATCATCTGTTTCATGGCTATCATAAGTACAAATGGTTGTTAGCAATGGATTGTAAATCAAGGACTACCAGTAAAGTATTCTCTGATAGTGTTGATGGAGGTATTTGACATATTTTGCTGAAATTTGACATTTTGCAGAAAGAAGGCTAGATAATATCCCCTCACATCCTGGACAAAAACTATGTCAATTTCTCCCTCAAGATATTGCTTTGCATGCCAAAACAACTAGACACAAATATAGTTTCTTCTCTCATACCATCACTCTGCTCAATAGCTAATTCCCGCAGCACTATCTTCTGCCCAAAGATATTTACACATGTAGTAGGCTGTATTGCTATTATCATTGTCATCTTCTCATCTATTTACCTCTCATCTTTCCTACTATCTTCTCCCATTGGTATACTATGATTTATCAATTGTTGCTGTATATTATGATTTATGATATATGATTTATTACTTTGTTTGTATGTACACTGAGACCTGATGTATTGGAGACAAATTTCTTCTGTGTACAACCACATTTGGCCAATAAATAATTATATTACTTATTATTTACTTATTCATCAAATTTGCATGGCCATCTATCTCACAAAAAAGTGACTCTGGCTAGTGCACTATGTTTTAATTGTAGCCAAAACCAAATATTATGGTAAATATGTTCAAACTCTTTCGTTCAAACTAGGTTTATATGTAAAGACTACCTTGCAAGCCAACTTATTTTTCATATTACACCAACTAGAAGGTACATGAAGTGTTCTGACACAATAAAAATACATTGCCAGGAAAAAAATGAGTTGCAGGAACAACTGACTGTGTGTCTAATGATAAGAATGGAATATTATCCTCTGGAAAACAACAGTTTGACAGTTCTTTAGAAAGAGACATGCTTCAGAACAAATGGATACAGCAGGCTGCTAGGTATCTTTCAGTAATGTAAAATGATGTGTGAAGATTTGAGGGCCACTGTTGCACAATATTTTATAATGTTAAATGGATATGCAAGAGACTCCTTAATTTCATTTATAAAACATTTAACAATTTGCTACCTCAGGCATGGGTGCCTTACCGTTATTTGAGGGTGGCTTTCCACAGTCCCTCTGGCATTAGTTTTTTAAGGTTTTACTTTAATTTACTTTATTTCAGCTAATTTGACTTTAAAAATAGAATAGTGTAAGGAAAACAACAATCTTTCACTGAAAATTCTATCTTTTTCTGCAGTTTAAAACTCAAACATCTGCAGGTCCAAAATTAGATCTACACTCTCTCTTAAGAGAGGAGTGCCACCTACTGAGTTACCTTATTTTGGGCTTGGGCTGGAGTTTACTTTCTCTAGCAGGCATGACCTCATCTAATAATGTTGGCAGTTCACAAGATATGGTGTTTCATGAAAATATATTTCAAATGTGCACCCTTTAAAACAAATACTCTGCAATATGATTGAGCATGTGGATTTCAATAATTCAAGTTAACTTGGCATTGACCTAGGACAGTGATGACGAACCTTTTTTGGCTTGCATGTCATGGGGGGAACGCAGAGGGGTTGTGCACAGGCGTGCCGCATGCATAATGCAATGTGTGACCTCCTCCAGTGCGCCTGCGCGCATGAGAGGCACACCCTCCCATTTTCCATGCTTTTTTTGCCCTGCCCAGGCTCCAGAGGCTTTATAGGAGCTTGGGGAGGGAGAAAACAGCCTCCCCCGCACCCCGGGGGCCCTCTGGAGGCTTCAGGGACCTTCAGGAGGCTTCCCTGAAGCCTCTGAAGGGCAAAAAATGACCTCCGAGCAAACCGTTAGTCCCTGAAGCATCCGAAGGACTAAAAAGGACCCTACGACCCTTCCAGTTTTCTCACAAGATGGTGTTTAGTCCTCCGGATGCTTCAGGGAAGCCTCCTGAAGGTCCCTGAAGCCTCCAGAGGGCTTAAACTGACATTCTGAGCAAATTGGAAGTGTCTTCTGGTTTGTTCGTAGGGTCCTTTTTAGTCTCTGGAGGCTTCAGGGAAGCTTCCTGAAGGTCCCTGAAGCGTCCAGAGGGCTTAAACTGACCCTATGAGCAAACTGGAAGTCCATTCCCGAACTTCCTTGAGTTAGTGTAGGACATGGTTATACTGTCCTATTTTCATTCATCCTGACAGTTCCTAGGTCCGGGATGGCGAACCTATGGCACACGTGCCACAGGTGGCATGAGGAGCCATTTATCAGGGCACATGAGACTTTGCCCTGTCAGATGGCCAATGCCTATGCGCCCGCTGGCCAGCTGAGTTCAGCTTTTTTTAAAGCCATTTTTCCCCAGGCTCCAGAGGCTTTATAGGAGCCTGGGGAAGGCAAAAAGAGCCTCCCCCCCCCCGGAGGTACTCCGGAAGCTTCAGAAGCTTCCCTGAATCCTCCAGAGCATAAAAGTGGCAACCAAAACTGAATGCAGTATTCCAAGTGTAGTCTTACCAAGGCATTATACAGTGGTATTAACACGTCACATGATCTTGATTCTATCCCTCTGTTTATGCAGCCTAGAACTGTGTTGGCTTTTTTGGCAGCTGCTGCACACTGCAGGCTTATATTTAAATGGTTGTCCACTAGTATTCGAAGATCCCTCTCACGGTTACTACTATTGAGCAAGGTACCACCTATACTGTACCTGTGCATTTGGTTTTTCTTGCCTAAATGTAGAAACTTACTTTTTTCACCATTTCATTTTGTTAGATAGTGCCCAATGTTCAGGTTTGTCAAGATCCTTCTGTATGTTAAGCCTATCTTCTGGAGTGTTGGGTATTCCTGCCATCTTGGTGCCATCTGCAAATTTGATGAGTTTCCTATTTATCCCCTCATCCAGATCATTGATGAAGATGTTGAAGAGTACTGGGCCTAAAACAGAGCCTTGGGGTACTCCACTGCATACCTCCCTCCATGTAGATGCAGTTCCATTGAGGACTACACGTTGAGTGCCATTGGTCAGCCAGTTACGAATCCGCCTGGTGGTGATGCTGTATAATCCACATTTTCTACTTTGTCTAGTAGTAGGTTCTGGTCTACTTTATCAAATGTGTTGCTGAAGTTCAAGTAAATTATATCGACGGCATTCCTCTGGTCCACTAATTTTGTCACTTTGTCAAAGAATACAATACGATTAATCTGGCATGATCTGTTTTTGACAAACCCATGTTGGCTATTACTTTGCTTACTTCTAGGTGTTAGCTAATTCTTTGCTTGATTATTATTCTAGAGTTTTGGGTCAGAAGATCATGACCTAGAATTGATGAATGGAAATAATGGAATGAAATGAAGGGTCTCATCAGAGTGTGAGGACCAAGGATTAAACAGGATTGTAAGCAGATAGAAAGATATCTTATGTTTAGAGATATGCTTCATATCTCTAAACATAAGTCCCAGTAGTTTCAATTGAATTCTAGCTCAACTAAGGAGCCAGTGAAAAGTCCCACATTGCTTTGAGATCTTAGAACAAAGTGGATGATCCAGAACAACCCAAATGGTACTGTCTTGGACTAAAATCAAATAATGCAGTGAATAATCAGGAACATTTTTCTGAAAATGGTTGCAGACATGACGCAGGCATAAAAAAAAATAAAAACCCAAGACATAAAGCCAAAGGATGCTTTTTGCCAGATTAGGATACTTCTCAAATTTTCATCTGAACAGTGTTACATAATGTCCCAAAGCAGAATCCAGACATGTTACAAGATGTCCTTTTTCCTGGATTTTATTTCTTCTTTGTTTCTTATAGAGCCAATTTTCTGGAAGAATCTGAAATTGCTGTCAGTTCCTAATTGAAGGGGAGGAGTGGAATGCAGTGAACTGAAACAATGCAGAAAAAGTGAAAGAATTTATAATCTCTGCCAGATGTAAACTCTTCAAATGCTGCAATTGGTAGCCCTTTCCATTGCTAATGTAGATCCTTTCCATAGTAGTTCCAGATGAATGGATGGAGACTGTCTCCACAAACAGCCTGACACACACTGAAATCCAAGGCACATCATATTGTAACTGGCCAACATAGAAGCATGAATGTAAATAAAAGCTTAAGTATTCTAATTGGTGAGCTTTACATATATATTTTGAAAATACCCATTGGCCCCTACACTGGCTTCATTTAAATAGGCCCGATGAAACTGGCTCTTCCTTTATGCCTAGGTCTAGAGCATATGATAAGCCTGCTATAGAAATGTTTTGTGTTAGGTTATTTTGTATATATTATTTCCTGTACCAAATATTCATTATTTTTATTTGTTATATTGTTCCTGGCTATTTATAATATTATGTGCTACCAAGAATCATTATGGAATTGTATAGCCTTACAAAATTTATAAAAAATAAATAAGCATAGAAATACACACCCAAAGATTGTAGCTAAAGCATAGTTATTACCACCAATCTAAAAGATAAACATATTTAATCTTAATTTCTTATGCTCAATATGACCAGCATTTACCTTCTCTAGAAAGGCAATGGAGAATACATTAAAAGTTTGAATAGCTCATGACTGATTTGCCAAGATTTTGCTTGCATCGTACTTATCTTAGAGAACACTATAAAGCTAACCAATACTGCTTGACTATTGGTGATAGCTATGTCCTGCTGAACTGCTAGGAGAGCTTACTTCCTGGAAATTATGTTCCAAAATGGAGTGATTTTACTGCAACAGAAAAATAATGGTAATACTGCTCATGTGAAGGATGGAGACTCCAGAGGGGGAGTTGGTATGATGTACAGTGAAATGGTAGCTTCTTAGCAAGGAGGGAGCACTTTCCAAGGAAGGAGATGTGAGTCAAAAGGCAACAGATCCCAGAATGGAGGAAAGTAAGCAGTGGGGTACCACAAGATTCCGTCTTAGGTCTTATCTTCATAAATAACTTTGATGAGGGAATAGAATCAAATTTGCAGCTGACACTAAGTTGGCAGGTATAGCCAACCCCCACAAAAGACAAGCTCATCCAAAAATCCAAAAAAGATCTTGACAGTTTTAAACAATGGGCCCTATCCAACAACATGAAATTTAATGTGGGAAAAAACAAGGTTTTACAACTAGGCAGGAAAAACCAAAACTAAATGTACAGATTAGGAAAACCTGGCTCAAAAACAGTAAGTGTCAGAGGGACTTGGAGTCCTAATTGATCAAGGGTGTCAAACTCACAATGTTTTTTTTCCTCTTCACAGAGCTGGGGTGGGTATGGCCTGCATGTGACACATCCAGCTTGTGGGCCGCCTGTTTGACACCTGTCTGAAATGGTATAGGGTCTCCTGCTTGAGCAGGGGTTTGGACTAGAAGACCTCCAAGGTCCCTTCCAGCTTTATTCTAATTCTGATTCAGATCTGATTAGGGAACAAATGAAGAGAGTTAGCATAGCCACTCCGTAGAAACTCCTGGGATAAATATTTTGGTGAGAATAGTAAAAGTTTAGTCTGAAAAGCTTTTGTCTAGTGGATGTAAATAAATGAAGAAATGAACTTTGGCTGGATTCTTTTATAATATTCTTGACAGCTCAGTATGGGTTGCCAGGAGAAGCCTAGGTGAAACTCTTCCACACCAACCTTCTAAAATCCAGTTTAACTTTGGTGAAAAAGTAATGTTGGCTCCTTTAGCAGAGATCACAGCTTACTGCTGCAATTTGATGTTGATACAAATAGGATGATACACCTTGGAAGTACAAAGAAAAATCATCTTTCTTTTTCTGTATTTAATTATGTTGGAAATTTCCCAGAATCTGAAAAAAATAGATGGAAAAGAACATCAAGGGAATAGGGCTGTGGCTCAGTTACAATCATCTGATTTTCATCTCTGACTTCTTAAGACTAACCTAGCACAGGGGTGTAAAACTTGTGGCATCCCGTGATGTACCATGACTCCCCCCTTCACTAAACCGGGCATGAGTGTGGCCAGCGCATGACACATCTAGCCTGCAGGCCACCGTTTGACAGCCCTGACCTAGCATCTCTAGCTTGGGAAATCTTTTGTCTGAATATCTGGAAAGCCACTGACAATTACAGTCCAATTGTTTTAATACAGCTTCCTATACTCATTTGGATTTGACTAAAAGTCTATCCATTCCAGCATCTTTTCCATGCAATGGTCAATCAGATGCCTGCCAAAATTTCTAAAACGTTTGACTATAAAATATATTTCTCCTAGGTAGACTTGTGAGCAGGAAATAACAGTTGGCTCAAATTCTAGCCCATTTCCAAAGGGCTTCCAATAGCTCTATTTCAGAAGAGATCTATTCTTTAAAAAAACGAAACACTTTGTTCCCCCATGGCCCTTTACATTTAAGGCTAAGAGTGGTTTTCAATGCTTTATGCACATGGCGTAATGATCACCCTTTATTTTGAAACACTCCAGTTCTACCTTGCCATTCATATTTATTGCCTGATCTGGCAAACTTCTTTCCTTCAAAATACACCTGATCTCAATCAGCTGCTATTGCTTCATCCAAATAGTGTTCCTGTAGAGTTAAGCAGTTTCACAGAGTGATAATTAACGACCATCAGTTCAGAGAATGAGTGGGTAGTGGAAGAGATGTCATCTGGCCAAGAACAAAGCATAAGAGGTCATTAACCTTTGAAGTGATAGCATGTTCAGTTCCAATCAGGAGATGGCAAACACCATCATAGAACCATAACCTTGAGAACTTAGCAGGACTAAAGGTTAATTCCTACCCTTTTGGAAGATATCCAACTAACAAAAGAAAAATGAAATACAAATAAACAGCATGAGCATGGAGCTCACATGGAATAAAGTAGTGAATATATTAAAGGATACTTAAGGTCACACAGGAAGTATGAGACTTGTAAACTTCATTGTATTTTATTTAAATCAGAAATATGCAGCCTGGAGCTCTCTAGATTTGGAGACTACAACTCCTGTAATCACTAAATGGGTGAGTGGCTTCATAGGGACTGTAATCCAATACATTCTAAATCTTATTCATAGAACCATTCTCTTTTCATCATCAGAGCTTGACAAGAACATATTTGCACCTGGAGGGGTTTTTCTTAATGTTCATCAATGTAGTTCATTTTTTTACTTCACATAATGAAGTAGAATTCATCATGTAAAACAATGCCCTGATTAAGTGCATTTCAAAGTCCCCAGTAAGACATAATCAGCAACAGATAAATTTACTGTCAATGGGCTCCATTTCATGCTCCATTGGCTGATGGGCTCAATTTTATTGCATCAATTTTATGATACCGGGGCAATAAACAGTATGTATATTAAGAAAGTGAACCTTGGTGAACTATTTGCAATAAGCCATTTGACAAAGTGAAAGAAACAAATCAAATTGAAAGAAGCAAAGTGAAAGAAAAAATCAACAGTTTTACTGAAATACTGAAACAGTTTTACTGAAATTAAATGCAGAATTTAAATAATTGAGACCAAGATGCAGATCTAGAAATGTGGCAGGAAAATCTATTGCACTTATCATGTAATATATTTTATAAAGATGTAATAAATAGCTGCTCAGAGTAAGTAACTGAGTCTTTAATTTCATCTATTGTTGGCAATAAATCCCATTGAATTGGGATGTGTTCATTTCTAAATAGGAGACATGCTTATTTATTACCCAGTGCATGATGAACCTCTACAATTTGCTATTATGCAAAAGTTCCATCTAGAACTAAGGTTTTACAACCCAACGGAGATTTATTATGTCACCAAAATAATTCCCTGGCAACAATCTACTTTGGCAAGATTATTATCTAGTAAAATTAACACCCAATCACCATTTCCTATTATTAGTAGTATAAAGGCCCTATAAATCAACTAATATGGAAGTTGATGTCTTTCTGCACATATAGAACCTGGGAGCATGACTTATTCGCAGTTTGACCATTCATCAAATACATCAAATTTGTAATTTTTACACACAGAACTACAATGTATCATGAGACCAAGCTGGATGTTTGTATCTATCAAAACATAAGTGTGGAAACTGATAAGATGGGAGGGGAGTTCAAGATCCAATTAATATTTGCACCTGGCAATAGCATGCAAATTGAATATAAAATGTACCTTCTGATGATATCCCGAATCTATCAGCAACCATTTTGCTCTCTATCTAGGATGGTAAAAGAAGGATGTAGCAAGCATCTGTTGGAATACAGGACCACTATACAGTTTATCATGCAGCTGCTGCTACGGAGGCTTCTTTGAGAGCTCCGTATTAGTAAATCAAACCTTGGATGAATGTGATCTTTCTCCGGAGTTACCAGTCATGGAAACCTTACAATGTTTATATTACCTTCTTCAAATCTGAATGATAATTATGTGCCTTTCATCAGATGTTTAAGCAGCAAAGGTTAAATGACTCCCCTCCCCTCAGTTTACTGCCTCAAACAGTTATTCCTTTTAATCCTCCCTGCTTTAGTTTGTGGTTCATGTGCAGGAAGGGCGGGGGGGGGGGGAGAGAGAGCAGATTTGAAAGCATCTAAAGTAAGTGGATTGAGGCACGATATGCCCTTCGAATGCCCAAGCTGCCAGCTTGCAGCAGCTGCTGCTTCATTCATATTGCATGAGGATTTACAGGCAACATGAAACACTGAAATTAATCCTGATAGAGTCATGAATAAAATGCAAATATAGTCTTTGGGAGAAAACATTTGCTATGGAGCATTCAGCAAGCCACGCGCAGGGATGAAGCAGGGATAATTTATTACGCGTTGCCTGTGTACAGAAATTACACCTGGGCTTAGCAGCTCCATTTCAACACTGTAGATCAGGTTCCAACAGAATCAATGACATCCCCATCTGGAATGAGGATCTGATTGGATGACACCAGGGATAGATTGGGAAGGATGAGGATAATCGTAGAAGGGGATTTCTTAAATGAGCTTTGTTCCATGGATGGTGTACAATCTAGGTGAGAAATACACTCTCACAAACACTGGCTCAATCCCATGTTTGTGAGAAGAAAGCTGGCAAATATGCATCATGGCCTCCTGAGTATATCAATTGTGGAGCTGTCATTAAATTCATCCTGAAAAATGAGCAAAATAATACTCAGATGGGTTACCAGCTCTGCTTTGCAGCTCTATCCACAAGAGCTACTTAACACAGCTTGGCATAAGGGGAACAACACACAGCATAAGATTTAGCTGCAGTTTGTTCTCCATACTGAAGTTAGGAGAGACAGAGATATAATAGGGATTTCAAAGAATTCCATCGCGAATCCTACTGGAAACAAAATTGGGAATACAATGACGGTAAATCCCTGAATGGACAATTGCTAATAGGATGAAGTCTGGCAAGCATTTGCTTTTTCAATGGGATGAGGGAAAGTAGAAAGTAACTGTTTAATGGGTAGTTGGGAGCTGCACATCTTTTCCTAACATTTCACAGTTATTTAAGAAAGTGGCAGGAAAGATGCCTCCTTGTTTGAAAAGCCAATATGGTAGTAATTCAGCTAAATTTGCCGAAATAAAGGACAATTGTAAAAGATAATTTTACTATGTTATTTTTTTTTTTACAAGATATGGATATTTGAACAATCTAATACAATTAGAATGCAAATCTGCCTCTAATGGTAGCTTTCAAAATGGCACAAATTTGCCACAATCTGCTAATTTCTGGCTGGGAATCAATATTAATGGAAACATTTACTTAGAAGCAGATGTCACTCTGCAAGGGTGGGTCCTGGGAAATCCAGAGGCGATACAAGATATCCCTCTAATTTGTTATTTCAAGGAAAGATAACTTTTTCAGCTCTTTTGGGTTGGCTTCTTCCCAATCTAGTAGCTCCACTGTCAAACACTGAAAGTATTAGCCAGCCTCAGTAACCTGATTATTTTTTTTAAAAAATGATTGCACTCTAGGCCAGAAGATGACCCTCCCTTTGAGACATAACAGCAGCTCAGAAGTTTCTGTTTCAAAACTTGGATGTCATGTGCACCAAGTGGGAGAAGAAGCTTGTGCAAGTGAAAACTATTCACTCTGGACTTTGTTCTGCAGTCTGGCTATGTGTTTGCTTAGACAACACAGAAACTGATTTTGGCACTGTTCCTGCTTTGACTAGGTAGATAGATTGCATGTAAAATGTAAAAAACGATATAATAATCTAAATATTTATTTATTGTGCCACCATAACTCCAATGAAATAACTAATTTTATTTATGAGGGAGAGGGCTATTACACAGTTCATTTATTCTTTTCTTGGCTGGAGTATAACATAAAATCATAGTTGGAAGGGACCTCAGAGGTCTTCTAGTCAAACCCCCTGATGGAGCAGAAGATCTTATATCATTCTGGACAAAATCGAGAATTGTGCAATCTTGGGAATTCAAGGTTTTGCGCACAGGAATAATTTTATACAGTACATAACTGCTAGGGGCAAATGTGGTAATCTAATAGCATGTTTTATATGATTTTAAATGGGAACCTATGGAACTATGGAGAACAACTCTATAGCTTCTTTCTTGTGATAGCTCTTCATGTATTTGATGATGACTACCATGGTTCCTCTTAACGTTCTCTTCTTCATGTTAAATACACCCAGTTCTTTAACTGTTCTTCATGGGATTTTTAAGCATTTTAAAGCATTTTCAGCACTGTTCTAAGGAGCCCAATGGCTCATACAATTAGGATACTGGGTTGGAGGTTAGCAAGCTCATGTTCAAGACCTGAGTGCTGCTGTGTGGCAGGGTGAGCTCCCATCATTCACTCCAGCTCCTTGATAGGGACATGAATGGAGCCTCCATGGGTGACCCCCCCTGGCAACAATGATGCGACTGGCTAATCCTTTCAACCCAGAAGTGCCTTAAACAGTCCTCCAACATGAATGAGACAGGCAAACTGTTCTCTATACTCTTTCTAGTTTCTCAGCATCTTTCTGGAATTGTGGTACAGAAAAAGACACAAGAGGGCATCCTATTCTGGGTACATTCTAATCTGATCAATGCAGAACAGAATTATAACTCCCCATCAACTCAGACTATATTTCTTTTGTTGCAGCCAACTTGCAACCACAAAAAGGACTGGGGGAAAAATTGTATGGCGTGAGGAATAGTAGCAAGTCTACTTTGTCAGCACCATGATAACTTTGAACTGTTGCAAAAGGAATAGTTGTTAAGCAAGGACTACATGCAGGCTTATTTGCCTGTGGTAGCAGAGTGTTGGTTTATGCTTAATGTAGAGTTTTCCAGAATGCTTATATTTATTTATTATTTTTATTAAATTTATATCCACATGTGCAAAATAATGCATATCATCTCATATGCTTCTGGTGAGTACTGCTACCTATCAAGTTACCACTTATCTGGTACTCTTTGGAGGTTAAAGATAAGAAAAGTTTGCTATAAGAAGACAGAAAGAAGTGAGTGATATGAAATATGAGACTCAAAAGAAACTGACACATTTTACACTTGAAGAATACACTCCATCATTCACAGCTTGACAGAGGCCTTGTCAGCCATAGGTAGTGTCACAAGTCAGTCACTGACAATAGAACTTCTTATCCACCCAGATGAGCAGAAATGTCATTTTTCTTCTTCTTTTCAAACTACAGAAATAGAGGAAATAAATTGCTTAAAGAAGCCCTGGTGTCTGTCAGTAGGATAACTTTCCATAACTGAACAAACAGAAGTAAATTTGGTAAAATAGAAGAAGCAAACAAAAGGATTTTGTTTAAAAATCCCGAGGCTGTGGAGAAGCAAAACAACACAGAAGAACTGGCTCTGTTCTAAGCCTTCTCCTCACTGGTCATGCAATCAAAACCTTTAGCTTGCTTTGTTTTCTACTGCACACATCCACTCCATACATCCAAAATACAAAATATTGCTTTGCAATACAGATGAAAATACAGATGCCTCCTGTAATCACTGTAGGTAAAAGTTGGAAAGAATGTCAAAACTCATGCTCTGAATGTTTTCCATAACTTGTTTTCAAATGGAAATTGTGACAGGATTATGTGAAATAGAATTATAGATTATATTCACCAAACTATTCTCAGTATAAATTTAAAAAAATGACTTTTCTCCCATAGAATACTATTTGTACGATAAGATATTATTAAATAGAATCTTTTCTCTCGTAGAAATCATCATCACTCAGAGCTATTGGAAATTATATTTTGCAGATCAAAATCAAATATACTTATTCACAGGAAATATTTGCTCAGGATCGCACAATTTAATGACAGCAGTTCCAACACTGGCAAAAATCTGGATTGAATAAAAATTAATCTGATTCATATTTTAATGCAAATGTATTCATGTTTTTCAAATTATAATGCACATTTTCTTAATTCACACTTCTGCAAATCAATATGCAACCCAAAACACAATTACAGTTTGACATTTACACTTGTCTAAATTTAGAGATGTTCTTGATTTTTTAAATCACAACATACAAAAATTAAGTAAATTAGAGTGTGAATAGAAAAACATGTAACTGAAAATAGCCTACAAATATGCATTATATTGTAGATCAGTTATGACTAACCTTTTTGTCATTGTGTGCCAAAAGCAATACAATGTCTGTGTGACCCCCACACGCTCCCCATGTGCATGCACACACGATCCCCCTGCACTCCCCCACCCCTCTTGCATGCGCACCACACCCTCTAATGCACTGTTTTGGGCCTACTAGGCCTACCTACAACCTCCTGAGTGAGGTGTGCTATGCTTCCCCTGCCACCCGCACATGTACACATTCCCTACACATGCATGTATGACACACACACATCCGTATGTGCGTATCTCCTGCATGCACCCCCCCATGCATGCATGGCAGAGGCCTGAAAATCAGCTGGCTGGTGGGAGGCGTGCGTGCATGCATGGTGGAGCTGAGCTGGGGCGACGACTCGCATGCCAGGTAACATGGCTCTGCATGCCACTTTAGGCAGGCATGTCATAGGTTCGCCATTATAGTTGTAAGGGATTGCACTGGGGTGGGTTCCTGCCAGTTCTAACCTCTTCTATAGAAGAGGTTCCACAAATCTACAGTGCCATTTAGAACCAGTTCCAGCTCCCTCCACCCGCCCATCCACACATCATCAAGATGAAGAGCGAAAGGAGGAATTCTGGGAGTTGAAGTTCACGAGTCTTAAAGCTGTCAAGTTTGAACAACCATGGGTTTTTTTTCTAAAGGGTTAGGGGTTCAAGGGTCTTGTAACTTGACAACTTTAAGACTTGCGTGCTTCAAATGCCAGAGTTTCTGAGCCAATATTTTGGTTGCTAAGCAAGAGCATTGTTTTATGAGTTTTACCACATTTTATAAGTTGGCCACACCCACCCAGTCACATGGCTGGCAAACCACTCCCACCCCATCACATGCCTGGCAAGCCACTCCCACAAAGCAGGCCACACCTACAGAAGAGGTTCTAAAATTTTTTGAAACCCATCACTGGATTGCACCCCTTTGTATTAAGAGCAATACATATGAAATATAAGCAGATTTAAATATGGAAATGAATATGGGAGATCCATCTTAAGAAACATCAACTTTTGCAGCTTTTAAACTGTCCACCATTTGAAGCATTTGGAATAGAGATTACAACCAAGCAAATCGCTCATTCATATGTTCATCTGCTCTGCTTACTCCTGATTAGAATACTTCTTAAATCCTCCCTTTCAGTGTGGTTTTCACCACCGAGAGGACAGAATGCACAAAGATCCAAACTTTTCACTGGTGCAAGTAATTTTCTTATCAATACATGTCTTAAAACATTCTAGAAATTCTTAATGGGTTTGGTTCTTGTTCTATTAAATATGGGCTCCAGTGAATCAGGTGAAGAATTTAAGGAGAGTCATTGTATGTTCTTTGCTATAATCTGTTTCTCTCATTTAGTGAACCAAACTTTTCAGAGTTCTCCATCAGTTCCAAGATCAACAGGAAAGATATTATTTTTTGGAGTGCAAGACGCAGCAAGGTTTTGAAGAGGGGAAAAAAAAGTTTTTGCATTCTGCAAACTTCCCCAAAAAGGGGCCCGTTCCCTCCCCCAAAAGGAATGAATAGCCTTTAGGAATCTTGCAGAGTATTCCAGGTTTGGGGGGGGGGGGGAGAATGAGCAAAAAATTGAAAAAAACAATTTTTTTTTGCAAAAGCGGGCATTTTTTGTTTAAAAAAGGGCATGGATAGCCTATAGGAAGCTTATAGAGTGCTCCTGGGGCTGGGAGAGGGGTTCCCAGAGGCTCTGCACGGCCATTTTGGTGAAAGGGGTGGGGTTTCAGGAGGCAAAAAATGCTGTATTCAGTGTATAAGACTAAGGTGACCAGACGTCCCGCTTTTGGCGGGACACCCCCACTTTTTAATGCATTTTCCCGCGTCCCGCACGCTTTTTTAAAAAGCACGCTTTTTTTGGCGCTCGCAGCTCCCGCCCATCAGCTGCTAGCTTGCTGGGCTGGCTCATCGTTCTGTTCTCTATCCTACCTACCTACAAATTTAAGCCAGCCCAGCCTGCCGCTCACTGATTGGATTGACCTGGACTCCAGCCAATCAGTGAGCTGGCTGGGATGGGAAATTTTCAGCATGCCACGTGCTGAAAATTTTCCATCCCAACCAGCTCACTGATTGGCTGGACTCCGCTTAGCTGAGCACGCCTGCGCGAGTCTCCATTTCCTTTCATCTTTTGGGGTTGCAGCTGCGCTTACTCACTGGTGAGTAATCTAATCTATTCTATCTAATAATCAGAGAATTTTCCGCTCGCCGCGGCAGGAGGAGAGGGTGGGGGCAGCGGCAGCCGCCCGCAGAGAACTTCCTCTCGCTTCCGGGGCTCCCGCCGCCCGGCAGAAACCCCTGAACTGTGTGGAAGGCCGGGCGGCTGCCGCTGCCCCCCCACCCTTCCGCGGAGTCTGTTCGTGTTTGGGATCGCCGCCTCCGAGAGGGTGGGGGCAGCGGCAGCCGCCCGCAGAGAAGTTCCTCTCGCTTCCGGGGCTCCCGCCACCTGGCAGAAGCCCCTGAACCGCGTGGAAGGCCGGGCGGCTGCCGCTGCCCCCCCACCCTTCCGCGGAGTCTGTTTGTGTTTGGGATCGCCGCCTCCGAGAGGGTGGGGGCAGCTGCAGCCGCCCGCAGAGAAGTTCCTCTCACTTCCGGGGCTCCCGCCGCCCGGCAGAAGCCCCTGAACCGCGTGGAGGTTTTCTGCGGGCGGCTGCCGCTGCCCCCCACCCTCTCCTCCTGCCGCGGAGTCCGTTCGTGATCATGCACCTCTGCTCTGCAGCAAAAATGCCACCGCCACCCCCTCCGGCTCTTCCCACCCAGACACCTGCCGCCCAGGAGCTGCCCAAAAACCTTCCTGCCCACCACCGGCTGCACCGCAGCTGACTCGCCCTGAATGGGCTGGAAGGCTTTGGGCATCCAAAGAAGAGGCGCGAGTGGATGGCAGTGGGGTCGCTGCCCGGGAGCCGCCAGAAGCCTTCCCTTCCTGCCCAACACGCTTGTTTTGATGAGCGCGGGGCGACTGACGAATCAGCTGAGTGATCTATTTCCCGGCTGCTTGGTTTGCTCTCTTTCTTGAGGCGGTGAGAAGCGGGGGGGGGGGAGGAGAAGGAATCTCCCGATGAGGTGAAGATGTGTTTTCTCTTTAAAATTATTTTTTGAATAATTCTGTAAGATTTCTTTTTCTACTTGGAAGTTGGGAGGGCGGGATGTGTGTGTGTGAGAGAGAGATAGAACATGGAACATAGAATATGCATATAATTCATAGTACTCCATGGATTATTTTAATTATGATTCTAAATTAGTGGAATTTGCTGCTCTCCATTTCAATATCTGTAGGTATCAGCTGTACTCTCTTTTTTTAAAATGGCTCTCACTTGAGATTCACATTGTAAACTGGTTTCCTTTAATAAATAAAATCCATTTTCTTGTACATTATTTCTGCTGTCCTGGAACTTTCTCAGTTTCATTTAAATAGGGATGTACTTGTAACAATAGGGTAGAAAACAGTACTGCTTTCTGAAGGAAAATTAGATAGAACTGAGGATGCAAAAAATCTGATCAATCTTCATTTTTGGTCTGAAAATATACAAGTGGTTTTATGTGCTTCTGTTCTAACTAAAGGATGCACTCACAGTTGTGATTCTGTGAACTAGTTGCAGCTTGTTTCTGTACCATTCTGTGCCATGTGCTTTCCAAGTTTCAAAGCCTTGGATTTTTGCATTTAATCACTTTCTGGTTCAGATTCCTAGGCTTTCGCTTGCATTAAAACATTAATGTTGATTTATAAGATCAGTAAACTGGATATTCTACTTTACAGTTATTGTAAATGCCATTTATTAGACATACAAGCCACAACAACTTCTAACACTCATAAGTATGAACCAGTTGCCAAGCATCTGAATTTTGATTACATAATCATGGGGATGCTACAAAGGTCATAAGTGTGAAAAATAGTCATAAGTCATTTTCAGTGCCATTGTAACTTTGAACAGTCACTAAATGAACTATTGTAAGTTAAGGACCACTTGTAATCTCTTTACACTCATGTAATTTAAATATTGCCATAGCTAAGATTATGCCAGGATATTCTACACAGCAAGACATTCTTTAAAGCTTGCAGTCATTTTATGGGCATTTTAACTTGCTGTGGTATAATTTTAGAATACATCTGAATGTAGGTAGTAAGCAATCTTTTCCCAAACAATGGAAGGGACAGAACTGGCCATCCTGCATTGGAAAACAAAACTTGCTGCTAGAAACAGTTGATATTGGCAATCCACTTGGAACATATCTTATTTGGCAAGTAAACTTTTACTTGTTAAAATTTGTTGCTTAGTTGTTTGATTGATTTCTCCTGGAAACGGTATTATATAAAAGAGGCATTTGCTCTTTTCTTTGCCATTATAAACCTTGTTTTGGGAATGGGAGATTATCATAGCCCTCACTCCTATGATTGAAAAAGAAGTAATTATGAAAATAAAGTATACATACTCAGTACTTCATTGAAGATGGTCACATGACCTTTTTTTAATTTGCAATATTTGGCACATAGACTTCTTTCCTGGAAAATGTATTCCTCAAATTGAGGTAGTACTCTTTGGGCCCTGCTTCAAGTTTTTCTTCCTCCTTTTCTAAACTGCTGAAACACAGGGTGATTTAATTTTGAAAATATTGTTCAGATACTCGGCACAAATGGTAGTGATGGTATTAATCATAATAGCCATGGACAAGGAGAATATAGTACAAAAAGATGAAATATAGTACAAAAAAGACCACCTCCATAGTTTAATATTCCAATCAAACCACCTCATATCTTTACGTAATAAGGGAAAAGACAGTAACTTGCTTCTTGAAAAGAAAATTATATCAGCTGTTCTCCAAGCTTTGTTAAACACAATTGCAGTTATCATTTGGTTTAAGCCAAGAAGCATGTTGCTTGGAATTATATCAATCCAGAACCAGTGAAATTAAATCAGTGTTAAATTAAAAATGTATTTACGGGTAATTAATTATAGAAAGATACAAATGTTGCAAACTCATCCACTTACATGGATCGCCTCATATCCATTATATTATATATCTTTTGTTATTGTCTTTCCTGTTTTTCAGTGGCATTCCATAAGAAAAAGTTTCCCCACCATGATTTGTGACATCTATACCATACTATATTCCACATCCATGTATTAATTTAAGGAGGAGGGGATTGATATGCTAACAAACACATATTGTCTCCACATGGTTTCACATCTTATTTATAGATTGATGTGTTTATTGTAGTTTTGAAAGAGTGTGTATTTTTTACTCAATCAGAACCTGCTGGACATAGGATCAAAATGTATTGCTATTACCTAATTTTTGGGTATGATTCAGCAGTTAGAATAGTTTGCAAAGGTACAAGAAGTTCTGTATGTCATCCTCACACATGCAAGTTACACAGCAGTTATTCACTTAAGAACTGTGGCAAGAAAGGTGGTATAGTGACCAAAGTTACAATGGCATTGAAAAAAGTGACTGATGACCATTTTTCACACTTAGCGACCGTTGCGACCATTTTTCACACTTAGCGACCGTTGCAGCATCCTCATGGTCACGTGATCAAAATTTTGTTTGGCAACAGATTCGTATTTATGCTGGTTTCAGTGTCCTGGGGTGACCTTTTGACAAAAAAATTTTTTTTAATCAAGCCCCCCCCCCCCGGTCAAGGGCGTCCCTCTTTTCCAATCTGAAAATCTGGTCACCTTATATAAGACGCCCACAGATTTTCACCCTCTTTTTTGTGGGGAAAAAGGTGCATTTTATACTCCAAAAAATACTGTATTTCCCTGGATTAAGTAGCAAACTAAAAAAAAATCTGATAGAAAATTCTTGCCTCTTGACTAAGTTGACTTAGTGCTACTCTCAGAAGGTGATATTAATGCTACAACCTCAGAGATCACAGAAAATGTAGTGGAAACCCAAGAATTATACTTTGGAGTGTTGTAGAATCTTTAGAACTGTTAAGCTGAAACTCTATCACTTGTATGTTTTGAAGTTGAAATAGCCATCCATATTTTAATTATAACTATTAATTTAGTTTAATTAAGTAGGTATTTAGTTTAATTAAGTAGGTATTAGTAGATGGAAGAAATCCAAGCATTGGTTCTTGACTTAACCAGCTGAAACAATGTAACACTCCAACATTTAAGGCACTAGGCTAGAAAGCTGGAGATGAGAATTAGTTGGGTGATCTTGAGCTGGTCACTCTCACTCAGCCAAATTCACCTCACACCAGAACAACTAGAACAACTAGAATAACTAGACACAAGGACAGTTTTTTCCCTGAATGCTATCACTCTGCTAAACAACTAATTCCCACAACACTATTCAACTATTTACTAAGATTGTATTACTATTATTCTTCTCATGCTTCCTATTACCTATCTCCTCCCACTTATGACTATAACCATATTGCTTTTATTTTATGATTTATATTGTTTTGTTTGTTTCCTGGTATGATTTAATTACTGATTAGTAAACTATGACTATCATAAGTGTTTTATCTTATGATTCCTGATGAATGTATTTTTTATTTTTTTTCCTTTTATGTACACTGAAAGCACACATTTTTCTCAGATTAAAAATTCTTAGAAAAAAGTATGAGAAAACTAAAAAAAACAAAACATGTTGCATATTGACCAAATATCAAAGATTTCTACATCTATCTTAAGAAAATAATGCTTAATGATTCTCTAATGTTACTGAATATCATAAGAAGTATGCCTACACCTCATCTATATTGAATATTTCTTTAATTAGAGGATAAAATAGTCTTTCTAAAATTAGATAAATCACATATTTCTTTAATACAGGACATAATAGTAGGAATATTACTACTTTTCTATTTGTCAAAATAATTCTCTGGTACAATCATAACTCCTAACAATGATCAAATTCCCAAGTTTCAAGATATACAGTAATTTAACATCTTTAACACTACAAAAACTCCTCATGAATTTATTGATGTACATTAAAAATGTTATTCCAAAAAGATGTCAATGATTCATAGGACCAAATCTTATGAGTCAGTTATTCTTCAAATGTTTTAAACTATCAACAAAGGAAATTAGATTTTTTTTTCCTTTTAAATACATTATTTGGGTGTCCAATAAATATGAAATAAGATATTTGATGAATCAATTTTAGTTTTAAATCCACAGAAGCAACTTTAATATATTTAAGATATGCAACTATTTATATTTAGTCCATGAGCCATAAATATCCTTAGTGCCAAATTCATTTTTCTTTAATTTTTGATACAAAAAATAGTAAGTGTTAATTTCAAACATCGACTCCATCAAAATATATCAACACCTCGGCGTTCTCACCTTTTCCAAACATAGATGTAAAATGAGGACCCATTCATTGTGTGAATTTGTCCATGTATAATATTCACTTGTATATTGCTTTAATTAGAGAATAATATGTAAAATATAAGATAATTATAGTTAAAACCTAGGAAAATAATATTGAATGGAAATAGTCATGCTTATTTCTTTTTCTTCTCCTTATTCTAAATGGCAATAATACATTTCTATTTTCAACTTTATTTAGAAATGAACATGCTGGTCCCATTTCTATCTAAATTGCAAGCTCTTTTCTATTTGTTTTACCTCATCACTACTTAATTCTCTATCAAGTGAACCTGACACTTTATTCAATTGTTGTTGCGCCTTCAAGTCAGTGTTGACTTGTATCAGGGTTGACTCCTGGCAAACTGCCTGGACTACTCCCTGCAGTTTTCTTGGCAAGAGTTTTAGAAGTGGTTTGCCATTGCCTCCTTCCCATGGCTGAAAGAAATAAATGGGTCAAGATCAGGGGTATGATCCTACCAGTTTAGCAACCAGTTCGCTGATTGTGTTCTTTGCATATTCGTGATGGCAATGCTCGCGCGCATGCCAAATGTGCCTGATGCGTACTGCGTGTGCATGCGCAATTCACAGGAAAACAGCTGAAGCGTGGCAATCCAGTCTGCTGTGCCTATCAGCTGGACTAAAAACCAAGGAAATACAGGTGAGTTTAGCCCAGGGGCAAGCGGGCAGATCCAGCTGAAGGTTGGAGCAAACCGGTTTGCTCTCAACTGATCTTCGGAGCTTCTGGTTCGTGAACCAGGCCAAACTGCTAGAATCCCACCTCTGGTCAAGATCACCCAGATGGCTTCATGTCTAAAGCTGGTCTAGAACTCACAATCTCCTGGTTTCTATTCTAGTGCCTTAGCCACTACACCAAACTAGATATTTATGTAGTTGACTCCACTTCAAATGTAGTAAAGTATTAATCTGACTTTTCTCTGAGAGTACATACCTTAGTGTTTAATATGACCCTGCTTCTTCATGGCTTTTGCCCTGTAGTGAATTGTATAATTAGGACAATATAAATGAGATGGAAATATCCCATTTATCCACTGGATGGCCCAAGTGCACTGACCATTCATGGTTCTGACTTGGTATAATTTGAAGTTCATCAATGTACTTTGTGTTCATATACTGTGTCTGTCAGCTGAATAAAAAAGCCTCCTCCAGTAGAGAAAATGGAACAAAATTGAAGGGCAAGTCATAAAATTATTGAAATGGAAAATTAGAAAGCAGCATAAATAGGCTCTTTAGAGAGGAGAAAAGGTGTTTCCCACCCCAATAAGCATGAATAAACAATAAAAGCTCATGTCAATAAAGGTGATAGACTTGTTTAAAATGATCTTGTTAACTTTTCTTGCAACAAGTTCAGTAGGTAGAAGTTCCAGACAGGCAGTAAATTAACTTTACTTGATTGTCTCAATATTAACACAGTCTAAAAAATGATGGGAAATCTGGCAACGTTTTAAGGCATGGTATCTGGTAATGACTGTGCAAAAAGCAAGCATTTTTATGAATTTAGGTGAAATAGCAGAACAGCTTTTGTCATTATTTTTCAAAAGCTTTTATTGCAAATAGGGCCTTACAATTAATCTAAAAACTGTGATCCCTTGCCTATTTCTAAATGGAAACTGCTAGGATAATGATGCAGTAACCTATTAGGCTAAATTGGGTGCAGAAGGAAAGCCCCATTCATAAAAGAGAAAATCTGAAGAATGATCATTCACAAAGTTGGAAGAAACCATTCAGGAATCTTTCGTTTGGTCTAGTCACTTAGTGGTTAAGTCACACCAAACTCAATGGGATTTACTTCTGACAAACAGTGTGACACAATCCCATAAAAGTATGCTAAAAAAGAGAGCGGTAAATGATATCATTTATATGTAGTATATCCTAATTAAGTTGATGGAATATGTAAACCTCAATTTTATGGCTTTGGCAATGGTTTGGTTTGATACAGGCATAGACTCAATAAAATACAATACAATAGCAGAGTTGGAAGGGACCTTGGAGGTCTTCTAGCCCAACCCCCTGCCAAGGCAGGAAACCCTATACCATTTCAGACAAATGGTTATCTAACATCTTCTTAAAGACTTCCAGTGTTGGGGCATTCACAACTTCTGGAGGCAGCTGTTCCACTGATTAATTGTTCTAACTGTCAGGAAATTTCTCCTCAGTTCTAAGTTGCTTCTCTCCTTGAATAGTTCCCACCCATTGCTTCTTGTTCAATCCTTAGATACTTTGGAGAATACTTTGACTCCCTCTTCTTTGTGGCAACCCCTGAGATATTGGAACACTGCCATCATGTCTCCCCTAGTCCTTTTCATCATACTAGACATATCCAGTTCCAGCAACCGTTCTTTATATGTTTTAGTCTCCAGTCCCCTAATCATCTTTGTTGCTCTTCTCTGCACTCTTTCTAGTGTCCACATCTTTTTTACATTGTGGCAACCAAAACTGAATGCAGTATTCCAAGTGTGGTCTACTTTATCTACTAGTAGGTTCTGGTCTACTTTATCGAATGCCTTTCTGAAGTCCAAGTAAATAATATTGACCGCAGTACTCTGGTCCACTAATTTTCCTCCATGTTGGCTGAATTGCTTATCCCACCCTGCTTGCTAGAATAGCAGGGTTTTGTGCTCTTCTCAGTATGAATAATTATGTATTTTGTAACAGTTCACTGGATGACAGACATATTGGAGTTGTGTAGCCTCAATCAATCTCCACTAGGATCCTTAGATTTCTGCATCACAGGATAACTCTATGAGACTATTCTAATTACAGAACTTCATCCAAAGTTCTTCCTCCATGTCAATTAACAAGATAAGATGAATTGGGATAAATGAATAAATCACAATATACATGAATCCTGAATACAAAGATCATGAAAGCCCAACATCCATATCCAATCCAACTATCTAGGGGAGGACTTTATTATTCAAGGACCAGAGGGAGATCAAAATGGGGCAAGCTGGAATGTAACCTTGGTCTCTCCTAATTCAACAGTCAATTTGTTCCAGGTTCCTGTCATTTTATGCATGCCTGTAGCTAGATTTACCATCAAAGATCTGTTTTTATTTATTTATTCCCTTGTTATCTTGTGCTATCCCTGTCAGGTAATGGGACCATCCTTAGTGAAATCAAATGTTTGGAGTCAATTTCAAGAATTTTTTATTTAATTGAATTATTCTTCCTACCCCTTTCTAAGTACATGGGTAAGGTAAAGTTACTTCTTGATAGAATTCTGTTGATCCTTTCATCTCTCTTTTTATTTACTAAAGCAATTCTGCATATGACTGGCAGTATGTCTTCAATAATTAAAAAAACAACAACCAATTATCTGATTACAGTGAAGGACAAGACAAAGAACAGCTGAGAGACTGTAGTGGTGATAGGATTTTGATCCATGAATGACCAGCAAATCACATCTTGGTCTGCAGAAAGCTGAAATCACGATAATAGCTTGTGATATTCCGTTGGCAAGAAGAAAAGGCAAAAGGAATGGAAAGCATAGCTTAGGAGGATAATGAGAAGTGGAGGCTGTAAGTCAGAGCATGAGGTCAAGTCTTTGGCTGTAATGAAAAGAGGCAATTTTCTCTTCTCATTATGTCATTTTCATGGGAAAAAAGGACATTATTTTCTCACTCCGAACTTGAGGATTTTATTCTTTCTTCTCTTGCATGACATTTCTGTCTACACTTACACCTTACATCTTTTCACTCTAGCCACTCCAAAGAGCAAAGTTTAATTCCCCGAAAAATGTCTGGGCCATAATTCTGCTGCAGAGCTGACATGATTGAACTGGTTTGGGCTTAGAGACCTACAGCAACACGGCAGAGAAAAGAAACACAGAGGCCATATGCTTGTCTTTCTCCTTCTGACTTGCCGAGAAAGCAGGCTTGAGACAAAAATCACTTTTGCACTACATATTCTTCAATAAGAGAAGAAGAGGCAGAGGTTTTTTTTTCACAGGATCTAATCCTTGGACCATAAAAGTATCTAACAGTGAAAACTCTGATTAAAACCTAGGTATAATCTAGATTAAAAGAAGTTTATTAGGGATAGAACTGCAAGTCAGCTCTAAAGAGGAATAATGTCCTTTGAAAACTACATATGTGACAAAACCTTTATGTAGTGGAACCATATAGAGCAGAGATTCAAAAATATTAATGATAATAAAGAATACAGGAACAAAGAAATGGGTACTATCAGTAAATGCCTCATTTGGGTAACTTCCTACAATACCTTCACCATCACCATCACCATCCAACCTCCCTTGTGTGAGACCTTGTCCTTTCCATGTTCATAGCACAATAACTTCAGAGAGCTTAGCAGTAATTCTCTGTACCAGTTTCAAACTCTCAAAAGAACATGTTGGACATTCACAGAAACTATTGGTAGTCCTCCCTTTATGATCACAATTGAAGTTGGAATTCCCATCATAAGTGATGACAGTCATATGTTGAGACACCCATGTGACTCACCTGATTTTACAACATTTTCTTTTTGCAATTAAGAGACAACGACAGAGACAGACAGACAGGCAGGCAGGCAGGCAGGCAGGCAGACAGACAGACAGACCATTGGAACTCCAGAACCATATTATAGATACCTATGGATACCTTTTGGGGGGAATATGTTATAACTTTCAATGGTTGTTAAGTGAGGATTATCTGTAATTTGATTGCATAGTTGATCAACTATTACAGATTATTCTTGCCATTATATGTGAATGGCAGCAGTTAGGGCTGTTTTAGGGTAAAATATATTAGTGAATTTAGATGAGAAGTAGGTTTAGGCTTTTATAGGCGATAGCATTATTTTCTTTGTGATTCTAAATATAATATGACATACATTATCTTCCTTTTGCATCTTTTTTTTTTAATGTTGTTGTGTTTCGAGTGTGTCTCAGTGAGAGCCTGTAACCGATAATTGTGTTTGTTTCATTGATTGATTCATATAATGAACTTTATGTCTTGAGACAGAGACAGAAAGCTAATAAGAAATACTAGGATTTTCAGAAAGGAGGTACAATGTTTTAATCGTATTTTTTCAGAAGTAATGAAGTTCATTTTAAAGAGCATGTATGCTAGAGCCAAAATTTAGTACCTAAGACCTTTGTTATGCTAACAAAGAGCAAAGCTTGCACATTTTGATGAAGGTTGAAGTCCAATTGTAGCCTAGGTAAGGCTTTAATGCAAGGTTTGCAGTCCCTGGTATTTTCAGTAGCATCTCCGGTCTATAGCACAGTCCTTTCAACAGTTCCAAGAAGTCTCCACATCCATTTACACTACTCAGATGACCCTGAAGACACAGATAACCTCCAAGTGATCTCAAGAACTTTCTAACAGGTTGCAAAGCACCTTTGGGACAACCATGACCTGAGTGATTAAGCATCTTCATAGACATCCAGGAACATCAGATTTTGCTCCTGGACTGGCAACAGTTATCCAAAATCTGAATGCTTGAGTAGTAAGTAGTAATACTTATTAGAAGGAAGTTTAAATCCTAAGACTTCCAATGTCTCTGGGAAGACCCCTGTGTATGGGCAACATTTGGCTTTGTTTTCTCCTACTTTTCAGTCCAAATAGAAGAGGTTTGAGATTTTCTGTGAAGTTGGAGCAGTCTCATATGTCAATAAATGGCAACAATTCCTGTGACATGCTATCCATAAGTTGGTGATGTGTGTTTGTGTGCCTGCTTGTAATAAAGAAAATGAAGAACATGCTGAAATTAGTGTAGATGAAACTTGTGATTGATATGAGAATCTCCCAGAGGCATTTATGTAGAATTTCACACATTATCCAAACAGCTGTGCAGTTAATATAGCTGTGTTTTAAACCCATATGTTTGAATTATATGACTAAAACTGAAGCTGTTTCTGGCCTATGTAATTCTGCAGCTTCAGTCTCTTCAAGGTTCCTTTAGTGGGTTGAAGAAATAAATATTATCTGTTGTTTCATTGTAACCTTAAGTGGGTTGACCACTGCATCCTGACATCTAGAAGAACTTGGCTTCAATCACTATCACCTCTCCCCTTCAATTGGTCTTTCAAGTTGCCTTGTTAAATCAGAGGAAGCCAAGTCCTGATTTTAAAACAGGGCCAACCCAGCATTTTATGCTACTCAGATGAAACATGGCTTTAACACCCCAAGAGCCTTGGTGATACAGTGGTTAGAATGCAGAATTACAAGCTAATTTTGCTGACTTTCAGCTGCCAGCAGTTCGATTCTCACTGGCTCAAGGTTGAGTGTCTTCCATCCTTCCAAGGTTGGTAAAATGAGGACCCAGATTATTGGGGGCAATATGCTGACTCTATAAACCGCTTAGAGAAGACTGTAAAGCATTCTGTGAAGCAATATATCAGGCTAAGACTTGTGAACATTTTCATGGTGATGAAAGGACAAACTCCATTCTTAGAAAGCACTATATATATATTTTCCACCCTAAATTTACAAAGCATGTGATATTGCAAAGCTGATTTATACCTTTACTATGTATTTATGTGCTTATATGAAGGCTGTGCACATTTACTCATTGAGACTTTTGAGTCACATGTGGAACATGTCACTGCTCAACTACTTATTAAAGCAACCCAACTTTTTCCAGGCCTTTGTGCTGTTTCTGCTTTAAGACCTCTTTTGTTAAAGTTAATGTGATTCTTAAAAGAGGAGTCCCATTTCTTTCATTTGAAAACAGTTAGGCTTTCGTAATGAATAGCAGCACAGTGCTGCATTGAGGTTGCATGAAGTCTGAAGCATTTCTTCCACAACATTTACTAAGCAGCCATAGATCGTTTATGGGTGCATATGTTTGTGTGTGTAGGAACTATCACCCAGCCCTCTCCCAGAAAAATGAAATATCCTAGGAAATATTCAAAAGGCAGAATATTTATCTGGATGTGAAAAGAAAGAAACATGTTTTAAAAGACAGAATAGCTGCCTGTAGCTTCCTGCCCATCTCCACTTTGTCAATGGGCCATTAAGAAGGCCAAGCTAGCTTCTTTACATAATAAAGACTTCTCCATTTCAACTCCAGGGGGATGGGATTAAGGCATGATAATATTGGCCCTTTACTCAACTGACCACATGGCATCTGAGAACTCAACCAAACCTGGATTCAAAATGCAGCCTAGAGAGTTGTCCCTGCATGGCCCCATGGAGTCTGACAACTAATCAGAATACAAGCTCAAGATCAAAGGCCAGAGAGGGCATAAAACCAGGGACTCAGCATCTCCGTCCTTCCTTCTCTTCTTCTCCACCAACATCGAAGCATGTGATCACCTTTTCTGTTCAGGGCTCAAGCCATGTGGTCCTGTCTACCAATAAACCATCTTTCCAAGCAGTCTCCATGTCTCCAGTGTCTTTTTCCCCACTTGGAGCCGAACCCAGAAAGACATTTCTTTCATCAGTGTGTGTGTGTGTGTGTGTGTGTGTGTGTAGTTAATATGTAGATAATAATTATATCTATTCATAAAATATTTACAGCATGCCTTTCAACAAGGCATGTACCAGACAACTCAATCAAAACATCAGAATGTCAGGTTTAACCAGCCAATACAGATCTTTACACAATAGAATTATAGTAATTATATGAATAACCTAACATAAACTAACTGAATTCCAATCACCAAAACAAGAAAACAAATTAAGCATGCAAGTCCCATACCCTGCTAAAGCACACCACCTGAGGTTTTACACAGTAATTGTGGTTTCTTCATTCCTTATGCTTGGGATTAAAATAGATACTTTTCAAAATCCTGCTTAACTATATTAACTGATTAGAAAACCCATTCACAGCCCAGGGCAGTGTCTGAAAAGCCCTTAGCTGTAAAGAAGCCAAGAAGTGTATGGGGGGAGGGGGGAAGACGGCCAGAAATGTCAGAAGTGCAGCTGTCAAAATCATTTGAAGAAAAGTCTACTAAGAAATAATAAAAGAAAGATAAGATGGAATATTTGTATCTAAAGGCAGAAACAGAATGGAATCTTCATCTTGGGCCTTGGTTTTTATAGAGACCCAGTATTGGAGGACCTAGTACTGGAGGCAGGTATGGGCTTAGAGAGAATTTTCCTCAGGACAGTGATAACACTGCTCTGCTGGACCCAGATCAAAGGGGAAAGACCAGTGAGACCTGACAGGAAGTGGTTAGGTTAGTCCAGAACATGTGTAAGAAGACTTACAGCACCTGTTATCAGGAAACCATTTGAAACAGAGAATAACACAGGGTCCAAAACTTCTGAGGAAAAAAGCTTATTGTGGGGAAAGCACATGATGATTATCAATACTAAAAAAAAGAGCAATTACTAATTACACAAATTGGAAACCAAGAGGTGTTGTTGTTCTGATGCTCAGGGACATCTGCTAAAACAGAACTATCAGGTGATCCAAAATATCAAGAGAAACAGAGAGGGGAAAAAATATAAGGGGAAAAAGGGAGAGAAGGAAGTACAGATGGACAGACAGATGAGACACGATAGTTGGATTACGGAAAAGGTGATATATTAAGAGTTAGGAAAGCTCCTAAATTTCACAACAGATGGACCCTGGATGAAAAGTCCTTAATTTTACAGCACTTGGGCAATTGTCACTGTAGTTTCAGTTGGGAAACTGTGAGCATTCTAGTCCAAGACAATTCCTGTAAGAAGAATTATCCATCTGGGTTCAGTTCCAAGTAGGGAGAAAGACACTGGAAACATGGTGACTGTTTGGAAAGATGGTTTTATGGTGGACAGGACCACATAGGTTTTTTGGGTCCTGGGCAAATGAGCATATGGGTGAAAGACAGAGACAGAGAGAGATTTATATCTTCTCTTGGCCCCCACCTTAGAACTTCCTGTTCTTATATAAGGCAGATATCCTGATTGGTTGTCAGACTCCCATGGGGCCATGCAAGGGCAACTTTGTCTTGAATCCCAGTCTTGGTTGAATCTTGCTGGGTGATGATGTAACAAAGAGGGTTGTGTTCTGAAAGGCTGCTGGAAATTCCTATTATGGCTTAATGGCTTTGTCTAGGTTTGGATCTGGAGTGAGGACTAATCCTATCATGTCCTGAGGATGAAGGTCTTTTGTTTTTTAGATGAGCTGGCCCAGCCTTTTGTCTTGTAGATAGCTTGGCACCAGTCTTTCTGGGGCTATTAACAAAGGTGGGACTGCTTTCCAAGAGCATGTTTCTCCTTTTCTTATCCATGGAGGTATAATATTCTGCCTTTTTAATATTTACTAGAATATTTCATTTATCTAGAAGAGGGGTGGGTGCTAACTTTTTACAGTTCAAAAATGGCAATTCTTGGAAGTCTGGCATTCAGACAAATCAGCCATCAAGAAGCCCATAAACAACATTTATGTACCTTTGAAAAAAGACAATAATAAAGCAAAAAAAGAAACAAAAAGACCAAAACACCTCCTCACCAGCAATCAACACTCAGATGAGCAGAGATTATAGCAATAGCAATAGCAGTTAGACTTATATACCGCTTCATAGGGCTTTCAGCCCTCTCTAAGCAGTTTACAGAGTCAGCATATTGCCCCCAACAACAATCCGGGTCCTCATTTTACCCACCTCGGAAAGATGGAAGGCTGAGTCAACCCTGAGCCGGTGAGATTTGAACAGCCAAACTGCAGAACTGCAGTCAGCTGAAGTAGCCTGCAGTGCTGCATTTAACCACTGCGCCACCTTGGCAGCTCAGATTAATACCAAGATTAACATTAGATCAACAGTTAAGAAGTAAACAATACTGCAATCAAGGAATACCAACTAGGACAGTGATGGCGAACCTATGACACGCGTGTCAGTGCTGACACGCGTAGCCATTTGGGGTGACACGCACAGGATTTCATGCGATTCATCCTCGGCTCCTGCACGGCCGCCGAGGATGAAAGAATCTGTGCTGGAGGAACGGGGGGCAGGACGTGTGATCTCCCCCGCCCACACTCACTTACTGTATCGCTGCCGCCCCTGCTGGTAAGGCGTGCATGCCGTGCACACACACGTCATCAGCGCGGCGAGGGAGGACACGCAGGAGAGGAGCGCGGGAACAGTGCGCGCCTCTCTCCAGTCAGGCCGGCACAGAGAGTCTACTCCTGGGACTGTCGGTTATGACCGCACCACAGCAGGGAACAGCGGAGTGCCAACGGGAACTGTGAGCGCCATTAGCAGCAACTATAAATTGCGCAAAATTATGTTTTTGTCGAAGTGACACACAACGCGAGTTATGCTCGATTTTTTGCCGATTTTTGACACACCACGCCAAAAAGGTTGCCCATCACTGAACTAGGCAAACAAGCTAACAGTAAACAACAGCCTAATCAAGAAACCACCAAGAACACTTCCCACCAACACTGACAGAGCAAACCACTAGTAAATAAAGAGAAAGCAAACTCCACTCCCTTCTAGCATGGCTGATGTTACTTGTTTTGGTAACCTGCAAGATTACAACATCTGCAAGACAACAACAAAGTTCTGAGAGCATCAAGAACCCCACAAATAGGGAGGAAGCAGCCTTTTTTTTTTTGCACACTTATGTTGCACAGTAAACTTTGCTAACAACCCCTTCGCCTCAAACAGAAAATGTTTGTCTCTTATCTTTTGCTCACTTCTAGTCATTCTGAGCTTCAAAGCTCGTGTGAATTTGCCTCTGAATCTTAAGATAATTAAGTCAGAAATAATTACTATCTGCATATGCTTCAGTGACACACGTTTTTTGCAGTCCAACCAACATATAGAAGCCCCTATACACACACATATAAACATACACAGTTAATTAGTCAGTGACAGAAGCTAGATAGCATTATTTGGGCTTTATTAGCAGAATGTTTTTCATTCAAACTTGTTTGTGGGTTGCTGCTATACAACAGAGGCCCCTGATGGCTTTATCATGGATCTTTCCACACTTCTTTTCTCATCTTTATTTCATAACATGCATTACTTTAGACATGAAGATAAACATTTGGTTTGCAACACTAATACTTTTATTCCCACATCAAGCATCTATGTCTCAGTTGTCTTTTTTTAACAGCACTGAATTTGGAAAGGGGTGGTGGTATGGACCATATATTAGCTTTTTATAAAACCATAATACTTTCCATAATAGTATTGTAAAATATCATAGAACAAATAGATAACTGCACCACAAAATATATTCTGCCTGTTATACTTTTTACAATGTACTACAAAGAGAAACATAAATTAAGGTGTTTAGGCATTCAGTTCCAAAAGGTTGGGTCAAAGCAGGGGTGGGTTTCAACCGGTTTGCGGTAGTCCCCGCGAACCAGTTGGTCGGCGAACCCAGAAGTAAGTAACTTCCGGGAACGGTGAAGCCCCCCCCCCCCCGTGCTCCTTACCGGTCTTTGAAGGCTTCTGTGCTTCCACGCAGGCGCATGGCACATACAGTGCCTGCGTGATTCTCTGCAAGCAGCTAGAGCATCGCACAGGGGCTACGACGGATGTGTGAACTGCGCACATGCACGAGGACGCCACCGGCCCCATTCCAACCCACCACTGGGTCAAAGCATGTACCTCTCCACAACTTTTTAAAATATTCAGTTTTTCCAAGCATTCCAGGAAATATGCCCTGATTCTACTTCCTCCTGTTTTTAGAATATGGACTATGGAAAGAGAAGGTGTTCCATTAGTCTTTAGCATTTAGTCATGCCGGCCACATGACCACAGAGATGTCTCTTTGGCTTTGAAACAAAGTTCAGAACCGTCCCCTAGTGTCAGGAATGACTAGCACATATGTGTGAGGGGAACCTTTACCTTTAAGGGAAGGGAAGATAAAACAGTATTTGAGGTTTAGCTGAATAGGACTTTAGATCAGAGCAGTGACGTGCAGTCAGGGAAGGCAGGGGAGGCAGAGCCTCACCACTGTCATCATGAAAAGAAAAAAAATGTAAAAGGAAAAAGGCTGAGGTAGTTGCTGCCAGAGTCACAGTGGATGACTCTGCTTAGTGCTTAACTGTTTAAAAAAGCCTCTAAAAAACTGCCCTCTACAGGAGGAGGCAGGAGAACGACGTGCCTCATCTAGTCTGACTTTATGATCACTCGGGCAGAGTTAAGCAAGGGTTAAAAGCCGAAAAATTCCTTATGTAGATGAGGCACGTGGTTCTCTTGCCTCCTCCTGTAGAGGGCGGTTTTTAGAGGCTTTTTTAAACAGTTAAGCAGAGTCACCCATTGGGGACTCTGGCAGCAGCTAACCCAGCCTGACCTCAGCAGCTCTTGCCTTTTTCCTCTTACATTTTTACATTTTCATGATGGCAGGCAAGAGCAGAGTTGAAATCCTCTGCAAAACAGCTGGAGAAGGTATATGGGTCAGAAGGAGGGGGAGGAATTCAAAATTAATCCTCCTGGTGCAACTTTGTGTGTGTGTGTTTGTGTGTGTTGTGTGTGTGTGTGTGTGTTTGTTTGAGAGTGAAGAGAGGGAAGGGGTAGGAGAGGCAGGGAGGGCAGCCCGCCAGCTTTCTTTCTCTGTGCCCGGGACAGCCTGCCAGCAGAGGTGGGTCTTTTGCCCGCTTCTGCTGGCGGGCTGCCGCTTTCTTTCTTTTGCCCAGAGGTGGCAGCCCTCCTGAGCTGCCCACCTCTGGGCAAAAGAAAGAAAGCGCCAGCCCACCAGCTTGCTTTCTTTTGCCCGCCTCAGCTTTGCCTCAAGCACAGGTGGGCGAAAGAAAGTGCTTTAGACAGTAGGGTGTTGGGGGAGAGGAGGGGATGCTCAGGTGCTGCCAGAGCTCAGGGGGGGTGAAAGAAAGAAAGCGCTTTAGACAATGGGATGTTGGGGCCCGGGGGAGAGGACTGCCTCACCAGCCATAAACCTCACCGCACATCACTGGATCAAAGTAGCTAGTTTAGACATCAAGATCTAGTGATTCCCTTAAATATTCATTTTGGTATTGTGAGCAAATGTCTGGTCTTTATAAAATTATTTTAGGGTTTGCAAACTATTAGGCTTAGCCTTTCCCAATCTATATATCAGATTCTTTGTCAGCTACCCAAACACAAAAGTGTTTATTTTCAAGCAAAATTCTTCCAGAATTCTTTTTTGCAAGATTTATTGAGTTGCAAAAATTGAAGCTACAATTATTTCAAGACCGGTGCTATTTTCCATTTAGAACCAATTTATCTTCTTGAATATTAGAGTGGCTGCATTATTATCTTATTTCTAACAGTCTCCCTGCATTCTCGTGAAGAGGCAGGTCTCATCACTGATAACAGCCAAGGTGGCATCTAGTTATTTGCATAATGATATTCTGAATCTTACCAGTCAGTCAAATCATTATATCACAAGTATGCTAGGTGTCTGTGTGTGTGTGTGTGTGTGTGTGTGTGTGCCTGCGTGCCTTCAAGTAGATTTTGGCTGCTGGAGACTGTACTGATCCCTGCAGTTTTCTTGGTAATTTTTCAGAACTGGTGTGCCCTTGCCTGCTTCGCAGGGCTGAAAGAGAGTGAGCTGCCCAAGGTTAGCCAGCTGGTTTTTTATGCCTAAGATGGAACTAGAACTCACAGTCTCCTGGATTCTAGCCTGGTGACTTACCCACTGCAACAAATGGACTTTCACACTGAGCTTATGTTCCCAGAAATAAATGAAAATACTAGACTGCCAGAAACTATACTTATCTAGAATTACCGGTTTGAAGAAATTAGACCTAGCCAAATAGGTGCAGATGATTTTTGTAAAACAGATTGTAGACACTAGGCAATCAGAATAGATCTGGAAGTCATCCTCAAGGTCTTCTAGTCCACCCACCTGCTCAAGCAGGAAACCTTATACCATTTCAGACAAGTGACTGTTCAGTCTCTTCTAAAAAATATCCAGTGATGAAGCACCCACAACTTCTGACAGCAAGCTGTTCCACTGGTTAATTGTCCTCACTGTTAAGAAGTTTCTTCTTAATTCCAGGTCCTGAAACACTATACAGAAGATGTATAGACATGTATTGTACATAATGCAAAGTTGTATTCTTTCTTTCCTCATATCTACAAGAAACACTAAAGTTACATAGGACTGTAATTAAAATAAAAGAACATTTAAATACACTAAACAGGCACACAACTGTTGTCTCCATCCCCAGCTAAATCTGTAAATCTATTCATTCACTTCATCCCATCCCCTGGAATATAATTCACACATGTTAATAGAATGATTAGATGTGTGAATATGTTTGTGCATGGGGGTGATAAATGGTTGGATTCTTTCTGGTGATCTTGAGAATTGTCTGTAATGCAGTTTTATTTTTTCAAACTTACAAGTGTCTCATCATCTGCTGGTCCCAGTTGGGCTGTTCCTTGCTCTGACTTGGATAATAAGGGTTATCTATTTTCATTTATTCTCCATGTGGGTTCAAAGAAATAAGAACAGCTCTGACATCTTGCCAAGAATTCAGGTCACTCGGGCATTCAGCTTTTGCAAGGCATGCTGGAATATAAAGGTTCTAATTGTTACTCCCTCCCTCCCGTGATGTAATTCTTTCCTGTTGCAGGTTCAAATCCCATTTGCAGTGTGTTAGAACAGACGTGTAAATTTACGCACATATGTGTGAATGATGTCCTAATATGCCTGCAGATACAAATGGATTTTGAATCTCCCTTTCATCACCATAATGAGTAGAACAGAAACATACAAACCTTGGAAAATTCTCCCTGCTGTCATATTTCAATCAAAATACACCCACCCGCCACCTTTCTTTTCGAAGTATACCTTTAAGCAGGTAATCTGCACAGAGCTGTCTTGTAGGTCAAGGTTATTTTTAGCTTTAACTTACTCCTTTTGCTATTTTATCCAAGCAAGATTAATAATAGTAAATGTCAGGGGAATTTGGGAAAGCCCAGAAGTGATAAATCAAGCAGTTTTCCTAGCCACTCTATTATTGTTTCAGATTCTCTGAAGAATAAGAAATGCACTCTTTTGTATTTAAACGTAAAGAGTGCATTAAAAAAAAATAGTTAGGAACAGACTCTCTTCACTTTCAGTTGCTTGAAGCATCACCATACAACAAGGATTCTTTGGAGACCGGGGGGTGGGTGGGTGGGTGGTTCCTGCCTCTGATATTTTACTTATATGCTATATAGTAAGCTAAGAGAAAAAAAATTGATATAAGATCTCAGCATTTTCCTTTTCCTACATTATAGATTTAAAACAGAGAGACAAACAGATGCAGGCATCACTAGTAGGTATCATACCTACATTCCCTATAAAATATTTCTTTTGCTGTGTTTTGAGATTAGACTCCTACACAAACTTGATTCTTAACAACTTCATGGATATGTCCATGTAGTTATCCTGGCAACAGTGTGGACTTTGTTTGCTTTTGCTCTTTTTTACCTTTACAATCTAAGCTACAGCTTTGGGATTTCTGAGTGGTCACACATCCATGTACTAACCAGACCTGACCTTGCTTAGCTTTTGGAGATTGGTTATGATTAGTTAGGAAAGAATAGTAGTATTTATGGGCATGTTTTTGGCCTGCTAATGGCTCAATTACTTATCAGGTTATATACAGTACAGTCTGCATTTATAGGTGGTATGGAGAGTGATATAGTTAACCATACTCAGAAAATGATGGCTGTGCATGTGTAAGGGAAAGAGAGAGAGAAGGAGGGAGGGAGGGGAAGCAATGCAGATTTTTCTTATCCAAGGAATACAAACACTAGAAATAGGAAGGTCTATAATGGGTCACTTTATTTGGTCCATCTAATACATCATACTTTAATACTGGGATAGTTCACACATCTCATAAACCCAAGTTATTTAATTACAGTTACTAGATCTAGTAGCCTGGCTCATTCATCATCCTAAACTTCAAATATTTTCTCATACAAAAAGTATAAATCATTTCTGGTGCCTGCATTTCAGGATGTGGAGAAGATGCCAGGCAGGAGATATTTGGTTGATGAATTCTTTACCTTCAGATGGAACATCACAGTTCCTCTTACTCTGTTCTGTTTACAAAAAAAATATTCAGCTTTGAGAAATTCCTGCTAGGAATATTTTATTCTGCTTGCAGATTCATCAGAATCTGTTTTTCTTACATTAAACACAAGTTTTTCAAATTGGTATGTGTTTGAAAAGTAACTGGGTAGAAAATAGTAATAAGGTTTTGCTACCTGCTGTGGCTTTACTCAGTGAATTGGATCATAAAATATTTTTGAATGGTGTATTTCTCTTTGCTTTTAGACTTTCTTTTATGAGAAATTAGACAAAGTCATAATAAAATCATTGGTACACTGCATATAACCATTAAATACAAATGTATAAGTATTATATAAACCAAAAATTACTCTGGTCAATTGCCATAATCTCCAGAGTTCAGTGAATGATCATCTTTCCTCATTAGTAATAACCCAGCAAAGTCCCTGCTTCACACTTAATGTTTTTGTTCCCCAGCCTTTTTTCACAGGCAATTTACAGAATTGTTATGCAAAGCAACTTCTACACCTTATTGCCCAACAAGATAAAAGTCTGTCAGAGAAGAACGCTAGTTCTGTGTAGAATTATACCCACCAGCCTGCCTGCTCACTCATATGGAAGCTTGATGCATCAGAGCTCATAAATGCACAGGCGCTTCCATCCAGCAAGGTGTAGATGACTGAATGTATTATTAGTGCTTAGGAAAATGCAGGGTAGGGTAGCATATTTTTTGGAAATTGGAATTTGCAATCCTTGGGATGTGTGCACATTGCTTACCCTGCTCTGCTAGTGCCAAGAGGATTTAAAATATGTGAAACATCAGTGGAGTTTCACATTTGCAGCTTAACACATTTTCTAACAATCTGCGAAGATTGCTAGTGAAATAGAAGTTCTGTCTGCATCCTGAAATAACGTGGCCAGCTTGTTCAGATTGTGAGAGCATTTTAAAGTTTATAACAGCTCATTCTTCTGAATTTGTAACTGTGAAAGGTTATTTATTTAATATTCATCTAGAACTATGCCACCCGGCTTTTATCGCTAAAAAATGGCTAATAGTGGTTTGTGTTTAAGAGAGCTTTTTTATTTTTCTTTAAAAAAAAAAAAAAACACAAACATGTCATCATTTGTCAATCATTAAGACATTGAAGTACAATTTTTTTTTTGTTGTGTATACCCCTCCCTCCCTCCCCCCCATCCCCCCTCCTCCTTCCCCCCCCGACTTCCCAGAACCCGTACACGGTATGGATTTTTAACTAGCACAGTCTAAAATCTATTGAGAAAAAAGAAATAAAGAAATTAATGACATTCTAGATTGAACTTAGCTTCTTCTTACTGAACTGACTTTTAACAGTTTAAATCATTTCTGATCTTAAGCGGTTTGTGTTTAATTGTGTGAGTCCATCAGCATCAGAGAGATTCATAGGAACAATCCCTTTACTTTATTCCCTGCTGCCTCTTGCATGCCCCAAAGAACTCATGTGAGCATATATGGGCAGAAGCCTTTGCAATATGAGGAAAAGAGATGCTATATGGCCATACCTGTTGGATGTCACCATAGAAATCTGATTTTGGATGATGAATTTGTGCTTGGACTATTGTTCATCTTTGAACATGATTTAAATACATGCATATTCCACTGAAGTATTTCACTTGCTTGGCTGGTCTCAATTTAATGCAAAATGAAAGATGTTGAAGTCTGTAGAGATTCTTAGTCATCCAGGTTATAGTTGTCCCAAAGGTGCTTTTTTCAGGAAGCAACTTGACTTTTCAGGAGGCAAAAGTCCAGTTGCCTCCCAAAAACATTTTCAGGAAAGATATTGAAGCATTCATTTAAAATAGATTTAAGAACATGCAACCAATCATACATACATACTGATTCTTGTTGACAACAGTGATTATACTTTTGACGGCTTGAAATCTATCTTTGTACAGCATTTTGGTGTACCTCAACATCCATGGCAGATAACCTTCCTAAACTAGCATCTTAGGTACCATAAATATAGAAACACTATACATCAACATCCCTATAAATATGGACTTCAAACCATCAAGAACTTCATCACTAATATCAAGATTGCATATTTTGCCCTCACAGAGTGTAATTTTGTAGTCACTCATAGAATTATTTGATCTTTGCTGATAACATATATCAGCAAATTGGTGGCATAGCTATAGGCACACAATATGTGAACATATTCATGAATTTCCTACAACAATGCTTTCTCAGTTTGTATCTCCTTAAGTCCCTTATCTGAGAATCACTGATGACATTTTCATAATCTATAAACTATCATCAGATTCTTTGCTTAAATCACATTGACAGAGGTGGTCAACTGATGGAATTAAACCAGGCATTAAGGGACTTCTTTTACATGTTCTTCTTCTAATGTAATAAATGCCATCATCTTTCAGCAATGCCTCTCTTCATTCTAATTTGGACAAATAGGCCAGAAATTGCACAAAAGAATTAATGAACGCAAGTTTGACAGCAGGATTCAAAACAAAGATAAAACTGTATCAGAGGGTTTTAACCTCCCAAGATATCCTATTACAGATTTCAAAGTAGCTATTTTGGAACAAATGAACTACGCCAGCACAACAGAGCATGAGATTATACAACTCACATATATCAACAGATCTCTGAAGGTCTTAACAAACAAGATGTGTTTTTAACACATTACAAATGCTGGTTGATGAGATGCTTGTAATCGAACTTATATAAAACCTGAATCTGCATAATTGACCTTTCTCCACTTTGCCCCATCATTTTGCCTCATCCCAATTTAAATCTGTTTAACTACTTCAAACATTGTGAAGTACAGTTCACAAACACTTATGCCTTTTGAAAACATTTGTTAGTCTGAAAAAATGCTACCAGACTGCTGATTTTTTGAAATTGTGGGAGATTCTTAAAAAAAAATAATGTTTCTGTTTTTATAAAGGAAGAGGGATATTACTTCACTATGCACTGGATAAATCAGAGGCAATACAATCAGTATCCAGTTTGAAATAAAAAGAAGCAATGCTTGGGTAGTGATAATCATGGTTAACTAACTAACTCAGACCAAGCAATAATTAGTTAAGGATGTTATCTGTGAGCTCTAGACCATGGGTGTCAAGTTCGATTATGTCACGTGAAGTATTGTGACATATCGCAACATTTTTTGTCTTTGTGGAGCCAGGGTGGGTGTAGCATGTGCGTGAAACATCTGGTCCAGTTGGGCTGCCAGTTTGACAGGCCTGCTGTAGACTTATGAAGCATGTAGATTGTATCATGTCCAAAAGTATTTGAGCTCTACAGATGTGAGGACAACATGGAGAAAATGTGGATTGGTTTGAAAGTAGATTGGGAATGTCGCAGGCCTATAATTCTTGCAGGGAAATATTTATTTATTTATGCCCCATCTTTATTATTTTTATGAGTAACACAAGGTGGAAAATACAGCTAATATTCCTTCTATTTCCCCCAAAGCAACAACCCTGTGAGGTGGGTTGAAAGGAAAGAAAGAGAGAGTGGCCCAAAGTCATCCACCTGACTTTCATTGCTAAAGTGGTACTAGAACTCACAGTCTCTCAGTTTCTAATCTGGTGCTATAACCATTAAATCAAACTAGCTTTTTCATCTTTGCTCATGGTCTCATATCTCTCTTTCCAAGTAAATAGTTATTACAAGCATATTTTTCAAAATGCAGACCAAGTAGTATTGTTGTATGCAATTATATGAACTGATTGTATTTTGATTGCCCATCCATTATAACAAAAACTTGACAGTGGAAGAAAAATTAGGAGGAAGGGAGCTCTAAAAAGCCTGCTTGGATACATGACAAATATCTCAGAAAGATTAATATAGTTATCTAAATAAATTAAACTTCTATGTTAGCTAGTGAAGAATAGTTGTGAAAAAACACAATTTTCTTGTTATCATAATTGTACTTAATATAATGCAAATAAAACACTGGAAATGGTTAAAATAGGCATTTATCACTATGCCTGTGTTTGATTGAAGCAAGATTAGAAAATGAATATCTATAAAAATGAGTGTTAACCCTGCTACATAAAAAAATTCACAAAAGACCAAACCTTCTTCATTTGGTTAGTTACAATATTGAGTTTTATTTAACAAGGTTGATTGATTCATTCATTCATTATGTATCACCAAGTTCTATCAACTCTTAGCAATCATATGGATAAATTTTCTTATATTAATTTTCCCCAATATGGTCTTTCAGATCTTGCAGTGTGTACCCATCTTTATTGTAAATGTGGATGGACATCCACCTTGCTGTTAATCATCCTTTTCTCTCTTTTCTTCCACCTTTACACCTTTCCATCTATATAGATCATTTTCTATAGAACTGTCTGCAATCCTTTCCTTTCTTCTCCTCTCCTTTCCTCCACTCCCCTTCCTTTTCCTTCCCTTCACATTCTGCCTTTAAGTCAATGTTGACTCCTGGCAACTACCTAAACTAATCCCTGCAGTTTTCTTGTCAATGTTTATGGGAAGTGGTTTGCTTTGGCTTCTTCATAAGGCTAAAAGATAAGGCTAAAAGACAGGCCCAATGTCACCAAGTTGGCTTTATATTTAAGGTGGAATTAGAATTCACCATCTCCCAGGTTTCTTAATAACTTAAATTTATTTGCTGCCCAGTTGTTTTGTTACGAGATTAGTGGCGAATAAATTCAATAATAAATAAATGATTTTTTTTTAAAAAAAAGTGGTTTGAGCTGTTGAATTATCCATTTGTTTTCTTGGCTTTCTCAAGGAATCTTCTTCAAACTCAAAAGTGTCAAAGCTCTTTTTGTACTGCTTGTTCAAACTTCAACTTTCATTTTCATAGAGTATTATAGGAAACGCCATTGCCTGCACTATTCTGCTCTTTGTAGTTTTGACCAATCTCTGCATCTGAACATCTTTCCCAAGAAATTTATGACTGTTCTACCAAATACTAGTATGCAGATCTCATTATATACCAGTATATCAGATGCCACAACTTGGCCAGAATTTACATGAAAATATATTTTAAGATTTATATCTCTGGCATTCCTGGAAAAAAAATAAACTTGAGATTTTGTAGGATGAATCATAGTTCAAGAAAACCAAGCTGACAGATGCAATGGAGTTTATTACTTACATAGGAAGAAGAGATTACGCAGTACTGTATTTCTAAATAGAGATAATATTTGCCAGTGGTAACATAATAGATACCCTGCAGCAATGGCTATTCTATTACTATCCCCAGATGTGTATTGCTATATCAAATTAACTGTTAGTCCATCTAATGACATATTATTTATACCAAAGGTCAATCCTACCAAATTTGTTCCAGATATATGGGGATGTTTTTATTGTTGTTGATGATGTTAGATAGATGATAGATAGTTAGGTAGGTAGGTAGGTAGGTAGGTAGGTAGGTAGGTAGGTAGGTAGGTAGGTAGGTAGGTAGAGATAGATAGATAGATAGATAGATAGATAGATAGATAGATAGATAGATAGATAGATAGATAGATAGATAGATAGACAGACAGAGAGAGAGACAGACAGACAGACAGACAGACAGACAGACAGACAGACAGACAGAAGATAGAGGATGGATGGGTGGATGAATAGATTACTGATAATCCAAGGTAAATAAAGTGGGACTCCATCCAAGTTCTCTGAAGGGGATCAAATTGTTTAGGCTTGGTCTATCATCATGAATGCCTGTAGGGAGTAATATGAAATAACTATTGTTATGTGCATCATAACATCATTGTGCAGATTATGCAAATTACTTAATTTGCAGATATGCAAATTACTTAATTACAACAGGGTTTTTATCAGATTCCATGATGCTGCCATGACATGTGATATCATTGAGACTTATGTTTCATAATTGAGATTTCTAGGCTTTCAGATCATGATATCTTTGGGCCTTACTTTCTATATTGATGTACCACTCAATTGTTTGGCATTATCTCCCTCAGTTATTTAGTTTTCAGACATTAAGGTCTTATTTGGCTGTTTTAAGTGCTGGCTGGAAAACATTATTGCTTGAGACTATTTTAGAAACTTCATATAGAAGACACAATTGCTAGCACAAATTTCTCCATGTTATATAGTTATATATAATTTCTCCATGTTATATAGTTGATATAGAGTCTTCACATTTTCACAATTCAAACTCAAAATGATTGAAATTTCTAACTCCTCTATGCTGTTTTCCAATGAGTAATAATAATTGAGCATTGAAATATTCCAAATTTATTGCTGATGAGTGTAGTATGTCCTGAACATAATGGAAATCCATAATCAAGACTCATCTAACTTTCTCACATTTAACAAAGGCTTCAAATCTTTATTATTTATGGTTCATTATTGTTATTATGATGCATTGCAGAAAGCCAGATGTTTAGATTGGATTTGGCATTTTAATCTACCCATTGAGTTCTTTGGAATGATCATAATTACTAATATGGGAATGTTATAATAATCAGGTGGATTAGACATTTCTAAAGGATATTTTATTTAAAATAAAATAAATATTATTACTAAAAACAAGTAGACATTTGATAATTTTTGTTCCCAAATTCTCCATGTAATTTAAAAGTACATTAAGTGTAATATTCCATTCCAAATAAGTTTGCATTTTAATGCTTTATGAATGTCTGTTGAAAGATAAGTTGTTGATTTCATGATTATTTCAGTAAGAAATAGTTTTGATTTGGACAACTTTCAAATGTTAATAAGCAATCAGCCATCCAGTATCCATTGATATTGCTTTGGGGTTGATGGATCATTTCCTGTAGGGCTATTTGCTGTAAAAATGCAAGGTTATGGCATGAACTCCGAAGGAAGGGAGGAGATGTTTATTTGCAAAGCCTGCATAACAAAAATAAAGGAAAAGGGAATGTGGACAGGTCGGACCTCTTTCAATGTAGAAAACAAGAGCTGACTATCAGGCAAATCATTCAAGACATATTGCTAAGATAAGGAATAGGGCTAAGACAGAGTCATTAGAAAACTTGCTAGAAGTCTTCTAGGATGCCTATTACTTAACTTTTAGAAATAGAGTTGAAGTAGAACCAATAGAATACTTATTAGATAACCTTTGAAGTGTTCACCACTGAGCAGCAGTGGTGCAGGGGTTAGAATGCAATACTGCAAGCTACTTCTTCTGGCTGCCATCTGCCTGCAATTTGGCAGTTCGAATCTCACCACGCTGCCGGTTGACTCAGCCTTCCATCCTTCAAAGGTCGGTAAAATGAGGACCCACATTGTTGGGGGCGATATGCTGACTCTGTAAACCGCTTAGAGAGTCTGTAAAGCACTGTGAAGTGGTATATAAGTCTAAGTGCTATTGCTATTGCCGTTATTAGTTAAGACTTAGAAATAGGGATGGCACAGAACCAATAGAGGACTCTTTAGATAATTTTCAGGATGCCTATTAGGCAATGCTTGTTTATCCTGCCTTGAAAATAAAACTGTATAAAAGTTTGTTGAATACTTGGTTCTGGGTCCCAACATTTTGCTGGCTAGGGCCCCTTTTGCGGAAGCACTTCAATAACAGGAAACAAAACCTGTACCTCATATCTGGTGTTCTTCATCAGCTTTGACATTAGAGTCAGACCTGAATTAGGAACAACAGGGTTTTTATCAAACTATGTCTGCACCATTGCCAAACCGTTATCACAATATTCTATCTAAAGCTATCTATTACTACAACCAAAATAACATCAGTGTTGAATAATTCTTAATTTTTATCTAGGGTAGTTTGGATAGCTTATCTCAAGTTTCTGATCAGAAAAATATACACACAACTGCCTCAAGAGCTTTCTAACATTATTGATTTTTGCAATGTTTAATTATGCAAGGGGGAGAGTGAAGCATGCTTTAAGATAGACATAGTAGACATAACACTTATGGGATCTATTCTGGTTTTACTCTCTCAGCATAATTCACAGTTTCATTATCCTATTGTAGCATCTGTGCATTGGAAGCTGGCAGACTATTACAGAGAAGAACTAAGATCAACATTTCCTGAAAGTGATACCTTTCCCTAACGAGCAAGGTGTTGTTGTTGGGGTTTTTTTGGTTAAATATAGTAAAGCACTTAAATCTAAAACCTTTCTGCTTACTTTAATGAAGAATATATGACAGGTTTTATTCCTGTATGGAAGAACTGAAATGTTGAAATAACAACTCATGCCAATTTGATTTTCAAGAAACAAAATCTATGGGGATTCTCAGTCATCCAGGTCATGGTTGTCCCAACGGTCCTTTTTCAAGAGGCAACTGGACTTTCTGGGTTTTTTATTTCTTTAAAGATGTTTCTCATTCAAAAAGACGCTTTTTGGATGAGAAGTGAAACATCTTCAAAGAAAAACCAAAAAAGCTTCTTGAAAAATCTTTGGTACAACCATGACATGGATGACTGAGAATCTCCATAAACATAAAGCAAAAAGAAACAGCATCTTTGGGACAAGAAATAAAGTAGAAAAGATGGCAATTGAAATAGAATGCTGCAAAGAGTGTTTTGCATTTAGATAAAAACAATGTAGGGTTTTCTTTTTCTTTTGTTTAATTCTGTCCAATTCTTTAAGAATGCCTAGAGTAGTCCCTGAAGTTTTCTTGGCAAGGGTTTTCAGAAGTAGTTTGCCATTGCCTGCTTTCCTAGGGCTGAGAGAAGTGGCTGGTTCAAAGTTATCCTGCCTGCTAAGATACTAGAATTCACAGTGTCCCAATTTCTAGCCTGCTTTGACCACTGCATCAAACTGGCTCTTAACAATGATGATGCTATGATTTTAAAAAAAAGTCTTGACTATTTATTTTTAAAACAGACACTTGCAAAAATAACCAACAAAAAAATAAAATGCTTAACTTTCTCTCTCAGGTATATTATCTTCTAAGGTGATCAATACTTTGTGTAAAAATACTACACATAGGCAAAGAAAGAGTAAGCAAAAGATGGCCTGAAACCACAACTGTTTTGTTCTTTCACCTTTAATATCACATCCAACTTTTCCCCTTCCATGAACCATCAGTTAAATAATTGAAAATGCTCCAGGCTGTTTCCAAGCTTTCGCTAAAGATCTTTTTCACAATATTTAGAAACTGTTAAGGTATTTTTTTTTTCACCCAGTTAAAAACACAGTGAACAGACTGTGCATATATATATATATATATATATATATATATATATATATATATATATATATATATATATGTGTGTGTGTGTGTGTGTGTGTGTGTGTGTGTGTGTGTGTGTGTGTGTGTGTGGATGTGGATGTGGATGTGGATGTGGATGTGGATGTGGATGTGGATGTGGATGTGGATGTGGATGTGGATGTGGATGTGGATGTGGATGTGGTTATGGATGTATGATCTTTTCCAGGCCTAAAAATCTGGGACCAGAAAGTTACATACAGTCTAAGAAAGCTGTTCTATTTGGAGCTTTGAATAATATATTATATTTTCAATGTTACGTAATCAAGGGCAGACACATATTCTTCTAAACAACTGTATTATTTCCTTTTCAAAAACAAGTATTTTTTGTCACAGCCTTTTATTAGGCTTTGCACAGCTTAACAGGTCTCCATGTTGCCTACTGTAATGAACATTTTGCCAAAGTACACAAGGTTCACAACTATTTGCTCCAATTCTTGAAGTTGAAGTTGTTAGCTTCACATTCCCTCTCAAACACAAATATCTTGGGCTTTGATACACTTATTTTTAAAAATATGCTCTTTATTGAAAAATATAATTTATCTAATCTTTACTGCATTTGATGTGGATTCTTGAAAAACAACAAGACATTATCTGCATTTAGATGTTACACTCACATTCATGGCTTCAACCAACACATTATAAATGTCATTTCAGGCATTCCTCATGTGTGTATCCATAAACCTCTCAGTATTTTTTTTAGAAACCTCCAAAATTAATAATAAAAATAAAGATTTCACTGGCTAAATTTTATGAAATTGATAAAGTTTGAACCATGGAATTGCCTGTGACACTCTATGGAAGAGAAATATGAAGAAATATGAAGAAACAAAATAGAAAGAAAACGGATGCTTTTGAGAAGACATCTGTGCATACTTTAGATAGCCATTAAAACAAGCCAATGAATCATCAAAAAATTCACCTTTAATATTCCATGAGGTTTTTCCCTTTCCATGTAGCACCAGTTAAAAAAATTAAAAATGCTTTAATCACTAGAGGCATAAATGACCAGGCTCAAGTTTTCCAACCTCAGATACATTATTCAAAGACCTGGCTCCTGAAAGATCCTTTGTTGGTGGGAGAAGTAGAAGGAAAGAGAAGAAGTTGACCAACAGGTGGATGAGCACAGTTACAGCAGGGATAGGAACCACTGCACCATTGGGAGACCTGAAAGATTAGGTTAAGAAAAGACTATCATGAAGAAAATCGATCTATATGTCACTAAAAGTTAGCAATGCCTTGATGTCACATAGTCAATCCATTATTTCGATGTCTCACAAGATATTGACATTCTCACTGCAAACTGTTATAAGAGTTTGGGCACGTTTAATCCATTCTAGCTTTTCTTATAAAAAGGTTGGATAACCAAGTACTTCCCAGGAGAACACCTTTATTTATTTCTTCTTTGAGAACTCACAAAAAGCACAGGTGTGCATTATGAGGCTTTGAAAGTGTTCATGAAATCTGATGGCTAATGTGGCTTGTATCTAACGTATTGTGAAAAAAAGAAAAGAATATGCCTTTGAACTCAATTGCTGGCTATGGTGTTTGATTTTTTTCTTTCTTCGAGGAAATTGTGGGAGGCTAGGAGTGGAAGAAAGGTGTATGTTTAAAGCACATCAAAGAGGAAAGTAAACATGAAAAATTGTTTGGCAGCCGCAACCTGAAATTATGTTTATGAGGTAACTGAAATGATATGAAGGGGCTGCATTCTACATGCTGAATAAATCAAGCTCTCATCTCCAGATAGTTCTCATACTAAAAATGGCTTCTCCTCATTTGTCTGCTTTGCAGGCACATCTTTCTCTTTTGCCTCTGCAGCTCTTCATAACCAAACATCTTCCAGTTGTTCAATGCTATATTATTTATGGGACTAGTGCAATTTTCTGAATGGAGGAGGAAGGCAAGAACAAAGATCAAAAGAGGAATGCCTCAGAAGTTTACTCAGTACACATTTTAAAGCCGAGTCTTCTGATGCTTTAGCACAAATACATTGAACAGCCACCCTCAATTTATAGCATTTTGCAGTGCAGTTCTTGACTCAGAAAGGAAGAAAGAGTAGAAGAGATGAGGGAGAGAGGAAGAACAAAAAAAAATGTTCCCCAACAAACATAAATGAGTATATATAAGATATGTGCACTATAGTTTCTAATGTTTAGAAGGAATATATTTGGGATAAATTACATACTAATGTGGATAACTGAGGCAAAGATAATGGAAAATAACTATTTAATGAAAAAATACATTTTAAACAATATTCATTTTCATGTGCAACTTCAAATATATTGTGTACATGTAGGCAAACATGGAGTGGAATAGACTCATGAAAGAATTAAGGCATATTGTGGTAATTTAAAAGCACAGTGATACATTCATCATTACTACTAATTCAGTATATTCATTCATTCATTCATTCATTCATGTACTTATTTATTTATCCAAAGTTATTTAATTGCCTATCTCATAAAACAAGTGACACTAGGCAATATATAACAATGTTATAAAACAATAGTTAACAAATAACAACAGTTTTTGGGAGAGATGGGCTGTTTCTAACTTTGATAAATAAAATAATTATTACAAAACATTAACAACTCTGAACACCTTAATAGAGTATGGGTGTGTAGAATAATTGAGTAAAGCAATAATCTTAGCAATAGCACTTAGACTTATATACTGCTTCATAGTGCTTTTACAGCCCTCTCTAAGCAGTTTACAGAGTCAGCATAGTGCCCCAAACAATCTGGGTCCACATTTTACCCACCTCAGAAGGATATAAGGCGGAGTCAACCTTGAGCCTGGTGAAATTTAAACTACCAAACTGCAGCTAGCAATCAGCTGAAGTAGCCTGCAGTACTGCACTCTAACCACTGCACCACCTCAGTTCTTGAGTATGAGTGAATTTACAGAGTCAGCATAGTGCCCCAAACAATCTGGGTCCTCATTTTACCCACCTCAGAAGGATGTAAGGCTGAGTCAACATTGAGCCTGGTGAGATTTAAATTACCAAACTGCAGCTAGCAATCAGCTGAAGTAGCCTGCAGTACTGCACTCTAACCACTGCACCACCTCAGCTCTTGAGTATGAGTGAAAATTTGTCTAAAATGACCCACCTGTGATGCTTACCAAGAGTCGAAGGAATTATCTATCTTTATAGTCTAGGATAGGGATGTCAAACTTTCAGGCCAAGGGCTGGGTGCATCACGTGCTGGCCATTCCCATGTTCGGTTTAGCAAAGGGAAAAAAGTCACGATACGTCATATGATGCTGCCGTGATGATGCAAGTTTGACACCCTGGTCTAGGATGTGGGTGAGCAGAATATTTGCTCCAAGACCACAATCCTCTATGGACCGATCCATTGCACAAACCAATTCATACACCTGGACTAGGTTGACATGTAAGGCTGGCATGCAATGTCCCTACCCTTTAGGGCATTCTGTCCACTGAAGTTAAGAAAGCCTCTATCCTTCTAGCTGTCCGTAAACCCTTAAAGACCTGGCTTTTCCCTCAAGTACTGGGATCAGATTGGATGACTGCACATTAGAAATTTGACTTGATGCCAGGCTTTTAATGTGCTTTAATGTATTTGGTTTTATAGTTTTGATGTGGTTTTATATGTTGTTTTCACTTTTGATTGGGAGCCACCCAGAGTTGGTTAGAGGATGGGGGGATATATAAATGTTTTAAATAAATAAATAAATGCCTAATGGGAGATACAATAAATATATTTGTTTTAAATGTCTGTATCCCACTTCCATCATTACAATCCTAAGTATCTCACAGCAGTAGTATAAATACAGTACACTATAATCATAAAAACAATAATAATCATTAGACATTAATGTACAAAATCTCAACTGTAACAATCCATAATCCTACCGTCAATATCACACCCCATAAATCATCAGAATCTCATCATCCATTTCAGGAACCTCCCACCGTTCTTTCCTCAGTCCCCAACTGCTCTTTGGAAAAGCTCACTTGGAAGAAATAAGAGTTTGATCCCTTGCCATAATATTCTCAGCAGTTTATTTCAAACTCAACTGGTGTCAGCATAAAAGAAGCTTTTTCACTCTGGGGGAAAAAATTATGTTGCTATGACGTGCATTCAAAGAATCAGGGTCTATGAAGTAAAAGCTTCACTTTGCCTGAGGGAGACAAGAGACTGAGCTGGCTTCAGTGGTTTTGGAGAAACAGAATGGAGCAATAAATAGACTATTTATGGCAAGTGAAATCTTAAATTAAGCTGTTCTTAAATTCCAAGGAAAAAAAGGGCTAGTCAATGAATCTGTAACTAGTAATCTTGGTGCCACTAGACTCCCTGGTTGTTGTCAGCCAGTGACAATACAACAACTTATGACAGCATAAGTAATACTGCATTGGAACCCATTTATTTGGGACCTGTCAAGTAGTCCAATGTCAAACTTGTTTCATTATACTTGTGACAATGCATCAAATACGTGAGGATGGTCGTATATCAAAAGGGATCAAATTCACTGGCCTTACATGTTTCATCTTCTCTCCTAGGCTATATACCCTCTCCATGAAACTGGAGAAGGTTTCCATGAAGTGTTAGAGTGGGGTATCAACATAATCATAAATTGATTCCCAATTCTGTTGATCCTTACTGTCTACTTCCAAGGAAGCTAGAGGTATTCTTCAATGTTATGAAGAATCAAGTGCTTCAACATTGAGCTTCTTGAGGGGAAACTGTTGTGGCCCAGCAGGAGCCATTGAAGCTGCCACCAGACTCCGACAGCTAGGGGCCCTATGAGTTGGCCCTGGAAGATGTGGAGGGCCCTGGACAGGGTTCCGACTCTGAGCAGGGCACAGAGAGACTGGTTGGCCACCAGGTGGCACCTGAGCCTTGGATCAGTGGGGAGGAGACAAGGGAAAGTGATCCAGAAACCAACAGTGAGTTGTTCCGGGATGCATGCCGTCAAAGAGCTACTCGGCATCAAGAACAACTATGTAATTACAGGAGGTAATTACGCTCAGCTGATGGTCATTAGGCTCCTCTCCAGACTATAAAAGAGACTGCTTGTGCCACGCCCTTCTTGCAGAAGTCAATGCTTGGACTAAAGAGAAACTAACTTGGCAGGCTGGATTGCTGCCAGAGTTTGTTTGAATTGCTGCCAAGGTTTGTTGGACTTGCTGCCAAAGTCCTTATCTGTTTATGTACTTGGCTTTCAGCCACTGAGATTCTGGTCTTGTTATTAAAGGACATTCTCATTAAGCATGTCTCGGCTTTCGTTACTGGATGGAGGAGGGGGTCAGAACAGGAACAAGCTGTATTTTAATCCAGACAATAAGGATGCACTATTGGTAAATAAGAAACTGGATTTAGAGATGAAAGTTTAGCTTCTTTGGGGCAGGATTGCACTTCTCTTGAAATAACAGTGTCATAATTTGGAACTACCCTTTGAAATTGCCACCTGGTTCACAAGAGGCACATACAGCAAAGGCATTTTTGCATAATCACATCAGATATGTCAGGTGCAACTCTTCCTAACCAGTCAGATTTGGCGGTGCCTATCCAAAAGAAAAGATATAATTGATTAAAGATATAATAGACTGTTGCAATGGACTGTTCGTAGAGCTATACTTTAAAAGGGGTGAGAAATAACAATTGATGCAAAATCCAATAATGTATAGAAGATCTTTACTGAAAGGTTTGCATTGCCTATCACTTAATGAACACATTTAATGCATTGTTATTTCTTTTTAAAGCCCAATATCTTCAATCTGTCTAATTAAGTGACTGCATCTTTATTACAAAGCTGTCTGGCTGTTAAGAACTGCAAATAAGCCCCATTGGAAAATGTCTGAGCTACTGCAAGCTTATTTTTTCTGACATAAAGGAGAGGAGAGGGCATTTTAAAGTGAAGATATTACTAAGGGTGCTTTTGGGGTTTTTTGTGCTTTTGAGTTATTTTTGACTCCTGAAAACTTCCTGGGCTAATCCCTGAAGTTTTCTTAGTAAACCAAGTGCATCTTCTAGATTAGGGTGTCAAAGGCTATACAACTGAAGAGATTGTAGTTGTTGTAAGAAGCAGTGGAGTCTGTCTTCCTGGGAATCTTACAAATTTATAAATAAATCAACTTCACCCCTAAAATGAAGAAGGGGTATTATCTATCCCTGCAAATTATTAAAATAAAAGTTTTGGGCCAATTCTAATGAAAACTTCAAGATTGTTCCCCAGTGTTAATATTAATACAACCTAATTTGGACATCTGTGATATTTATTAACCTTAGCCTGAATTGAACTTCTGTTCTTTAGAAAATTCTGTCATTTTCTATCTTTTCACAAGAAGATTACAAAAACTCAGGGAGAATTGAGAACACAAAGTTAGTTTAACCTTCACCTGTAAGGTGAGTTATATTTTCCTTTTTGTGCCTCATTTGAGTTCACTTGGATTCAAACTGATCCATGGCACCCTGTATTCAAATGAAGAGCTGGTATATATTTGAAATAAACTTTCAGCACCATAGAAGGTCTAACCAAGTTCGTCTCAACATTTGACATTTTTTTTAATGTTCAGCAGCTCTCTTTTGTGCCTATGACTTGCAAAAGATCACAGGAATATATGTGCTGAGATTGTATAAGAAGTCCAGGGAAGCCTGAAGCCACTTCAGTATTTTATAAAAGGGAGATGTGTAGTGGCATAAAAAGAAAATGTGCTGTTGGCCTAGCTAGAATTCTGAAATATCTTCCAGCCCACTGTTACCCTGCCTTTGTGTTCTTAAAACCTGGCAGAAGGACAAGAATTCTAATAAGCTGTCCATGGTCCTCCATGTGGGGTGGGTGTTCAGTTCAGATAAGCAGCAGGAAAAGTCAGATGATTATCAGAAGGTAATCCCACACTCTTGGCTGCAAAAATCCCCAGGGTGAGTTTCTTGGTGTGATTCTAAAATGAATCCCATTCAAGGTGCCTGCTGAAATTTCATGTGAATGCATATGTCTTTGAGCTGTCTGTTGAGTCTTTTATAGATAGTGATTATCAGGCTATCCAGATGTTCTAATATTTTTGTTAAAAATCCTCTTTTATGCCCTCTCAAAAGAAAGCTTTGTTTCCATTATTCACTATCCAGTTTGCCCTGTTTGGTATACAGTGTGCTTGCTTTGTACATCTCTTTCTAAAATGTATAAAGCAGCAGCATTTTATACTGTGAAATTTCTCAGGATGACATTGTAATAATTTATGAAGCAAGTTTTTGGTGCTCTGGGACTAACACTAGTAGAACAGCAAGTGAGTAGCTCCGGGACTAACAGTGAAGAACAGCAATTGAGTGGCTCATGCAAGTCACCATGGGATGGAATTTTCATCTTGTTGTTTTGGGGATGGATACCACCCATTTGTTGGATGTATTCAATCCTAGATGAAAGTTAAATACAATCATTTTTCTTTGACTTTGGTTTGATACAAAAATTATTGGGAAATTCTTCATATATTTCAGTGCTTTGCCATCAATTTTGGTTAGTACAATCTTGGGTCTATACAGGTTATTGAGTAGCCATGCTGCATTTAAGGCAACAAGACAGAAAGATGATCAGACTACATTGGAAAACTGTGGCAAGAAAAGAAATCACTGAAAAATCCCATTGTTATGACCCAGGTCACCTAGATGGATGCAGGCTTCACTAAAGTCCTTTATTACTCTGCTATCCCACAGAAAATGGCCTTACAATGACTAATAAAGCTTCACCCCAAACTTCCCCAAAGGTTGTCATCCAATGTCAGTGCAACACAGTTCCACAAATGAAAGCTGATAATCACCCAAGCCTAGTCACAAGGGAGAGAGGAAGTCCATAGTCCAGAAATAAGATGCAAGTCCACAAGACAAGGTCTATAAATAATAAACAAGGTTTGAGGTCCACAAGGCAAGGTCAAGAATTCAGAGTCCAAGGCAGAAGTACAATCCAGAACAGAGTTTTTCTAAGGTTGGGGAAGTGCATGCCGAAGCCAAACAATTGTTCCTGATGAAGACACCCTTCTTCGGCCTCTCATTAAATGAGATCAAACCAGGTGTTTCTTGTGAAGTGGAGAGGCCTCCTTGCCAGCAGTCTTGCAGACCTCCTTTGAACTTGCTTCTGCTCCACTCTCTGTACCCTTAGAGTGAGTGGGGGAAGCAGCTGTTTTTCTCAGATTGAATCTACTGCCTCTCATCTCTGCTACCTGTCTGTAGTCAATTGTCCCCTGTGTTTGTGAGGGCAGGCAGTTTTCCAATCTAGTTGACCACCTGCCCCAATACCAGAGAAGCCTGGGACAGCTTCATCCTCAGCCTCTGGACTCTCCAAACATTCCAGGAGAGATGTGCCATCCCTATTGGATGTTCCTAGTACAAACTCCACCTCCTTCTCTGAACTGGGATCTGATGGGGCATGACACCCACTTTTCCTTTAAACATCTATGCCAGTCTAGAATTATAATAAAAGTTTGATTTTATATGATTTGATTCACCAACTAAAGAAAATAAATGGCCCTTTAAGGAATAAAAAAATATTCAGTCAATTCCAAGTACAATGCTGCAAAATAGAAGAGTCAGTGGAAGAAGGGACAAGTTTGCTTGTTCTGCCATCTATCTCTATCTCTGCAAAATAACTCAAGAGAAAACAGCTGTACATAACAGGGTGCATTTTCTATGTATAAGTTATAGTTGGTAGAGGTTAAAACTCATGGACAATAACAGTTTATTTGTGTGTTTATATTACTATTTTTAATTTAATAGCAAGTTTCATTACAAGGGCCACAAAGAAATCAACACCATGTACAGACTGAGACTTGTGAGTTTATCACTCCTGGCAACAAATAATGCAGATTTGTTGTGTGCATGGTTTTACTCTATAAACAGAAAGTATGGGCAAGCAATGACTTAATTATGGTATATGGGATTTCCTCAATGTTATTCTGACATAATAGTGTGAACTACCCTGAATGTGAAATGCTTATGGGTGCCAAGGGATTCACAACTAAATCTGAAACTGAGTGGCTGTAAAAGCAACAACAAAGACAATAAGTTTCTTTATATTGTAATATTACAAATGCTAGCTTCCACACTATATTCATCGACCCTGCGTCAGCCAATCTACCTTGACATACATTCTGATGTGCATGTATTTTGTCAATTATAAAAGGGATACACTTATAAAAGAGATGCACAGCCAAAATAATAATTCCCCATTGTTTATTTTAGGCATATACATTTTATCTGAGCATCAATTAAATTAAATCCCACAATTTTTCAAGTGAAAGATTATCCAGATGTGTCCATTAGTAGGCAATTAGACAATTGGACTTTTGAGTGTCTGGGTATGTATGTATTCCTTCAAGCCAGTCTTTTGGCAATTACATAGATAAGTCAATGCAGTTTATTTACATCATTTTTGCATGATTCTAAGGGGTGTGGGAAAGGGAATGGCCCAAATCCACACAGTTGGTTTCATGCCTCAAGGCAGTGTTAGCACAATCTCACCATTTCCAGTCCAGATCCTTTAACTACTATACCCGTAATGGCGAATATATGGCACACGTGCCACAGGTGGCATGCAGCACCGTCTCTGTGGGCACGTGAGCAGTCACCCCAGTTTAGCTCCACCGTGTATGCACGCATACCTCCTGCTGGCCAGCTGGTCATCAGGTCTCTGCCGTGCATGTGTGGGGAGCAGAGTGCATGCACAGGGAGTGGGCTGTGCACATATGTGCAGAGCACAGAGCGGATGTGGGGGGCACAGCACATGCGGGGGCACACACACATGCAGGGGTGGGACCTGCGGAGGGGAGTGCATGCACAGGGGTGGGGCACATGAGTGGAGACCACATGTGCATTGCATTTTGGGGGTACAGGTGTACTTTGGGCACTCAGTCCAGAAAAGGTTAGCCATCCCTATACTATACCAAATTGGCTTTCAGATTGGATGTTAAAAGCAGCCACTTATTTTGGCTTCATTTTTCTTTCTTCCATTATAGCTGTATGAAAAACAACTAAAATTGCAAGAATTGTTTATTGCTACCATTTAGATAAAGATAATATTCCAAAATTTTATGGATTTTATTACGTTACCAACAAAGATGGAATAAGGTTTTTTATGACAGTCCTTACAGCATCTCATAAGATAATATTGGATGAAATATAGATACAATGAACAAGAGAGGTATTTTCTACAGGATTGCCCTACCTGAGTATTTTACCATTTGTATAATTGATGAAAATGAATTGAAAACAAAATACTAATCTATACTACTCTGTGCTACCATACTATACCATATAAGTCTAGGCTGAAATTGCATTTGGAATACAAGGTACTATTATGGCCCCCAAACATAAAAAATATATTTTAGAGTTGGTAAAAAAAAAAAAAGGAAGAAAAATCCAACCAAAATTATTAGGGAGGAATAAGGCAAAATCTACAATTTCTGGGCTTTTTTGCTTGGAAAATGAGGAGCTGTTTTTTTTTTTTTAAATCTCTTTCAAAATGTGCTAACTTGGAGTGATCCATTAAAACAAATTATAAAGAGATGCAGCATTTATAACAAGAAGTAAAATTTTAGATACACAGAATCCAGAATTTATTGCTAGCAGAAGGACTGGTATGTGAAAGAATGAATGGTTCTGAAACTTTCAAGGTCACAATAGTCCACAGCTTCACAGCTGAATAACATTCAGCTGTCCATTTATACATGTAGGCATTTTCAGGGAAAAGGGGTTGTGGGGGAGAGAGAGAAAATTGAAAAATTCCTTAGAAGCATCTGCAGGCTGGCATGTAGGATTCAAAAGAAAGAACTATAAAAGAAGCCTCAGCAGGTAGACAGAGAGACAGGTCTTCTAGGTTGCAGGAGATGCTGTTGGAGTGAGAGGCATCTGGATAAGTATGAGACAAAGGAGGTGATGGCTGGAATAGTGAGAAGCAGAAAAATCACAGTCAAAAGGGGGGCGGAGGGAATGACACAGGACACAAAGAAAAACCTGTAGAAAAAAACCAGAAGAAAGACAATCTAGCCCTGGACTCTAAAAGGCATTAGAGCATGGTCCAAGCACTGGATAAGTGGGCAAGAGAGTGCTAAGAAGAGATGCTGTTGGCAGTCTTAAGTATGCAGATGAGATAAAGTGGGAGGAACAATGAATGAATATTTATGAAGATTCTCCAGGTCTTGATTGCCCAAAGGTGCTTTTTAAAAGGCAACTGTACTTTTGGGGTTTTTTTTTACCTTGAAAACAACAACCAGATGGCTGCAAAGAATATAAATCCTCTTATTCCCCACAATTTAGAGAAAACTCAGGAAGCTTTCTTGGATGAGAAGTGAAACACTTTCAATGAAAAAAAAAAACCCAAGAAAGTCCAGTTGCCTTTTGAAAAGCACCTTTGGGGCAAGAATGAATGAAGTGGCTTGTAACATAAGCTTTAAATTAAGTAGGTATTAGAATACATATTTATTCTAGGTTGCTATAGACAAATATAGATTAGCACTTAATACAGATAAAATCATGTAAGTACACTTTGTACTATGCCTGCATGGTAATAAATGGCACTATATTCACTCTTTAGCTGCATGCATATGTCTAACTTCTTTCCTATTCCAGTCCTACTTTCCAATACGGTGGTCAATTGATTAGTTGCTTTTAAAAGAAGAGCAGACAAATTCAATAGACGACTGGATTATCAGTATCTATTAATCTCGATAGCTGTTTGCTGTTTGCAGAATTACAGACAATTTATCTTAAATACCAACTTTACAGCGCAACAGTGGAAGAAAGCTGTTGATCTGATGCCCAGCTGCTTAGATTCTGAATGCATTTGACCTTTGCTGCTTGACACAGAATGTAGACTTGATGGGTTTCATTCTGGTCCATGGATGTGTTACCATCCATAACTATTTAGTAAAAAAAAAAAAAGATTGATAGTCTTGCTAGATCAGACTAGGGCCTATTTTAGCATTTTGTTTCTCATAGTGGCCATTCAGATGTTCCTGGTATTTGTAGAATGAAGCATACCTCTCTCACACTGATATTTTCCTGCAACTAGTATTAAGAGGTATGCTGTCCCCAATTCAAGGATATAATTGAGTGTTGATGATCAATGGTACCAAATAAAGTTCTTTTACAGGAATTTAACCAATCTCCTTTTAAATTAGGGGTTATCAGCACATTGTTGGAAATGAATTTTCCAAATGACATAATTCATAGGCTAATAAGCTTGGCATATTCTTTAGATGCTTCTTCCATCTACACCAGTGGTGGGATTCAAATTTTTTTACTAATGGTTCTATGGGCTTGGTTGACATGGCTTGGTGGGCATGGCAGAGAAAGGATACTGTAAAATCTCAATTTCTTCACAATCAGCTGGGAATTAGGAGACAGAGAATAGATGGGGGTGGGGCCAGTCAGAGGTGGTATTTATCGGTTCTCCAAACTACTCAAAATTTCCACTACTGGTTCTCCAGAACTGGTTAGAACCTGAGGAATACTACCTCTGATCTACACTGGATAACCATTGATATTTCCATTATTTTCCTGTACATAGAGAAGAGGGCTCCTGATCCCGAGGAACCAGCATGGTGAGAAGCCAACCTCAGTCTATCCTTTTCTTTTTCTTTTCACAATCCTGTAATCGGAGTGGAGTCAGGAAGACTGAATGGAACTTGAGTGTTTGCTAGCCAGATGCCCTTCCTGATACCTACTGTATGTGGAGTTTGCAGCAGACAATTATTCATTGCTCCCAAAGAGAGAAATATCTACACTACGTAGGATCAAACCCACAGCCTCCTGATTGTGAGACGAGAGCTCCACCTCTAGGCCATTGTTCAACCTCAGCCTATACTATGCAGATCAATCTATATGCCATGTTGTGATCCAGATTCCTCAAGTTCATCAAGGCTATAAAGATTTTAATTATCAGCAAGTTGGAAAATGTACTATGAGCATTCCTTAGGGGTTACAATACCAGAATCCAATTTGAATTATGGCTTTGGGCTAAACATCAACTGTTCTTAACCAAAAATGTGTGTTCTATTTCTTTGTGATATTCATGGCATCTGTTCTCATAAACAAAAGAGAAGATTCTCTTTTGGGAACGAAAGAAATTTGCATTTAGGTGTTTCACACGCTTTCCATGAGTTCTTTAAATAAACTGTCTCCTTCGTTTAAAGGATGCTGGCATTAAATTCTGAAACATCTGCAAAGAAATAAAATTTTGTATTTAAGATTGGATGCATCAGAAAAGTTAATACAAGTCAGAAAGGTCTGTGTACCAGCTGTTTTTTGATCTCACCTATTTCTTAGCAGCAGTCTACACATCGTAAAGATAATGAAAAAATTGAGAGGAGGGAAAGGAGGGAAAGCTGCATCACTCTTTTTCTTAGGCCTTTCCTATATTATAATTTAAACATAGTGCAAATACTATGAGTAGAACTCCCCAAAGATGCCTTCAGCTTCTCAACACTTCTTGGAGACTGAACCATAGAATTTCTACAAGGTTCAGAGATTTGCTAGATTTATCTGTGAGAAGATAGGTGTTGTCACAAACAAGAGGGAGTCAACCTATTCTCTAAAGCACCTGAAGGCAGAACAAGAAGCAATGGAAGGAAACTAATCAAGGAGAGAACCAACCTAGAAGGAGAAATTTCCTAACAGTGAGAACAATTAACCAATGGAATGGCTTACTTCCACAAGTTGGGGATGCTCCAACACTGGATGCTCTTTCAAAGAAGAGATTGGACAGGCATTGGTCTAGAATGATATAGGAGGGTTGACTAGAAGATCTCCAAGATCCCTTCCAACTGTTATTCTGTTAAATGTGAGGTGGGCTACTGTATGTTTCTGTCATGTCAAATTTTCATGCATTTTGGAATGACTATCAAAGACAGCAGAAGCATATTGTGTCACCATTCCAGAAAGCACGCAGCTTTCTTGTTATTACTTTCTAGGCATAAATTATGCTGATAGTATGCAGTCTTCATATTCTCCCCATTGGTTCATTCTGGAAGCTTACTCACATGCTTCTTCCCCCACATACATTGAATGCATTCATGTAAGCATGTAAGCACATACGTGCCAACAAACATACATTGAATTAGATACCACTGCTCCCAGTAACTACAGTCCTGGATTGCAATTTAAATAGAGAACTCAATCATTGATTTCATTTAAATCAAGCAGTTTACTCAAATGACGTAACTTCAGCAAGGACGAAGGCATAGCTGAACTTTGCCATTACTTTGAGATGGGAAACATTGCATGTGGGCTGGTAAGTGGGTAGGATATCACTCTGTATGAATGCATGTTTTGCAGGTGGATCTAAGTATTGGCACTATTGGATCTAAGCATGTGTCTATATATATATACATTTTATACCTACACTACACAGTTGTCATCCATTTGTAGGAGCCAAGGTGGCGCAGTGGTTAAATGCAGCACTGCAGGCTACTGCTAGATCAGCAGGTCAGCGGTTCAAATCTCACCGGCTCAGGGTTGACTCAGCCTTCCATCCTTCCGAGGTGGGTAAAATGAGGACCCAGATTGTTGGGGGCAATATGCTGACTCTCTGTAAACCGCTTAGAGAGGCCTGAAAGGCCTATGAAGCGGTATATAAGTCTACTGCTATTGCTATTGCTATTGCTATTGTTCATGGAGTCCTATCTTGTCATTATCTACTGCAGTGGAGGTCTTCTGAGTATTTTATAACAATTTAAAACTCAGCTTAGAAGTCTCTATGCTGCCCCTGATGTCACAATATCTCTCTACTGTCTTATAAGTAACTCTTCTTGGCATGCTGTCACTGCTTTTTTTTTTTAAAAAAAAAAAGTCTTTCCACATTCAGCGTTATCTGATCAGCCTGAGCAGCTTGTTGGATTCCAAGACAGAAAGCTGCTTTAGAGTGCATAGGGGTGAGAACAGAGTATCTGATTTCAGCTCCTTAAACCAAGTGTATTTTCTCCCTAGAACTACGTTATAGTTGCACAATCCTAGGGAAAAACAGAGCTGTGTTAATTAGTTGCAGTAATCCTGTGTACTCAGAAGCACTATTTTTTTGGGGGGGGGGGGCTTTGAATCCATAGCACTGTATAGTCCTGTTATCCAAAACATTATTTCCAAACTGCAGTTTTATTTTAAAACTATATGTCCCAAAAGGATCACCCCCTTTAGCCATCACACATTTAACAGATGTGGCTCCTTGCTGTTGCAGAGCCACTTTTCAGTCTCAAGACTGAAGGAGAATTTTGGTTGATGGCCAGACTTCAAAATTATGCTGTTTGCATGAAATTCTGCTATTGAAAAGAGATTCCCAAACCTCTTTTAAGGTCCTAATCACAAGGCAAAAGATGACCTTCTGCTTCAACTAAAGGGTTTGTCTTTGTCAATCTGTATTGTGGTGTCCATCTTATTTGCTGCCTTTTGTTCAAGGGCAACTCATAACATTTTAATGTTAGTTTAATTTAATTAATTTTCTTTCATTTAGTAGCTCCAGGTAATATGCAGAACATTCCTCTCTCTGCTTTCTCTACAACCCTTTGAGTTTCATTGGAAAGATAGAGGGAGGGAGGGAGGCAGGGAGGGAGGGAGGGAGGGAGGGAGGGAGGGAGAGAGAGAGAGAGAGAGAGAGAGAGAGAGAGAGAGAGAGAGAGAGAGAGAGAGAGAGAGAGAGAGAGAGACTGATCTAGTCTCTCAATAAATTTCAATGGCTAAGGAAAGATTTCAACCTGAGTCTCTCTGATTGCGTCAAAGTAGCAGCAATGACCTTCCAAATGCATCAGTTTTAGGGAAAAAGGGTGTAGATGACTTCTTCAGATTTCTCTGAGGGGAGATGAATTCAAATTATCAAATATGTAGAAGAATAAAGCAAATATTTTTTCATAAATTTGAATTAAGTAGCCATTGTTTACTGACTGCCTTGTTTAGCCAATGTACAAATATATGATCTTCTGAAAAAGTAACTTTATGATCAATCCTCACAGAACATCCCTACAGTCACATGATCAAGATTTGGGTACTTTGCATCTGGTAGGTGTATATGATTGTCATAACATCCAACAATCACCTGATCACCATCTGTGTGCTTCATAGTCAGTTTCTGAGAAACAGAGTCAATAGAATGCAAGTCACAATCATCTCACTTAATGTCCCTCAGTGGTTCGCTTAAAGAACATTGTTGAAGTGACATTGTAAGTTACTTGCAGTCTTGTGATATCTCACTTAATGCAATGGTGAGTTCCTACCGGTTCGGCCCAGTTCAGCCAAACTGGTAGTGGTTTGGTCGTCTAGGTTGCTGGAACCGGCAGTGAGCCAGGCATGTCATCCCCCAAACCAATTCGCCAGGCAGTGGCATAGATGCCATCATCTTGTTTTTCGCTTCTGCACATGCACAGAATGATTTTATTGCATTGTGCATGTGTGCACAGTGCACATCAAGTGCATGCACACAGCACGCCCATGAGCAAACCAGGAGAAGTGCCTGCTGGAACCCACCCCTGACTTAATGACCTAATTGCATGGTGATGGAGTTATCAGTGCCAATTGTGGTTGTTAAGTGAGGGCCACCTGTAAAATCATTAGGAGAAAACCAGAGGTGTTTCTCTCTTGTAGAAATAATAAAGTTTGTGATACAAGTAACATAATTTCTTCCTGCAAAGTGGCACTGGAGTCATGTGGTGTAGAGCAACTGAAAATAAGGGAAAGTCTAGATAGCAAACAATCATTTATAAATACAATGGAGGACAACTTATTGCTCACACTTGTGCACAAGAAAGTGTCAAACTTGTTCCTTACTCTTGTCAAGGTATCGGCTCCCTATTCCTATGTACTCCAGTCCCTCACCTTCCCCCCCCCCCGAAATCATCTTTATCAAAAGTTTTCTTTTCTAAAAAATAGGCAGAATTCAAATACCAGAGATAAATTGCCATTCTGCATTTAAGGAACATTTGTCTGAATGGCACTGATTTACATAAATCAACCTAAGTGCAGTATTTGTTCTTCTGGCAGAAAGCAGATATTTTAAAAGAATGGAATGGCCAATAACTATACTGTGAATAGGCAATTAACATGGCACTATATCTGTGATACACAGCCCTTGTCCAGAATATATTTGGTCTTTTCCCTGAAAAAAAAAGTAAGAAAAAAGTTGTATTTATGTTAAAATACTCTCATATATAAAGTATATGAAACAAGTGAATATACCAGTGAAATGAAATTCCTTGTTTTAGCTTTTATGCTTCTACTAAGCCATCAAATATACTTGTTGCTAAGAGATTAGAAGCAATAGATATTCCCTGGTGATTGTCAGGATGCATATTTTATATGTTAGCATAAGAGAAGCCTTGTGAAACCACACTTTTATCTCAGTCCTCAGTACAGGTTCATTTTGTAGACTTTAGGAGTTGCTCGCATGATATTTCCATCTCCCACTATGATTTAACCTTGGCATTGTATACACATTAGCTGAATAACCCATGTCTTAAGGTGTGTACATTCAAGCCCCTCCATGCATATTTTCAAACTTCAGTGTGAGAACATAGCTGTGGTTCCCAGCCTGCTTAAACCCATTTGGACAATATGTTCAGGATAGCATCCTAAAAAATTCATATAAACAATCAGGAATTCTGCATGATTAATACATGTTTAGGTGAAGAGCTAATTCACCAATGTTTTTGTCAGGTCCCAAACCAAAAATGACATGTGACAGTTAATCCAAGCTGAGTTTTTTATTGTTTCAGACCTACAGACAAAATCTTGCCAGACTAAGGACTCTAATATTTGCATCTACAATGCACTTTGTGAATTATTAAGGAGAGGCTGTCTTGGCCTCCTTCTCTCACACATAACACATGGGATAAATTAACTCTTACTCCTCTGAAAGGAGCTCCCTCTCTCATGGGGATCCACTTCTTCACTACATTGCATCACATTTCTCAACCTCAACCTTAAGACACGTGGACTTCAACACCAAGAATTAGGCTGGATGGGGATTCTGGAAGTTGAAGTCCATCAGCTTAAAGTTGTTGAGGCTGAGAAACATGGCAGTACTCAGTAGGACTACTGATACGCAAAACATACCTGGAATGCAGTTGATAGCAGCAAAGGCATACAATAAACATCAACTCTTTATTGAAATTAAGATATTTCCATTTAATCAATCAATCTATCTATCTATCTATCTATCTATCTATCTATCTATCTATCTATCTATCATCTATCTATCTATCTATCTATCTATCTATCTATCTATCTATCTATCTATCTTTAAAAAAGCAACTTCAAGGTGAGTTCCATTATACCATGTTTCCCTGAAAATAAGACAGGGTCTTATCTTCTTTTGACCCCCGAAATAAGTGCTTGGACTTATTTTCTTTGAGGTGCAGGATGCGATGAGCATGGTCACTTCATGGCTGCTGCTGTTTTGCAATATTTTGGGGAAGGGCTTATTTTAGCACATGTGCTCAAAAGCCCGATTTGGCTTATTATCCGGGGAGGGCTTATTTTTAGGGAAACAGAGTAGGATTAAAAAAATCTAAAAATAGAAAAAAGGTGCAGTTAATGTTCAATGGACAAGTGATGACAGTGAATCATGATGATGTATACTTGGTGCAATGAAGTTTGGGTCACCATGCAACAATTGGGCACACTATGGTATGATCCAGATTCGTGGGCACACAATTACATTTATACCTCCCCACAAAAAATCAGATTGTGAAAAGTCTCATGTGACCTCTTCAGCTGAGAGGTTACCTGCTTAACAGATGCTGAAGCTTGTTTGCCATACATTACCTGCACATGTAATGAATGAATTGCTGTCAACAACCATCTGAGGTCAGGTCTGTGATGGTTGTTGAAATTGGAAGTCAATTTCTAAACTTTGACAGAAACAAGGAACAACAGGATAATAAACAATCTAGCAAAAATGTATTTTGACTTGTAAAATGCTAGACAACTTGAAGCTATGACTATTAATCAAAAAGTCATAAATTACTGTTGCTATTGGTCCTTGACTGATGGTGTGGCAACTGATATTTATTGCTGCTTCTTGCTTCATCTCATTTCACAATTTACTTGCCTTGCATCCTTCCTATTTTTCTGCCACATCTTGATCAATAATTTGGCAGAAGCAGGATCTGGGACTAGCATGCAAAGGGTGTTTTACTTGTCTAGCCTTGGTGGTTATCTCGGCTGCTCTAATACCTCCCAGAATATTTTAAGGCTGAGAATGAGATTATGTGAATGACTCATAGTTCTTGTTTTCAAACATCTTTGTTAAATCTGCAGCAAACATAGGCATCTTCCTCCATAAAGTCTATGACCCTACATAAACATAACATTTCAGCAAGAAGTGCTTCTTTGGGCAGGAAAACCTCCATTCCTGTTATAGGGAGATTCTCATTTCCATAAAGAGATTAGAAACATGAGGAGAGAGTTTCTCCTCAGGACTTCAGAGAAGAGATGAAATGCTTCTAATAAAGAGATGAAATGATTCTCCCTGTCTGGGACCATTAATTATCATATCCCCAATCAGTGTGTCTTGCATTATAATCTCTTGCATATTAGATGCAAAATTGCCTGTAATGTTTTAGGTATAGTACACTGGCATTTACTGTACAAAATAACATGTTAAATAGTGGACATTTACAGTAGAATATAGCAAACATTCCAAGCCAATGAGCATCCATTCCCCATGGAAGTCACAACGGACTTTCTTAAATAGCTATTTACCAGAAAGCAAACTGGTGAGCTTATTTTCTAAAATAATCTTTATCATCATAGCTTATTTTGTTTTTCAGGGTAGTTGGACAAAATTCCACACCATATAGTAGTTGACATTTTGTATTGTTTAGGAATGCCTTTGAGGAAAAAAATGGAAATTAATTTGGTGGGTGATAGCTTATCTTAATTTTCTTTAAAATGCATTTATAAATAAAATATAACCATATAGGTATATAGGCTGGTATGTAGAATGGAGGATGTCTGAGGCCATATTGTCAACTTCTCGTGTCACCCTAGCATTCCAGTTTCATAGAACTGGAATGAATATAGCAAGTACTTAGACTTATAAAGTACTCTATAGTGCTTTACACTATAGTTTTACATACTCTAAGTGGTTTCCAGAGTCAGCATATTTCCCTAAACAATCTGGGTCCTCATTTTATTGACCTCAGAAGGATGGAAAGCTGAGTTAACTGATGAGGATCAAACTGCTGGCAGTCAGACAAACCAATGCAGAATAGAATAACAGGGTTGGAAGAGAACTTGGAGGTCTTCTAGTCCAACCCCTATACCATTTCAGAAAAATGGTTGTCCAATGTCTTAAAAACTTCCAGTGTTGGAGCATTCACAACTTCTGAAGGCAAGTTGTTTCACTGGTTAATTATTCTGTCAGGAAATTTCTTCTTAGTTCTAGGTTGCTTCTCTCCTTGATTAGTTTCCACCTATTACTTCTTGTCCAGGTACTTTGGAGAATAGCTTGAGTCCCTCTTCTTTGTGGAAACCCTGAGATATCAGAACACTGCTATTATGATATCCCTAGTCCTTCTTTTCATTAAACTAGACATACCCAGTTCCTGCAACCATTCTTCATGCTTTAGCCTCCAGTCCCCTAATCATCTTTGTTGCTGTTCTCTACACTCTTCTCTGCAGTCGGCAGAATTAGCCTGAAATACTGCATTCTAACCACTGTGCCACCATGGTTCATCATATTGAATATTGCAATATATGACAAGTTTCCGATTCATTTTGGGATAAACATCACAAACTCTCTGCTGCATGCAATTAATCTTAACTTGTAGAGAGTGATGAGTATAGTGGGGCGGAGGAGGAGGCTGATGAAATTACCATGCTTATCTCTGTTTCCTTTCCTCCCACTTTTATGTCTGAAGAGAACAAATTAATCCTAGTTTAGAGCTGAGCTGAGTTTTTAGCTGGATTGCATTGTTGGTTGGCCACACAGTGGATGAAGCATTATATATATTATATACAATTATAATTTCCCCTGTCTAAGTGTGGTCCCCCCAAAAAAAACAATTGCTAACCACTTTCTGTCAAAATTGTAAGAGTCTTTTCCAACAATCAATGAAGATAATATTGCTTTCATGTGCATATCCAGAACACTACACAGAAAATATCAATAAAATGAAATTAAGAAAAAAAAATAGAAGATTGATGCTAACAATAAATGTCATCAGTTTGTAAAGAGATGTAACAATTAACTAGAGAAATGAAGCACTTTCTTTTTATTTGACAAAAATACCACATGCTGGTTTGTTTGTTTCTTTTTCATGAAGTTCTGCAGACTCCAAAATAAATGCTGTAAGATTTCCTAATATGAAATATAGATGATAGATAGATAGATAGATAGATAGATAGATAGATAGATAGATAGAGAGAGAGAGAGAGAGAGAGAGAGAGAGAGAGAGAGAGAGAGACAGAGAGACAGAGAGACAGAGAGACAGAGAGACAGAGACAGAGACAGAGACAGAGACAGAGACAGAGACAGAGACAGACAGACAGACAGACAGACAGACAGACAGATATGGCCTTTGGAATGGGAAAGGAACCATTGAAGAGGTTATTTAAAAAAAAAGATTACTTAGTCCTGAGAAAAAGCATGAAAAAGAAACACAAAATAATCCCAGTCTGATTATTTGGTATATAAAATGGAATAGAAGGACATGAATAGGCTTTCAAAATCATATTACTCTATTCTTGCACCGTACTAAGCTTTCCTGGAATCCTTATTGTGTCCCTTTCTTGACCTTTCTCGTTCCCCCATGGTTGGCATCAAATAATATTGAGATTATACTCTCCTTGTATAGTGACTGCAATCCATTCTTTCAGTTGAGAACAAAATGGTTACTAAGTGAATACTTACCTTTGTGTGTGTGTGTGTGTGTGTGTGTGTGTGTGTGTATGTGTGTGAGTGAGAGATGGGGAGGGGAAGGGGGAGAGAATATCCTTGTTTTGTTTCGTTATTTAAACAAGTTCTCTCTTCCAGGACTGTTATTCTCCCTAGGGCAGCTCTTCCCTAAAAAGTGCTATTTGCAAGTTAACAAGCCCAGCAATGTGTAGTTTCTTAGTTCATTAGTTTACTTATTTATCAAATTTATATGCTTGCCCATCTCACATGAAGTGATTCTGGGAAGTATATAATAAAACTGGTAATTAAAAGAGTTAAAAACAATGAACATAAATAAAGCAAGATCATGAGAAGAAGCCTAATATGCAGAGATGGTATTCAGCCAGTTCTGACTAGTTCTGGTGAACCAGTAGCAGACATTTTGAGTAATTCAGAGATACCACCTCTGTCTGGCTCCGCCCCATCTATTCTATGCTTCCCGAGTCCCAGCTGATAGTCTGGGTCTCCTTCTGTTGCCCTGCACAAGAGAACGGAGCTGGAAAGCAGGTTAGTGGGGTGGGGAGGAAATGGGGATTTTACAGTATCCTTCCCCTGTCATACCCACCAAGCCATGCCGCACCCACAGAACCAGTAGTGAAAAAAATGAATCCCACCACTATATGTATAATGCAGCCAGCACTTAAGCTTCCTATTACCGGGAGATCCCCAGGCATAGAGGAATTACAACTCTTATAGCCAGCTGTGCCAGAAACTGTGTCTGAAACTGACCAGACCTTGATTAGCTTTTGTCATCAGGCACCTGAAAATTGGTCATAAATGTGCAGGTTTGTCAGAAAATTAACTTTTATTAACATCATAGATGTAAACTGTTGCTAAATGAAGTAGCTGCTAAATTATGTGGCTATAATAGATCAAATATCCTACAGATATGTTTTTGCCCAAAAGGTAGATCAGAGATAGGTTAAATAAAAATAAATTCCTAAAAGATATTGAATTAAAAGAGTCATTTAAAACAGCAGGACTTTTTTTTCCTAGCCTGTACCTTAATATGTATTGGTGAAATCGCTTAAACTAAAACTCAATCGGACTCTGCTTAGTTTTTTGAGGTCAACTAGATGTTTTTAGCTAATGGGCATAATTAAATTTTCATAAATTTAGAACAGAACAGAAAAACAAAATTGGAAGGCACCTTGGAGGTTTTCTAGTCCAACCCCCTGCTGAAGCAGGAAACTCTACAACATTTCAGACAAATGGTTGTTTAATTTCTTTTTAAAAAGTTTCAGTGTTGGAGCACCCATAATTTTTGGAGGCAACTTATTCCCCTGATCAATTGTTCTGGGGAAATTTCTCCTTAGTTCTACTGTAGGAGTTTGGGGAAGGCTCAGACAATGGCTCTGCGTCAGAAGCAGAGGGAGCCAAGGCCATCTGGTAGTTATGTGCTCCCTCCGGAGTTTCCAGAGTCTGACATCAGCAAAGCAGAAGAACAGTGTGAGCCTGTTCCCAGTGTGTGCATGCACAGTGCTGCCAGAAGGCAAGAACAATTAAGAAAAAAGGGCTGACTCAGGAGTAAGGCTTGGAGATGATTGGCCCCTCCTATAAGATATAAAAGAGGAGAAAATGTGAGCCTTTGCAGGAAACAATTAGTTCATCTGATCAGTTCAAGCTCTGAGACGTTCTGTTTGACTCTGTTCTATGTTTGGCCTTGTAAAACTAATTGGTAATTAGGTCTGTGGCAGTGTTTCAAGGGAGGTGGGTGCTTATCAACATTACCCTGAAGGACTGTGACAACTCGAGCAGGCATCTGTTGGAATCTTCACAGACTGTGAATCATTATGGGCTGTGAATGACCATAATTCACAGCCATCTAAATAAAAGAGGGTTTTGGGGACTAAGATTGTGATTTATGCTTTCTCAGGAAGCCTAGTTCAGAACACTTTGATAACTTTCCATCCATTGCTTCTTGCTCTGCCTTCAGGTGCTTTCGAGAATAGATTGACCCCCCTCATTCTTTACCATAATTCTTTCTAAGAAATCTAAAAAAATCATCATCAATATTAAATAATATTTCTTGCTGGACATCAGACAATATTTCTTGTCCCGTCTGACAAGTTGGACTCTTTCAGATTTACAGAGCCTGGCCTAGCAGTTAAGGCATCAAGATGGAAACCAGGAGACCATAAATTCCAGATCCACTTTAGACAAGAATTCTCATTCTCATTCTCATTCTCTCCCTCTCCCTCTCCCTCTCCCTCTCCCTCTCCCTCTCTCTCTCTCTCTCTCTCTCTCTCTCTCTCTCTCTCTCTCTCTCTCTCTCTCTCTCTCTGTGACACTCTCTCACTCTCTCACTCTAACTCTATCTAACTTTAACTCTAACTCTATATCAGTTCAAGGCAGGATTATGAAATGGGAAGGGAGAAACTTGGACAAGTTTGCATGATTCTGTTAATATACCCTCCAACAGTGTTTTTCCCCCTAAATTTTGCAACTTATCTTGCATGGATTTCAAAGGAGGCATGAAGCTGGCTGGGGAATTCTGGGAGTTGAAATTAAAATATCTTAAAAGTTACCAAGTTTTAAAAAATACTGCCCTACAATAATTAAAGTAGCATTCTTGGACCATTTCTTGACTGGTGTAGAACAAATAGTTCCCTCTTCCATCTTGTGGTCTTTTTGCATTATAAAGGAATTACATATACACAGGGGGATTAATAACCACCATGTTTCTTACTGAGTAGGATATTATGGATTTCTCTGGATTGGCAACATCTTTTGAGAAGGGGGTTTATCCTTTCATTTGGTTTGGTCCACATTTGGTTCTTTGCAGTATCTTCAGTTTTTACCTGGTAGGAGGTAAACATTACATCTGCTTTCTTTGGTAAGCTCCGTGAAGTAGCAGAAGATAATATGTCACTGGACATGGCTAGAACTCAATGCCAAGTGGTTTGAAGAGTTGTAGTAGAGGCCACTCTCAGGTTGTGGCTCTTACTACTCAACAAAATGGAAATCCCATGTCTGATTTCAGGGCAGGAAGGCAATGATAAGAGATGATGCATCTATGTAACTGACCTGGAATGAAACTGTCTTTTACCAAATTCTGATGGGAATCGATTATCTAAACTGCAGGACAACTTCAATATCTTTGCCTCTATCATTGCTCACTGCAGGTGTTTTATAATTTTAGCTAAAACAACTGTGACTCCTCCCCTTAATCTTCATTCATGTCATCCTCCAAATGGAAAAGCACAAGTGTTTTTTATTTATTTATTCATTACATCCATACAATCAATCAATATCTATGGCTGCCTGGCTCAGTCAATGAGTCTGAGCAGCTTACAATTAAAAAAATATATCACAATTAAAAGAATAAAAACATGGATATTTCTTATTGTTTCTATTGTTTAAAATGTTTTTATTCTTTTAATTGTGATTTATTTTTTTAATTGTAAGCTACCACTACCTTAAATCATTTTACTATGCCAAATTTCCAGAACTTTGATTCTTTAACTCTTAAACTACTACCTAAAGGAGCAATCTAGAAAAACCTGTTTTATCAGTAAAATTGCTTGTAGATGTCAGCCCTCCATTATTCTGTTACTTTAACCAAACTAATTAAGCATCATGCACTCCAGTTTTCATATCTACTTAAATCAATCAACACAAGGCAGTTTAGAAAAACAAACAGCTAAAACACATTGCCAAGATGAAGTCTGACAAAGACAGTTTGGCTTGGCCTTCAAATCTCTAAATTTGCATTGACATAATGGAGAAAGTTGATGAGTGCAAAACAAAAACAAGAAACCAACATGAGCTTATTGTAGTTGGGTGCCATGATCTCACCTCCTTTGGTGGATTATGGAAAAAGCACAGCACCAAATAAAATGGAACATTCAGAAGCTGTTCAATTTTCCAGCATCCCTAAAGCAATTTCATCATATTTGATTTTCAACAGCCCCAAATTTTCATTGTTGTCCTATCTTTTCCAGGGCAACAAAAATAATAGCATGTGAGAATGATCTAGGACCATGATGTGGAACTTATGGCACGTATGCCACAGGTGGCACATGGACCCATATTTGAGAGCATAACAGCCTCAGCTCCACCACGCATGTGTGGGCTGGCCAACTGATTTTAGGCCTTCTGGATGGCTGGGGGAGGCCATTTGATGGCTAGCCTTTTTCTAAAGGTGTGCCAAATTTGTGTGCTATTGTGCACACATGGAGGCCCTCCCACCTGTGCATGTGCACATGACCCCCCCATGCGGGGAGAGTTTTCACCCTACCAGGCTCCAGAGGATTTCCTGAAAATTGGAACAAACTTCTGTTTGGGCCATTTGGCTATTTTTCACGCTTCCCAGGCTCCAGAGGCTTTTACTGAATCCTGGGAAGGGCAAAAAACAAGCCCAACAGGCAAACCGGAAGTTAATTCCCATTTTTAGGAAAGCCTCTGGAGCCTGGAAGAGTGAAAACTCCCCCCCCCCATGGCGGGATAATGTGTGCATGTGCAGATGGGGGGTTGTGCGTGCATGTGCAGGTGGGTGCCATACATGTGTGTGTGATAGTGCGTACACACACAGTTTTGGCACACCTTTAGAAAAAGGTTAGCCATCACTGACCTAGGAAGATGTGCTGAAAAGATGCTGCCTAGGGAACAATAAGATAAGAGAGGGCGTGGTTCACAGCTGCATCATGAAAGGAGTAAGGTTTAGAAAAAAAACCTCACTAAGTTCTGGATTTAAAGGTGACAGCAGAAGAATTGTATTTTTAGACTTGTTAATGTAGCTTTACAATAAAATACAGTTGGCTTCTAATCTTCCTATCTGATCAACCTTCTAAAGCTGATATCAAATGAAACATTGGTTAAAAAAAACACTGAAAGCACCCCAAATCACATTTGGGTGACTGTTAAAATCATAGCAACAATTGCTTTGCATGTGATTTGACTGCATGATTCAATTTATTTGGTTGGGGGAGAACATAGGAAGAAGAACATACACAAAAAGAAGCATAAACTTATAACATCAAGCTATATGAAACTGGTAAATTGCTGGCGGGTTTTAGTGTGCCTATCTCAATATATATTGCTTTTTTTTTTTTTTTTTTTGCAATTTAGACTCAGGAAGATTTTCTTTACAAAGGACAGCAGGACTCATATTAGGTGCAGTGGTGGTCTTTTGCATCACTTAGACAGAATTAATTTGCAACACACACACATACACACACACAAAGACCAGCAATAACATTGTACCAATTTAGCATTCAAAGGTCTGGGGCTAAACAGCCTGTGTGTGCTATGTGCAAGTATTAGCAACACAAAAGCATCTGGTTTTATTGGTATTTATTGCCTGAAAATATGCTTTCCAAGCTAGACTTCCGTTTTCAGCTGTGCTGTTTATTGGATGTTTCGGTGGTAGCAGTGGAAATATATGACAGGATTGGAAGGACGTTGCTGAAAACAACCAGTTGATTTACATCAACTTAGCAGACTTCCCGCAATGGCAGAATAACCCTAGATCTAGTGGGCAGTGACAATGGCAAATAGGGATTTGTTTTAAATCAAGGAATTTAAAAAGCTGTCAGCAGTACTTCACTGTATAAACCTCAAGGATTTATATTTTGAATTATTCCCAGACCCATTTTTCTACCCCAGTGGGTTGTAGTCACTAGCCCCAATTTTATCTTTCAAGTTCAGAAACATTCCACCAGTTTCCTCTCTTGGCTGATAAATCTCCTGAAGGATAGCCAAACATCTTTCAGAGAAGGACCCAATATATTAAAACTACTGTTTGCTGATAACTTGCAAACATGAGCTATTATTGTTCAGCTCTCCCTCCTTCCTGCTATTTTGAGAGGCAGAGCACAAATAAATCAAAGTATTCATATTCATTCTTCTCCATTGTGTTGCCACTTTATAGGTGAAAATCATACAAAGGTTGTTTTAGCTATTTTAGTCCAATACCAATAATGTAGCAGAGATGTTATGATTCATCACACTCCTAGACCTTTCTGTGTGCCATGTCATTATTGCTGATTAGGATTTTCTTCTAACTATTGTAGCTTTTAATGTGATTTTTTTTCTTTTAAAAAACTTTGCTTTCTTTTGCATAATGCATTCTTCACTAATTAGACACCCTCTCCCAAGAATTGTTCAGAAGTCTCATGTACTGTATAAATATACAGAGAAGAATCCCACATTAACTTACTAGGCATTGGACACTCTATCTTGGAGCAGCAGTTTCTGTTTTCCTTCAACATATATTAAAGCAGAAAGGGCTTCCATCTTGGGCTTCTGTCTTGGGCCATGCACATTCAGGATATACTGAAGCAGAATGGACAAGCAAAATAGCCCATGAGAAATTAGCATATGCTCACTTAGTCTGCGATCTTGAGAGAGCAGAGGTTGGAAATTAAATTTAAAAATGCATTTGATTTCCATCTGTGGAAGGTGGCATGCTTGAGGGATTATGACTCTGGGTTTAAAAAGTCCATATTCTTGAAGAAATAAAACACCAAATTCCCAAACAATCAATGACCAAAATCCTTTTCCCCCCAAGAAGTTGATGTTGCATCATCAGTGGCAAACATTACCCAATGCATGCTTACTTCATTTTAATTGCACTCCATTCACCCTCTCCTGGCTAGCATTCCATGGTCATTGAGTATGTACAATTATTATTGATCCATTTGATGCATTCATCATTTTAATAGACAGCCACAACCCCAAAGGACTCTCAATGGTTCAGAAAGATAAAAATACATAACTAAAACATCTACAATCCACATAAAGTTAAACACCTTCTGGAAGAACTGCTTCTGGAAAGTAGACTTAGTGAGAACCTATCTGATTTCCAATTGAAGGCCATTCCAACGATTGGAGCTGCCAAGTGGCACTTCTGAACCATAGTTCCTCTTACTTCTTTGAAGTGGGAAACCACCGCAATTTCTCTTAGCTAGACCAAATTGGCTAGGCAAAATTTATACTGTCCTTGTGTTCCTCCAGGCTTGAGAATAATTCCATTTTGTATGTGGATTGTTCTGGCTACAAATACAACTTCTATCTTGATGACCTTCCACCTCTATATTGCTTCATGTTTCTGAAACTAAAGCTATGAGATATGTCAATGTGTTTTTATGTTGAGCTAATGTTAAACTGGATAATACTAACAAATGGCATCATATATGCAATGTTCTCCTGGTCCATGTATTCTTCTCTGTTCCTCTCTGACTGCAATCTAAGTTTACCAAGCACCCATTAATGTCAGTTGAGCTTTTCTAAAAATGTGTAATTATTTTTAAAGTGCCTTTTAAGATAGGGGGTGCTCTACAATTAGATTTGGATAACACAAATTTTCCCTGACCACAAGGAACATGAATTTATTTAGCCAATGGAAGGTTTTTCCCCAAATCTATTTCCATTTTTTTGTATGTATTCTCAAGCCACTATAAAGTAGTGCATGTATTCCCTCTAGTATGCAAACCTTGAAAGTTTATTATTATTATTTTTAAAATGTAGTGAGTGAACGCTAGGTTTTAAAGTATTGGTGATGTATTAATCTTTTTGTTGCTCATTCAGTCTGCAATGGGAATAGAATTATTTTAGTGCCACATGTAAAATTTGCATGCTCAGCTAATTGAAACTAATTGCTTAGATTGATGGTGACACTGATAAGATAATGGTTTTGTCTTATTTGCTTACTTAGCTATTTAGTGGGTTTTTTTACCCACTCTGCAATCCCGAGCTCCTTATAAAAATCAATCACCCGCAGGCTTGTCATCAGAAAGACTTCATAAAAAGAACAACAGATGAGGAAGGAAGAGACGTTATCTTATTGCCATTATAACCTTTTATATTTTATAAAGTATATTTGTACATTTAACATTTCATATTTTAAAATTGCTGTTATTGCTGGCATTTACCTCATAAATTTGCTTTCCTAATTAAGGTTTGCTGTGTGTTTACAAACTGCATTTGAGAGCTGCTGGAACCTCTAGAGCCATAAAGAAATATTTCAATTAATAAATAATTACATAGTCTATGACAGGGCAAGACCGATCAATATTTTTCTGTGTTCTTTTCCAAATTTATTAGAAACTGCCCATGTTACATGTATGCATAGCTCTAAGTCACACATCTATGAACTAAGATTTACTGTGTATGCAATATCTTTAATACAAAATGAAACAATTCTTTGTTGGTAATTGTGATGTTCACATTGTGTTCACTCTTCTCCTGCATTGTGTGTGTACCTTCAAGTCAGTTTCTGACCCTGGCAACTACCTGGCAAATTCTTGCAGTTTTATTTTCAATGTTTTTAGAAGTGGTTTGCCACCATCTTCTATCTAAGGCTGAGAATGAATAACTGGTCCAAGGCCACACAGTTGGCAGTCTATTTCAATATTTGGAAAAAAATAAAAAAATAAATAAAAAGGAGTGCTATATATACTGCCTTGAACTCTGGAGAAAAGATAGAATTTAAATAGAGAAATAACCTGCAGCTGATTCTCATGTTTAACAAAGCAATGTAGAGGTAGAAATTAAATTGTTTTTCTTATAGGCATATATAGTTATAGAAACTCTGAAGACCCCCCCCCCACAAAAATTGAAATAGAAGATTAGTTGACTAGTGATCTACCCTAAGCCATAAAGTCCAGTTGACTATACTAAGTATGACAAAGAGAAAAAAATGAAACCATGTTGAACTTGAAGATCTTTAAAATGTAACCATCAAAAAGCTGTCAAAAAGTCAGAGGTGATGAACTGACACAATAGTAAGTCATCTGTATCTTGTTGAGACATGTTTCTGCACCAATAGCCCGTTCAATCATTTTGAAAGTTTCTGTTTCAGAAATGGAGAGAAAAACATGAGACTATAAGTGATCCTTGACTTTATACCAACTGAAAACATAGTTTTGTTGAGAAAATTGTATAGGGGACAATTGGTCAAATATTGTTGGAGTCCATAACTTTTTTAAGTTGACAGTAAGTGAATGTATATCTTGGATTTCAGAAAAAAGAAGCAGGTTTTAATAAAACTCAGAGCAGTGATAACTAGGATCCCATGAGTGAAGAAGGCAAAGAGAAAAAAAATAATTCAAGGCATATAGAGTTCCTAAAAAGATAAAAACATTGAAAGCAGTATGTCAAACAAATTCTAAAGGAGAAAAAAGAAAGATAGTAGAAAATCTTAGAAATATTTGAGGTCCCAATCTGTGCCAGGGTTATGAAAGAATAAATCAGAATAAAATCCAGACAAGCTATTGGAAGGAGAAAAATGTCATCCAAGAGCATTAGCCTTTGAAAGTAGACTACAAAATTGTGGTAAAAAACCTGGAAATATTTATAGGACAGGTAGTCTTGTGTGGGTAGGTGGGAGGTTAGGATGTGTGTGTGTACCTGTTTTCTGTGATGTTTAATTTGGTGGACATGAAACTACAGTGGTAAAAATGTTTTAATTAACATTTTTAAATGATTAAACATAAAATTAAACATTTTATTGTGTTTCTAGACCTTCTTTGATGTGTTGGTTAAATCTGGGTAACTCATTTGTGGTGTCAAGGAAGTTTGTATAAAGGATCTTCCTTCTTTGATATTGTTTGTGCAGGTTAATTAGTATAGCCTGGTCATTAATTATCAGAAGAACAAGGGGATTAATGTTCTTTGCAACATGGTTTTCTATTTTTGGGTCATGCTAAAGATCAAAGGGAGGGTCAAGGACAGTACAAGAATACATTCAGTTTTAAGTTAAAATTCTTTTCACAATTATTGAAATTATTCCCACAAAACCAAAGTGGTTATTTAAATTTTTTAGCAATGTTCTATAAACCATGAAAGACACACATAGGAGAAGGTTACAAGCCTATCACCAAGGAGGAGTAAAAATAGGTTAGCCCAAAATATATAAGTAATGGTTGATTATAAAGTGAATATGGGTCATCAGTGTGAAGCAGTTTTCAAGAAGGCATTTTCAATTTAGGTTGCTTTAAAAATATATAGTTTCCAAATCATGGGAAGTTATAATAGTACTTTACTTTGTCTTGATTAGACCCACTAGTATTCAGTCTGATTCCAAGCACCACACTTTAAGAAAGATAAACGGGAAAGGTTTTTTAAAACCTGGACACAAAGATGTTGACAGAAAAATGAAGACACAAGACCAAATACAATTAACAAATAAAATAGGCTTTAAGGTTAAAAAGAAGATAAAATATTTGGACATTAATATGACAAATATTAATTCTATGTTTTTTAAATAATTATGTTAAGTCCTGAAATGAAATTAAAAAAAATAGATGGGAGAAAAAATATCACTGTAGGGGACAATTTCTGTGATTAAGATGGAAGTCTCACCTAGAACATCATTTTTTTTCATTTCAGGACGTCTGATGAACCAATTAAACAATCGCAGAATGACATATTGAAATTTATGTGGCAGGGGGAAAACAAGTTAAATATAAGGAGTTACAAGATGCAAAAGAAAGAGAAGGACTGGGTTTACCTGATTTGCAATTATATTTTGCAGTCTGCTGTTCTGTCTGGATGGAAAAAAAAGGATGTTGCTGAGAAACAGAAGGCTTTTAGTGTTAAAAAGGAATCACTTAAGTTTTGAGTTGCATGGATATCTCTGGCATGATAAAGCTAAGGTTAATGTAGATATTTTAAATAATTTTGTTTGAAGTGCATTTGAAACACATATAGAACAACAATGTGCTCAAAAATACCTATGTGGCCTCAACACAGGAAGGATTTTATAGTAGGAAAATGATTACTAAACATAAATGGTTGACTTACTCTGATATATTAGAATTTTCTAATATATCTATCTAATTCTATCAGAGACTCCAGAATAAAAATAAGAGAAGAACTAGAGGCAGAAGCATATTCATGTCAGTGGTTTTTGTATGTACAATTATTAAAAATATTTAAAGTAGATAAAAAAACTTTTCAGTTTGATTATAGACAAACATGTAAATAATGTTGAGCCATAGAGTAAGAGGTTAATTTATATTTATAATTATAACTCCTGGAAAAAACAACAACCCAGAAGTCACTTTCTTATAGCCTTTGCTTTCTTTTCTTTAATTTCTATACTTTTGTCTTTCCTTTTTTCTTTTCTTCTCTTTTATCATTCTAAATATTAGTTCTTGTTAGTTTTTACTCCACATTCAAAATTCTAATAATATTTTATGTAAGAAAGAGAATGATTATAGAACTAGAAATTAATTTCCATGAAGGAAAGAATTGAACATGGAGAAGCCAAAAGGGGAACATAGTAGCACTTTTGAGGAATATCAAGGTCTATTTCCCACCATACTAAAGTGCTGGAAAATACAATGATGTTATAGGAAGACAAATTCCAAATGATCTATAATAGTAAGAGTAGTTTGGCAGTATAACCAATGAACTAGAGAGATGGTGAACTTTCCCTTTTGTTGTTTGAGTTCAAACAGACACTAGAATTGTGCACTTGCAAGGGATTGGACATGACAGTCTATATGATCTCTTCCAACTCAATAGTCCTGTGTAATTTCTTCAGGCAAAGAAAGGATGTTGCTTTCAAGAAACGTCTTATTTCATTGCCCCATGCATAGTAAGAGGATGGCAGGAAAACATTTGTGGAGCTTGGAATTTGGTTTAAATTTTGTAGAGAATCCCTAAGTATAATGGAGCTTCTTAGCTCTACACAGTCACCCTAAGGGTGAGAGTAATGATAAAGGCATTTAGTGAATGTATTTATCTCTGCTTCCCCTCCTTGCAAATTCAGTTTAGATGTTCTAAGAATAAAAATGATACAGTAAGATGTCCAAGGCTGGTGCTAAGAATATTGGATTTTCTATATATTTCTAAAAGATATATTTTAGAATGCATTACATTAAAGACAGGGCCATGCTTTGCATAGCCTACATTTACTTTTCATTCACACTGGGTGGAAAAACAGGTCTGAAGAAAAGAAACCTTGTTGATTTTAGAATAGGATATGCAGGTGAACAAAGAAGAAATAATAAAACTGTACAAAATTTGACTGGGTGAATCAGTCACCTATCCTTTTAAACAGACAACTGAACAAAGTCAACCTACTCTCCTACTAAGACATGTGGCACTTATATATCACTTAGGCTCAGAACGTATAATGACAAACAAACACTTCCATATTCAAGGAAACAATCAGAAAACATTAATTCAGCATTAGCTCAAAATACTTTTGTAACAAGAAGTGCAAAACAAATCCCAACTGTCAAGATCTTTGAACTGAAAATCTGAAAGCCAAAACAAAACACTTCTGTTGAAAATTAATGGTGCCCTAGTTTTCAATTTTCCATATAGAACTGTGTAAGACCAAAGGAAATATAACTCCATGGCTGGATTTTTAATTTAAGACATTACCTTTTTATCACAGTTTGACATTGCATTTGGGATTCCTTTTGAGGCTGTGTTTAAAAAATATCATATAACAATCATTGAAAGGAAGACCTACTGGAAAATGAAAATCAAGGGTTTTATTCTCTACCTATCTACTCCCTAGAGCAGTATTCAGTCCACTGTGAAGTCTACTGAATGTCGACATGAATATTTTTACAATAACTGACCAAGAATAACCCTGGCATAACTGCCTTTTCAGTTAACCCTTATTACATTGTAACAGCTAAGGCGAAGTGCCCATTGACATAAGTGATGTTGAGTTAGCCACACCCACACAGTCACATGACCACTGAGCCCCGCCTTCCCAGCTGGTCATTAGGGCAGAGAACCGGTTGTTAAATTATTTGAATCTCACCACTGCACCGTACACTCCGTGCACGTGCATGAAAGCTCCGATCGGCTCAAATAGAGGTTTGGAAGGTTTCAGCAGGGCTGCGGGAAGGAAAAAATGCCCCCATTTTGGTGAATAATGGGCAGAAAATGGGGCCATTTTCCCACCCTGTTTTGGTGAAAAACTGCCCGTTTTCCACCCATTTTCACCAAAACGGCCATTTTTTCCTTCCCCCAGCCCTTCTGAAGCCTGAAGAGTGCTTCTGGGGGAGAGGCAAAAACACCCCCTGTTTTGGTGAAAAATTCCGTTTTTCACCCATTTCTCACAAAATTGGGATGTGTGGGCGGTGCTTCGGGAGGCAAAAATGGCTGTATTTGGTGTATAAGATGCATCAACATTTCCACACTCTTTTAGGGGGGAAGGTGCATCTTATACTCTGCAAGCGCTTTTATTGTGGGTTTTGTTTAAGAGAAAAGATGTTGTTTCTTCTAAACTAAAACTTCATTATTCAGGTTAAATTGCCATATTGGCACTCTGAGATAAATATGTGGGTTTTGGGTTGTGGTTTGGGCACTTAGTCTCAAAAAGGTTTGCCATCACTGGTATAGGGTCTCTTGCTTGAGCAGGGGGTTGGACTAGAAGACCTCCAAAGTTCATTCCAACTCTGTTATTCTGAATGATTAACAACCCATTCTTTTCTGTTTTCTTTTTCCTCCTCATATCTTTAGTTTACCTTGATTTCCACTTATTTCCAATATTTGCAGGTATAATGACTTTGTTTAAAGGAGTAGTTTTTCAAGAAGACAACTTCCACTCCAAACAATAAACACTAGACCATAAGGTACTTTTCATAGAAATAATTACTCTTATCTACCAGGTGATTAGCCATCTATTAAAGTAAGACATCTCTTTCTATGAAATGTTAGTGATGGTGATGATAAATACAACTATAAACACTATTGAAATCTGATGTGTTGTTTTGATGGATAACATCCTTCCATTTTTTTGGTGGTTGGAAATGAAATAATCATTTTAAAATTTTAAAGTGGGTGTCTTTTGGGCTTACTTCTGCTATTGAAAGTATTTAATGGGTATCTTATGTCTTACGTCTGCTATCGAAAGTATTTATTTATGGCTACATTGGATAATGATCATTCATAATTATCACAATGATGAAAAAGTAACCTTGCCATCAATGTTTGCTTTTAGGACAACAAAAGGCTTCAGTGTGAAACTGATTAAGGGCTGATCCGTTTCAGTAGCAGCAAAATCAGCCAGAGGGTTCTACTCAATTAATTAAGGTCACAGAGATTAGTTTGTTAACTTGCAGATAGCACTTTTTAGGGAGAGCTGCACTGCAGGAAAAACAGCCCAGGAACTTGGTTAAGCAATTGCTCCACTTTGTGAGGGGAGGGGGGGTTAAAGAAAAAATAAGGAAGTATACAGTATAAACAATATACTGCATTGTATAAATGTGGTGTACATCTAACTTTTGCGCATGTGTATCTTACATGTTTGTCAAATAAAAAAATAGTCAGACACAGGACAACTATGGGAGAAATCTTGTGAAATTTAGCAATCTGCATTCTTCACAGCATGACTCTCTGTGTCATCTGGCCTGCTTAATTATTGTGTCACTTGGTGACCATTTCACCAGAATCATTTGCCATTCTTCTCTAAACAAGGACTAGCTGTATAGAAACAAACCCCTTTCAGCTGTAAACTTATATTTATGAAGCATCCTCCTATATAGCAATGTGCACAAAATGTGTGAGCAATTTTGTCTCAAGTTCAAAATAAAACAGCCCAACTGGAGTATTCGGTTGGCAGATTTTTGCATTTTCCATGCTTCAGTGCCATATTTTTTCCCCAGTGTTCCATCATAGAAAAGTAATACAACTTAAAATCAACCCTTTACCCATCATGTTCTGACTTAGCAGGCCAAAAAAGTAGGTGAGGTGATAGTGGTGGGATTCAGCCAATTCTCACCACTTTGGGAGAACCAGTTGTTAAGTTTCTGAGCAATTTGGTGAACTGGTTGTTGAAAGAAATCATTAAGGCAAATGATTAAATTATTTAATTCCCACCACTGGGATAATGCACATTACCTACCATCAAACCACAGGAAAATAAGCCTAAATTCCATATCTAAAGTAAATTTTATATATATTTTTTAAGGTTCCTAGAACAAGGAGTAGGAATTACATTTAACAAATTGCCTGAACAGGCACAGAATTGTCTTTGCAAAACAAGCAAAAGCAATGAATTTTAGAATAGACTATGAATAATTTAGCATACCCGTAATGGGGAAATGGAGAGCAAAGTCAGGTGCAAATGAGGAGAGCTGGCTAAACCTCTCAATCTATATGTCTGACTATGACTATTACCTATGGGCTTCTAATACTAGGATAATTTTCATTGTATAGTAAAAGAAAAGCTGAATGGATAGGTTACCAATAGTGCTAATAAAAATAAGCTTGAGTCAAGCAAGATGAAAGTTTGATCATGTTAATGATGGTGATGTTATTCGTTCAGTTGTTCCAACTCTTAATGATTCTATGGGTCGGGTCTCTCCACATCTTCCAATCTTGCGTTACTTCTTTGAGTTGGTCTATGCTTTGGCTAGTGTCAGCTTTGGTGGTGTCCAGCCATCATGCTTTTTAATGGTCTGGTTTCCTTTTACCACTATCTCTCCCAAACGTAATTACTTTTTCCAGTGAAGATGAAAGTTTGGTAGGTCATATATTTATTTCTTCCCTAACCTCAAATAAAAAAAAAATCATTTTATTCATTGGGGTGTCTATCTGAATGATATTTTATCCATGGGGTGTTTTTACAAATTCATTTATTTAGCGTAGATATTTATGGTACTGTATAGTTTTAAAAAGTTACTGCTATTTAGATCATTTTTAGAATGATCTAAAATACATTCCAGTATTAGCAATAATTCTGGAGTTTTAAACACTGCTAATAGATCTGAATCAAATTGTAAAATCAAAATAAGTTTTAATTGAAGGGACTATCCTTTCACAATTTTAGGCACTCAAAATTCCTCCTTCAATACATTCATTGATTATTTTTTTTACAAAAACCCCACCTGATTAGCAGCAATCTCATTTAAAGTAATAATAGCCTTAACTGCTTTTGACTGCTTAATAAATATTTACTTGCAAATTGCAAACAGGGATTGATTCAGATTGCATGTCCTGTGAATAACAGTTATAATTATACTTTCATCCTCATATCTTCAAATGTGCCTTGCCGAATTTAATGCAGGAAATGCAAGTGAGTATTTTTTAAATACACATCCTTGCCATGATATAACAAAGGTCATATAATCCCTATTCTCAAAGAGAGATCCTCCTGGATTTTCTCTTTTTTTTTTTTAATAGAGCCTTTGGATTAAGATTCTTTCAGTTAAGAGGCAGAATTGTTTTTTTTTTAAATAGTTATGATTACTATTTTAAAAATGTTGTTATTTCTGATTTTTAAATAATTATGATTATTATTTTGAAATGTTGCTGTTTTTAAAATAAATATGATTATTATTTAAATGGCTGTAGCTCTTTTTTCTAAAATAGAGTTAGCTCTATCATCTGATTTTTTCAGACTGCTGTTTTAGTTGTGAGGCCATAATTGGTCCCACTGTTACTGGACTAGTGTTTTATTGCCCTAATATACATTTTGGGATATTTTTTTAATTATATAGAAACAATTTTACTTGTTCTTTATGTTTTTAATCATATCTATGAATCTCCTTGGAGTAGATTTTCCTTAAAAACATTTCAGAAGGAAGGAAGGAAGGAAGGAAGGAAGGAAGGAAGGAAGGAAGGAAGGAAGGAAGGAAGGAAGGAAGGAAGGAAGGAAGGACTTCAGAAAAGATCATATGTGACTGCCTTTAAGTGATAAATTAATGTGTAGAACATATGCAGCACTGCATGGACCATGCAACACTGCATGGTCTAACCTGGGGGGGGTGTTGTTTGGCGGCCCGCAGGCCAAATGCATCATGCACAGACCACATGAAGGGAAAAAATCAGGGAACGTGAAATGTCATATGACTGCAATGTGACATGGCAAGTCAATTTAAGATCCTTATGAAGGGATATCAGTTCACATAATTAATGTGTGGAGAATTCCAATCTTCCAGGAAATATATTTTAACCAAGCTCCTTCTTTGCTTTTAGGATATGTTCATACATATAGCTCTACACATGGAAAAATCATTGTGATCAAAATCAAATGAACATTCACAAGTGGATCACAACACTTATGATAATGTAGCAAGTGTATTGGCCCAGAGTCCCATGCCACAACTATCGCATCATTCACTGCATTCAAGGTTTGAGATCATCCCTTCAAGTCATTTAGTGTATGGAGAAAGTTGCATGAACTCCTTTTCAGACAGGATTAAACTATAATGCAATTGCAGTATATTAAAAAATGTTGTTTGCTTAGTCGCAGTAGCTCCTTCGTATATTTGCTGTGAAGAGCTGAGGTGGCACAGTGGTTAAATGCAGCACTGCAGGCTACTTCAGCTGACTGCAGTTCTGCAGTTCGGCTGTTCAAATCTCACCGGCTCAGAGTTGACTCAGCCTTCCATCCTTCCGAGGTGGGTAAAATGAGGATCCGGATTGTTGTTGGGGGCAATATGCTGACTCTGTAAACCGCTTAGAGAGGGCTGAAAGCCCTATGAAGCGGTATATAAGTCTAACTGCTATTGCTATTGCTAATAAAGTTTCTTAAAAGTAAAGCATTCATTTTTATATAGGAAGCCAAACTGCCTAAAACAGGCATGGAAAAGCGCTGGGACAAATCAACTGCTATAAGTACTTTGGCATGTTGCTCCTGCCTTCATCATCATGCAAATCATCAGTTGACTTACGTAAAGGAAAATGCCCAAAGGACTGCAGCTGTCATCCAATCTTTGTTTTGGCACAGAGGTGCTCAATTTATACCTGCAGCAATTAAGTTTTACTAAGCCAGCTCTTCTACCCAACTGTTATATGGAGCACAGTCAGATCCATATGATACATTACCCATCTGGAATCAGTTCAAAGTTTTTAAGATCCCTCTTCCAGATCGTCACTTCATCTTGAATATTGTTTGCTGCACTTAGACAGGATAAAGCAATGCTAAGTCCAGTCAGTGGATACAAATGTTCAAACTTTGGCTAATATTATATTTCTGTCTGCAGGCTTTAGCAACCCTGATTTTGGAGGATAAATTTCATTCATTTTGAAAACACATATTGAAGAAGAAATTGCTTCAGTATGGTTTCTTATACATGCTATAAATACAATGATTGATGATCAGGCCACACTGGAGATTAGATAGAGAATCTGTAGTAGAGATTGTCAATCTGATCAGAACAGAATAACAAAATAAATCTGCATAGATACATAAATTTACAGCAAAAGGCCACCAAGACTGTAGTCTATGGATACTTTTTTTTATTCAACACAGAGGCAGGGAAGCTTATGTTGCTTCTTATATTTACCGCAGTTACTTGGATAGGATTGTGCACCCATGCACATGCACAGAGAGAAGAAAAGCCAATTCCTCCACTGCTTGCATAAAACCAGGGTATTATACCCATGGATGGCCACCTTAGTACACGTTTTGTCTTTTGTTTTGCAGGTTTTCTCTGAAACAAGATAAAAATGCTTGCCTTAAGGATAGCAACGTAAGAGGATAATAAAATCTGTAGGGTGAGAAAGCTGACAGCTGCCTATGGAGTTTCTATATTGTGTGCAACATAAAATATAGTGGTATTTTCATTATGAAAATAGCATCGAAAGCAATATCCAGCTGTTTGCAAAGCATTAAGTCTTTCTACCTTCTTCCTCGGAGGGACAGCTAGCCCCATTCAAAGTAATGAATTCAGTACATTGTTTCTGTGCTGATCTTTTTCTCTCCACGTGTGGATGTGGTTTTTGCTGTAAAATATGTTTTTTATAAATGTAAAAGAGCATATCTGGGAGAAGAATGTCAAAAGAAGGATTTCTGGTTTTGACCTTACAGCTTTCCACCCACTTAAAAGGTACAGTTTGTTTAATGGGTCACAATGGGCTCAAAATCTATGCCAATAACAGCTTGGCTGGGCAGGAGATTGGCAGGGAAGAAATGGTCCTTCGTGATATATGATTATTGCTCTCCAATTTCTTCTGAATAAATTGTACCGATATTACGGCAAAGTCATAAGCACTTTATTTAGAAGTTTTATTTTATGGGATACAGCAGGAAGCACCCAATCTTGCTGTGTTTCACAGATATAAAACATTAAATTTAAATAATTATTGGATGAAATACCACCAGGAGATCCCAAGTCTTTAAAATTGACAAGAAAATATTTTTTTAAAAAAAACTTAGAAGAAGATTTTAGTAAATATATCCCAGGAAATCTAAATGAAGTCTGATGGGATATAGTACATAGAAATCACATTAGCAATATCAGCACAAGGAGCTACAGGAACTCAATTTTGGCAACAAAGACACGTTCAGAGTGTGACAGGGAACTAAATAAAAAACTGCTCTTATGAAAGATAAAAATCATGTTAAAGTGGGAACAGAAGAACCAACCAGTTTCCGTTATACAATATTGGATATATAATTACCTTTCTCAAGGAGAATACTTGGAAGTTCTAAACTTCATTGATAGAAAACCAGAGGAACTATGGGATAATATTTTTAAAATGTTAAGGATAAATGTGAAAAGAGTCTGCCAAAGAACAGGAAGGAGGGGAAAGCAAACTGGATGTCAGAACAAATGGTAGGCAATGGAGAGGAGAGGAGAGGAGGGAAGAGGAGGGAAGAGGAGGGAAGAGGAGGGAAGAGGAGGGAAGAGGAGAAGAGCAAAAGGCAAGAAGAAGAAGAAGATATGAGCAAGGAATTTAATGAAACATTTTGAATATCAAGAAACAACAATATTGCAACATATATCAAGATGGTGAGGATGGAAATAGACATGGAAAAACAAAGAAAATCTTCCAAACATTTTTGCAACTTAGAAGGATGTTCCAATCTTAAATTGGTGTACTAACAGGTCCAATGGACTGGTAATAACTACTTCAAAGATCAAAGGTGAAAGAAGTATAGTATGCTGAATTTCTGTAGAAGAGGATATTTCCTGCTTACAAGAAGTTCAGGAACTAGAAGATGAAGTGAGTTCATCTCTGCTGTCATTAGTAAGTCAGCTGCCTATACTGATATAGAGAAATATGCCAAGAAACACAAGAAGAATCAATAAAAGTGATCGAAAAACTATCATACACTCCTCTTAATTTCCTATGCTAGCAAAAATCATCCAATACAGATTGAAACTTTATATAGAAATGGAGATACCAGATATTTAAGCTGGATTCAGAAAAAACCAAGGAACATACACAAAAAACCTATTTCTGATAGATGCTGGATAATTTAGAAAGCTAAAATAATACTCCCAAAAAGGAAAGATGTGCTTTACTTATTACAGAAAGGTCTTCAGTCATGTAGATCATTTCTAGCTGTGGAATGCATTAAGAAAAACTGAAAATCCCAATTGTCCTCATGTGGAACCTATTCACAAGCTAAAATGTTACAGTACAGACAGGCCATAGTGAAACACAATAGCTCCAGGTTTGCAAAAGGAGTGAAACAAGACTCTATGCCTCTCCTGGTATTTATATGTGGAATGTATCTTGGGGGAGTGAGATTGGAAGAAGATGAGCATAGCTTTAAATTGGAGGAAGAAGCATAAATTACCTGTGCTATGCTGGTGATACTATGTGCTGAAAATGCAAAAGTTTTGCATAGTCTAAAAATAAAAATCAAGGAGGACAGTGAAGAAATAGGATTAAGATTAAATATAAAGACCTAAGTAATGATAATAGTTACAGCAACCAGCCTGAAGACACTGAAGTGATTGATAGTTTCTTTCTTTCTTTCTTTCTTTCTTTCTTTCTTTCTTTCTTTCTTTCTTTCTTTCTTCTTTTCTTTCTTCTTTCTCTCTCTCTCTCTCTCTCTCTCTCTCTCTCTCTCTCTCTCTCTCTCTCTCTCTCTCTCTCTCTCTCTCTCTCTCTCTCTCTCTCTCTCTCTCTCTCTTTTTCTTCTGTTTTCTTTTTGGTGCCTTTGAATCATTGTTGATTTCTGGTAACTTCTTGAATAATTCCCTAGCAATGGTTTGCCATTGCCTTTTTCTAAGGACTGAGAGGATAAGATTGGCCCAAGGTCATGCAGTTGGCCTTGTGCCTAAGGTGGGATTATAACATATAGATTCTTGGTTCCAAGCCTGATGCCTTAACTGCTATAGCAAACTGGCTCTGGCTCTGCCAGTTTTTAGGATTGGCTATCAATGGTAAAGGAACCAACTGTTAAAAAATACACCACAAATGAGCAATTGGTACAGTAGCTGTGAAAACTTTGGAAAAAGAAGTTCAGATCACCGGATTTATTTATATCTACAAAGATTAAAAGTGCAAATAATGGGTTTTCCCTGTTACACCCTATGGAAGCAAAGGTTGGACATGTAAAAAGCCGGATATAAAGATTTGTGATGCTTTTGAAATCTGGGGCTGGAGAAGACTCTGAGAAATACAATAGATAGACAAGAAACAAATAAACAATTGAACAATCAACCAGGAGTTCTCATTGTAAACATAAATGAGCAGACTTAAATAATCATTTTGGAAACATTGTGCCAAGACTTAGCTCTCTGGAGAAGGCTTTAGTGCTGGGAAAGGTAGAAGGAAAGAGATGAAGAGGATGGCCACCAGCAAGGTGGTTGGAATCAGTTATGGCAGTGATGAATTCATCAAAAGAAAACCAGAAGAATATTTTAGCAATAGATTGCCTTAGACAAAGTCTATATCATCATTAGGAATGGACCATTCATTGAGCATAATCAATCAATTTCTAGAAACCTTGTGTGACTCCAAACTAAATGATCTTTCATAATGTCCTTCTGAATTTCGTCGCTTTCATAGACTGTGTATTTTTTATCACTATAGTAAAAATTTCCTTTTGCAGGGAGAGCTAAGGGAACATACTAAAGGAATAACTTTGGAGTCTTATTTCTGCTCTGTTTCAGGAAGAGTATGTGTATATAAGAAAGGGGAATGGGCTGAACTTTGTTTCTTATACAATATAAATTCTATCTTTCACACATCTTATTTATAGATTCTGGCTATTCACATCCACAATGATCATAGCCATTTAGTCCTATTCCAAAATATGGAGGGAGCTGTAGTGCTTATAGATTACAGAAGAAAAGCCTTTTGGTTGTCTAGGAAACAGGATGATACTTTCCTGTCTTTCTATGCTAGAAGCCTGGGAAATGGTACCCAGTTGCCTAGGAAACATAGGGATGCTTCAGTGACTTTCCCTGCTGTGAGGGAGAAGATAAGTTGCTTATTATCTCAGCTACAAGTTGGTTCATTTAAGATCTTGACCAGCATTCTACAGGTTCTCAACCTGATCAGGATTATACATTAAATACTACAATCTCTTCACTTTCTTTTTCTTTTTTTCCCTACTGGTACCCACCCCAAATTACATATTTGATATTAAGGGGCCTAGGGAATTTTTCAAGTCTTAGAAATATCTGTCCCTGACTGCAATAAAAGAGCAAGCTATTTTGCTGTGTTACGATTCCTCGCAATAAGCTTACAAGCGCAACTTCATGAGAAAGTCTTTTTTTGGGCATAGATACATAGTAACCTAAGGGAAAATGTTGTATTATATCAAAAGTTTAGATTCAACTGCAAGTAAACAGTGTTCAAGTTGGGAATTTAAAACATATACACCTCTATCATATCAACTTAAAGCAAAAGCAAAAGGAAGCCACTAAAGTGAGCAGAATACTAGAAATATTTTGTTCTTCTTATGTTTTTTTCCCCATTACTACCTTTCATGCATGATCTATTGATGTTCAAAACTTTGCCACATTTCTTTTAAAGTGAAAAATGTTGCTAGGAAGAAAAAATACCAAAAATATACATCATTTTTACTGAAATATAAGAAAAGAACCATAGCTGAGAGGAATATTTACCCGGGATCTTGTGCTGGATAAATATGCTCCATAAAATCTGTGCTCCATAAAAATAAAGCCATAACTAATTAAGGATAAAATGTTCCTCTTTGCTACAAAACTTGTAGCAAAACACTTTGGCTTGTAGATGTTTCCCCCCAGAATCTCTTTAAAAAACATTTGTTTTTTGTTTGTTTGATTGTTTATTCATTTAATTTCTAAATGCATTTCTAAACATACACATCTTATACTGAGCAACATAAGAAACTGATGTAATTGAGGATAGATGACTTCATGCTAAAATACTGGGTTTTGGACAATGATTAGATAAAATACAGGTTACAGATCTCCAGCAAAAATCCTTTCTTATGGAAATATTTTAAAGCCATCTTGATGGTATTAATTATACAGCATCTGAGAAAGGGAAAAAAGGAGGATTAGCAATTGGAGCTCTTTGGGGATATTAATTAGTTATCTTGCACATTCAGGTATAGACTGGAAATGTTTCAGAAAAAAAGACAAGCATTTTTCCTTCTAAGCCATACCATTCGTATTGCTCTGGAATCAGCAAATATTTTGACACTGCCAGTATCTTATTGCCCAATAAGATATTAGAATCAAATTCTATGAAATGAAACCCTTTCTACAGTAATCCTTACAATTGATCTGCATGGATTTATTCAGATTTTTTTCATGAGGAATTAGGATGAATGAATAATTAATAACATTTAGCTCTCCATTGGGGAAGCAAAGTGGAGTCTCAATCACCCATGTTAAATCACTAGATTACAGTGATCTCTCTCTCTCTCTCTCTCTCTCTCTCTCTCTCTCTCTCTTCCTCCCTCCTTCTCTCCCTCTCTTCCTCCCTCCTTCTCTCCCTACCTCCCCCCTCCCCCCACACACTTTATCAACAATAATAATACTTTACAATAATAATCAATTTTTAAGCACAAGTAGGAAAGATCACAGATTGTAGAAATAGTAATTATGGATCTCAACAACATTTTGAGCAAAACAAGGAAACATTTCCTTGAGATTAGCAAAATAGCAATAAATTTCAATCTTTTCCTGCATAATCTAATTGGTAGAGATGTTTTTCTTAAATATGAAGCCACATCTTTCTTTTCTTTTTTGTGGTGGGGGAGAAAATAATGGCAATGATAGTAATAGTGGTTTAATGACGGACCCAAGTTTCTAATGCCTATTTTAACGAATGTATTCATAAGTAATTCCACCTTCTGAAAATCAAGTTTAAGGAACCTTTTCCCCCTCCCCACCTTTTCCCAATAATGTGTCTCTTCTTTTTTCGGTTGATTATCTTTGTTTCTCAAAATAATAAGTAATCTGAACAATTAAAATGCTGGAGAAAATGAATCAGAAATAACAAAAGATTCACAACAGATGTAAAGAAATATTGTAACCTTCCTCTCCAATAGTAACAGCTGTGCAGACAAAAGTAAGTAATTATATATTTTTTTAAATAGAGAGGGAAGGCCATGCTTTCCCAACATTTTTCAGACATGATTGAATTCACAGAGTAGAATAACACTGAAATTCAAGAAGCTTAGTGCACTCAAACTACAATTTATAAAGGAAGTAGAGGTTGAGTGTTGTTCAACTTCTGCAACTCTGTGACATTTAAATGTACTTAGAAATAAGCCAAAACAAACCCAACAATTCAGCTTTCATTGTCTGACTAATATCCCCTTCAGGGTGGTCACATTCCTCAGAAAAGTCTTCTTCAAGAAGTCTTCTTCACCTTCTTCCAAGGACCTTCAACTGTGAACACAAGTCCCAATTCCAGGCTCCACCAGAATCAAAAGCAAGTCCCATCATCCTGATGATGATTTGAAGTACTCATCCCATACTCAGTGGTGACCAATGCGATATCCAACATTCAGAACTAATTGCTATGAATTGCTGAGTTTAAAATAACTTAAAATTCATTGTGAAAATTTGGAAACCATCATGGAAAAGGAGGAGGAAAGGAGGGATTCTACTAAGCCTACCTCTTATCCAAGTGGAGAGGAAATAGCAAATAGCTTTCTGAACAGGAAGACATGAATTCACCAACAAAGTATAAAATACTTTGAGGCTTGTCCCTTTCTTCCAACCAAATTCAATTGAGAATGAAATTTTTGAAAACAGAATAGGAGAGAAAAACAATTTAAAAAGTATACATATCCAGATAGATGAAGGGATTATGGAATGGTTGTCATAGCGTTAAGTAAGTTGGAATCTCTCTAGTCTTTTTGGCTCCTTTTCTTCTCTGCTTTCAGACAACATCTAGGCAGCATTCTGTTCCAATAACATTAATACAGATGTATTTTTGGAGGGGGGATATTCACAAACAGAACATAAGCACAATTTGATCCTCCCATCTATTTTTCATAGCAACTCATATTTAAAAGCGTACACTTTGAAAAGGGAAATATTATATAGTAGGATTGTGCAAATCTTCAAAGGAGAAACTTCAGTTTGATGCCACCGTGATCAAGTCATCCTATCAAAACAGATTTGTGAATCAAACTGGGGACCTTTTTCAAAGCAATAAAAAGAACCGGGTGGCTTCAAAGCACTCTGTAATCTTCTGAACCCTTTTGCAGTTTCCATGGCCTTTTGGTGAATTTTACAGACATGCAATGTTGCAATCCTGGTACTACAGAGAGAGAATGCTTAATGTGACTGAAGTGTTGGCCTCTCTGACACTGACAAGTATAACTAGCCAATGAGTTTTATCACCTTGGTCAATTCTTTGCCTTGTCAGAGAAATTTTGAGGCAGCTAGATTGAAATTATTTTGGGCTTCATTCATTTTCACAAGTCTCTCATTCTTCAGTATGGGTTTGCGTTTAATAATCTTTAACTTGCTCTCTTGCTCTATAGGAATCATACTTTTAAGTGCTGTTCCATTGCTGCCCAGACAAATACAAGCCAATTCAGTTCCCAGTCTTGTCTTGGGATGTAGGTATTTAGTGAGTTTGATTTTCTTCCTCCAAATGTTTTATTACCAAATTAAGTAACATCTTTCATGCTGCAAAACCAGCATATGAACCAAAATGTAGTTGTAGCTCAAAATTTGTACTTTCCTTAATTTTTTTCATAATATCATTTTTTTTTTTTAAAAATGGAAAAGTGGTGAACAAAACTTCAGATACTATCAAAAACAGGACTTCAAAGAATATTCATCTTGTACTATAGTGGTTATTTACTTACATATTTGGTCATTTTTATCTCACATCCATTCAAAGACTCTGGGCAGTTCACACTTTATAAAATAATAATCTAAGTGTACATTGAACCACAAACCTAACCATAACAATTAAATTTAAAATTAAACAAACTACATAATTTTAAAACACAACTTGAAAATCACAGCATTCTGTTAATTGATTTCCTAAAACCAAAGAACCTTTCATCCAAACTTCTGGAGGCAAGCTGCATCACAAAAATAGGTCTATTGTTTTTCCAGGTTTTTCCCCTATCTACCATCTCTTAACAAAGGCTGTGGTGGCTCAGTGGCTAAGATGCTGAGCTTGTCGATCAGAATGGTTGGAAGTTTGGTGGTTCAAATCCCTAGTGCCACATAATGGAGTGAGCTCCCATTACTTTTTCCAGCTTCTGCCAACCAAGCAGTTTGAAAGCACATAAAAATGTGAGTAGAAAAATAGGAACCACCTTTGGTGAGAAGGTAACAGTGTTCCGTACACCTTTGGCATTTAGTCATGCCAGCCACATAACCAAAGAGATGTCTTTGAACAGCACTGGCTCTTCAGCTTTGAAATGGAGATGAACACTGCTCCCTAGAGTAGGGAACAACTAGCACGTATGTGCCAGGAGAACCTTTACCTGTACATCTCTTAAAAGTCCTATTATTGGTGAGTTAACTGCTTTTACTTGGAAACTCATACTTGCAAACCTTGTTCATTGACTCTGTTCTCCTATTTCATTATCATCCATCCTTAAAACACTGAAATCCTTTAACAATTTCATTACTCAGTTTTTTTTTACCTCTTTCTTATTCTTTTTTCCCAGGAAAATAATAACTGCTCATATTCAGTTTGTACCTTTCACCTTGTAAGAGATCTTTGAATGCTTGATGGGCTCTGAAGTATAATGTATCAGCAGCAGCAGTAGCAGCCACAGTCTAGAAAGCTGCTGTGTTAATCAGTCTTCAGACTGCTGAAATAGGCAGAAAAATCTCTCAGGAGTGATACGGTGGAAAGGATAAGAACTGGCTCATAAGTCTCTTTAAAAGCCCAATTCCCTTAAAAGGCTCATTCAATAGCTAGATTTTCCTCCTTCTTTGAATAATGAGAATTTCCAACCACACAATAGGAGATGAGCTACAGTAGAAGACAGGAGAGCTGTGCAAATCTTCCTCAGACTTTTCCTTCCAAATAAAATTGGATTGATAATTTGAACTGGATCCTTTCATTTTTTTAAAAAATCCAGTCAGTTCAACCAAATAGTTTAGATCCCAGATAGATAGAAGAGAATTCTTTATTGGCCAAGTGTTGGATTGGACACACACAAGGAATTTGTCTCAGGTGCATAAGCTCCCAGTATATATAAAGCAACAGATGATAATCATGATCGTAATCATAAAATACAATCATCATAAATCATAGATACAACTCTCAGTGATAGTCAAAGGATACTAACGTAAACAACAGAAATCATTAACAGGATACTAAATAAAAGCAATCAATATAGATCATGAGATACAACAAATTATAGTCATGAGAATCTAAATAAATATATAATAGGACAGATGTGAAAGATAATAAATAAATCAGCCCTACTAGGTGATTGACATCCCAGGGCAGAGACAGAGTTGTGGGAATTAGTTGTTTAACAGAGTGATAGCATGGGGGAAAACTGTCTTTGTGTTTGGTTGTTTTGGTGTGCAATGCCCTATAGCGTTATCTTAAAGGAAGAAGTTGAAACAGTTTTTGACCAGGATGTGAGGGGTCTGTAGATATTTTCACAGCCATCTTTTTGACTTGTGCATTGTACATTATATATCTATAGAAAAACTTACTCTCCTAATTTTAAGGAATGCATTCGACCTACCCGCAATATTTTATCCATTTCCAAACAAAATATATGTCTTCTGAATATTTGCATCTCTAAACACATGTATTGTAACTAACACAGGTAAACAGACTGAGCCTGTTAACGTTAAAGAAAGTTAATATAATTCCAACTCATTTTTTTCTTCAAGTATCTCTATTTCCTTTAGCATTTTCAAACCCTTAACTACATTCAGGAGTCATAAAAGCCAAGGATTTGTTTAATTCTGATCTGTACACTATTCTGAGAAGTGATTAAGGTTAAATCACCTTAATCTCCTTCATCAGACACACAGAAGATGACTTTTTAGTTCTGATTGTTTCTGTGATCTGCAGTTCATGTTCCAATGTAGCAGAGCACCTAGGAGCCGCTTGAGGAAAAAGTTATGAACAAATATCATTAGTCTCTTAAGTCCCATGCATTATGCAGCTCAATGCAGCACTTATTTGTCAAGAATGAAAGGGGGTTGTATTGCTGATTACTTAAATTAACATGTATACTGTTTTAAAATCCAGCATTCAAACATGTTCTTTGAAATTGGAGCCAAATGGGAGGGAAAGTCTATCTGGTATGCAAATCTGTGACACAATCAGGTTATGGTTTGACCTTATTTTGGCCATCCAGACCCATTTCGGGGGAAAAAAGTTCATTATATTATTATATTGGTGTACAGTCAAGACTGGATTTTGCATTTTTATCTACCTATCTAGTCCCTCCCAAAGATCTGGGATAGACAGATGCTGCTGTTTGAGGGTATTAAGGATGTTGTCTCAGGGTGTAAGCTGTTCCTAGTAAATTTTGTAATTCACTAATGGTGATTTTGTCAATGCTGATGGTGTTTAAGTTGTTTTGAGGATTGCACCCAAGGCGCATATTACTATTAGGTGATCTTTGTTTTCTTTTTCAACAATCATTCTAGTTATATTGACAGAACTTAGTGTTTTGTGACTATCTCCAGTTCTTTCTCTTCCATTCTGCTATCTCCAGGTATTTGTTTTCAGGCAAATGGTATTTTTGGGAGATATTCCAATGCATCAGTGCAATTTGTCATGCTGTTGTTAGTAGTCAGTCTGGGTGGTCTCCTTGCAGCAGTTAGCTAGGTGATCCACTGTTTCTTTAGCTTCTTTGCAAAGATGGCATTTTCTGGCTGTTGCTGTTTTGTCAATTCTGCCTTTGTTCTTAAGACTTGGTTTTGTGTGCCCAGAACTAGCCTTTCTGCCCTTTCTTCCTTTCTTCTGCCCTTAAGAGACTTTCCTGCTCTTAGCCATTGCCATATTTTGTTATCTGCTTTGCCTGCTAAATTTTTAATGTATTGGCCATGTAATATTTTGCCTCGCCACATCTCTTTTCTATTTTTTCATTTAGTCTTTCTTGTAGGCCAGTTTGGTCTCTTTGGTATACAGTAAGCCTTCGTGGTATACAGTACTAACTTCAGTACATTTCTTCAGATATTCACTGTCACAGATATTCAATGATCTTTTCTTTTTCTTCAACTGTCTGGTGTACTTGCAACATTCCACACACACCTACACTCCTTGGTAAGTAGACTATGTCAATACTGCTGAATGAATGAAAGGATGAGTTCAGAGTTGAAATGGCGGGTCCTTGGTACTTTCTGAACTTGGTTGTTTTTTTGTGGATGTTTCATTATACAAACTAGGTAACATCGTCAGTGCTAGAACTCCTTATGATGATACCTAGTCTGAGTGATAAAACATCTGCAAGAAAACAATCAAGCTCAGAGAGCAACCAGGACCCCTGATTCATTGTCATTATTTTTCTGGTCTTCCGATTCAGAGCTTTATTGTTGTTGTTGACATTGTTATTATACATTTAGATTTCTAGAAGCAGTTCAAGATGCTTTCCACAAAGAGTTTATCATCTTGCCTTTCAACTATACCCTTATTATGGTGATATATTCAAATATGACTAGAGTCTTAGAGGCAATACAGGGAGCATTTTCACTGTCATGATCAGTGAACTGTTATTTCATAGACCCTTAGATGTTTGAGTCTTGACCTTCAAGTTATACAGACCATTTTTTACAGATATAGAAGTCTGAATGTTCAGGACTGAAATTAAACTTTTCCTGGATGAGAGATGCTGCCATTGTTTGATAGAAAATAAGATAACAGAATATCACAATTTGACTGAGGTAAGCGCGTTTGGGTGTATTGGATAGAACAGAGGGACCTTTCTCTTAATAAGGACACAAGCAGAATGAAAATTGGAAGAAAAAGACCCTGCTTTAATTATGTCACAATGATGACCAAAGGATAGCTTCCTTGTTCTACAAGTACTCTTTGATTGCATCTTTCTTTCTCTCTCTCCTTCTCCATCTCATTCATTCTCTGTGAGAAGTCTCGCTCGATGGTGTTTCTTTTGATCATGGATTCAATGTTAGAAGAAAAAAAAAATGTCTAATTGCAAGTTATAGGGATTTATATCATTTTTCTTTATTCACAATAGTATAATCTGTACCCTGATTTATCACAGACTACTGAGCTGGCCTGGAAGGGTATATTTCAGACACAAAGCCTGGATCTTCTCTAATATAAGCAGCATGCAATGTGAAAGTTTAAACCCTCATTAAAGAAACTATCCAATTTTAGTTTAGTTTAGTTGTTTAGTTTAGTTTATTCTCATTGCACATCATACAATGAAATTAAATGCCATCTTCAGTGCACATTATAACTGTAAGAATAAAACACAAACACACATCCTTCACATTCTGTACAACTGAACTGAAAACCCCTGATATTGCATTAATATTGCACTATACAGTAGAATTCAGTAGAGTTGATTTCTCAGCTTTCATATCTAGTATCTTCTAAATCTGCAGCAAACCAAGAAACACGTGTTGATATCTGAATGTTGCACTACAGTGCACAGTTCAAAAATGTGCAAAACGTACACATAAAAATAACATATCAAGGTATTTTTAAAAAAAAATAAGTACTCTTTTCAGTTACTTGTCTTCACCACTACCACAATTGCAAAGAATTGGGTATATGTGTTTTTGAGCATTTCGTTTCAGAAGGATGAATAAAGTATTTAAGTGAACTCATGCTGCAGGTGAGACATATCCATCACACTTCTCATGCTGAGGATGAGCAGTACTTCTAAGAGCAAGATGCACTCTTCCTTCCCAGGGGTTCTGCCATTTTCCAAAGAAATGGAAGAAAAAGAACCCCCAAGTATCTTCTTTACTTACATACTCACATTTGTAAAGGCTGATCAGTCTGTTCCTGACTTCCTTCTAATATGGTTGTCAGAAATCTGAGTGTGGAATAGAGTGGGCAGCAGTTCATTTTTCCTTCAACAATTAGATTAGATTGGAATAGATATTATAAATAAGGAAGTAATGCTCCTGTTTGCTCAGAAAAACTGAAGAAGTCTGGAGGATGAGAGGAAGTCATCCTTATCACCCTGTAAATCTGCTCATAAATTCTACCACACTGCATATTTCTTTACTGAAAGATAACAAGTTTGAATCCACGGTATAGCTCCTTTTTAGTCATGCTAGTTAGCATTTTTCTATAGTCTATGTTAATTATGATCACACCCTTAATCATATGAATAATATTATTAATCATCCAGCCAATCACACTTTTTTCCCTAATTTTAACATTTCCAGAAATGTTATATTTTGTCCCTCCACCATTCCTTTCTTTCACAAGGATCACTGTATTTCTTGCTTCCTATCCTTATGGTAAGCTTCATCATTATTATTCCTTTAGTAAAAAAAACAGACTTATGTTCTTATATGTGAATCAGTAAAGGAGTCTTCTTTCAGGTTCATGCAGGGACAGATGCTCCAGAACATATGTGGTCCTTGTTACATCTGCTTGCTTTTCTTCAGAAGTCTGCTTCATTTCAACATTTAGAAATCCCATCAAAGCACATTTAAATAAGCTTCAAATGGTTAATATGTTACGCATATATTTTTTTGCAGTAGGGTTCAATGCAATGAGATGGCCAAGATATATGAGGAAAGGTCAATAACTTTTTTTTTACGGTGAAGTCTCCAAATTATAAGATAGCTTTCTTAGTCTAGATCGATTGTAGATATCTCAGCTTTAAAAAGAATGAATTTAAAAGAACATTCATAATATATTGAATTTATGGTTTCTCAGTGCACATGTATTTTAAGGATGGAGAGGATTCCTAATTTCTCTAGCACTCACATCATGCTTTTCCTGGCAATCAACAATCAGGGTCACATACCTTTTTGGAAAATGCAGCCAAGTTAGTATCCAGAATCAAACCTGTGGAACCTTTTGTTGTCTGGAACAATTTGATTTTCACATAATTCTATGTCAGAGCTCTATATTAAACAATGAGCGATGTAGAAGCTATAAGAGCCATGTTGGCAAATGCAGCCACAACCTTCTGCTATTCAGTAATTGTTCATATGCTGCACTCAAGGTGTTCAGCTGTTTTTACCTAGGAAAAATAACAACAAGGCCAACCTGAAAGATGAAGCACTTCTCAGATCTATAGAGAAAATATCTTTGCATATCAGGTTGCATTACAGAAATAAGTTGCTGAAGCAACTTTTTACTTCTTTATCATTGCTTCCTTACCTGATACTGAATAAGTCAAGAACATGAGACTAGGAAAGGGAAGTTGGAAATGCTGACTGCCAGCAGTTCAACCCAGGTTGACTCAGCTTTCCATCTTTCTGAGATCAGTAAAATGGGGATCCAGTTTGTTGGGAGAAATATGCTGACTCTGCAAGCCACTTAAAGAGAACTGTAAATCACTGGGAAGTGGTATATAAGTTGAAGGACTATTGATATTATTATGTCAATAAATATAGCATGAAAATGGATATACAAAATTACATAGTGAATAGAAGACTGTCGCCTATTTTTTCTCTAATCTGTTATTTTTTTAATTAAATGGTTCCTCCTACACATAGATACATAAGCTGATTCCCATATACCAATCCATATGAGAAAGATAAGATGGCATCTTTTCTCTGTTCTCTCCACAAGTATACACATTTGCTTAAGTTTTAAAAGATTTTGAAAATTGAAAAGCAAATTATCATAATATAAAATTTTATGAGCTAAGAAACTGAACTGGATTAAACTACCAGACTTGACAAATTACTGTTTTAGCATCAGATTGCTTCCAAAGTCTTATAGAGTGACAAAGTCTTTTTACCCCAAGACCACTTGTAACAATGGACAGGTGGCTAGAAGTTGCATGTCCATTATTGAAAGCTGTGGAAGATAAATCTTGAGCTATTCCTAGTTATGATAAAGTAGACTTAGACTTATATACCGCTTCATAGGGCTTCAGCCCTCTCTAAGCGGTTTATAGAGAGTCAGCATATTGCCCCCAACAATCTGGGTCCTCATTTTACCCACCTCAGAAGGATGGAAGGCTGAGTCAACCCTGAGCCGGTGAGATTTGAACCGCTGAACTGCTGATCTAGCAGTAGCCTGCAGTGCTGCATTTAACCACTGCACCACCTTGGAATAAAAGAGTTGGAAGGGACCTTGGAAATCTACTAGTCCAAACCCCTGCTCAATCAGGAGACCCTATACCAATTCAAAAGGCTGTCCAGTCTCTTCTTAAAAACCTCAAGTGATGGAACACCCATAACTTCTGAAGGGAAGCTATTCCACTTATTAATTGTTCTCCCTTGCAAAAAATTTCTCCTTATTTCTAGCTTGGCTTCTGCTCTTGATTTATACCAATTGCTTCTTGTCCTGCCTTCAGATGGTTTGGAGAACAGGTTGACCCCTTTCCTTTGTGGCAGCCCCTCAAATATTGGAACTCTGTGATCATGTCACCATGATATGGTATGAAGAATGCCAGCAGTCTCCTTCATACTTCTCTCATTACAACAGAGAAAATAAACAAATGAAAACCAACAAAAAGAACCGGTCAAGCTCATCCACATACCCATACTTATTTTTTTTCCATTTCTGTGGCCAGTCTATTGAAATATGGCAGGTGGAGTTTAATGATACTATAGAATCATGTCCATGGGCTGGCAAGCAGGAATATGGCTATTAGAGCATAATTCACTGTAGGAAGGGCCAGCCTGCAAAATTAATGAAACCAGCAACTGAAAATTGAGACCTACTATGATAATAATACCAAAAAGAACTGCTCCAATATTCTGTGGGCTACAGGAAAGGCCTCCACATACTGCACATGTTCTCTGGAGCTTGTCTCTGAAAAGAGAATGTTAGATGCACCTGATGAACAACTATGGTACGAAAAAAGGATCAAATGCTATCAGATTCTCAAATAAATTCTCTTTTCTCTGAGATTACATCCTATTTACAAAGGCAGTTGGTGTCTTAGTAAGAAAAAAGCATAAGGATAAGTATTTCCTTGTGTCTGTATCCGTGGCAGATTGACATTGAGTTTTCCTAATCCATAGATTTGCTCATGTAATGGTTTTCCTTCTTGTCCGCTATGTTGAAATTGAATTTGAGGTATATCTTTTCACGGCATCATCTGAAGTCACTGAGGGTCAAGTTAAATCAAAATCTCAGGCATGGATGCTAATTAGTATACTACTGCCTCAATGCTCTCCAAATGTTCTGTTAAAACTGATTTTTAATTTGTAGAGGGCTGCATTGCTGTCATTTACTGGACCTTTGTATTTTCTTTTTCATTGTAAGTTAATTCCACAGAAAGTCAAAATGTTCTCTTTTCATTACTCTGTTTGGATGGCCTAATAAAAAAAATTAATGGGATTTGGTAGAAAACAGTGTTTAATCATCATACTAATTATATGTAAGTTCTCTTTTTTTTCCAGGAAGAAAATGAACTTCATATTTAGTTCTATGAAAGCAACGAAAATGTTCATACTCTGACTGATTGATTACTCACAAACAGAAGTGAAGGTGTTCCTCAGACAGACTTCCTTTTTTATATGCTAATGTGTCTTCTGTACTTGTCCATTTGTTACAAGTCCATCCTATTTTAAAGCTTAATATGTTGAACAGACAATGCATCTTGATTTATCTGCATCCATAACATACTGCACCATCTATGAGAAAATCCACATTTGCTTTTCATGTATCTTTTTTTGTACAAAATCTAACCCCATTTCCTCCAAATTTTGCATGGACCAAAATATTTCTCCTCTTTCTTAATCAGTCTCCCAAGGAATTGGATAATAGCCTTTCTCTGGGGGATTCTATATTTAGCTTCTCTAAATGGGAGAAAAATCTGTCTTGTTTTGGAATAGTAGTAGATGTTTGGAATGGTGAAATCCACTCTAGAGGTGCTGCAGGCCACCCATCACTGTATGAAAATGTAGATGTCTATATGCACATCTTATTTCAAGAACTATATAATGCTATTTTGAGAAATAAGAAACCTGAATGTTAACTGAGTTCCAGTATACTTATTAGTATGGAAAACTGAATCAGTTTTATGGACTTAAAAATATGGACCAAATGAACATCTCAGACTCTACAAATAGGAAGTATGTTACTAATATTGGGAAAGACAGGATGTCACTGTCTAAATTCTAGTTATGTTATTTAAAAAGTTTGGGATACAATATTATGGGTGGATCTATGAACCTCCAGAAAGTTCTATTAATAGTGAAACAGATTGAAGATAGCTTCATGCATAGTTCATGACAGTACCCCATTTATATGCAACTAAGGTACATGGCACCATGAACTCATCAGGAAAACATTCCTAGCTATAAATTTGCATCTAAACATCCAAGTGCAAAGCTGCAATAAAAATATCAAAACTGGAAAAATGAGTCTGTAAGAGGAGTAATATCCTATCTAAAACAACACAATTTCCTATTCCAAGATCCATATGTCAATGTAAAGTGTTAGTTCATTATTAACTAAGTAGAGAATAATGACTTTACTTAAATATGAAATTGTAAATTATTAATGTTCATTTTTAGCAATAGCACTAGCACTTATACACTGCTTCGTAGTGCTTTAAAACCATCTCTAAGCAGTTTACAGAGTCTGGATATTGCCCCCAACAATCTGGGTCCTCATTTTACTGACCTGGAAAGGATGGAAGGCTGAGTCAACCTTGAACCAGTCAAGATCAAAGGACTCGAATTCCTGTGAGCAGAGTTAGGCTACGATACTGCATTCTAACCACTCTGTCACCATGGTGGATGCAAGTTTTTAGACAAGTTCTTCTACAACTGCTTTTGCTATCTTGTCTTTTGCTTTTTGAAGGTGACTCATGCATACACTCAGGGGCCGAACACAACCCTCAGTTCAAATTATACACCTCCAGTTTATTTTGAAGCTTGTTATTGGTCAACTTTTCTTTCATGATGTCTGCAGTTCCTCCTAGTAAGAAAATAAATCAATAAACAAAAAGACAAACATGCTGCTTAGATCATGCTTATATTCTTTGTGCACTGTCTGCATTCCTACCAAATATGTCATTGGAAAAAAATATCCATCTGGATTCAGTTCCATGTGGGGGAAGAGACACTGGATTGGTGGAAGCTGCTTGGAAAGAAGGTTTTAATGGTGGACTGGATCACATGCCTTGAAAATATTGGGTGAAGAAAAAAAGGGGGAAATTGCTGAGAGTGCCCAAGTTTTATACCCTCTTTGAGTTTTTGAATTTGAGCTTGTATTCTGAATGGTTATCAGACTCCTATGGGGCCATGCAGGGGCAACTCTGTAGGCTGTACTTAGTCCCAGGCTTGGTTGAGCCTTGCTGGATGATATAATCTTCCCAGGTGCCATGTTGTGAAATGGGTAGAGGGATAATCCTACCTTTGTTGGATCTTGGGTGAGAGCATTTGCCTATGAATAGACTTAGCTATTTCTTTATCTCTTAAGAGTGGACATCTGCTGTAGACTATTGAGGATGGTGGAGGCTATTAAGAGTGAGTTTCCTGCGTAAAAATCTGTTTCTCCATTTCTCATCCAGGGAAATATAATATTCTGCCTTTTTAATATTTCCTATAATATTTCATTTTTTTAGTAGAGGCGTGGGTGGTAACTTCCTACAATATTTTGGTGGTATACGTCAGTATGTGAGTCCATGTTAAATATTTTTACTGTGGGAGAGGAAGGGCATGACAACATTTTTTTCTGGGACTTAACTGGAAAGAAATGGTGAACTGAAAACAGCTCTGTTAATAGTAGAGCCAATTTCCATGGCCAGTGAGTAAACTATCTCTTCGGAATTCCTCTCTGGGCAAAGAGAAGACTTGATATCTCTCACAAGTCTTCCATACAGTTTGCGAGGAGATCACAAGATAGTAGTCTCTGGTGCTTTTATGATGAAAGAAAGACATTTTTTTTGCTCAAACCATGATCAAAGATTTTGAAAAGGATCAAGGGTTGGCCTACCTCCTGGATTTTATTTATTTATTTTATATAGCAGCCCAATTCGCAAGAAGTGACTCTGGATGACATACAGCAAAAAAAGTGTAAAGAAACTGAACATGTCAAACACAATCATCAACAACTCTTACACACATACACACAAGATTCAATCACCAAAGAAGCCACCTCAAGATTAAACTGGTTCCCTAGACCTCCCAGGCCTGATGGCAAAGCCAGGTCTTGATGGACTTCCAGAAAATAAAGTTATTGCTTGCTAACTGCTTTTTAAGTATAGGTTTAGTTTGACAGATCTTATAGCACCTCATGAGTTTCCTTCTGTTCTTAACAAAAAAAGTTTTAAATTCAAATTTAAGAACAGAAGACAAAAAAACTTTTGAAATAAACAGAAAATGGGTGGTTAGAATTTTGATTTTGATTGCAAAGTTACAAGTGAATTTGAAACAAAATGTTTGAATTAATTGTAAAAATCTTTCCTATGGGAAAGATAGGATAAAATGAGATTTTGAAAGTTGGACATTACAGGAGTCTAGAAGAAACTAAGATTACAATTAAAGAACACTTAAATTTGACTTATACGGTATAGTAAGCAAAATACTAATATATGGTATAGTAAGCAAAATAGTTTAACCTTGGACATATTGAACAATATTTTTGAACAACAGACTCAGATGTTAATTTTAACGGTGTCTACCTTTATAGACATTTTCAAAAAAAGTTTTGAAAGAGGAACAGATTATATCAGTCAAGACAGAGACTGATCTGAAACTATTTAAAAATGATAGGCTACAAGAATGATACATTGCTACATTGGACATAAAAAAGAAACTAGCTGTTATCTAAATAAGTAAAAGGATATACAAATAATAAACCAATCATTTGTTTTATTTTAAGAGGAGATATTTTACTAGAATTGTTTATACTGATGAAAAGGAAATACATTTCTCTATACATTTTTCCTTTTTATTTACTGTACTGTTATTTTTTTTTTCATTTTCTGCATTTTCTATTTATATATTTTTTAGTTTGTATTTTTTGTTGTTTTTAGGTTTTTTTTAGCTTTCTAATTGTAATATTTAAAGAGCTGTGGTGGTGTAGTGGTTAGAATGCAGTACTGCAGACAAATTCTGCCAACTGCCAGTAGTTCAATCTTGACCGAATCAACGTTGACTCAGTCTTTCATCTTTCCAAGATCGGTAAAATGAAGACCCAGATTGTTGGGGAAAATATGCTGACATTGTGAAGGACTATGTAAAGCACCATGAAGCAGTATATAAGTCTAAATGCTTTTGCTATTAATAAAATATCTATCAAAAAATAATGTAATCTTTCCCATTCCACCTTTATCCATGTTCTGTGGATTGGGTGGGGGAGGGGTAGAAGAAGGAAACCATGAAATCTGATGTAATTGGAAAGTTTGCAGAATGCCAACTGCTTTGCAGTTCCTTAGAGAACGTTCCTTGGCATATCTATTCATTATTGTTAATGGGAATATCTATCAAAGAAAGCAAAGCAAGCTACTCTGAACAGCTATTGCATCTCAGCACTGCCTGCAATGCAGCAGATAAAGATCAAAACCTCTCAGGAGAAGAGGCAGATAAGAAGACTGAGATTCCAGTTAGACTGAGATACCCAAGGCTAAGAAACTGACTTGACTGTGAGTGACTTGAATGATATCTCATATGCTTCTTTATTTAAGGTATGTGCTTATTTTAATGGTGTATACTCGACAGGATAATAAAGAAGATACGTGTATATGTGTGTGTTTCTTTAGCTTTACCCCTGATAGATAAATAAATAAATAGGTTCTTCCCCTTCCTCTGATTTCTTGCCAGCTGGAATAAAGTACACCCTGCAGCTAAGGCTCTTCTCATTTATTTTGGCTGAGTTTGCTCCTTTGAAGAATTGGAAGAGAGCTTTTCTTGCAGAAATGAATCAGAAATAGTTGAACACGAATCTGCCCACCCAAGTCTCCAAAAGCAACAACCGATTTTCATCTTTTGCACATTTGGGTGCATAGCAGTGGTGGATTCCGGATCCCGTTGCAACCAGTATGGTTGCAATGGGGCCCGGCATCCTCCACATGAATGTGTGTGGCATGTGCATGCATCGTACCTTCCAGTGACACCTCCACAAGCCTCTGCAACGCTCCGGTGGAGCATTGACGTGATAGCAGCCTTCCAATATCTAAGGCTTTGCCACAAAGAAGAAAGACCCAACCTTTTCTCCAAAGCACCTGAAGGCAGGACAAGAAGTACTGGATGGAAACTAATCAAGGGGAGAAGCAGCTTAGAACTAATGATAATTTTCTTGGCAGTTAGAACAATTAATCAGTGGAACAACTTGCTTCCAGAAGTTGTGACTGCTCCAACACTGGAAGTTTTTTTAAAAAGAGATTGGACAACCATTTGTCTGAAATGGTATAGGGATTCCTGATTTAGCAGGGGGTTGAACTAGAAGACTTCCAAGGTCCCTTCAAACTCTGTTATTCTGTATTATGGATGGATGGATAGATGGATGATATGATAGATAGATAGATAGATAGATAGATAGGTAGGTAGGTAGGTAGGTAGGTAGGTAGGTAGGTAGGTAGGTAGAGAGAGAGAGAGAGAGAGAGAGAGAGAGAGAGAGAGAGAGAGAGAGAGAGAGAGAGAGAACTGGAGATGGAGATGATGGAGATGGAGAATTAAGAAATGTAAAAGTTAACACACACAGACACACAGACACACACACTTCTGTAGCAACCGCAGCAGAGGGATTAGGTTAGTTTGTTAATGAACAGACATATCCTATCACAACTGTCACTGTAATCCATCAGAATAATACTGTTCTCAGCAATTATATCAACGCCTTTAAAAAAATAAAATAATAGGAGTTTTTACATTCTACAAGCATTACCTATTGAGGTCACTCTAAAAAATTGAACAAAGTTAAAGAGAACTGGAGAAGATGGCTTGCTTTGATTCTTACAGCTGACCTTTCTTTAAAAAATTCCATAACATGCATACAAACATTTCACAGAGAGGTGGTCTAATGCTGAAATAAAGCAACTTGTCAAGAACCCTAGCTAAGGTTTCATGGTTCAAGGTGAAATTCAAATAAGTGACCATCCAACTTATGGCACAGAAAGGGAGGAATATTTACAGAGGGGTGAAAAAAATCAAGATGCTAGCCACAACTGTACAATCAAAACCCTAGTGCCCTTTTATACAAAACTCACCTAAAAGAAGTGAAGACATGATTGTGGTCACCATCTTGACTGCAGATACCTCTGATTCAGAACCTCAACAATTACTCTATAGTGAACTGCTGTCTGATTCTTCATTGGCCTCAGGAATGAGATATTGGTTGGGAAAAACCCAAATAACATGCTAAACAACTCAGCAAAATGATCTTGAGATACTTCTTTACATTTGGCATGATGCCATTGTCATGTGAAGCTTCAGTTTCCACACAGAAAAATTAAGTTGGTTCCTTTTTTTCCCATAGCTATAAATTCAGTAAATTCCAATTAACTACTAATCACTGTAACATTTATTAAAACAATGATAGATACATGCTAGGTTGTGGGTGTTTTGTGAGTATGTTTGGTATTTACATTTGTTTGGGGGGAAAATGAGATTTACTAGGAGAATTACAATATATTCATGCCATTAGAATGTGTCCCAGGTGCTCTAGCATATTTGATGCTTTGTGGCTATGTTAGACAGGCTAAAAAGAGAAGAAAAATGAAATGTCTGGCAGCAGGAAATGATTAATAGGTGGATTTAATAAAAATACAGATAATATACAGTTCATATCAGGTCTGTGATGTGCTAAGGTGTAGTCTTTCCTTTTAGGCATATAGATATGAAACTTAAAACCTGTGAGATAAAAGCAAATATCAAAATGTTATGGAAAGGATAAGAAGACAAATTCACTCTATGTTTGAGTTTTATATTCAAATAGAATCTTCTGATATAGCAATGAAATGTATATATTCCTTTAAAATAGTCTTCTATGAATGCATATTTTTCTATTTTGCAATGTTTACAAAAAGTTCCAATCAAAGAATGCATTCTGAGCAACATACAATTTACTGTAACTCATGTTAAAATGAACAATAATATAATAATATAAACAAAATAAACAATGAAAGTCAACAATCCATAGGGAAAAATGCAAAAACCAGGAATACAATTTTACTTATATTTTCCTTAAGTACAAGAATTAATACATTTTTATACTTGATACATTAATATAGAAGCTGTGGTGACACAATGGTTAAAATATAATATTGCAGGCTAAATCTGTCCTCAACCAGCAGTTTGACTGTGACCTTGACTCAGGATTCCATCTTTTTGAAGTCAGTAAAATAGCAATAGCAATAGCAGTAGACTTATATACCGCTTCATAGGGCTTTCAGCCCTCTCTAAGCGGTTTACAGAGAGTCAGCATATTGCCCCCAACAATCCGGGTCCTCATTTTACCCACCTCGGAAGGATGGAAGGCTGAGTCAACCCTGAGCCGGTGAGATTTGAACCGCTGAACTGCTGATCTAGCAGTAGCCTGCAGTGCTGCATTTAACCACTGCGCTACCTCGGCTCTTGAAGACCCAGATTGTTGGAGGCAATATGTTGATTTGTAAATTGCTCAGAGAGTGCTGTAAAGCACTATGGTATGTATGTCTAATTGCTATTGCTAAATAACTTCACCATATTATTGAATGCAACTTTACCTAGCATCTATGCATTTGTATCTTTAAGCTCAGAGCAAAACTATAAAACTGAAACAAGGGCAGAATCTAAACATTAACTATTTAGTATTCCAATATATATAGTCATCTGGGATTATATTCTCAATGGCAATTTCTGCATATGAATTACTTGAGCACATTCTCTTTACCTGGGAGTGATAATATATTTCTAAAAGCAGTTAACTAAACTAATTTGATGAATAGCATAGAATGTGAAAATGACTTCAACACATTTTTTTCTATCTTAGTCAATCATGAGTCAAAGCAAACATGGTGGCGATAGATGATTATCAACTTCGTAGAAGAAGAATACTTGGAGACATCTGTGAATAGCAAATTAGGTCATTAAAATGTGGCTCAGTTGAATTTCTCCAACATCTCTAGGGAAAATTTAGCAACGTGTTGCAATTTGAATCAGAAATCTTGCCACATCTTAAAGAATGAGACTACCAGTAGAAGTCATTAGCTGAATAATTAGAAGTACACAGAAAGCATACAGGTGGTCCTCACAATCATTTGTATCACTAAGTGATGTGGTCATAAAGCAAGATGGCACATAACCTCATTGCTTAGCAACAGCAATCCCAGTAGTCCCTGTAGCCATTGTTAAATGTGGATTGCAGGCCATTAAGCAAGAACCTCCTTATGACATCTGACTGGCTTCCAAAGCAAAGTCAATAGGGAAACTGGCAGGGAGTTGAAAATCTTAGCCAGCTTGCAAGCAGCTGGCAGGATGATAAGTAACTGCAGCAGTGCATCACAAATGTGGCTAGTGATTGTTGTCATGTGCAGGTCAATATGCAAGTGGCTACTATGGTGTCTCATGAGGATGATCAGGTGTGCAGGTATACCTTATGGAGTATGAGATTCCTGGAATCTCATACTTCATTGATGGGCTCCTCAGGAGAAAAAAGTGGCAGAAGGGGGAGTGACTTACAGGTGTGATTGAAACCATCATAAGTGTGAGCCACTGACCAAGCATCTGGATTATGATAATGTGACTATATGGATGCTGAGATGGCTGAAAATTCAAAGACCAGTACTTTGTAAGTACTTTTCATTCAACACCTTCATAACTTCATATGGTTGTTGACTGAATAGCCATTGACAACTATCTATAAATACATACTTTCAAACCCAGGTCAAATAATCATGTTTCTGATTAACCTCTTTCAGGTTGACCACCATTTAATAAAAATAGAACATTTTGACTGATCCTGGTTTCAACTGAAAGAAAATGTAGAAGTATCCCAGACTGATATACAAGAGGGATGTGGCAATATTGGCTTGTGTTATCTTTCCTTTTCCTCTTCTATATTTTTTCCAGAATTTTTCCTTCTCTTCCACCTTTGCCTTTTCCTAGCTGCCATTACCACTGGTGATGTCAACCAGAAGTGGGTTGCTACCTATTTGCAATGATTTGGGCAAACCAGTAGTGGAAATTGGAACTGGCAGGGACAGCAGGCTGGCCACACCCCAGAACCAGTTCCCTGATCCCCGCTGCCATTGCCGGCTTGTTTTTTAGTCATTTTTTTCATGTTCTGTGCATGCGCAGAACAATTTGCAGTGAAGCTGGCAGCAACCCACCCCTGATGTCAACATCAGCTTTCACCAAGGAAAATCCTTATTCCTGGTTTTTCCATATTGAATCCAAAAGAAACAACCCAATTTTGTTCCATATATGATAGGCAGGGACAAGTAGAAAAACAGTTCTTTCATCTAGGGAATGTTCTTCACATCCCTATTAATTATCAATTTCTCACTCTCAGAGACACAGACAGAAAGTTCCAAAGATCAAATGCATTAGAATTCATAGAAAGAATTTAGGATGGAGGTGTGATGTCAATGCATAATTATCTTCTGGGATTTAACCTGCGTATTTAATTCCTTACTTTTTTTTTCCAGTGGGGATGTCAGCATTTCATATCTTTCTCTGACTCAAACAGATTATATCCAAAAATATCAAATATAGCAAAAGTATGTTATAGATATGGGGATTTGTGTGTATATTTCTCACCATTAGCCACAAGGCACAAGAAATTATCAAATGGAGAAGAGAACAGCTCTCCCTTCATCTAAGTAATGTTAAATGATAAAATTTGGTCTAGATATGTAGTTTGGGGATCAGGAAAGCACTTTAGGGAAAAGATCAACCTTTGATATTCAGTTAAGAAATGAAGTAAAGGCTTATAGTAAAACAGGAACATTCAAAGGGTTCTAGATGATGGGCAAATTAATACTTATGCAGCATCAGTGTTAACATTGATTGAAATCTATTACAGGTAGTTCTCAATTTACAATAATTCATTTAATGACCATTTGAAAATACAATGGCACTGAAAAAGTGACTTATAACCAGTCCAGGGGTGGCTTTCACTTACCTTCCCTACTGGTTCCAAATGTGCACACACACGTGCTCGGACTTCTGCGCACGCGCTTTGCTCAAAAAGCATCCCTAAATAGGACAACATAGAGCTAGAGTGTGTGGGTGGGCCAACCCATGATTTCTGCTACCAATTCAGGCACATACTGGATGAATACCACCTTTGAACCAGTCCTTATATGCACATGTACAAGAATACTAAAAGTGGTCCCTGGCTCAATAGTAGTAACTGTGAGATGGATCTTGGACTCCTAGTCAACAATCACTTAAATATGAGGCAGTAGTGTGCTGCACTCAAAGCACTCCTAGGCTGCATCAACAAAGGAATAGTGTCAAGATCAGATGAGGTGTTAGTACCACTTTATAACACCTTGGTAAGACCCTACTTGGAATACTGCATCCAGTTTTGGCCACCATGCTATAAAAAAAGTCATTAAGACTCTAGAAAGAGTACAGAGAAGAGCAACAAAGATGATTAGAGGGCTGCAGGTTAAAACATATGAAGAACGGTTGCAGGAACTGGTATGTGTAGTTTAATGAAAAGAAGAACCAGGGGTGACATGATAGCAGTGTTCCATTATCTAAAGGACTGCCACAAAGAAGATGGGGTCAATCTATTCTTCAAAGCATCTGAAGCAGGACAAGAAACAGTGGAGAGAAGCAACCTAGAACTAAAGAGAAATTTCCTGACAGTGAGAACAATTAATCAGTAGATAACCTTGTCTTCAAAAGCTGGGAATGCTCTATCACTGAAGGTTTTCAAGAATAGATTAGATAGCCATTCATCTGAAATTATATAGGGTTGGACTAGAAGACCTCCAAAGTCCCCTTCAACTCTGTTATAATGTTATTTTGTTCTGTTATGACTGTTGCATCATCTCTATGGTCACATAATTAAAATGTGGGTGCATTTGTTGTATTTAAGTACAATGACAATAAAGATTATACTTATACTTGTACTTTAATGCTTTAATGCTTTGACACCTAAATGTGTTTATGAGAGTTGCAGCATTTTGGGGTTGTGTGATCATCATTTGCAACTTTCCCAGCATCTTCTGGCACACAAAATCAATGAGGGAAGCTGATTTCATTTAATAATGGCATGATTCATTTAACAAATCAAATTATTCACTTAACAACTGTGGCAAAAAAAAAACCATAAAATTGGGCACAACTCATTTAACAATCACCTTGATTGGCAACAGAAATTCTGGTCAAAACTGTGGTTGTAACTTGAGGATTATATGTAGTCCACCGCTAGTTAATATTATTTTGGGGAAATCTCTGATAAAATCTTATTAAAGTACCAGCTTGCATTCCATCTACCTTTTAACAAAGGCATCCAATGTGTAAGTCAAGCTGGTCGCTGTCAATATCCAACCCCCTTTTATGTGCATTGTATAGATATGCCTGATTTCTAAGGAACTTTGTAAGCCAAAACAATAATATAACAGTTATTCAGATGAGGAATCAGCCTAATATTATATATAACATATGCTTCTTCTTTTTAAACTGTACATTAATATCATATGGCTGAGAGATAACATAAAGGAATCAATGCAGTATATCAAACACCTGTTTCCCGCCCCCCTGTGAAAAGTCATTTTGTTGCCAGAGCTTGGAAGAACAAAACACAATCTTTATTGTGTCAAGAATTAGCAGTGGGAGAAACAAAGGAGAAATAAGTCAGCCATAATATATTGAAACAGTTGACATACCTTCTCTATGAGAGATTAATGTAGCTTTTTCAGGTTATTCTCAAGATTTAAAGAAAGAATCTTCTTCCAGTTCTATGTGTTCTCCCACAAGCCATTTCCAAGCTGTATCTATATTCATCTCCAGGGTATTCTTTTAATTATTTTTTTCTACACAGAATTTTTATTTAGATTTTTTCTGAATTATTTTCACCAAGGAAGATATTGCTGAGTGTATTGATTTTAAATGCAAGCCTTAATATATTTCTTGTTGAACATGAGTTATGACTTCTGGAGAAGAATAAAATTCAGTCAACAGGTATGTCCTGGGCTACGCATGCTAGCAGCCCTGCACATAATTAGTTTGTATTAAAAATGACAAGATGGTTGTATCCAAAACCTTCCCACAACTTAAATAACATAGCTGGCTCTGGCTATTAAGTTTCAATATGAAAAGATAAAGGTATCTAAATGTTCATGAATGAAAACTGTAATAAGAATAATATGGGGCACAATGGTTCAACTGTTAAAGATGCTGAGCTTGTCAGTTGGAAAGGTGATAACCTAGGTTTGAGATGGGGTGAGCTCCTGTTATTTGCCCAGCTCCTGCCTACCTAGCAGTTTGAAAGTATGTAAAGGTGAGTAGATAAATAAGTACCCCTTTGGTGGGAAGGTAACAGAGTTTTGTATGCTCTGGCATATAGTCATGCTGGCCACATGACCACAGAAAAGTATTTAGAGAACCCTGGCTTCCTTGACTAAGAAACGGAGATGAACACCACCTCCTGGAGTCGGACATGACTGAACAGTGCAAACCCTTATCTTTACTGAAAGTAATATGGATTGAGAATAATGAAGTTAAGCAGAATGCATTTCTACACCAGATTAATTAAGTAATTAAATGCTTCTGCTAAGAATTGCCTATTTCATAGAACCTCTACTTTCAATCCAGATTCCATTTTTTAGAAGAGTAACTTCAAAGGAAAAAAGGAAAAAAGAAAAGAAAGTCCACATCTTTTGATTAAAAACATTTAGAACAAAGAACTTCATGAAGTGATGTTGTTTTATGGGCAATTATTTAACCTATTCATTTTTGGAAAGCATGTTTCCCTGAAAATAATCATTCTCAAGGTATCTTTGACACTTTCTTTGGCAAATATTGTAGACTTTTAGTAGCTCTTTGAGGCTTCGAGGCTTCATTGTATTAGTTAGAAAACTATTGTAGGACAGAAACACTTGCATATTCTAGTCTTATTTCCCAAATGATAAGCAAGTATGTGATTTCCTTCTGCCTATACAAAATTTATAGGACCAATTAGAACAATAAAAACAAAAGCAGCAAAGGAGTAAGCAGTAAGGAACTATATGCCCATAGTATAAATCCTTCTTTGCACCCCCTCTCCCTCCCTCCCTTTCTCTTTCCCCACCTATTTATCTATTTCTACAAGCAGAGCCATGCTGGTCACATGACCATGGAAATTACCTTTGGACAACACCATCTCCCTCGGCTAAGAAATGAAGATCAGCCCTGTGCCCTAGAATCAGACACCACTGAAAAGGAAACCTTTACCTTTTTACAAGGATTTTACAACCACCATTGATACACACATAATCGTTACAGTTGCTGGATTTGTTGACTGTAGAGTATTATTTCTCAGGTTGGTGCCTTCCAAATGTGATGGATTAAAATTCCCTTAACCTCCATCAAACATCATAAAGGTAACTCCATAATTAAATTTCAGTATGCATCAATATTTAAAGCATTCAATGCATGACAGAACTTTGTGAATGTGGATGGAAACTCAGATGCTATCAGGTCTGCCAGTTTTAGCTTTGCAACCCGAATTTGAGAATGAAGAATTATTCATCTTTGTATATGAATACAATGCCACAATAATATCAAGGTGTTGAATGAGACCATAGGCCTCTCTGATCCAGCTTTCTGCTTCCATTGTAGCAAATGAAAAATTGCTAGAGGCTCACAAGCAGGGCACTTGAGTGTGAAAGTGTCTTCTTGCTTGTGTTACTGTTTTGTTCATTCTCTTATTCCAACAGGACAAAAAGACCAGTGCTTCACTCTCCCAAACAGATATTCAAATATGCTTCCTTCAAGTTTTTTGTCCTTGAAGTCATTTAAACACAAGATAATTTCACATATGCTTAGCACAATAGATGTATTTACAATGAGTCCTTGCTCATGATTACTAGCTAGTGGGACTCTGAAGCCCCACAATAGTGTGGAAACTCTTTTGCAACAAAGCAGGACTGAATCAAATAGCTTATTTATTCTGAAGTTGTTTGGCTTCTATTTGGATCTTCTCAGACAATATTTGTAGACCATAACTCATTGCTGTTCACCAGGTTTCTTCTACCTCCTGTTTTACCAATAGGCTTTATGTTCTTCAACTTTCTGCTTGCTTGAGATACCAGATAACCCCATGTTGTCTTTGTCAGCTAGAGTTGCATTGGAACAGAACATCACCACTTCCAAAATCATATAATAAAATTATCATAGAATAATATTCCACAAATAAGGTAACAATAGCAAAGAGCAAATATTTCAGGGAAAAAAAGTAAAGAAAAATAATATCAGCTGCTGCACATGGGGCTGCCTTTGAAGATGACCTTGAAGCTATGCTAGGACAGAACGTGGTAGTTAGAAAGTAACCAGCTACTGTAGAATAGAGGTAGTCCTTATCTTACAGCAGTTCATTTAGTGGCCATTCAAAGTTACAACAGTGACTTCTGACCATTTTTCACACTTACAACCACTGTAGCATCCCCACGGTCCCATGATCAAAATTTGGATCCTTGGCAACTGGTTCATATTTATGATGGCTGCAGTGTCCTGGGGTCATGTGATCATCTTCTGACAAGCAGAGTCAATGGGGAAGCCAGTTTCACTGAACAACCATTTTACTAACTGAACAATTGACTCATTCAGCACTGGAAATTTTGGGCTTGATTTTGCAAAATGGAGCAAAACTCTCTTAACAGAGGTCTCACTTAGCAATTTGGGCTTGATTGTGGTTGTAAGTCAAGGACTACCTGTAACACCATTCTGACAGTCCCTGCACTGGTTTGTAATAGGAATGTCTAATTCAAAGTGATAATTATTACTATAAACCTTATGAGTCCCAGGTGATACTGGGTATAGTTGTACTCAATAGGATTCTGTCCATCCTACGTAAGGCAAGGGGGGGGAGGCCTGCTAATGATTTCACCCTCTCAACAGAAAAGAGGGGTGCAACAGGAGGCAAAGTATCTTTATGGTTGCTCCATTCTATTGAGTAAACTGCCTCCCCCCCTTAAATCTGCTTGGCTTCCACAGTTGAGAGCTTTAGATAATACTGAGAGCCAATTTTTTAAAGTGAACATTTGGCACCTAACAAAGAAGATTGGTAGCAGTCAGCATGTTATTTTTAATTACTATTTTTAAGCTTTCAGAAGATTTTTTGATGAAACTAATTGCTTGTGTTAATGTCAAGTACACTGTCCTGAATCTAGCCAGAGGATGGTGTAAACATGTTGGAAAATGTGTGGGGAGGATCAATGTTTTGCTTGCCTTTGAATCTTTCATAGGAACTTTAAACTCAGTATTAGGAGTTATGCACTCGGTGTTACAAACATTTACCCATTACTTTTCTTATGGTGCCTTTAAGCAGCTTAAAAACCTTACCTTGATTAAAACACATTAAGAGTTGAAAGGCTAAATAAAGTTACAACAGTCCCATTTCCTTTAGGCATACCATTTTGGCCCAATCAGTATACGGTAAGTCTCCAGACAACAGTTGGTATGAATCAGCTGGCTGTTTTTTTAAAGCCATGATGGCCAATAGGGGAGCAAATCCAAGAAATAAAATTCAGATGCATTAAACTAACTGAATTATTCACTTATTCCAAAGTTAGACTGTTAATATTCATTCAGTGGATAAAGCAATGATTTTGAGAAGAGGTCACTCTCAAGTTTGAATAGCATCAGGTGTGCAATTTAGGTTTTAGAAGAGGGAGGGCAGTTTGCTTGAAAATTATAGCCACAAGTAGAAATGACAGTTACTCACACTACTTCATTACCCAGGGTTGTTTCACAGGCCCTGGAAGCATCATTTCTTGAAGCACTTGTTTTAGAAACCAAAACTCAAACTGAAGCAAAATTTAAATTTATTTTCACCTTATATTTTGAGTCACACAATTTTGAGTTCATAATATAAGTTAGGATCTACTCAGGAAGATGAGATGCCCAAAGGCATCATGGATTTCAAGGGCTAAGGGAGCTCTTGAATTTGCATGTATCCAGTGCTAGTTCTACATACTGTATAAGCATAAAAGTAACAGGAGCTCACTTTGTTATGTTTTGCTAGGAATTCAAACTGCCAAACTTTCTGATCAACAAGTTCAGTGTCTTAGCCACCATGTCTCATATGCTGAAGGAATAATGTTCTGGAGCAAATAGGTTTTCAACTACAACTAAATCAACCTAGAAAGTAGGATGCTTTCTCTCTACTTAATAATAACTAATCCAACAATGAAAAGAATATTAGAATGGATCTAAAACTAAACGTACAGAAACAATTCAAGATATAGAAATGAAATTCATCAAGCTACCCAAATATTCTCTCCTTTTCTAAAGACCCTTCCCACTAATTTTCCTGGACTCCTTTTAAAATTTGCACTAATATTCCTCTCTTCTTATCCTTAAAACTTAAAACATAAATAAACTTTAGTGTTAGGAATATTCCCCACCCGCACCACTGACATTCTGCCTCAAGCTTCTGCTTATTTGAAAAAGCAAGAGATGAAAACAACAAAGATTTGTGTATCTTCAACCTCAGAAGATGTAATGGTGTGTGGGAAAGAGCTTGGGAGTCATAGCAAAGAAATGAGCCAAGGGATAAAAGGCAGATAAAAGGCAGCAGAGCTCACAGCAGGAATGTGGACAGGGCAAGAGGCTCAGAAGAGACCCTCCCTAGTTTCCTGGACTGTAAAGGCAATGGGCCAAGGAAAGGGGTACTTTCAGATTTGCAAATACTGTTCATGAAACTTTGCAATAAAGTAGAATCAACTTCTGGTTGTGTTTCCTGTTTTGTCTACTTCATAAGACTGATGTAGTGCCTCTATATTTTCTGGAAAGCATCAGTACTTTTTAAAGTGGCTTTATAGACTGAGAATTGGCACATAATGTTCTCCTTTGAAGGGAACACAGTCTTCTGATAATAAGAGTAAACCAGGATCCTATTCTTGAGGCTAACCTGTCTTACTTCCTTTGGTATTATTAAAATAGTGGTAAGTGAACAAAAAGAGACTATGTCACAATGATAAAGACACAGGAACTAAGCACAGCAGAAGATCTAGATATTAGTTCCATCCCCACTCTATTCTGACAATCCTATGACAAGGTCTGATAATCTTCACCTCCTCGTATTCCAAAGAGGAACACATTATATTTTGCTTTGCCAGCAAAAGCACAGTATTCCCCAAAAATTCAAATCAAGAAGTACCACATAAATGCATAGACAATATGTTTTCTGCATTAAGAAGAGACCAAGTATTCATGTTAATCATCTGACTGATGCAAACTCACCATTGTCATACCTGTGTTATAAATACTATTATTATAATGATGGACAGTCCTTTTGCGCATTTACTATGTCTTGTCTCAGCTATTGATGATGCTATCGAGCTTCCTAGATCAGAATAATAGTTCATGCATCTCAAAAAGTGCAATTATCCACAAACGCTTTTGCCCTAACTAAGCTGTTAGTTTTTAACAGAACACGACTGTTATTTTTGCTAAACAGGCTTAGATTATATGATTCTCCTTGTGGCAGAAGAGCCATGATGGAAAATTGGTAGCATTTTTTGTAGAATTAAAAACATGCACCTGATGAAGTGAGCTGCAAAGGCTTATGCTTTTTAATAAAATTTCTTAGTCAAGAAAAGGTGCTATCTGGTTCTTTCTGATGAGTCTCTCTGGACCTTTTTGTAATACACTGCCTCCAGGCAGCTAAATCAGCCAGGCCAGTAAATTGAATGAGCATTGAAACATAACCCGAAGGTGGAAAATCCTGCCTCCACTCCAAGCTTAATTTATTTCAAAGAACATTATCAGCCAGATAAAATGACAAATACAAGAAAGAATTTCCCACTTTGCTTTTGGGATTATATCTACAATGACCTGTGCTTTCTTTCTTTTTAATTCAATGTTTTATTCAATGCATAAATAACATCTCAGAATCTATTTAGGAAGGGAAAAAATATCAGTGAAATTAAAGGAAGGCAACTTTAGCAAGTAAAAATAATGGAAATTTACAATAATATTGTTTTAGATAACTGGAGTTTGAGATGTCAGTCCCCTTATAGTGAAGTATGGTAGTGGGAAAGAAATAAATACTGTAGTGCAGGGCTGTCAAATTCCCAGCCCACAGGCTGAATGCCACACCCATGCCTGGTTTAGCAAAGGGGGGGAAAAGTCCCGATGCATCACATGACAATGCGTGATGATGTGAGTTTGACTCCACTGCTTAGTGGTGATGTTCTATGGTTTCAGATGAGACAAGAAGAAAATAGTGAGAGTAGTCTGGTTTTTTTTTAAAGAAGGGGTGTATATATAACTTACATTGCAAACAAAGAGGAGAGGGAAACATTTGTGGGAATTGAGATAAGATCTCTGGAGGCTACAAGTCTTTTTCCTTTTTGAAAGAAATTCAAAAACATTTTGAGAATGAGATGGAAAAATAGCAGATTCTTTTACAGGCAATGAGAGATTTTAAACACTAATTTTGCATCACAAGTCAGATTGTGATGTTGAGCATTCAGTGGTCACTCTTAAATAACCATAACACAATTACCTCATGCAGAATTTTCATTTATCTGATATAATTCTGATTATCACCATTCAATTGTATCAACTTAATGGTCTCAGTTTTTTTTTAAATGTTAAATATAGCTAGTATGAACTGATGAGATTAATCAATCAGCTTTTTTATTTTAGAGAACCACTGGACTCATCAGTGAATAATTAAAATATATAGCTATGTGAAGTGTTGGAAGCATTAACCCCCATTATTTGGTTCTATGTGTTGCTTGCTCCATATTGTTTGGATATGGGCAATTACATTTTAATAAGAGAATAGTTTTGAAAATATTAATTGTTGATAAATTGGATCCCTAAATTTGTACTTTATCTACTTATGAAGAACCTCAGATCTGTCATTCCCAAATTGTTATAAACTATTGCTGCATATTCCTGGAAAAATATGCACATACAAGATACCACAGCCTAGTTTGATGAAATCGGCTTTTGAACTGGCTCTTGATAAACATAATTGAAAGAGTAAATGATACGATTCCTAGAATGAAAGTCTGAATTTGTTGTTTAAAAGCTGAACTGTATTATTTTTCAAACATATTTAACTATTGTTGTATATCATATAGTTCAGGGGTCTCTAATCTTGGCAACTTTAAGACTTGTGGACTTCAATTCCCAGAATTCCTGAGGTCCACAAGTCCTAAAGTTGTCAAGATTGGTGACCCCTGATATAGTTGGTATGTCTCTCTCTATATTTTTCAAGTTTTTCCCTTTGTTTTATTTCTGATTGTATAAAAAAAGACCTCTAAATTATTGCCACCTGACCACAGTCAGTGTCTCTGCAGCATTGGTTTTCATGTCAGCAGTATCCATTGAGGGAATATCAAAATAAGCACATTCATAGTCACAATACATGAATGAAGTTCTGTCCCTTAGATACTTGTGTCAACATCACATTCATATTCAGATGCTGAGAGGTTCAATCACTGCCACAACTACAATCTCATGGGTCTATCTTTGCCCATTGCAATGATAATTGTAGAGAGCCATAGATCATGGGACAGGCTATTTAAAACAAGCTCATGCACTTTCATATAAAGCTATAATGAAAACACAGTTATCCAATATCTGTGCTTCTCGTGCCATGCAATTCTCTAAAAAACAAATGCCTTGAACAATTTCTCCAGTTACAACATTTCCTGAATCTCCTGCCAGTCATGTTTAATAGTCTTTCTATTTTCCCTTAAGGTGGACGTCTGTCTAATGTGACTTGCCAATCTATTAAGAATGGAGAATCTGCAATGAAAATGCCAAGGGGAAAGGAATTTTAAAGGCCAACATAAAAATATCTTTGGCCAACTAGCAAGCTGATTAGATTGCAATTGACTTATACCACCTTCCTTAATCTAGACATGTGTTTTGTTTGTCCAAAATCCATAAACTTAGTTTTAATCTCATTACCATCAATGGGGGACAGGTAGACCCTTTGCTAAAAGAAAGGAATACTAACAAGTTATCTCAATTCCTGGCTATGTTACTTTTCCTAAAATATTTGTGCATGTTGTTTATAATTTTAAAACCAAAAATAACTGATCTCTATGCATGTATGTAGGAAAGATATAATCTAGCAAACAAAATAGAACTGAAATAGCCTTGCATTCAGAAACAAAATATATATGATAAAAAGGATGCAAATAACTAATTCATTATGGAGTCACTAGTATTAAATTGAAAATGTAACATTTATAGTGAATCAAACCTCCCAATATTTCATAAATACAAAATAAAGATGCTTGCTTATTCCTGTACCAGAGTTTGAACTCTTCTGCATTCATCATAACATAATAAAGAGTTTGTGATTGGTGGTTTTCAAAATTAAGAAAATGCTTGCAAGAATGACTTGTGGATGGACTATTTATGAAAAGGATAACAGAATGTTATGAAAACATTGGATTAATGAAAGAACAAACCAGAGGGAACTGTCTATGGATTCTCAGTCATCCAGAATGTGCTTTTTTAAGACAACTGGACTTTCTTACTTTTTCTTGAAAATGTTTCACTTGTCATCCAAGAAGCTCCTTCAGTTCTCACTGAATGGTGGAGAATGGAAGGAAATCCTCCCATTCCCCATCATTCAGTCAGAACTGAAGAAGCTTCTTGAATGAAAAGTGAAACATCTTCAAGAAAAGAAAAGAAAGAAAGTCCAGTTGCCTTTTGAGAAACACATTTGGGACAACCAGAGGTAACGTTCTGCTAGTGGTTACATGATGTCTAATAAAGAGAGAGTGACTCAATGTCTCCTGTTCACCAGCAGTGATTAGTTAGCAGGCTGTTGGACTCCACAGTTGTAGCAGAGCATCTAACATAACTATCACATGCAAACTGTATGGAGAAGTCCATTGTGTGATCTCAACATGCAAAGTCTATTGAGCTTTGGAGGTTGTTTTGTTTTGTTATATAGTCAACTTCATTAGAAGGCACTTTTGTAAAGCACTAGAATTGTAATGCTTCATATTCAATATTGAAATCTCTTTCTGGATGAGAACAAAAATTAGAATGATAAAGGAAAGTCAAGGAAATTGCTTATGGTTATCAGATCAATCAATATATCTTATTTATATCCTAAGAAGGTAAAAGAGGAATATATACTTGAAACAGTAACTTTGTTTAGATGAGAATGAAGCTATGAGTATAATAGCCACTTAATATTTTCTGTAGTTACCTCCACATTCTCTATTTTCCGCATCCTTTATTCTCTACAACTTAGCCTTTACTCCCCCAGCTGCAGTAACTCCATTCAATGTACTGAAGTGTCTCTCGAATCAGCTAACAGGAAAATTACTAGAAATAATACTAAAATAAAATGGGACACTGCTATAGATATCATGTATTTTATCATAAGTTCTAAAAAAAAGTTTCTTCCTCAAAACAAGGATGCACTACTTTATGTTATTTGGGGTACTGAAAATCAGTGGAATAGTTTGTGGTTCAGCCTTTAACATTAGTTTAAACATTGTTTGTTAAAGTTTGTTAGGATTCAGTATCTGGCCAGTTTTACCTAGGAAATTAGATATTATTAAATTGGTAAGTGGATGGGAGACTAATCAAGTTCCCAAATATTTATGTAGATACAATAGGACAGGACTATGCATTACTTTCTTCTTTATTGATTGTTAAAAAACTTCTAGTTAGAGATATACACTACATTATAACTTTATGAAACATATTCCAAGTGGTAATCACCACTATATCTTTTACAGGTGGTCCTTGACTTATGACTACAATTGAGCCCAAAATTTCAGTTGTTAAGTGAGACATTTGTTGAGTTTTGCCCCATTTTATGACCTTTCTTGCCACAGTTTTTAAGTGAATCACTGCAGTTGATAAGTTAGCAACATGGTTAAATGAATCTGGCTTCCCCATTAATTTTACTTGTCAGAAAGTTGCAAAAGGGAAACACATGACCTCGGGACACAGCAACAGTCATAAGTATGAGTCAGTTGCCAAGAGTCTGAATTTTGATCATGTGTTCATGGGGATTCTACAAAGGTTGGAAATGTGAAAAACAGTCATAAGTCATTTTTTTCAGTGACGTAACTTTGAATGGTAACTAAATGTTCTAAGTCAAGGATTACCTGTAGAAGAAGCTTTTTGAAATCAGGAGAAAGGAATAACATATTCTGCTGTATGTTTTCCATGGATATATGCAACTCTATCCAACATTTAGAAGCCTTTTGTTTTTCAACTTTAAAAAAAGTCTCCAATATTGTAAACTTTTTTCAAAGGAGAATCACTCATCATGACAATTTTAATTATCATTTTGAATTTTTGGTGCCTCTGCAATGTAATGTTATGTTATGTTGTTATGTTATGTTATGTTACGTTAGAATATTTATTATACAATGATATTATATAATAATATATACTAATATATGTCATTTATATTATATTAATATATAATAATATTAATACCTTTAGTTTTTGAAACAAAATAATATTTAATCTTTAAAAAGCTTAAAAATATAAAAATACAAACAGCATATATAAGCTAAGAAGGAAAAAAAGTCTATCATATACAGTATTTTATACTTATCAATAGTCATTGGTTTACCAATGAAATCATTATTACAATATAAACAATACAAGAGGCTATTTCAAGATATCACAAATATCTAGATGCCATAATAACACATATTGCTGCATCATTTGATTGGGAGAAAATATTCCCTTATCTAAAAGAGATAGATTATATGTTTTCATTATCTTCTTTAAGATGCAGGGATCAATACTGTGATCTACTTAGAGGATGAGAATAGAGTAGAAATCAACCCCCTACACAAATGCCATAATTAAAGGAAATTGGAATTTCTGAAATTCATAATCTGGCTTTTTCAGCAGTATTGCGAGATACGACTAGAGACAACTTTGGAAATATTTCAGATTTTTTAAAAACTTGCCAACGTTCTTTTGAATGATAATATATAGTCCTACTTTTAAGAAAAAAACATTTATTTTATACTTTTATGGGACTTTATGATTGGTGTGTATTATGTCTGAACTGGAACTGCTTAAGAATGAGAGAGTATAAAATAAATTCATAAAATAATGACAGTATTTTTTCTTTTTTCCTCAATATGTTTCATTTTAAACTTACATTAAACTAATTCCTATTTAACCTCATTTTACTTCGGGGCTTGTGACTGTTCCTTTTATTTTTAACCAAAAAATGTTGCTCTTTACAAATATTGACAAGTTATAGCTCACCCTCAGCCCAATATTGTTCATGAACAAATTAAAGAGAACATTTACATCTTTTCAAAGGAATACTTGATCGTTTATTTCTACTCTACACTTTATTTAATGAATTTCCAGTCCATATAAGGACTTTATTATATATTTCTTTTTCAATGAGTAATACATTTGATCAAATTCTAGGAGAAGATTATAATAATTCACATGCTTGTTCAACTCTTGACATACTTTAAATGGGGTGAGCAAAATTTTATTTCCAATTACGTACTGTTCTCAAAAATTTTAGAGGTCAGAAGAACAAGTAGGCAAAGTTATGATAAAAAAGCAGGCAGACCTAGATTCCCCCTACCCCCTGGCTGTATGTTTTTAGAGAGGGAGCAATTTACACAATACATTTTTTCAATTCTTCCTTATCAAAGTAATAAAATAAGAAGCTTGGAGTTCCCTATAAGGAGAATGCTTGGGATGGAGAATGAGTGGTATAATAGGTTATCTGAAACAGACACAAATAGCCAGCCAGTGAATATACTATCTTATTAAACTATCTGCCAATCATAGGAAGTTGATCCTTCGGATTTCATTCGTCTTCTCAGCACATAACTTCTTTAATATGGCTAGCTGCAAGTTTAACTTTTTATTATGCTATGGCAATCTCGACTTCCATAATGTTTCACCCAATGCAACAGGAAGTTCCATATTCCTTATTATGAGCTCCAGGCTCTTATTAATTTCTGCATGATATATGCAGGTTTATGTTCCTGGGCAATGAATAAAAGGTATCAAGCCAATACTTCCGAGTGTTGGCCCAACTTTTACTGCTTTAAAAATAGGAGTAGGAGAGGCAAAATTACATTGTTTTTTCTCTCTGTGTTTTTCTCTCTTTTTCCTTTTCTGTGCCACTGTATCTAACATGCTGTTTTCACTATTGTTTCTAACTAACTGAAGTAGAGAATTGCTATCACAATATAACCATTATGGCTCATGATTTTGGAATTGTTGTAAATTCTGAAGTATGTTGAAGCATAGCATGCTAAATGTTTCTTATGAACCATCATGATTTTTTCCTTCATTTTTAGAACAACAAGCATAAACATTCATTTCTTTGAAAAACTACTTTTTCCAATCAAATAGCAAGCAAAATTCAGTTAATGCATCCAAACAGCCATCCTTTCTCTGTAGACATTCAAACAGTGCTGGAATATAGCAAATTACTTCATGGTTTGACTAGGAATAACATCCTTCTGTTCAAAACAGTGTTTCTTCTGATATGTCGCTGCCTTAAAATGTGTTGTTACTAAATTCCCCATAGCTACTACAAAGGGCTTCTCTTAAACTAAGCTGACATCCTCTCATGGCTAGCAACACCTGGATCATCTTCCTGTTGTTTTGGTTACTCTTATCTTTCTGGATATCTGTACAGGAAAAAGAAACCTTCTGCACCATCTTCCTTCCATAATGAACTTGCATCTCTTCAGCAACCTAAGATGCTTATTCCATCTTGGCTCACTCAATTTTTTTCCCCTTCATTCTTTCCCTGAACTTCAACTCAACTCTTCCTTGCCAGCTTCTTGGCCCATTTCTGTCTTCTTCCCTCCTGTGAGAGATTCTCTCTGTAAGCAAGCCCTTCTCTCTTCTCTTTTGCAGACTCAAGTTATCAGCCACAAGTACAGTTTGCATGCCAGGACAGTCATGTGACAGGATAGCAGATGGTGTTTACCTACTCCAATCTGCCACAGGGTCATTAAATGGAGGAGCCATATTTGTCAATCAGCTGAGTCAAATTCCTGGCATCTCAGAAATCCCAGTGATCAGAAGCAGCTAAACTTCTCCATTAATTAGGCATATCCATAGTCATTTTTCCTAAGTCTGACTAGAATACTTTGCTGAGATACTTTCCTGGGGGAAATGCTCATTTAATATATTGCTGGTCTCTTAGACATGGAGCACTATGAACCACCTATGAACTATTTTAGATGTGGGTTTCAAAAAGTGATTTTAAATAGCCTTAAGTATTAATGAAAAGACAGAAGATCCAGCAACAACCTTAGTCCTGACCGTTTTTCCCCATGTTGGCATTGGATAGTTGATTCAAATAGGTCTCTTGAAGTAGAATAACTCAGGATAAGATGGAACAGAATTCTTTCCAAGACAAATTCGAGAAGAGTGTTTATAATTGGCCTGGAGTGGAATCTTTCCATGGTCCCAATGAAATTCACCCCCTCCAAAACCAAAGCTGTTATTTGCTTTCCAAAGAATATTTCTTAGCAACAGCATGAGAACATTTCAAATATACTGTCTCCTAGGACAGCCTGGTTCTTATGTTGAAGTCACAGTTCTTTAGCAAAATAATTTCAAAGAAAGACAACAGCATAGAAAAGCTTTACTAGCATTTGTGAGCAAATTTGACTTCATTGGATAAACAGACAGAAACTCGACTTCCTATCAAACGACCATAGGCGAGAAACATAATGGTATCTATAATCCTGCATGCTGACCTTTCAAGTATTTACCTGGATTTGAAACTAGAAAGGAAGTGCTATATAGAGCTTTTGGTGTGCAAATATTTTCATGACTTCCATTATTGGTTACCTTCAGGATTTAGGAATCTTGGGCTGGAAGTAAAGAACAGAGAGAGTTGATTATGGGTTATGAGAAAGCCTGGGGAGTTTGGGGAGTCTCAGGACAATGAAAGGATTTTAAAAAAAAAGATTTTTGGACCAGTTAGGAAGAACTAGAATAAAATCAAAGAGAGTTGGAAGGAAACTTGGAGATCTTTTAGTCCAACCTCCTGCTCAATTGGTTGACCATATATACCATTTCACACAAATGGTTATCCAGTCTCCTCTGAAAAGCATCCAGTGATGAAGCACCCACAATTTCTGAAGGCAAGCTGTTCCACCAGTTAATTGTTCTCACTGTTAGGAAGTTTCTCCTTAATTCCGAGTTCTTTTTCTCCTTGATTAGTTTCATCTTTTGCCTTCTGGTGCTTTGGAAAATAAGTTGACCCCCTCCCCTCTTCTTTGTGGCAAATATTGCTAACATGTCACTGCAGTCCTTCTTTTCTCTAGACTAGCCATACCCAAATCCTGCAAGTCTTCTTCATATGTTTCAATCTCCAGGCCCTTAATAATCTTAGTTATTTTTTCCAAAGTTTCAACATTTTTTTTGTAATGTGGTGAGCAAAACTGGATACAATGTTTCAGGTGTGGTCTGAACACCACATTTAGGTCATGGACTACAGTTTTCATGTTTGTGTCATTGAAGCAATCACATTTGTCAAATGTCATGGTTCCAATAAGCCTACATGATTTATGTTTATGCCTTGTAAGTATACCTGTATTCATAAGCGTGTGAAATTGTAGAGTACCAAAAGATATAAAACAAAGCATAGTCATTACTGCTTGATCTTAAAAAATATCAGTGTTATCTTGCTATTCTTCAGATACTTTACCTTTCTATAATACAACTACAGTGTTTTCCCAAAAATAACACAGTGTCTTATTTTCTTTTGACCCCTGAAATAAGCACTTGGCCTTATTTTTGTGGAGGTCTTATTATTTTTGAGGCACAAGAGGCGGTGAGTGTGGTCACCTCATGACTGCTACTGTGTTGCAATATTTCCAGGGAGGGTTTATTTTCAGGGCAGGGCTTATTTTAGTGCAGGCACTCAAAAGCACAATTGGGCTTAATATCCGGGGCGGTCTTATATTTGGGGAAATTGGGTATTTTAATTTTTTACTTTCAAAATTATGACAGGGGCAAGAATTCCTGGGTCTGATGGGTTACAGTATGGAATGCAAATTTGAAGGATTCTCTGAGAATATAAATTCTTTTAATATACATGTGATAGGGAACTTTTGATTGCCAATATATTATGAAGTAATTGGTAGCTACAGTATATCTCACCCTTTAGAAACCAGAGAGCTGAGAAGATAAATCAAGAGGAATGTTTATTCTTAAAGCTTCAGAAATTGCTGCCTCTTTCACTCAGTGGATTGAAGACCTGATTGTACTTGCCACCTAGAGCAGATAGACTTTATAAGGACAAATATAATGAAAGATGGGGCTCGTGTGTAGAAAATTCAGTAGATTAAAAACATGATAGTTTTTTATGTATGTATGTGAATAATGCATTAGATAATTATATATATAATTATAAACATTTACAGCTAAAATGAGACAGGATATTTTTTTATTTTGTTGTATTTTTTCACTTAAAACACTTTTCATGTGCTTTTTTTTTGACAATGCATGCATTTTCATGGTTTTTTTCCTGATTATCTGTCATTATTTAAAATCAATAAAACAACATTTTTAAAAAAGCCTTCAAAACTTGCTATTGAACAGCACAGCTATTGAATGACGGTAGAACCTGGGATCAATGGCAAAAGCTAAAAGCTTTTGATCCACAATGAAAGCCAGCTAAAACAGTCACATGTGCAAATGCAGTACTAATAACTGAACCTAAGAGCCGAGGTGACGCAGTGGTTAGGGTGCAGTACTGCAGGCCACTTCAGCTGACTGTTATCTGCAGTTCAGCGGTTCTAATCTCATCGGCTCAAGGTTGACTCAGCCTTCCATCCTTCCGGGGTGGGTGAAATGAGGACCCAGACTGTGGGGGTGATATGCTGACTCTGTAAACCGCTTAGAGAGGGCTGAAGCCCTATGAAGCGGTATATAAGTCTAACTGCTATTGCTATTGCTAACCTGGGTTTTCCCCCCACACTCCAACCCAAACATTGTGGGTAAAATGAACTACAAGGAGTTTTATATGCACAAGGAAAGGACTCAAGAGGTAAGAACTACTCAAAATGTTGGGTGGGCTGCTTTCTTGCATGACATTTTAAAGAACCAGTAGAACTATACTCCATTCAAGAGCCGCGATGGTGAGGCGCTTAGAATGCAGTACTGCAGGCTACTTCTGTTGATCACCAGTTGCCAGCAGTTTGTCAGTTGCCAGCAGTTTGTCAGTCCAGCTCAAGGTTGATTCAACCTTCCATTCTTCTGAAGTCAGTAAAATGAGGACCCAGATTGCTGCTGACTCTGTAAACTGCTTAGAGAGGACCGTAAAGCATTGTGAAGCGGTATATAAGTCTAAGTGCTATTGCAATCTAGCAACTGTCTTTCAGCATCAGGAAAATTTATGATGCATTTAGAGGAAATTGTTCCTAAATGCCATCCTTGAATGTACTTCCAGGCAGTTCTCAGCTTATGACCACAACTGGAAGAAAAATTTCCATTGCTATATAAGGGGGTTGCTCGCCTGATGTTAGGACCTATATGCCATGATTGTTAATTGAATTATACAGTCATTAAGTGAATCTGGATTTCCCCCATCGATTTTACTTTTTGGGAGCTGGGAAGGAAGCTCACAAATAGAGATCACATGATCTTAGGAATCATACAACCATGGTAAATGCATGCCATTTGCCAGGTAGCCATGCCAATTGATCACATGATGGTGATGATGATGAAAGAGTTGTAAGTGCCAGGATTAATCATTAATCACTTTTTTCAGAGGCGTTGTAACTTTGAATGGTTGCTAAACAAATTGTTGTGAGTTGAGGACCACATATATTTCAGTTATCATGTACATGTAAAACAAATCTATTTCTGGCCTAGAACCAGCCTTCTTTTTTTCTGTACTTCTGATCTCATTTTCAGTACCATAAGATTAAAATTAGAATGGAAGGCAATCACTTCCATCTTCCCCAGGATATGGGGAATAGGTAGCCACTTTAGCTACATTCTTTGATCTGATATAAAAGCAGGCTTCATGCCTTTCTCTTTATTCTAATCATAAAAGTACAATAAGCAACCTCCCTCACTCAGCCACCAAGCCCTTTGCTTTTTGTTTCTTCTGAAATCCTTGTCATCTGTCACAATCCTTGTTATTCGTCAGTCTGAACACAGCCCGCTTTAGCATGAATTTCTAATCTGCAAACACTATAGATATGAAATTGAGTTCAATCCTGGTTGCCAAGGCTATCAATTTCCCGCAAAACAGATAAACAAAAAGGATCAACTTCAAAAATATACATATGCTGCATTCTGCAAACTGTGACCTTTTGAGTGGAAATGCTGGCAAATCCTGCTTAAGTTGAAACAATAACGTTGAAGACAAAACAACAGCCCTAAATTTATTTTGGCTCAAGGAAGCAATTTATGTCTAGGCAAAAGAACTAACTTGGGTTTTTTGCTATTTTGAATTTTCTCTCTAGCAAATCAATATAGATAAACTTTAGATTTAATTACATTTTATATAGTATTTATAGAAGTCCCTTGCTGTATATAATAGCTGGCCACAATACAGTGTGAGGTATGTTTTGTTAGATACAGGCAAAATGCCCATTGCAGCTTCAAGACTCTGCACCATATGGTATTAAGAATGCAATTAAAATGACAGCCTCAAAATAACTAAGCTAAGGTTGGAGTAGAAGAATCTATTAGAATCCCTGACTCAATTTAGAAGTGGAAGAGGAGAGATGAGGAAAATGGAAAGGGGAAGGGGACGGAAATAGAAAGGGGAAGGGGACGGAAAAGGAGGGGAAGGGGAAGGGATGGTCTTTAAGCTCTTTTAGTTCTGATAATGAAGTATTAGTTTGGACGTTTCTGTCCCTGATATTATGAAATTGTTCTATGAAATGTTATATAGTACTGAAGAATGGATAGAGACTGGTACATTTGTTTTCCATAAATGAAAGCGAGACAGAAAACAAATCTACCCTTTAGTAGTAATGGTCAAAAAAGAATTCTGGTAGATTGATGGCTCTTTCTGAAACATTACAATACAAAAATATTCAGAATGCTTTGGAGAGTTTTTTAATCATTACATTTACAATTATGTAAACTGACTTCTCAAAGGACTTCAATTTATATTTTTGACTTCTTTTTTCCTTTTATAGAAAAATGTATAACATTGCTAGTACTGCTTTAAAGAGTACAGATTCCCTCCCCCCCATCAATAAATGTTCCACATTGGCAACTTTTTAAGCTATTAAACAATATGAAGATGGCTGTGTTAATGTTGAGCAATGATTCTTGATAGATCATCCAATTTTATCTAGTTTTATTCTTTCTTTTTATTAATTTCTATTACAAATGTTAAATCTATCAGTATAAGAAATTCCCATCTGATTGACGTCTTAGCAATAAAACTTAGACATATATTGTTTCATAGTGCTTTTACAGCGCACTCTAAGTGGTTTATAGAGGCAGCATATTGCCCCCAACAATCTGGGTCCACATTTTACCCACCTCGGAAGGATGGAAGGCTACGTCAGCCTTGAACCAGTGAGATTTGAACTGCTGAACTGCAGTTAGAAGTCAGCTGAAGTAGCCTGCAGTATTGCACTCTAACCACTGCACCACTTTGCCTTATTTAATATAATTCAATATTTAATAATAATTCAATAATTTCTAATTATTTATTTTAATAATTACAAATAACAAATATACAAATATAAATACAAATATACAAATAACAAATGAAGAGAGTAACCTAGATAAGCTTCCTTTACTGAATTTACAAAAGATGTATCAGGCATGAAAGATCGGGACCACACATGAAGTTCCAATTAAACTGATTTATTCCTATACACAGAAACCTACCCAGATAATTGTTAGCAATATCTTGGCATTATATAAGGGGCAAAGGAATTCAAGAAGTGTTGAATTTAGTTCCTTTGTTATTACATAGACACTAGGCTTATTCCTCTTTTGACTCCACCCTAAGATGCTGTCATTCTTCCTCCTATATCAATCTTGTTAAAGTTTTGAAGAAGAAAAAAGAGAAATCAAATTCTGGGACATTATTTGAAGGGACTAAAGATCATGAAGTAAACAAAGTAATATAAAGTTGATTTACGTGATCAAGATTAGAATAGATATGTTATTATCTCTCTGGTACCCCTTAATGGACTTTTGCTGACAAGACTGAAATGACAAGGCTTCATGGATTTGTTTATAGATATGAGATGGGATTGACAAAGAAGTAATTACTTGCTGTATTTTAAGAGAAGATAATAAGTTACTAAGAATTTGATACTTGTGATGAAGAGGGAATTCCTTTATATATTTATTTCCTTTACTGTATTCTTACTTATTTTTCATTTATTTTCTTTCTCCTTTTTCTTTATTTTCTGTATCTTCATTTTTTTTCTTTTAATTTGTATTAATTTTTACATTTGTCCATCATCTTAACTAATGTTGCAGTCTTGTTGATTCTGAAGGACTGATCTGTGACTTGGCACTCCAGAAAATTATATGCCTATGCATATATGGATATACCATCTTAAGCAAAGTTGCTCTCCTGCTTTGTATTTTCTGTGTTAAGCATACATCGTGTATAAGCCTCTAAAAAGTTCAACTAAGGGCAACACAATAAATGCCATTGGAGCTAAAAGATAGTTTTGCATTTAAAATACAAATTTCTAAAATAAATAAATAAACAAGGAATCCATGAAAAATTGCCAGTAGATAATGAAAACCACTCAAAATATATCAAAAATGTATATGAATTGGGTGGCATACAACTTTATATAATAAACAAAGAAATAAACAATATATAATTGAATCAAAGCCAGAATAAAGGGATAACTTATATAACTTGGGACCAGATTACCCTAAAATAGCATAATTTCCCTGATGAGAATGGGCTTTAACAGCATCAGGACATCTTGATCTCTGTCCCTGCTGAAAGTAGGTGTGGTAGGGACACAATCTACACAATTTCCAGTGGTTGCTCATGACCTCTGCAACTCTTGGTCAACTAAGGCCAAGCTGGCTCCTTCTATTCATCTGCTGTTTTATTTGGGCTGATGTTTAGCATGTAAGCTATTTGATGGCTGAGGTAGATTTAAATTAGCTGGTGGCTAATTTAAATTTTTACTTTTACTGATGGATTTTAATGGTGTTTTAATTACATTTTAAATTGTGTTTTTATTTAATTTGCATTTTTATTCAATTACCGTTGCTTTATTTCATTTCCATTATTGTAAGTTGCCTTGAGCTCCATTTGGATTGGAAAACAGGAATATATCCTAATTCTTCCGTTAACTAATTCATTTAGGAACCTTTATTTTTTTTCTGCTGCCCTAAGTCTAAATAAATTATTCCACTTCAGTGTATCAATCTTTCCAAACATGTAGACATGGAATATAACCCTTCCTCTGGCATGATTCTTTCTTTTCCTTTTTTTTCTTTGGGTCAAAAAATGGTGTATAATCAAATCCATCATGAATTATAAATAGTAGAATCGGATGCACACTTCCCAAAATCTCAGTTTCAGGATTCATAGGTGATGCCCTAGTTTTGCTGGAATAAGATTTCCTTACTCATATAGATACAGAACACAGAATAACAGAATTGGAAGGACCTTGGATGTCTTCTAGACCAAACCCCTGCTTTGGCAGAAAATCCTATACCACTTCAAACAAATATTTTTTTCCAATCTCTTCTTAAAAACATCCACTGTTGGGAGCACCCACAACCTCTTGATGTAAGTCATTCCATTGATTAATTGTTTTAACTGTCAGGAAATTTATCCTTAGTTCTAGGTTGCTTGTCTCCTTGATTAGTTTATTCCATTGCATCTTGTCCTGCCTTCAGGCACTTTGGAGAACACCCCCTCCCCCCTTTGTGGCAACCCCTGAGATGTTGGAACATTGCTATCATGTTACTCCTAGTTCTACTTTTCATTAAAGTAGACATATCCAATTCCAGCAACTATTCTTTATATGTTTTAGCCTCCAAGCCCTAATCTCTTTGCTTCTTGAGTCTCAACATCTTTTTTACACTGTGGCAACCAAACTGGATGCAGTATATAAAGCAGTGATTCATTCATACCAAAACACCTTTGTATTCAAAGAGATGGGATTGTTCTTTTGCTGTCAATCATAAGAGAAGTCCTACTAAATCAGATAAAAATATGTCAAGTCCCAAGCAGAAGTCAGGAAGTAGGGTATGGATTTTTTTAAAAAAATAAAAGAGAAGGAAATAAAAGAGAACTTCAAAAGGGCATAGACTTTTTAGCTTTTTTAACCATTTAAGATGGTTAAGATTGAGCTTTCCTTTGATTTTTTACTTCTGCCTAGCTCAAAAACATCAAGCTATTAATGGACTGCTAGGGGCAAAGTTTGGTCAATGCTAATGTATCCTTTATAATTAGATATTTGTTGATCAGTTAAAAACACACGAAAAAAGTTTCAACAAACATTTTGTGACCTTGATTTTATTCTCTAGAAATCTTCCATTTGAAAAGAAAAAAAAGGCATGAAGAACTGCCTCAAATTAAGGTATCCTTTCTCTTTGCTAAGTCCCTGCTGTGGAACCTGTTTTAGCTCTTAAGAGACTGAATTAAAATCCATCACACAAGACAGAATGTGCAATTTACTAACATACACTTCTACCTTTTGAAGTTTTTTGCAGCATCACACTTAACAGAGGAGCAAAATATCAGAACATCTTGTGGTATTCATGTGTTTTGACACGTCAATGTAACACAGATGCTGAATAATCAAGATGAACGCATAAAAGAGGAACATATAGTAGAAAAATATGCATAATCAAATGCAGACCACTTTTATAGTTTAAATCCTGAAATAGAAGTTAAGAATCCCCTAAGCTTCCAGCTTTAACAGAGTTCAACTTCCATTAAATTTGTTCTGGAACCATCATTAGCAGTGGTGTGAAATATTTGTGGATCAGGCTAAAAAAAACAGCAGATGGAGAGATGCAATGATTGCCTTGACACAGTTTCTGGTAGAAAAGAGGAAGATACACATTGACTATACTAATATAGGTTCCACAGCTTATCAATTCTACCTAAGTTGTGTGATGTATATGTACCAAACTATAGATAGGATCACATACAGTACCTACCTTTTTAATATTTATGAAACCATCTTCATAAAATTATCTTGGTATTTGGAGAATATGCAGATTATGCTCAACAATGTTGCTTGTTATCAGAGTAAAATTAAATTGGAAATAGTGAATTGGCATTTAAAATCAGTAATAAACTGAATGAGAACTAGTACACCGAAGCTAAGGAAAGATAGTTTTCAATCTCATAATTAGGAAAATGGTAGATTTGCACTGTGCTTGAAAAATCAAGTTTGTTTTTGATAGTTTCTCTTAGATTCATCTTTCTTGCTAGAAGATTAGGTAATTGTAGTAACATAAAATGCCCTTTATTAGTGACTTGGGTTCACCTGAAACCAGCAAGGAACAACTGATTGTAAACCAGTTGGGTTTGGAGTTCTTTGATCCATGAAAAATTGCTATCTTTTATTTTGGATCAGGTTGAACTGCACCACACAGACCCAGTCTGTAATCTGAGATTGTCCTGGACTCATGACACCTGCTCAAGAAGCAGATGGCAGTCATGGCTAGGAAAGTCTTTGCACAATTGCAGTTTGTGGGGCAGTTATACCTTTTCCTAGATCAATAATTCCTTCACACAACAACCCATACCCTAGTTACTTCCCATCTTGATTTAACAGCTTCAGGACATCTTGATTTACTGCAATGCACTCCACATAGAGCTGTCACTGAAAAGTATTTGGAAAATTCAGTGGATTCAAAATGTGGCAGCTCCACATGGTTTTGTACAAATTTAGATTTGCACATATGCCAGCACTCTTGTAGGAACTGCATTGGTTATAGATTTGCTTCTAGGTCCAATTCAAGATGTTGGTTGTCACCTTTAAAGCCCTTGTTTATTTGGGACCATTTGAAGGGCTGTCTTTTCCCAATTACATCTACTTGATCCAACAGAGCAGGAAGGCAAGATACATTATGGGTCCCCACTGTTAAGATGAAGGGCCTTCTCTGTGATGCCTTCCTCCCCATGGAACATCATCCCTATAGAAATAAGATTGGCTCCAACCCTTTTGAAAGCCCCTGAAGACATGGTTTTGTCAGCAGTTCTGGGCCCCCAAGATGATACAGAGCCTGCCAAGTGGTTTTTTACTATTGTTGTCTCAGGGGGTAGGATTCATTGGGTTTTGTTTGCAGGGTTTTTCCTGAAAGCCATCTGGAGTCACTGTGATTGAATTGTGTGGCCATATAATTTTTTTAAACAAATAAATAAAATCAGAATGCAACTGCTCAGGTTCTAATTTTAATGACCTGATCAAATATTATATCCCTAATTTTTAAAATGTGTTCCTCGTAGCTGGCATGTCAGAGATCAAGGAAAAATTCTGCTTTACATCCAGGAATTTTTAGGTATGTCTGGTTCCAGCTTTCATATTAGCTAGGCATCAAATCACTGCAGCCTTAGTTTATTTTTAACATTCTTCCAAGCATTTCTGGCAGATCTTTTTATGGTGGATTCTTTTATTGCTTTATGAGTATGTGGGTGTGCATTTTTTCAAAGAAAAATATTTTTCAAGTTGTTTTAGAATTCATTTCCAGGCTAAGTATTTCAGAAGGTATTTTGCTTCATAGTCTCTATTTATTCAGACTCACATTATGGTAATTATTGACCAAAAATTCTGTGCCTTTGTTGGAGTTGTCATAGTAGACAATTTATAGGCTAGCCTAGGCAGATTTGATTGACAAGCAAGTCAGAAGGACAGAAGCATTTGCATGGTTCAAAGACACACTGTAGTGAAAATTATTGTTGCTTTGCAACACTCTTACGAAAAATGTTATATAAATAAAAGCATTATTTCTAGGTATATTGCAATAGCATTTAGGCTTCTACACCTTCTCATAGCGCTTTTACAGCCCTCTCTGAATGGTTTACAATGTCAGCATATTTCCCCCAACAATATGGGTCCTTATTTTAGCAAGATTGGAGAAATGGAAGCCTGAGTCAACCTTGAACCCCATCAGGAGTGGAGTCCAAGCTGTGGGTGGAGTTTGCTTGTGGTACAGCATTTTTACTACTGTGCCACAATCACAGTTGTACCTAGTCAGTTTGAAAGGTTCTTACAGTTAACTATTATTATTATTTTAAAAAAGTAATTAAAATATCATTGGAGCAAGTTCATTATGATCTGTAATTCTGAGCCATGGTGGCACAGTGGTTAAAGTGCAGTACTTCAGGCTACTTCTGCTGACTGCTGATTGCCAGCAGTTTAGCAGTTCAAGTCCCACTGGCTCAAGGTTGACTCAACCTTCCATCCTTCTGATGTGGGTAAAATGAGGACCCAGACTGTTGGAGGCAATATGCTGACTCTGTAAACCACTTAGAGAGGCCTGTAAAAGCACTATGAAGCAGTATATACGTCTAAGAGCTATTGCTATCTTCTGCCCACTTGAAGATCAAGCTACTTTTGCTCATCCACATACATACGCCAATTTCTTTTTCATGTGAAAGGTGCAAAATGTCTTGTTGGAAAAGGTGCATTTATGATGGTGTGGAAAACCTTTGCTTAGTTCTGTTTTCACTATACCTCTTTTCACAACTTCATAGTTATGAACTCTTCTCAAGTAAGAAATGAAATAGTCCCTTCCTTTTCCTGTTTTATTTTCATGATGCATCACCAAGAACACTCTAAATCTGAATTTCAGAAGAGGCCTAGGGCCCAGCAGCAAAGTCATTGCTGTTCACTGCACTATATTTTAGATATTTAGCAAAATTCAATCTACCATCACCACCAAACACTGCCATTTTTTCCTTTATAGTACAAAATATAAAGCTCCATTTTGATTTATAAAAAAAAATATTATTTTCAACTTTAATATAAGTATTGGGACAAGAAGGGAAGAGTTCTCAAATTTCAGTGTACTTCGTTTGACTTCTCAGCACAACATAAAAGCATAAAAAAAGAAAAGAAACAGTTTTTTTATTCATTTACTTTCAGCCAACTTCCTCTTTAATCCACTTTTCTTTTCTTGTTAGCACCAGATGCTTACATGGACTGGAACACACAGGCATAGCTTCTTATTTTGCAGCCAATCAGATGATAATCTTCAGGATTTTCTGGCTATTCCAGGAACCATCTCCTTATCTTATCTAGTTTAACACAATCAATGTGACATCACAACACCTGTTGAGAGGATTAGAGGCTGGCTATTACTAAAGCACTCACCCCAAGTGGCCTTTTCAACAGCTTCTTATTAATCTAGTTATCACTTACATCCAGAATTGTCCTCCCTATTTTATCTACTGCACCAGATTTAAACAAGCAATGCTGACGGAAGAATTGAGAGATTCAGCATCATAAAAGGTTCACTCACTTTCCAGTTTATGAGCTGATATTGTGCAATTTGAAATTCTGAGACCCCCTCCAATTATCAGTGTGCTTTCCAAAGTCCCTATAAAAATGGGTACCATTTATTTTAAGTAATAAGAGGGGAAACAATGGGATTTAATTTTAATGACTTTGAGATTCAATGACATTTGTTTTGGACCTGGCTGTACCTCCTTTTTGGAACAGAGCCTCTAGCATGCTATTCTAAGACAAGTACACTCTTGACCCAAAGAAGCTGTGAGGTCTCATTTTAGGATAACAATAGCTGGATAATACACATTATAATACCTTCAACCAGGCAATGTGGTCATGGCAATTCACAAGATGTGAATCATCTGCACTGGTGGTAATCATTTTAAAATGATTTAAAAATATATAATTTATGCAGAAGTATAAGCTCCAAAAACAGCTTTCTTTCTTCCTCTAACAAAATGGGTCACTCCCATAATCCCAAAGTCGCCTTGTGGTGAGATGGGTGGCAAATCATATAAGTAAGTAAGTAAGTAAGTAAGTAAGTAAGTAAGTAAGTAAGTAAGTAAGTAAGTAAGTAAGTAAGTAAATAAATAAATAAATAAATAAATAAATAAATAAATAAATAAATAAATAAATAAATAAATAATCCCTTATCATTGTCCAAGATCTGGAACTAAATGAAAGCTTTCCCAGTATTCTAGACTCAAACCTCAATTCCTTTACAGAAACCCAAATGTTTTCTTTAGTTTTATTGGAAACCAAGAAAGGATTATAGTTTCTTATTTTAGAACTCATAGAAATGAATGACGTTCGTTACTGGAGGTTAGGAGGTTGTTTTTTCTTTCCCTAAGTCAGTGTTGACTCCTGATGACTTTCTGGATTGGTGTCTGCAGTTTCCTTGGCAAGGTTTTTTTGGAAGTGATTTGCCATTGCTTCATTCTAGGGTTTTGAAAAAAAAGTGGCTCAAAGTCACCATGGATTTGTGGCTAAGGAAGAACTAAAACTCACAGCTTCTTGGATTCTAGCCTGGGGCCTTAACCACTACATCAAACTGGCTGTCTATTGGAGAATGGTGCTGGCCAACTTTAAATAAGCAATTGTGAGACAAGTCTTTTTTTAAGGGATGATCGATAATGAATTTCTGAATATAATTAGATGGAATCTGTGGTTAATGCTGATAATTATAATTGTGAGAGTCAACCTGCCATGTTTCAGATGTTTGATTTGCAAGAACAGCATTTAAACTCTACGGAATGAAGATCCCAAAAATCCATCATGGGCTTTGTGGAAATTGCCTTGGATATAAAGTATACATAAGTGATGGGGCTCATTTTAAAAAACCTGCCAACTTTCAGAATGGCAGCAACAATCTTTCATGTGTTTTTAAAAAATCCTACATTAACTTTCTCGTTCTCACTTTATCATTTATTTACAATTTATATAAACATGATATACGATACATCATTATATGTCTCTGATCAAAAAATCTGCTATTTTTTAATGGTACTAGGATATTGAAGCTTGCATTGAATGAAACACAATTTAAAGATTTTGTTAATACTATTTGTTACTCAATTAGCACCCCACCCCCCACAAACACACACATACACACACATGTGCACCCAAGTGCAGAGTTGAGTGATGGATATGGAATATATAATAGTAGAGTTAAAATGCTTTTACTAAGCAGGCATCAAATGCCACACATCTCTCAAACCATTTATAACATTCCTGGTCCTAGGAGGGAAAAAGAGCAAAAAATGACTTTATTCTAGAACATTCTCTAATTCATCATCTCTCACCAAAGCATTATCTATAGAAAACCCTAATGAATCCTGTCTGTCTGTCTGTCTGTCTGTCTGTCTGTCTGTCTGTCTGTCTGTCTGTCTGTCTGTCTGTCTGTCTGTCTGTCTATCTATCTATCTATCTATCTATCTATCTATCTATCTATCTATCTATCTATCTATCTATCTATCTATCTATCTATCTATCTATCTATCTATCTATCTATCTATCTATCTATCTAAATGAGATCCCAACTCCACAACCAAGGATATGGAGCTTGTGGTATTTTACATTATATGGGAGTGTGTTTATCAGGACAAATAGGATTTCTTTTTATTGTTTTCCTTTTTGTAAGTTTCAGCTGTCAAAACTCTTTCTGGAGTTAGATGGCTAATAAATTAAATCAAATTAAATATAATAAATCAATGTATTAATGACTGTGGAGATAAGGGCTGGTTGGGTGATAACAGTAAGAGAGGTAAAGTATTATAAAAGTAAAATATACACGAGAAAAAGTGGAATGGTGAAATTCTGGGCAGAAAGTAAAAAAAGAAAGCTGTGTGATATCCCATTTTTGGTTAATATACGCATTTATATAAGGGACTATTGGGGCAACAGAATTAGTTATGTTTCTTATGGGTATGCATGCATTTTTGTATGCAGAACATACCATGTTGCCTGAGAACACACGTACAAGTATGTTTTTGTGTGTGTGTGTGTGTGTGTGTGTGCGCGCGCGCGTGTATTGGAGAATGAGAGAGAGAGAACAAATATGTGAATCTGTGTACCTTGGCAGAATGCTTACTAAAGAGGGAATATGTATGGATAAATGCATACCGATGCAGAAACACTAGTAGTCAGGTAATATGTAGCATATGATCTGCTACAAGTAAATGATTGTCAAATAGAGATAAAATGAATTTGCAATAGAGTGTGCATCTGCTTTATTTGGTGAATGGAACTAAAATCTGGGAATATTATGAGAACTAGTGAAGTAAGCTAAATGTAGTCAGAATAGGTTACTTAAGAAGTAACTGTGATAAATCAAGATAGAAAGTCTATGAATGAATGAATAAGTATTGAAAAAAATATGAAAACAAAATTGGGTCAAGGGGAAGAGTAGGAAAGTTTGGACTGAACTCCTGAGAAAGAGATGAGAAGCATAAAGATCAAAAAAGAAATCTAAGCATTGGTGCATCCATGTGGGGAAAGCAAAAATAATTTGTATGGACACAAATGTACTGTTTGAAGAATTATGGAGAATGTGTTAATATGATGCATATTTAGTCTTTGTCATATTTCTTTTAGTTTATTTTTGTCTTTTATCTTTAATTATTTGACTTATTATTTCTTACTTTTTTCAAAATATAACTTTGCAAGATAGTGAATGTAATACATGTATGTAACACATTAACACACATATATCAACTAATGATAGTCATTGCACTTCCAGATTGAAATTACTGCTGTCAAGGAAATCATACAAAGAAGGGCAACCTGACTAGTTATAGACCAGCAGAATTATAATCAAAACACCCCCTTCTCCTTTTACTTCTGAAATGATGCTACTTAAAAAGAAGGGAATAGAACAGAAGACAAATCTGTGTGATTTAATAGCATGATTTCTAAATAGCATGTTTTCCCATGCAGCATCTTTGGAGGCTGTTTAGCAACATGTTTATATCTGCTTGTGTTGTGCATGCCATTGGCAATCTTCCAAGCTGCAGGTAATTCAAGTTATTACAATGAGCAAAAAAAACAATGACAACTCTCTTATTGCAATCTGGATTTAGGGAAGGATAGGAAGTGACAGCTGGGGCTAGGTTAAAAGCTTTGCAGTATTATAGTCAATAGTATTTGTCTAGGTTTTTTTTCCCCTTTAATTCCTTTTATACTAGTAAAATGCTGCTGTGTACAGCTCATAGTCATTGTAATAAAATATTTTGGCTGAAGATCATAAAAGGCGTATACAATCTATTTCATAGTGCATATTAAAGCTTTAGTTTGAAAAAAATGCATCGTGCAGGCTTTATTTTTTAAAAAGCTCATGTTTGGCATAAAGATAGAACATTCATGTGGCTGCCAGTTTCACATCTGTTGTCATTTCTATTTTTCGTGATCATCCCTTCCATTCTTTTTGTTTTTACTTCTTGCTTCATATATCTAAACATTTCTACACCATTCTCCATTGTCTATGGAAAGTCTCAGTCATCCAGGTCATGGTTGTCCCAAAGGTACTTTTTCAAGAGGCAACTGGACTTTCTGACATCTTTTTCTTTGAAGACGTTTCACTTCTCATCCAAGAAGCTTCTTGAGCTTTGACTGGATGCTGGGAAATGGAAGGATTTATACTCCTTGCAGACAGCTAATTGCTTTCATTTTTTTCTGCAAGTCCTTCAGGCCACCTGGAGGTTTGTCTGGGTCATTAGGGTCACCAGAGTAATGCAAATGGGTTTGGAGCCTTCTTGGAACTGTTGAAAGGACTGTTTAGTAGTTTGGAGATAGATCACATAGTATCCTTCTCCTTCTGTTGGGAGAGGGCTGTTCAATTTTGGCATAGATGGTCTCTTTGATCCCTCTTTCAAACCATTGATCCTCTCTGTCCAAAATGTGGACTTTACTGTCTTTAACAGAGTGGACTTTGTCTTTTGAATGCAGATGGACTGCTGAAACAAGTCCTAGGGGTTTGTTCTTCTATGTTGTGCATTCTTCTCCATTCTTCTTTATTCTATCCATGTGTCCATGATTCCCTCTATCTGACCTACTGTTCATTATGAGTTCCTAAGAAGCTCACCTAAAGCTAGGCAAAGAACCTTACAGTTCACTCATCCACTCCAAGGACAATCAGACAATATTTTTTGTTGTGGTGGGGGTGCCTCATCTGACATGAGGATAGTGCCTGCAAATGCTGCCACCAACTCTTATCAATGGAATTACAATATAAATATTGTAACATTCCCAAATCAGTCATTTCCTGGATAAGTTTGGCTAAAGTTTACTACTTCTCAGCCAACATAGGTTTAGCAGTTGTAATTCACCTGGACAGCACTGAGTTGCAACATAAATAATGAACTGATTTAATCAGTATAAAGACTTTCCCCAATTTTTGCAACTTATAGTAGTCTGGTACTCCTTTGCTAATGCCCAACATTTAGATATCACTGGTTTTGCTGCCACAAATGAATTTCCTGTTACTGTACCTATTTATTAAACCTTATTGTATTTTGTGTTTGTAAACCTTAACTCATGAAGGTTCATGCTATTTTAATAACAATCATCTCCTATACCAGATCATCATTGTCTTAAGATTTTTTTCCTCTTCAGTAGAAACCCAACTGAAAAGAGTGAAAGAAAAGATTTATTGATGATTTAAACTGAAATGCCTTGATTTGTAAAACTGTGTTTTCTATTCAACTGCTAATATTTGGCTAGCCTCTGGTAATCTCAGAAACTAAGTAGAATCAACCTTGGATATTACTTAAGTAAGAAACAACCTTGAAATTGAATGAATGTTGATTAGATTGGAAAATAAAAACAAAAACAAATCAGAAGTTGGAAGTGATAAACCAACCCCATAATACTGTCAAAATAAACCCTTGACATCACCACAAGCTCAGCTCAGGGCAGTCTTTACAGCTGAATAATATTCTTGTTTAAATAGGTACTTATTCTATTCAGAATTTAAATTTTATCTGATTATTTTTGCAACAGTATCTATCTTTATTATGTAACCCTTCTTCAAATTGTAGTTGTTATTGTGTGCCTTATATTAGTTTTAATTGTATCATAGGTTATATGTAAACTTTTGCCTTGGAGGATGGAATATACATTTTTATCTGAAGAAGTAAATACTCCAAAACAAAGAATCAAATGAATAAAATAGCTCACAATTGAGATAATCCTTAAACACTCTTTTCATATCAGCAATTAGACTTTTTTTAAAAAAAATGTACTGATATGATATAATCAAAACTTGTAATGATTAGCTTTTTTTAGGCTGTCTTTATAAGAAAAGGCTGGAATTCCATTCTACAGGGCATCCTTCCCCAATCTAATGTTTCTTAATTTGTCAGACTTCATTTTTTTTTCACCATATTTCATGAGAATAATAGGAATTAAAGTTCTCTACAAACTGGAGGGCATTGTGTTGGGAAAAGCTGCCTTAGTTGCTCTCAAATAACAATTATACTTATGAATATTCAGTATGCCCCATTATTATCACTAGAGACATTAGGAAATTGACATACTTTTTAATAAGCCACTAGAGTTTGATAATATAAACAAGCTTTCATAATCTAAGTTCCCAGAGGTCTTTCATGTATGGGAGTATTTGGATCTTGTTTAGTAATATTAGATAAAAGTTTGGTCTCTACCTGTTTTTTTATTTACATGGGGCATTTTTTCAGTCCCCTTCAATTTTCTGGCCATCCACCTAATAAAACAAAGCTCTGAATGGCTCTCAGAAATAATAAAAACAAAAACAAAATTTAGAAAACCAGGCTCCTAACCCACAGTCTCCAATCCACCAATCCTCACAATCTTTGTGCTCTGAGTCCTTCTATCCAAGGCTGGAGAAAATGTTTCCTAGAAAGTTTTCCAGAAAGCTAAAAGAGTTGGAATTTAGCAGATGCCCAAAAGGTCACGTATGAAGTACCATGCAGACATGATGGGAGCAAGAGCAGTTTGTAAGGAAAATAAATTATGAAGATATAGAATGAATAGTACTGGTATAACAAGTTTTAACTATGCTCCTTTAATTTTGTTCTTGCCAATAAAAAAGAACATTTAATACAATACAATACAATACAATACAATACAATACAATAGCAGAGTTGGAAGGACCTTGGAGGTCTTCTAGTCCTATCCCCTGCCTAGGCAGGAAATCCTATACCATTCCAGACAAATGGCTATCCAACATCTTCTTAAAGACTTCCAGTGTTGGGGCATTCACAACTTCTAGAGGCAAGTTGTTCCACTGATTAATTGTTCTAACTGTCAGGAAATTTCTCCTCAGTTCTAAGTTGCTTCTCTCCTTGATTAATTTCCACCCATTGCTTCTTGCTAAAAATAAAAATAAAAAAATGTTCTTGCTATTTGTAGCTCAAGGTTGACATGAGGGATCCTTGGTGCTCTCTCATGTTGCTTGTTTTCTTACAGATGTTTCATTACCCAAACTAGCTAACATCAACAGTGCTAGTAAGATTTAAACAGCACTAATTACTATCACTGATGATGTTAGCTAGTTAGGGTAATGAAATGTCTGCAAGATAACAAGCAACCTCAGAGAGCACCAAGGACTCCTAATTTTGTTCTTGTTCTATTTCATGGCACTATTGTCTTACTATTTTTTTTACTAATGTACACGTTCTATGTATTGTATTTATTTATTAATTTGTTTATCAAATCTATATGATAAACAAATTAATATGTCTGTGCCTCTAATAGTGTAATGGTTATCTATCGTGACAGATTATATAAAATAAGGTATTTATTTGGCTCTACCAATAACAGTAAAGTAAAACAATAATAATGCCATTTTACTACATTATATCCTCTGCCGTTGTCAAATGTAGTCAGTTCCAAAGAATAGAAATTATACCAAAAGTCCATTGGCCAAACTGAAATTAGCTGATTGCAATATATTCTTTCATTGTTTGTCAACTCATTTTCAGTAGATTTATGCTCTGTAGTAATTTTTAAAACCTTAATGTGTTATTAACCTTAAGTATTTAAAGCAACTCATTCAATGAATGTCAACGTAACATGGGTTTTTGCTGCAAACATGATATTATGCTGTGAAAACTGTAGTTCAAAACATTTTCTGCCTCACTTCAAGTCACCAGAGCAGAGATGGAGGGTATGTCATAATAGTATGCCGAAATGACATTATCATTCATTCCAGGATACTGGTAGTGTGCCAGAGAACATTCTGTATGTTTGGGCCCCCACAACACTGAATACCAGTACTAATAGTTTCTTCTCCTAATTGTGTATAATCCTTTGCTTGCTTTCTTCCCAAACATCCCAATATTTCTCCCATATTATTTATTTATTTATTTGTTCATTCATTTGTTTGTTTAAATATTTTGGTTGCCCAACTCTAGTAGACTTGATATGGAATCTTCTGAAATCAAACATGCCTGCAGGATGAATAAAATTACTTAAAATATGAAGGATTTACTGTATTCATTTATTTGTATGGCCACCCATCTAAAAACACAAGCATGGGTGCTTACAACAACAATAACAGCTCAAATAATAAATACCATAAAACATAAAACTACAAAACAAGCACAAAACTGGAAACATCAGTCACTCCTTGGAGCACCCCACAGCCAACTCCAGACATTTTTACTCTATCCCAGGACCCAGGTTAAAAGGCAGGTCTTGATGGCCTTGTGAAAGGCTAAAAGGGTGAGAGTCGGCTGAATCATTGAGTAGAGGAAGCTTCATAAGGTCAGGGATGTCATGGAAAAGAAACAGTTCAGAGGTCCCACTAGATTTGAAGATTTCAGGGAAGGGACCTGAAATGTATTACCATATGCAGTCTGCTAGGATGGATAGATAGTCTCAATGAGAGCCAGTTCCATAAGTATTTATCTGGTTTATTTCATATCTGACCATCTGTCCACAGAAAAAATCTCTTGAATCAGTGACTTTGCCAAAATATTTTAGGGTGAATTTTATAGTTGTGCATTGGATTTGGAGCTCATATTTCTGTCTTCTTCTAAATTATGTTCTGTAACCATAAATCTATTTACAAGCCATAGATGACAAAGGAATGTTTAGAAACTCCTTGTTCAGTTTTAATTAGTTGACGCTGCCACATTTCCTAATGGTAATTACAGTTGTACTTTACAACCTTTCAAATTCAGCATTTCCCAGATCATCTCTGAAAATCTCACAGCACTAGATCTATCACAGTATGCCTGAGCCTAAACTTTTACCCACAAGTCTCTTGTCCATGATAGCACATCATAATTACCGTGAATTCATTTCCATTCTTTGAGGTAAAGCTGAGCTTTATAGGTTTAGAACAAGGAGCATAGAAACTTCTGGTTCCTCCCCCCCTCCTTTTTTTTAAAAAAAATCCCTCCTTCTATTCTTCCCTGGTGGAAAAATGGTGTTAAATACTATCTCTCCACTGTTTTTTCCCCCAGCTCAATCTATTGGCTAGCAGTAAAGAGAGAGAAAAATGCAACTGGTACCATCAGGACTGAAATATGATTGTGTGGTTGTAATTTCCAGCCTCCAACAAGTGGCACTTCAGCAAAATTCCTCCCTGTCCAGAATGAGGCATAAACACCTCAAAAACCTCCTTTCAAAAATCAGTGTCTGGATTGATGGCCCTCAGTGAGGAGGCAGTGGAGGTGTCAGCTCAAGTGAAACACAGAGAGGCAGAAACTTCTGGGGGAAAAGAAATCCTAAATTCCTTTTTCCCAAGGGAAACATTAGCAATTACATTCAACATTCAAATTCAATTGAGTGTTAATAAATCGTAGCAACAGGGGTGATGGATCAGGCAAGGTTGAGGGAAGGAGCAGGAAACAAGTGGTGATTACTCTCTCTTGTGCGGATAGGATCTCCATATGCATTGCAATATTAATCTACCTAAAGCCACAGCTGGGTGTCAACATTTCATTTTTTGTCACAGCCATGAGAAGGTAACCTCAGAATGAAGTTAGCGATATGGAAGATGCCAGCTCAGAAAGCAACAAATGCTTGCCCACTGGAAGGGTGTGCTTCTGTATGTGTGCACATGTGTGTGATTTATTCTTTTTTAAAAACCATAATGACTTTTCTTTTACTATATTATTAATTTTCAGGAGGCCAGCATCTGTCTCTGCTCTTCTCTCTCTTTTCACAAGACGGTTGATAACAGCATAAAGAGTGATGCATCCATACACAAATAGTCACAACTTGTTATAAATTCCACAGCAAGGCAATAAGATCATTAGGTCAATCCAAAACGTGACAAAATATTAAGCATGTTTTTTTCAGTTTTCATCATCAAGATGACAACCAGCAAAAAAGGGTGGGGGATTGTATTTACCCACTGTCTCAAGATAAAAAAGAGGGTTAGTGCTGCAGATATTTCTACCAAGTGCTCTGGAGCTTTCAATGGATACCTAGGATGTCTGGGTTAAAAAGAGCTGTCCTCATCGTTACACAAAATGCACAGGGAACAAGAAAAGTAAGGGGAAAAGAAAAAGAAAACAATAAAAGCTATGTCCCACTTTCTGCCACTTTATCACTTCCTCAGACCACCTTCACAACAAGGATTTGTACAAACATTACCATTTCCATGACAAAATCAACACTTGCAGTCCAATGAAATCAGAGGTACCAGAGATACCCCATGATATCCTTGAGGTGGGAATAAATGGCATGTAGGACCATCTCTTGGACTTTTGTATGACACGGTATATAACATAGCACATATTGGACATACTGTACATTTCAGCAAAGCTATTCCTGCTGTAATCTTCTGGCTTGCTTTCTATGAGAGTAGAAAAAAGTTGCTCCTATTCTATTCCTGTCCTATTCCTGGATATAGAATTACACTTCTTTGCATTTCCAGAAACTGAAAATTATCTCATAGTTCAATTTTTCTGCAAAATTGATTTGTCTGATCCAAAAAAAAACAAACCCACCACCCCAAACATTTTCATTTTGTATTGGTTTAGGAATACAGACAGGAAAGTAGCTGCACCATTTCACACGTTCAAAAGCTTTGCAGAAGTCACGAATGCTTATCCATCCCAAGAGATCCAACCATTGTATCCTACCTTTATTTTGATTCTATAACACCTTTCTGAGTGAATGGAGGGCAGAGGTGGGGCAGGCCTACACTAAAGGAGTCTTCCCATTTCCATTTGTCTAATCTACAACTGCCTTTGCTACCCATTTTTGGGAGGGAACCATAAACATCAGATGACGCTGGACTGAGATGATCATGACACGTTCTGTGAGGTTCTTCATCTCCTTTGGCAGGTCTAGGGAATAGGTCCCCTAGGAAATGTCTCATTTTATAGCAGCTTAAGGTCGTGCTAATGCAGGAGGACAAGAAGGGAATCCACTCACCCGACCTGTGTTGTTCCCTTTTTGCCTCTCATTGTCAGCTGTCATGTAGCTTCAACTTCCATTTATCTCTATGACATTTCCCAAGATCCTCTGTCCTTGAAGTGTACGTCTCCATACACAGTAGAGTTTATCTGCATAGCAAAGTTCTCAGCTTTGCAGGATTTTTCTTCCCTGTCAGTTCCCTGGGTGGCTTTCTCAAATTTCTCCTCCTTTCCTTTCCCAACAATCCTCCTTTTAACAGAGTGAACTCATCTACCTAATTCCCTCTTCCCAAGTCTTATTCATTTCTAATGCACTCCAATAACATTTTCCATTTCGATCATAAGCTTGACCAGCAAAGCACGATATGTCCCAGCCCCCTTTTCACCCAAAAAAGGAACGGAAAACAATTCTCCTCTCTCACCATAATATCTGTTATCAAGGTTTTGAATTCTGAAGAAATAAAGTTACACCTTTCCTCCCCCCCCCCCAGTGTTTTTCCAGTCCATTTCAAAAGCTGCATCCAGTATTAGAAAAGCAATTTACATTTTATAAATACCGATAGTTTCATAACAAACTCCTCTTACCTTTGAGGAATCACATTTATCCTTGGTTCGGTAAGTCAATTTCTGGAATAAATTTAGTTCTTCTTGCTATGCCATTCATCTTTTCCTTCCTGCTTCAGGCAAAGACATAAAAATAATCTTTTTTTTTAAATCCTTAGTCAATCTAGTGATGAAAAATGAAGAAATCTGGGCAGATGGAATTTGATTCACTGTAGTCCAAACAACAGAATCCTTGAGACTCCTTACTCAGAAATATCCACAGCACAGAAAAAGGAGGATTAAAAAAAAAGAGGGAGAATAGAAGACCAGTGTCTGTGTATGTGAGCCTGCAAGAAAGAAAGTGAATAAACTTGTTTTCTGTTGTTGTTTCCAAAAGACTTATTTTGAATGACTGAGCGCAGCAGCCTGCAGGCTTTTCAAGCAGCTGGATCCCATGACATCCCCGGGTATCACAAGCATGTGGGTAGAGCAAGTCTTCAAGTTCATGTTAGCAGGAACCTTGCTTTGGTGTAGATGTACGCATGTAGGTAAGAGGAAAAGGGGGAAGGATTACCCACCCACACATGCACACATGCATACATACACGCATGCACACAGAGAAGTATGGGGGAGAAAAAGCAGAAGGCGGGGAGGGGGAAAACGCGGCAGATTGGAATGATCTCATAAAGTGCTCTAGATGGCAGAGCCTCCCCGGCTTGTAAAACAAGCTGTGTGGAAGTAGGAGGAGGAACGGAGAGAGCGATGGGGGGGGGTGGGGGTGGAGAGAATCCACCCTCGCAAGCAGCTCGAGCTATTCTGCTCTCACCTCTCTTGAGGCTGTGGCACAGAAAGAGGATCTGTGCAGCAAAAACATCCCCGTGTAGGGATAAGTGGATGGATGGATGGATCATGGATGGACAAGAGAGAGAGGGAGAGATGGGGGAAGAGACAGAGAGGGAGAGAGGGAAGGAGAGAAGAAAGAAAGAAAGAAAGAAAGAAAGAAGGAAGGAAGGAATGAAAGAAAAAAAGAAAGAAAGAAAGAAAGAAAGAAAGAAAGAAAGAAAGAAAGAAAGAAAGAAAGAAAGAAAGAAAGAAAGAAAGAAAGAAAGGCCAAGGAAGGGAGTGGAGAAGTCAGGGAAGAAGGAAATGGGTTGGTACAGCTAATCCACATCCCCCAAAAGTCTGTAACTCCAAAGGCATCAGCCTGTCAGTTTTCTCTAAATCTCAGTGTTCAAAAGAAGAGAAGACTCTCTGCTGTAAAAACAGAGTCTGCCAGGCAGACTAGCAGGCTCCAGATGGAGTAAGAAGAAGCATCGGCAGGAAGCTTGTCCCTTTTTGTAGGGGGGGGAGAGGGAGGGGAGAGAGAGAGAGAGAGAGAGAGAGAGAGAGAGAGAGAGAGAGAGAGAGAGAGAGAGAGAGAGAGCCTATTGTAGACACTAAAGAGGAATATCCTTTTTGTGAACAGTTGTAAAAAATGGAAAAATATTATTATAAATAATGAATGTTTTAAAAGAAAAAAAAAGAAGAGCTTTTAGGTTTGAGCTAGGAGATATTTTAGTAGCTACACTCGGAGCCGTCAGAGGGAATCTTGAATTGTTTTGGTAATGAAGGGCTAAGATCAACATTAAAGCAATAAAAATCAAGAATATTCTGTGGTGGGGATGGAAGCTAATGATGACTGCAAAGTGCTTGGTATGAGGCTGCTCTTATAGAGCATCCAGAAGTTGCAGCTGGCTCAGGAGGCATGAACATTCAATGATAAGCATATATTGGTGCATCATTGGACACCTCCACAAGCTATACTGGCTCCCACTAGGCTACTAGGTGCTGATACTCATCAATATCATGACATGCAGTTGGGTTATTTGTGGGAACACCTTTTTACCCATCCCATCAGATCTGTCAGGAGAAGCAGCCTTCTGTTGGTTGGTAAAGAATATCATTTTTGAGTCCCAGAAAGGGGATCTTTTCTACCACAACAACTGCCCTTTGGGACATTATACCCTCTAAGGTTATATTCTCAATGACCCTGTCAACCTGTCAAAACATCTTAAAGATCTGGATGCGTTCCCAGGCATAAGGGTGAAGAGATTAGCTGTGGGGCATTCTTAGTTTATTAGATTTGTTTTTACTTCAGTGGTCATTATATATGTTAATGTTTTGCTTCTTTTCTGTTCTTATTTGCATGATATTTTTAATCTGTTGTTAGCTGCATTGTGGCACAATGGGCATCTCTATAAATAAATCTAAATAAATAAATTTGGACAAAACCTTGGATTTATGTGATGAAGACAGAATCCTGGCAACCCATGGATATATTTTTTTTGTAATGGGCCTATTTAAATAATAGTCAAAACATTCATGAGTGCATGAATGTATGAAATAACTGAGCTATCTCTCCTATAAGATTTATGCACCATGTCCAGGAATGAGTGGTCCTACTAGCCATTCAGCAAATAGAATTATTTTTTTCTTGTTGATGGTATAGTATAGTAGGATCTCTTAGTGCAAATACTTAGCCCTCTCTTGCTGGATTTGGAAAGTGGAAAGAACCAGCTTTGGGGAAAGGGAGAATCAGCAGTCCGTAAAAATAGCTCCTTGATAGGAAGGACAATGTGGATGGTTTCAGAAAAGCATTTTATTGATTAGAAGAAACATTTACTTTTTAAAAATATTTGATTTTGCCTGTCAATATAATTTCTTCAAGCATAATTTATGGATCTTAAAACAAAGTAACACTTCATAGAGTAGATAGACACTGAGGTTGCAATTCAGCAATCTATTTGGTGAAGAAGAAATCTTATTCGGAATAGAACATAATAGAGTTGGAAGGGACCTTGGAGGTCTTCTATCCAACCCTTTACTCAAGCAGGAGACCCTATACCATTTCAGAAAATGGTTATCCAGGTCTCTTTCTGAAAGCTTCTAGTGATGACGCATCCACAACTTCTGAAGGAAAACCGTTCCACTTATTAATGGATCTTACTGTAGGGAGTTTCTCCTTAATTCCAGATTGCTTCTTTCCTTGCTGAGTTTCCAGAAATTGTTTCTTGTCTTGCATTTTGATGCTTTGGAAAATAGTTTTATCTCCTTGTCTTTGTAGGAGTCCCTCATATTGGAAAACTGTTATCATGTCTCCCCTAGTTGTTCTTTTCATTAGACTAAACATACCCAATTACTGTACTGTAATACCTCCTAATCATTCTTGTTGCTCTTCTCTTCAGTCTTTCCAGAGTCTCAGCATCTTATTATATTGACGTGATGAGAGCTGGATGCAGAATTCTGTGCCTGCTTACTAAGGCTTTCTAAACAATGCTAGAACTTCATGTAATCTTGATTCTATCCCTTTATTAATGAAATCTAGGATTGTATTGGCTTTTTTGGCTGCTACAACATATTTTTGGCTCATATTTAAGTGATTATCCACTAGGACTCATTTTAAGCAGGAGTATATAGAATTGCATGGTAAATTGATAAAGCAATTTAAAAATATTTTTAAATCAACCTAAATATTTCAAAAAGCAATGAAATCAGAAGCTAGCTTGATGATAGGTAAAAAGTCAACATTAGCGAGTAATCTGTGGACAAACAGAATCTGCTTTCTGGCAACTGTCCACTTCAACTCAAAGATGGAAGCACCTTTAGCCAGTTGTTCTCCATAAAAGTCCTTTTAAACTCCCTACTTTAGTTCAAGTTATAATTCACTGCCACTTCCCACCACACTCAGTTTTGACTGATAACTTCTAAGAGAACATTCCAGACAAAAGCCTAAACCCTTCAGAATAGAGTTCATATTACAACCAACACCCAAAATCAGATGAAACAAGGTACTCTCAGGACAACTGAAGAAACTGAGATGCCTCCAGAGCAACTTAGACAATTTAATTTGCTACAGATGTAACTCTTCTTGACCAATGCATAGAGAACATGTGCAGAAGTCTTAGCCACTGCACCGTGTTAACAGCAATTTGCCATTGACATCTGGAGATGCACCAATTTACCTCTTCGGTTCTTCTTTTCCAGCATGTTCAAAATATAGGTTGATCTGTATGCACTTGAAGGAGTTGCTCAGTCAATGGCTGACAATCAACTTCATTTATTGAAAAACTGCTCAAAACAACTGATCAATGGTAGTGTTATGAAAAGAACAATTGAGACTGCAGTAAAATGACCTCACACGCATTTTCTTGGCATGCATATTATAGTCAATTAAACATTATTTCAGCCTTTTACAAAATATTGTCTGAGTGGGTACATAAATTTTGCTATGTTTGTCTTTTCATAGAGCTCATGATCAGATACTGGTAATAATGTATACTTTGTTCTTTCTGAACTACTTGAAAAAGCAAGGATAAGGCTGGTCCTGGGAGAGTTAGAGAGAAAGCACCTGAAGGAATGTGTGAGCACAAAAATACTGCACCACAAATATTTGATCACTTAACTGATTAAAAAAAAGAAATGGATCACTAAGACTTCTGCTCACTCTTGTTCAAGATTCTTTTCAGACATCAGAGAGGCATTGACATGGGCAGCCTTTTATATGATAAAGTTGGCAACAACAGGTGATGTTGGAGGCCAATCGAGTTGAACTCTCAGCGGATCTGATGAGATGGCCCTGCTATAGCCTAGTGAAATGGATCATCATGAAGATCTCTTTTCTTAAATATTTAATGGAAGGCTCCTGTTTCCCATTTCAACCTGCTAAACCTTGATGGACTGCCTCAAGCATATATCTATCTTTCCTATTTTCAGAGAATGGTACGTGCAGCAATGCAATATTTTGGGATACACATATATCATTTGAAGGTAGTTCATGCTGTTTCCTTGAAACTCAGGGCCTTCCAGTGTGAGACTTTTGTTTTAAAAAGTTATTTCCCTTTTATTGATTCTTAGATAAGTGAAGTTACCCTGAACATGTCAGTGATCAATTTAAAGGAGAAGATGTTTATAAATCCCTAAATATACCACTGAAGCTATTCTTTATGGCAGGTCTACATTCTGACACCCTCTCCCTCTTCCCCCCTCTCAGAGATTAAGCTTCTTCTTTGTTTAATGGTCTTTTAGATCTGCAATAGATATGGTTGGTGATGCTGTAACAAGACTGCAAAATACAGGAGTGAAATCAGGAGTCTAGATTATTGTTGTTGTTGTTGGGCTGTCAAAATTTAGTTGTGTTATCCTGTGTAATTTGGAGACCCCCCTTCAGAGTTATAAACAAGATAAAACATATTTTTAATGTAGTGTTTCTTTTTACATTTTTGTGCCATTTTTTATGTTTTTAATAAAACATCCTATTCAAAACCTACTGACACTACTTGTTCCCTAAATGCAGTCTATTGTCCATGCATGGTGAGTTGTCTCTTCTTTTTGGTATTTTGCCCTAGGAAAATTGAAAGGGCTATTTCATCAAATTGTCCAGACTGGTGATTGTCTAATTGTAAATACAGCATTGCATCCTAACAATAATTTTCCAGACTTCTGGAACATTATACAACATTTATTAGATATGTTGTATGGGCTGATAGAGGCTGGAACCTAATAGAATCTGAAGATGCATGCTTCCTCATAGCTATATTAAGCATACATATTATCATTTATACTCTTTTGGTATTGTAGTATACTTTGTCACATAACACATTATGAACTTGTTTGAGCTTTTTCAAATGGAAGTAGTTCTGTTGAAATTACAACCATTAACTTGCACAGACACATTGTTTGTTGTGGAAATATTTGTAACAGGAGCCAAGGTGGCACAGTGGTTAGGGTGCAGTACTGCAGGCCACTTCAGCTGACTGTTATCTGCAGTTCAGCAGTTCAAATCTCACCGGAAGGTTGACTCAGCCGTCCATCGTTCCGAGGTGGATGAAATGAGGACCCAGACTGTGGGGACAATTTGCTGATTCAATTTGCTAAAAATCTGTAAACCACTTAGAGAGGGCTGAAAGCTCTATGAAGCGGTATATAAGTCTATAATAAATAAATAAATAAATAAATAAATAAATAAATAAATAAATAAATAAATAAATAAATAAATAAATAAATAAATAAATAACAGTGTTCTCTTAAAATGGGAAAAAATATCTGTGAATGAGTTCTCCAGAAGAGCCAAGGTGGCACAGTGGTTAAAAGCAGCACTGCAGGCTACTGCTAGATCAGCAGGTCAGCGGTTCAAATCTCACCGGCTCAGGGTTGACTCAGCCTTCCATCCTTCCGAGGTGGGTAAAATGAGGACCCAGATTGTTGGGGGCAATATGCTGACTCTCTGTAAACCGCTTAGAGAGGCCTGAAAGGCCTATGAAGCGGTATATAAGTCTACTGCTATTGCTATTGCTATTGCTATTGCTCTTCTGTGGCACTGTCTTCTGATGTGCTTTATACAAATTATTCTTGTGTGTGTGTGTGTGTGTGTGTGTGTGTGTGTGTGTGTGTGTTGTCTGTGTGTTTGTTTGTATGTGCCTTCAAATCAGTGTTGGCTCCTGGCAACTGCCAAGGCAAGTCCTTGTAAAGATTTGTGAGAAGTAGTTTAATATTGCCTCCTTCTTAGGACTGAGAGAGAATGATTGGTTCAAAGTCACCAGCTGGCTTTGTGCCTAAGGCAGAATTAGAATTCACAGCCTCCCACTTTTTAGTATGATACTTTAACCACTACACCAAATTGGCTCCCCCATGTAATTACAATTTCACTGTATTGGCTTTTTCTTAGAAATGGGATGTCAAGATGTTTCTTACCATATAGCAAAACGATGATATTTTGCAGTGAAATACATGGATTCCAAAAACATTTTAATAGCCATCTGTTTCTTCTGACTACCACTCTCATCAAAGTAGAAAAGAACTTTGGATCTTGGTTATAGGAAATAAAAGAGGAATAACACTGTCATATGAATTGAAATGATGACTTCAGTTCAAATACCTGCTTTTTGGAAGTGTTTGGGGCTTTCAGTGAAGTTTCAAGAGAAACATCCTTCAAAACAAAGTTGGAAATGGCATCAGGTCTTGCTTCTAAGTATCAAAGTGATATGGCCATGACATTTCACAATGTAGAAAATAGCTTCAGTGAATGCACAGTAGATGTGCAGAAACCTCTTTCTTTGAATCAAAGTTGTCAGATGACACAGACTGGCCTAGATAAATTGGCCTTATTGCTTTTCACATAAGCTACATCATAGCCACTTTGCATACCTACTATTTGTAAGGTGTCAACACCAAAAATATTTTCCATTTTCCCAGTTCAGATACAGTCTTCAATCAGAAAACCAATTTTGCAATTTTTTTAAAATCTTTCTCCATCTTGGAAACTCTATCTTGGCACTGAATCTCTACTTGTCATGTTCTTCTGTAGAATGACTTTTGGGAGAAAAATATAAAGGTTTCCTACACAATGAAGAAAAATAAGTTACTCCTGGGGATGCCTCATGCAGAAATTGGATTCCTATTTGCCCTGTGAATAACTTCATTGGATCTGCTATTATAAAGTGCAGAAAGCCTCCTCTGAACTTCCAAATGAATTATGTCTAACATAGGAAATGTACCAATCTGGACAGAAATAAGCCAACCAAACAGCACAAATTATACAAACTACATCTCTTCTCCTATATTTTCAAATTAAAAATCCCTCAGGTCATTTTTTCTTTTGGGTGGTAGAAGTCAGTCAACAAGATTATCATCTCATTCACTTAGCAAACAGAACAAAGGTCTCCTCCTCTCTCTCCTCTCCATGGTTTGTTGCATTTAACTTAGAAAAAATCCCTTCAACTCCTGCTAACCTCTTCATCAGTGCAGAGAGCAGGGTCAGGAAAGATGAGCGGAAAGAAAAAGAAAAGTTGGGAATGTATGCCCAGTTTATATACTCTCAAATGATCACATAAAGAAGATCATTAAAGGCCATGACGGAGAACCTATGACACGTGTATCACAGATGGCAATCGGAGCTCTCTCTGCGGGCATGCGAGCCACCACCCCAGTTCAGCTCCACTGCACATATGTGCGCTCCTCTCAGCAGCAAGCTGATTTTGGGGTCTCTGCTGTGCATGCGTGGGAGGTGGGATGCATGTGAGAGATGTGTGTGCATGCACAAGGAAGCAGGTGGAACATGCATGCATGCATGGGGGCAGAGGCAATGCACCACTCCCAAGGCCCATTTTTGGAATCAGGAAGATTCAGGGAGACCTACTTGACCCAAAGCAGGGCATGGGGGGGGGGGCACACGCACATATGTAGGGGGCAGGATGCCCAGGGGTGTGTCACACACACATTGCATTATGGGTGTGAGCATGTGTGTGTGTGCTGTCGGCACATGAGGACAAAAAGGTTAGCCATTACTGATCTAAGGCATCCAGCTAAAGCAGGCAAGTACCTGCATTTCACAACATTGATATAGGACAATACAGGAGGTGAATTTAGTAATCACAAAAAACAAGCATTGTTTCATACTATATGGAAGAAAGCAACAATAAACATATCCTGCATATGACCAAATGGTAAAATGTGCTCAATTCAAAGTTTTCAAATTGACAGAATATGCAAGTAAGATGTGTTGTTTATCATGTACCAAAGTTAGAAATAGCAATGAGAAAAAAGAGGCTACACTATATGGCCAAAATCAAATCAAATCACATTTATTATTTTGGAAATGGGCCAGGAAACTGAAATGAAACAGAAAAATTACATCAATTTCTGCCAATACATTGGTTTTTCCCCCTTGGTAGCAGAGACCTTAAATAACTAAAATGGCACATATATAGATGGACATCACCAGATGGACCACACCTAGATCAGATTGACTAAATTGTTGGTACATAAAGGTGAAAGAGTTCAGCTACAGCACCAAAGACATGGCCAGAGGCTGAATTTGAAATGTGTCATGAACTATTCAAGTGCAATTTCCAAGTCAAACTGAAGCAAAAGAACAACCACTTTTCACAATATGATTTTGAGCATATACCTACCATTTTGAAAGAGGATATTGGAAATTACTGTAAAGTTACTGATAGGAAACAAGATGAACTATTAAATAAAATCAAATAAATTCTTAAGGATGAATGTGAAGAATCTGTAAAAGATCAAGACCCAGAAGAAAGCACATTGGGTATCTGAAAAGATATTTTTATCCAACAAGATAAGAATATCATGGAATACTTGAGCATACCATGGATAATCAAATAAATAAACAAATAGATTATAGGGGGGAAAAACAAATTAATCCAATATTCTGCCCTTGGGCAGGCTCACTTTGAAACCAGATTCAAATTGTCATATTTTGGAACTAGAAGAGAACAACCACCAGCAATGGACTTGATTTCAGTGCTGATGGGTAAGCTGTTGGAAGAGCTGAAGGGCCAGGTTAAAGACAGATCATCCAACAGAAGGCCTATCTGTTTGGTCATTGAGAATTGATACCAACTTGATCGCTTACAATCAAATCAGCCTATCATGAATAGAAAATTAGATCACCATCACACAAATAAATAAATAAAAATAATCAAGGCAAAATAGTTATATTCTGAAGACAACCAAGGAAAATTCTGAGCAAGTTTACAATGGAATGAACTGCACAGGGAAATGGAATGCTCCAAATTCCACAATTCATGCAAGGGGAATATCTGCTGAGGATGCTTTTGTTTAGATTCCTACATGGAGTAGGATTAAATGTCCTTCCCCAATTCTCTGATTCTCCAAAGCCACACCAAATGTTCATCAACTAGAAAAGGAGACAATCATATACATTAGCACTTAGCAAATCAGTCAAACCAACCCTTAAAACACAAAAAAACATAAATCCTAAAAATTCAATGGAAACCTTGGATTTGTAAGCTTTGAATATATGACCCCACTGTATTGTCAACTTTTGTAGGGAAACACAGTAGTACATACACACATCTTTGTAGTTACTGCTTTCTTTCACCAACAATTAATCCTTGCTACTGTGCTAATACTCAGACTGGAAAATATTAGGAAAAATGCATTCCAGTCACACCTGCAAAACAGCATCCCAATCACAATCATTGAGACTGTAAGAATATTTGACATGTTACCTTTCATAATGGCAAATTTGATTCTAAGGTTGTTTTGCTTCCTTTTGGCCTCACAACAAATTCTTGCAATAGAAATGTTTTTTTTTTAAGAGTCAACCCTTCGATTCAGTCATTCTCAGCTGCAAAGTCAGGCATCCTCAAGGGAATTCAAAACTTTTTTTCCCTCAGACCAGCAGTTCCATGAACCAGCTGTAAAGATTTCTCCTTCAGTGTCTAGTTGAAGGGCTCCACAAATCCACAGTAATATCCCTCCATTCCTAAACTTACACATTGTTGTCCAGGCACTGCCAAACCAACCAACCAGAGGTGGGTTCCTACCAGTTCGGACTTGTTTTTTGCATGCTGAACTGGCAGTAATGCCGGTAGCAACCCATCGCTGCAACCAAAATCTTATATGCTCTATTGAACATGTGTATGTAATTTGGAGGTTGGACTATATCCTCTTTCCATTATTTCTGCTGATTTGAATCCTGCTTGAAATTTGTCTCATGCCACTCAAGTCCATCTTTTTTAGAAGTCCACCCCTTTACCAACTATGCCAGCTGCCACTCTTCAAGTTCTTTCCAGGGTTCACTACAGTTCAGAATAGTTAGCCAGCCAATTTATTAATTCCCCTGTGCAATTCAGTGAGTATTTTAAATTTGGCTTTATCTATACATACAATATTACAAGCTAGCTATTACTCAGAAGATAATTGCTCTTAATAAGAGAAAAGCATTCTTTGTTGAAGAATGAATTAAACAGCCAACAGTTCTATTATGCAGCTTCCATCAGGGTTCTAATCATGTAAAGGAAACATTTCCCCTACAAAGAAATTGCTTAACCTCTCTTTGTGAAGTGTGATCTTTCATTACAAGGCAACTGGCTTGTCCAGGAGAGGGGAGGGCTCTTTTTCAAGCCTTAGGGCAAAATTTATTTATTGTATTTATTTTTCACATTTCTGAACTACCCATTTTCCTCAAATGCAAATGTAAACCTAATGCCAATAAATATTGATATATTTTATCTCAGGGGTCACCAACCCTTCATATCTCAGGGACCACTAAATCCATAATTTTAAATCCCATGGACCACTAATGCAATCTGCCTAATGGCTGGGTGACGTTGGCTAGGTGGTCATCTGACTGGATGGGTGTGGCCAACTTGATGTCATTCATGTCAAGGGGCTCCTTGCTGGTCTCTACTCATCCCTCCCCTCCCAGCCATTTGTTGACTCCCCACCTGGGCTCCTTAGGGCCCCAACAGGAAGCCCTAAGTTGTTGGAACTAAGCAGCCACCAAAAGAAAGAGTTCACAAAACAGTTGGCCCAGTTCAAATTGGATCAGACCGAGAAGGAGGCACAGCAGAAGCACCTCACTGAGGATTATGAGCATAAACTTTCCAAGCAGAGGGAAGACCTGCAGGATTGCAAGGCCAGGTACCGATGCCTGGAGACTCAGCGGGCTGAGATGGTCACCTTGTTCCAGGCCATGATGCAGTCCCACTGGAATAAGGCCCTCCAGCTCTTCACCACCAGTGGCATCTCCATCCAGCTTTCACCCAAAACCCAGCACCAAGAGGCTGAAGTCAAACCTTGGGAAGTCAAATTCCCAAATCGGAATTTCTTTCCCCTTCTGACCCACACAAAAAGACCCCAAAGGGGGAGACTTTTTGCAGCAACACAAATGTTCATTGCAGTATCCATCCCAGGAGGTGTAGCTTGAGGACCCCTGATTTAGTGCAATATAAAAAATGCAAATAATTTTTCTGCGGACCTCCACGGGAGGAATTGTGAAAGAGTGCAGCATGACACATTTTAAGCACAAAAACAACAGTGGAGATATTTTTACTCCTGAAATAGGATAGGCTAATAATTTAGGATTCAAGAAGAATAGCAGTGTGGTAAAATAGGACCTCAATGCAGGAAAATGCTTACGTTGAGCCAAAAGGCTTCCCTTTCTAGTGTAAACAATCAGTTGCAATACATGCAATCAAAAATAGAAATTAATATATGAATGAAGTTAACCTTCCATTGTGCTCTACCACACCACCATACTTCCCACGTGTCAGTCATCATTCACACAAATAGCAAAACCAACCTACAACCTCTTTGCATTTTCCTTATTGCTGACAGTCTTAAACATGCCTTTGTAGTTGTGTTGTTTATAAGCATCTGAGATTGGATTTCAAAGGATGCTGTTCATAAATCATTGCTGAGTCTGGTATTATAAACAGGCGAGTATGTCAGAAAAGCAGCTCTCAATCTTTCTGTTTGAAACAGACCAATTGTTGAATGTAGAAATTCTAGTAGCAAAAGCACTTAGACTTATATACTGATTCATAGTGCTTTACAGCCCTAAGTTTACAAAGTCAGCATATTGCCCTTATCAATCTAGGTCCTCATTTTACCAACCTCAGAAGGATGGAAGTCTGGTAAATTCCACCTCTGACTGGCCCCACCCCCATCTATTCTCTGCCTCTCAAGTCCAAGCTGATCAGGAGAAAATGGGGATTTTGCAGTAATCTTCCCCTGGAGTAGGGAGGGAATGGAGATTTTACAGTATCCTTCCCCTGCCATGCCCACCAAGCAACATCATGCTCACCAAGCCACGCCCACAGAACTAGTAGTAAAAAAAATTGAATCCCACAACTGTACTGTACCACTACGGCTCTTACACTCTTATAGTAAGGCATGAACTAGCAAATATACACTCGATCTACTTTTAAAAGGGAGAATCACATAATGGTGTCTAGTGTTGATATTGGCTGGGGAATTCTGGGAGTTGAGGCCAGACATCTTAAAGTTGCTAACTTTGAAAAACACTATTTTGGTACATCCTCCACAGTCACCCTCCCCCACAGTCACAAGTGGCCATGTATTTATTTATATATGTTTGAAACATTTTTTCCTCATAGATTAATGTAGTCAATCTAAAGGGAAGGGAGGATTAAAAGAAACAAAGATTATTAATATTCATTTTAAGAAATCTCAAAACCTTTCTGTTCCTCATGATGCCAGATCTGCATCACAGCATGTAACCTGGAAAATGTTGCATCCAGAAAAAGCTATGAATGTAAAATGCCAGTAAAATTACATCTGAAGGCTTTTCATTGCTAATTGAAATCATGCTACTAAACTAGGTGAAATTAACTAGGTGATAGGAGATGTTTGGTTTATGGTGGGCAGTTCATCCATTGAAACAGCAGACAGGATGAGTTTGCTGGTGACATCTTTATTGGTCTCCTCAATTTTATGCTGTCTGTCTGTGTCTATCTGTCTCTGTCTGTCTGCCTGCCTGCCTGCCTGCCTGCCTATCTGTCTGTCTGTCTGTCTGTCTGTCTGTCTGTCTGTCTGTCTGTCTATCTATCTATCTATCTATCTATCTATCTATCTATCTATCTATCTATCTATCTATCTATCTATCTTCTATTATCTATTTGTCTTATCAATATTGGGACAAGGCAGAAAAATTCAAACAGATTTTCTGAAAGTGGTATATAAGCATTAATAATGGGCATCATATAATCACTTTCTTTGTAGAGTTTATTGCATGACTATCAGGAGTATATGCCTCACAAGAGGAAATGAAAAAAGTGACTATCTAAAAGAACCTACTAAAAGGAATGTAGCATATGAATCTTCTCCTTTCTTGGTGTGCAGTGCATGGAATTAGGGGAAGACTTTTGGAATCATCATTGGGTTCCACAATGGGTATTTAGAGAACAGCTGTGACCCAATTCAAAGCCTCAGTTCAATTGTTTTCAACCAAGGGTTCCAAACTAAGAACTGGTATTTGATTCAAGAAAGTTTGTTGCTCTAATTGAGCTCCTTGAATAATGGTCAGTTGGTTTTTATCAGCTGCTTTGATCTGATCTGCTATTTCACTCGTGGGCTTTGTTAAATTGAAATGCTCCTTCAAAGCTTTGCTCTGTCCTAGTCAGTAATGTCCTGTTTTCTCCCTTCTCTCTTTGCATTATTGCAAAAAGGATGAATCAGTGCATCTGTACAATTTGATGCTGGAGAGTTAAACCCAAATTTAATTCAAAGGTGCAATACAAGGGTTGACAAACACATTGCAGGCTTTAGAGCAAGGTGACCTGGACAGAAACACAGCAGGAGCAAATTGTTACAATTCCAAGAACTACTGCTAGACATCTGTGAGCTAGCTTGGCTCTACATCCATGTTTTTCAAATTCAGCAACTTTTAAGATTGGTGGATTTCAATTCTCAGAAATACTGGTTGGAGAATTCTGGAAGTTGAAGTCTACATATCTTAAAGTTGCTGAGTTTGAAAAACACTGCACTTTATTAATATTCTCAAGAGGAATACTTACTATTGCACAATTTTGAGAACATCTGATGGCAGCTTTCCCAATAATTCCCTGCATAACAGAAAATTATTCCATAATGTTTTCCTAAGCTACTGGCAAATAAGTCAATGGATAGATTAGACATTTTGTTCTTAGCTGCTTTTGGTCTTATTCACTTTTCTATACAAATGTATCATTTTGGAATTTCTTCCTTTAGGCCTCATCTTTCATCATCTCTGTGAACTCTGTGGTTTAGATCTTTCTGAAATTTCTTCTCTGCCCATATTCAGATTGTTTTCCCCCCAATTTCATCACTTGCTCAGTGACATGCAGTCAGGGGAGGCAGGGGAGGGAGAGCCTCACCACTGTCATCATGAAAAGAAATAAAATGTAAAAGGAAAAAGGCAAGACCTAAGGTCAGGCTGAGCTAGTTGCTGCCAGAGTCACTGTGGATGACTCTGCTTAACTGTTTAAAAAAGCCTCTAAAAAGCGCCCTCTACAAGAGGAGGCAGAAGAACGACATGCCTCATCTAGTCTGACTTTAGGTGTTTTATGAGCACTGGAGCAGAGTTAAGCAAGGGTTAAAAGCCTAAAAATTCCTGATGTAGGTGAGGCATGTCATTCTCCTGCCTCCTCCTGTAGAGGGCACTTTTTAGAGGCTTTTTAAAACAGTTAAGCAATGTCATCCACGGTGACTCTGGCAGCAACTAGCTCAGCCTGACCTCAGCTCTTGCCTTTTTCCTTTTACATTTTTTTTTCTTTTCATGATGACAGGCAAGAGCAGAATTGAAATCCTCTCTGAAACAGCTGGAAAAGGTATGTGTGGGTTGGAGGGAGGGGTAGGAATTCAAACTCCATCCTCCTGGTGCGGGGCTTTGGGCAAAGACTGGAGGGAAGTGCTCTCCCTCCCCAAGTGTAGTTTGATTGCAGGCAGTGCCACATTGTCTTTTCAAACCTGTAATCAGTGAAGCTGGGCTGGATCCTTCCGGGGCTGGGGGAAAGTGTGTGTGCTACAGTATGGCTCTTTGACTGGCTTCCTGCCTCCTCCTGTGGTCTCGCTGACTCCCTCAAATCCAACTTTGTGTGTGTGTGTGTGTGTGTGTCTGTGTGTGTGCTTGTTTGAGAGAGAGTTTGTTTGAGTGAGAGAGGGAAGGGGGTAGAAGAGATAGTCCAATCCAACTTCTCTGTGTGTGTGTGTTTGAGAGGGGGGAGGGAGTGAGAGAGGGAGGAAGGGGGGAAGGGAGAAGAAAAAGAAAAAGAAAGAAGGAAACTTATTTCACAAAGGAGAAAAACAAATGCTGTCGCTTTAAATCGGAACTGAGCATGCCTGGCTGTGGAATTCTTGGAGTTAAAGTCCAAAAGTCTAAAAATATTTGAAACTCACCACTATGTCAGTGCCTCACCAGCCATAAACCTCACCGCACGTCACTGCACTTGCTGCATTGGAAGCACATGCCCCAGTTACCTATATTGCTTGTGTTTTAAAATACACAGAAACCATAACATAGATTTGAAGTAAAAAAAAAATACATGTTGATCCTAGAACTGTCCACCAGATCAATAGATTTGTTCTGGATTACAAAATTCACTTCTCTTCTATTCATCATGTTAACTAGGCTGATGGAAGAAGGAATTCAAAACACAGGAAAGTCATTAAGTTGTTCTTGACACCAACTACCGGTACCAACAATTTAATGTCTTTATATATACATAGGTTCTACTCTTGGAGTTCAACATCCCTTTTTCTCTTTGTAAGCTATAGTCTCTTGGGAAAGAAGGCAAATAATGTTGCAGGATCCAGTCTGGGTCAATCACCCAGGTTTTGTCTTCTGAGCTTTTGGACTCATACTGGAATCCATCTTCAGGGAATTTCTCTCTTGCAGAGTGTGTGCTGTTCTGTGTGTGATAGTTATAGTGCCTGTTGTAAGTGGCTTTTTAGATGTTGATTGGGTTGTGTTGATGGCTGGCTTTTAAGTCATTAGCTCTTGTTTGCTTGTGCTGCCAAGCAGTGGTGGGTTGCTAGTTTTTTTTTACTATTGGTTTGGGTGCACTCGCATGTGCACAACATTTCTGTGTATGTTCAGAAGCATCCAGGTGGGTAGGCAGATCCTCCTGCCGCCTCTTCTACCAGTTCGCCTGATCCAGGCCGAACCGGGAACAACCCACCTCTGCTCCCCAGCCCTTGCCTTCTAAGTACTAGGTAGGCTTGTGGTAAACCAGACATTCCTGTTGACTAACAAATGGCCTATTTCCCAGGCTTCAGTCACTTCCCCGGCTGTTTTTGTGCCTGCTCATCCAACAATCTTAGCCACTGCAAAATTGAATGTATGTCCTTGTTCATTGCATTATTAAGCTACTAATGAGTTCAGGTCTCCTCATATGATCGCTCACTTGTGTTCTTGCAGTCTGGTGATTAACTTCCTCCCCATCTGTCTTACATAGTCACAGGGGCATTCAGTAGATTACATTGAAAGTATGTCTTACCTCCAAGCGATCTTTGCAATGTGTACACTAGATTTTTATATAATGTCTCAGGTCTATGAGAGAGACAGAGGTTCCATGGGTGACATTTCATACTGACTTAGCATTCTGTGATAACAATCACCTAATATATCTCATACAGTTAATCAAGGCATACATACAGGCATGGCTGGATTTCATTTTTCTCATCTAAGAAAAGTATATTGATAAAATGCATTTTGATTAAACCCTTTAATGTTGAGAAATAGGTTTGAATTAAGAGGATCCTATTTTTCTGGAAGTATAGTTCAGTTAGTATTGCCTTGACTTCACAGAATCCTAAGCAACAAGCGTAAAAGACTATTTGTACTCCTTCCATTAACAGCTTACTAAAATAAGAGTCTTTTTCATATGGGAGCTTAAATAGAAAATGAGAAAAAACCAATAGTCCTATCTATGGATTAATTCAAATGCAATAGACTTAATTAAATTAAGGTTTTTGTTTTTTTAGATAAACCTTCTAACCAGGTGTTTTTGTTTCTTTTTTCACTAATGAGCATGTTCCCATGATCAATCAGCAAATGCAAGCAAGTTCACCACAGCTAACAATTATCTGCGGAAGTCCTTAAATAAATTGACTGGGGTTTGAGGAAACGGTCTTTTCCAACTTTAGTTCAGACTGACATGATCTATGCTTGCTGTCCTGAGACTCAAATCTCAAAGTTAGCACATTTTAAACTCATACACCAGGCTGAGGCTGAACCCCTTTCCATCCATGAAGAAACCATCGATTTTCCACCCTTATGTGCAGCAGTCTAAAGAATCTTCAATTCAGTGTTGCAATGTACTCAGGGCAGTAGATATGGTTGATCATTCAAGCATCAGGGGTTAAATAATGGCATCTGCAAATCAAATAAGTGATTGAATTCACTAACTGGTAGAAGAATTAGTTGAAACCCATACCCAGAACTCTTAAACAGCAAGAAGAGTTAGCTCAACATGAACTCACATTCTCAGACAATGGGGGAAAATTAGCTCAGACAAGTGCTTATATTCAAATGCATTAGCAATTTTGTTTTGCCTACACAGGCAAGTAAGAAACCAGTGGGGGAAATCATCACTGACTTTACAGAGAAGAAAATGACTTGGTTAGCATTCTCATCCTCTTGTGTATGGAACACGAGTTCTAAATATTTTAATAGTATCAAAGAGAGGATGAAAGAAAGGAATCACCCTTAGGTTCTACAATCTTCAGAAGGAGATAGCATCATAGAAATGTTTTTTTCCCCTCACACCAGCATCCTGGAATGGACAGTTCAAACATTTCTTATTCATATTATCAGCAGGGTGATTACTCTTAATTAGAAATGCATTGCATTTATATTAACTCCTAGGAGTATATTTATCAATTTTATTGAGGGCTGAAAGCATACATCTTACTTGCATTTAATTAACACAAAAATATACACCAAGCAACAATCAACACAAGCCTTTTCCAGCTGGGGCACTTTCTTCAGAAACAAAAAAGCAAGCAAAATGGAATCCCCAAGTCAAGCAGGCATATGATACCAGAGCATATATGGTCCAGCACATCTAAGCACTTCCGTAACAAGAGCACACCTCAGCCAGAAAAACTAGAAAGAGCTTCCTTTGCCTACATCTGTGAGAAATAACAGTCGACAACCAATTAAAGGCTGCCCTGCATCTGCAAAGGAGAGTGTCAGGATCTTCTAATATACCTTGATCAGCAATGAAAGGACACTCAGGATATTGAGGATATTCTGCCTTCTAGTGGTGGGATTAAAAAAAAATTACTAACAGTTTTGTGGGCGTTGCTTGGTGGGTATAGCATGGCTTGGTGGGAGTGGCAGGAGAAGAATACTGAAAAATGTCCATTCCCTCCCCACTCCAGGGGAAGGTTACTGCAAAATCCCCATTTCCTTCCGATCAGCTGGGACCCGGGAGGCAGAGAATAGATGGGGGGGGGGGGCAGTCAGAGGTGGTATTTATCAGTTCTCCAAACTACTCAAAATGTCCACTACCGGTTCCCAGAACTGTTCAGAACCTGCTGAATACCACCTCTGCTGCCTTCCGGAGAGAATATTTTGAATAAAACATCTGCAAGGATCTTGATTGATTATTCTGTAGCAGAAAGAAAGTGAACTTTCTAATAAACTATGTCAGTTTATTTCCCCCTCTTCAATCTACCGTATTTATCGGCGTATAACACGCAGTTTTAAAACTAAAATTGGAAGCTTAAACCCTGCCTGCGTGTTATACGCCGATCTCAGCCTGGCGGCAGCGTCACACACACTGTGGAAGGAGGGGGAGGAGGAGGGAACCAAAGAGAGCTTTTACCGAGTCTGCGCCCCACAGCCAGGACCGTCCTGGCGCCTCCAGCCGCGTTTCTTCCTGCAAAGCCCTTCGGGCAACCCGAGAGTTCCGCTTGACGCCAGAAGGGCTTTGCAGGACGAAACGCGGCGTTTCTTCCTGCAAAGCCCTTCTGGCGTCAAGCGGAACTCTCGGGTTGCCCGAAGGCTTTGCAGGAAGAAACGCGGCGTTTCTTCCTGCAAAGCCCTTCTGGCGTCAAGCGGAACTCTCGGGTTGCCCGAAGGGCTTTGCGGGGAAGAAACGCGGCGTTTCTTCCTGCAAAGCCCTTCTGGCGTCAAGCGGAACTCTCGGGTTGCCCGAAGGGCTTTGCGGGGAAGAAACGCGGCTGGAGGCGCAAGGACGGTCCTGGCTGTGGGGCGCAGACTCGGTAAAAGCCTCTCTTTGGTTCCCTCCTCCTCCTCCTCCTCCTCCTCCTCCTCCTCCTCCTCCTCCTCCTTCTTTCTGGAGCCCCTTCCTCAAAGATTTGGTACCAAAGCAATGGCGGTGAGGAAGTTGTGTCTTTTGGATTTTGCACTGTTGTCTTTTCAATGGTTCTCAGACTGGTTGAACCTTTAGCAGCTGGGGTGATATTCTTTACTGTTAAGGTTACAATTGGATGTGTTGGACAAATCTTAAAAGATGAAACTTTTATTAAAACGTTTGACTTAACTAAAAACGTCTTCCTTTTTCTTCTTCTTCTTAAATATGATTTATTTATTTATTTTTACTTCAGAAGTTTGATGACCGTTGTACAAACTAATCCAACCTAAATGTAGAGGAGGAGAAGAAGGGGGGGGATTTAAAAAGAGCAGAGGAAAAAGAAAAGAAAGCATGAAGAAAACATAAAGAAAGGGATGGGAGGGAGGGAAGGAAGGAAGGCACTTTATGTTGAAACAGAAAATATTATATAAGGAAGAAAATGGAAATAACTTTTTGCTCAAAGAGGTGTTTTTTCATTTCATATTTGCCTTTTAAGAGGAGTTAATGTTATAATTCATGTTCTAATGTTATAAATTTTAATCCAACATTAAGTTCCGAGCTTCCAAGTCATTTATTTTTAATGAAAAAAATTTTTACTCAAATTTTTGTGTTAAAATGGGGGATGCGTGTTATACGCCGGTGCGTGTTATACGCCGATAAATACGGTATTTTGTTTTATGCCATGCCTTTAAAACATGAGAGAAAAGGGACTTTCTTACTATCCATTCAATTCAGTTTGACTGCTAACTGAGTCTGACCATTAACTCTTTTTAAGGTGGAGACAACATTGCTCTTCCCAAATATCATAGTGTCATTCCCAGCTTAAGAAAAACATCCAGATATATTTTGAAATGTATTTTCTGAAAATAAAAAAATGTTTTTAAAAGTTTAAAAGCATATCACTAACAACACAATATATACATTCCTGTTTCAATATCTATAGACTATTTTTTTAAAGAAAATCTTACAAATTAACATGGAAAGTATGGAAGAGAATTAGAACTTACCTAGAACTATGGAATCATAGAAGCGGTAGCGCTTGATAGATTTGATTGAGAGAAATATGGGTAAACCTGACCCTATAGAATGGAGCCATCTTATTTTTGCATAAGCAACCGTAAGAAATGGAGTAAGGCAGTATCAGTAGTTAGTTTTGTACTTTAAAAGCTACAGATTGTTTTCATTTGTAGACCAGGAAGAGTATCTAGTTAACAAAATCTATGACAAAACTAATGTATTTGTTTGGAAGACGCACAAACTTATATTTGTCTGTTAATGTCAAATTAGCCCAAAGCTTCTACTGTACTTCATGAATTAAAATATAGTTATAGAATTGGCTATTGGGATTCTAATAACAATGTGAGCATCAACTAAATTCCAAATACTAATGGTCCATAATAGCTGCAAACATTAACATACAGAGATTCCAGATTTTATCGCAGTCAATAGTCTTTGAGGGGATGTACTTTCATTTATATCTCTTCCTAGTCTTCAAGCCAATTTACACACTGGTGCTTACCAATCTTGAAACAGTTTTTCAGTGCCCTTAAGTCCTGTATGTTAAACAAAGACAAAATATTTCATCCTTCGGCACTTGAATAACAAGTACACATAATGTAACTAGTGTAACTCCTTGCTTCATACTTTAATCTCTTAATATTGGAACAACCCTACACAAAGACCACAGAAATTTATTTTTTAAAATAAACCATTTTGGGTATCAGCAAGTTCTTTTAATTATCTGATTCCTTTCCATCCCCTTATCCTCCTTCAGTAAGTTTATTGAGAATTGGTTGGCAATTTTGCTGACACAATTCTCTCTCCTCCCCCATCCCCTACAATTAATTTCTCACACTAATGCTGACAAAACAGGGCAGATCAATTGGCTTTCCAGAGCCAAGGACTGAATACGACAGATTGCCTCCCTGTATTTTCTTTATCAAACTTTAAATATTCATAGCTCTTGTCAAATTAAATGAGATGCTTAGCCTGTCATCCTTGGCAACTCATCAAGTCCACAGGTTTTTCCATCTAAAATTTTTCTGGCTATTTTACATATCTCTCTTAACATTATTCTTTGCCAGCTCATTTATCAGTCAGACTCATATTCTGAAGAGACCTTGTTTGCTGTTGCCTTATCAAATCACTCCTGAGCCTACCAATTAAGGAAATATTCCAGGATACTAAAAGACCAATAAATAAATAAATAAATAAATAAATAAATCCATCTAATTATTAATTGTTACTAAATATAGGTTGCAATCTTCAAGTCAGCCTCTGAGGACATTCTAATAAGAATTGAATGATTGAGCAGATTTCCCCTCTCTCCGTATGTACGGAGAGAGACTGCAAGTATCACACATGCATGCATACTGTACACATGGAGTACCATTAGTCATACCCCTTAGACAATTTATTATGATCAAAATGAATGCCATTTTCTGCTAAACACATCTTTACTCATTTGTTGCATAAGCTTTAAGCATTCCTAAGAATAGTAACATTTTCTCTGATGTTCAGCAATGCTCATGTGATAGACTTCTTTAGATTGTTGATTGGCCCATGGGGGCCTACCTTTTGGTAATGTTTTTCTAATGTTTAATTCACATCACCTCGCAATGTGTGTGTGCATATGTACGGAGAGAGAGAGAGAGAAGGAGAGGGAGAATGAGAATGAGAATCGCGAATTTGTGTGAAGGTATGAAAGAATACTCAGGTTCCCTTCAAAGCAGGACATAGAAACAGTAGGATTTCTTCTGTAAGATTTATGTATGAAAAATAATAGAATTAAGATTTCCATGAGGTCACAGTTCTCAAAACAAGACATAGTCCCCTTGTGAGAAAATAGCACTGAAGGGACTTTAATTGCCTTTGAGGTACAGCAGGACAGATTAGGGAAGAAGCACCACTAAAATACTAAAGCTCTACTTTATGGACATAAGCTTTAATAATAAAATCTAAAAAGTTTAATGTATCTGACCAAATAAAAAGAACAAGTAACACTGAAGATATTATTGAATCACCTTTTAGACCATCTATGTAACGTGAGGACATAGAAGAATGGCTAGCCTCATGATGAGTCTTATCATTGCAAGCCCTTTCATTGCATACTTTCAGTTTTCCAAAGTTTCAACAAAAGTAGGCACATTGGGGTGAAGCTCTGATCCTTTGAGATGCTGTCACTCAGATACATAAACTAGCCATGGTAATAGAAAAATATTGTACTTCTACTGGAAACCACAGGAAGGCAAAGGAAATTGCATAAGAAAAGCAGAATGTTGAACGTTTCAATTATTTATACTTGAAAAAGAGGTAAAAACGAACTCCTGTAGGTGAAACAGGCTTGCCTTAATACTGATTCACACAGTTTCTGCTTTTCAGCATTTCAGTGTTTCAAGATTTGTGACAGAAATGTTAAAAAGGTTTGAAATGTAAACATTGGATGAAAAATCTGAAGTTTTTCACTTCTGAATATCTGAGCTTTTCTGCCCAGTAGAAGAATTATTTTATGGTTTTGTTTCATGAAGTGTTTCAATGCCATTTTACAACACAGTAGCAGAGTTGGAAGGGACATTGGAGGTCTGTAGGCAGGAAACCCTATACTGTTCCAGACAAATGGCTATCCAACATCTTCTTAAAGACTTCCAGTGTTGAGGTATTCACAACTTCTGGAAGCAAGCTGTTCCACTGATTAATTGTTCTAACTGTCAGGAAATTTCTTCTCAGTTCTAAGTTGCTTCTCCCCTTAATTAGTTTACACCCATTGCTTTTTGTTCTGCCCTCAGGTGCCTTGGGAAATAGTTTGACTCCCTCTTCTTTGAGGGAGTCAAACTCCCTGAGATATTGGAACACTGCTATCATGTTTCCCCTAGTCCTTCTTTTCATTAAACTAGACATACACAGTTCCTGCAACCGTTCTTCATACATTTTAGTCTCCTAATCATCTTTGTTTCTCTTCTCTGCATTCTTTCTAGAGTCTCCACATCTTTTCTACATTGTGGTGACCAAAACTGAATGCAGTATTCCAAGTGTGGCCTTACCAAGGCATTATAAAGTGGTATTAACACTTCACGTAATCTTGATTCTATCCCTCTGTTTATGTAGCCTAAAACTGTGCTTCCCTCGATGTTTTCTTTTTTCCTTTTATTAGGATTCCTGTTGGTGAAAAAGCTGTGACTAATATTGAGACTTGATATAGCATCATAGAAAAAATAGCTTTTAAAGTATAAGGTTTTTTAAAACTGAGGATGGATTTTTAACATTGGAGCCCATACAAGTGAATTTTGCTCCATTTTACAACCTTTCTTGACACATTTGTTAAGTGGATGACTGCAGTTTTAAGTTAGCATCATGGTTGTTAAGTGAATCTTGCTTCCCCATTGACTTTGCTTGTCAGAAGATTGGAAAAGGTCATCACATAACCTTGGGACACAGCAGCAGTCATAAATAGGAACTAGTTGCCAAGCATCTGGATTTTGACCACATGATCGTAGGGATCCTACAAAGATTGTAACTGTGAAAAATGATCATCAGTCACATTTTTTCATTGTCATTGTAACTTTGAATGGTCATTAATGAACTGTTGTAAGTCAAGGACTGTATTATGCTTGCAAGAGATTCTAACTAAAGTGTGTTGGCAGGTATTTTAGACAATGGTTAAAATTAATAGAATATTTTTTATCAACTTGAAACATCTGTCTAAAAATTCATCCCAGAAGCTGGAGATGGCAAGATATATCAGTTCCCCTGTTCTCAGCTCTTCTGAGAGAAAATTAAAGACCAAAACTGGTCCCTCAAACTGGGATCAAAAGCAACATGGAAATGGAGATGCTTTGTTTAAATGGGCCAGTCTTGATTCATTGCTCACAATTGCCTTCTGGACATGGATTACTATTTCTATTTTGTCTTCAGGGGAGGCAACATAAAGTCTAAGGGTAAGGGATGCTTGTGAATCAAGTTAGGCTTTTGGTACTTGAATAAAAAACACTTCTTTGCTACTAAACTATAAAATTAGATCAAGGGAAGGGATTTGATGGCTAGAAATAGAAAGGAGGCAGTACATACTTTATATCCATCCACTATTTTTCTTGGCTCACAATTCTTGTCTTCTTACCTGGAAAAAAAAGACTAGAAGGTTTACACTACTGCCTTTTATTTCCAACAAAAAATCAGATCTCAATTTTCTTTTCAAGTAATTTTCAGCATAAATATCTTTATAGTCCTCCCATGAGATATTTTTCCTCCATTATCTTTCCCTGTATAATTTATGCCCTTGGTTTATCTGTCTATGATTTACAACTGGAGAAAAGCTTTAGATGGGCTTTATTTGCTATCAGCACTGAGTGATTTATGCTGAATGTTCGTTCTTGTATAGCATTAATTAAAAAAAAACCTCTTTGTCAAATGTTATTTACTAACTTACTTACTGGAAGAAAATATGACAGTTTCACAGATTAAAGAAGGCTGTGCTTTAAAAACCATTACAGTCTTGTGCAATAGAATTCTTTGCTGTTAAAAGCACAATATTCAATGGGATAAAAAAGAGTGGTTAGAAAGATATCACCAACGTTCCCCCCCCCCAAAAAAAAATTATGCTTAATCAGAAGGAAAATGTAGCTTACTTTAAATACATGTAAAATTATACACATTGGAAAGTGAGAAATATCCTAATTTCAGAAATGCATTGATGGGGCTCTAATTGTCTTTTTTTTTAAAAAATGGGGTCTTTTTTTCTTTATATTTTTTGGTCCCTTTAAGTCGTTGTTGACTCTTGGCAACTGCCTAAACAAATCCCTGCAGTTTTCTTGACAGGTTTTCAGGAGTGGTTTGCCATTTTTTGTTTCCTTAGTTAAGACACTCTTCGTGGTCCAAGGTCACCCAGCTGGAAGACCATGACTCAGTGTGTGGAAGCTGTGAAAACAAAACAAAATAATTCCATGGAATCCATCAGAAAGAGATTGAAAACATTGTGTTGCTCTTGTACAAATCAATAGCATGTCTACAGATGGCTTATAATGTACAGTTTTAGATGCCTACTTTGAAAAAAAAGTATATAATGGAGATAGAAAAAGGGAAGAAGAGGGCAGCCTAAATGATCTGGAAGTCACAAAATGTTCCCTATATGAAAAGATTAAAACACATAATTATTTTGGCTTTTTTTAAAGGGGCAGAAAGGACATAAGCCACATGAACAAAATATTCCATGACACAGAGAAAAGGTAGAATAAGGATCTTGTCTTTCCTGAAAGCTCCACAGTCGGGGGCATCTAATTTGAAGAAGAGTCAGAAGAGGAGAAAATGGTGTTTCTTCCTACACTGCATAATTTATGGTCATAGGCATGGTGATGATCATTAATTTGCATGGCTTTGAAAGGAAACTAGATAAATTAAAGGAGGACATGTCTTAGCAGGGTTTATTAGTCTTGAGGAGCCTATTTTACTTCCAATTTGGGAGTATCATACCTCTAAATATCACTTTCAGGGGAACAGTATTCTCCATTTTCCTGCTTGTGAACATAGCAAAGCCATCTTTTTGGCCAATATGAAAATTGAAATTCTGGATTAAACCTTATCCAACAGGGCTAGTTCTTATGTCACTGGGTTTGTTTAGGTTGTTCTGATTGTGATTGATGAACAATGCATCATTACCACCACTATTCCATCAGACAGAGAAGTCATGCAGCTTTAAAAAAAAGGCCTTTAAATCCTGTGAAGAACAATGTGAGTTCTGGAATATTGTGTGCTTCCTTATTTACATTAGAAAAGGAAGGAAAGTACTTGTTATCATCAATAATGTATGCTAACAAGTAGATCGGCCATAGTAGTCCAGATAACCCACCCCTCCCCAGTTGAAAAGTTGCTGCAATCCATTCTCTGAAGTCTGACTTTGTTTTGCCATAAAACCTTAAACCAACCACTCTTTCCTTATACTTTCCTATCCTTGAGATAAAGTAATATTGGAAAATCCAAATCATTTGCAGTATTTTGTTGGGCAGGTCCCAGTGCTAAAATTGGTGAAGACCCGTTTGGACCTTGGGCATGTGTCTCGGGAATTACCAATCTCCCTGCAGCATTGTGTCATCCTTGACCCTAAGTATATTCTTAGCAATTTATATTCTCAAATACTTAAATTGTCTTATTTTAATGTCAGAGATGTCATCTGAATGTTAGATGCTCATTTGAGTTCCAAATGTATTCCCCTTGTTTAGTTTTGTGTGCTTGTGTACATGGAACCATGAGGTACTTATTATTTTCTAAACATATCATATTTTTCAGAGTATAAGACGCACCTTTTTTCCTCAAAAAAGAAGGTGAAAATCTGGGTGTGTCTTATACACATTTTTGGCCTACGGAAACCCCCCCCCCCTTGGCAAAAATGGATGTGCAGAGGGTTTGGGAGGCTTGCAAAATGCTCCTGAGGGCTGGGGAGGGCAAAAAAAGAGCAAAAATGGGCTGGTTTTGCCCCCCAAGGCCCCAGGAGCACTCTAAGAGCCTCCCAAAGCTCTGCATGCCCTTTTTTTTGCAAAAAGACCCATTTTTGTGAAAAACAAGCCATTTTTTGCTCATTCTTGGTGGGGCAGACCCCAGGAGCGCTCTACAAGCTTCCTAAAAGCTCTCCATGCCTTTTTTTTGTGTGTGCCAAAAATGAGGTATGCAGAGGGCTTGTGAGGCCTGCAGAGTGCAAAACCTTTTTTTTTAAAAAAATTACCTCTTCAAAATCATGGTGTGTCTTATACTCCAAAAAATATGGTATATCTTGTTCTGACATGTCATCTTTAACAACCACAAAGAAAAACAACAACAACAAGTGAAAGAAAATCTAATTTTGTATTCCTTGGGATATGTCTAGAAACCATAACCAATTCCCATCTCCAATTTTGTGTAAATGAGTTAAAGGTGCTAATAATGACAAAAAGGAGAAGACAATGTTGATGACACATGGTAAACATAGAGATCTAAGATTATCGTTCCAGACAAATATCCCACAATGGTGTTTAAGAGAAATTAAGAAATTGTTTTCCACTCTTGACTTTTGAACTTACTATTAACATACCAATCAACCAATCAGAATAGAGTTATAAGGTCTTGGAGATCTTCTAATCCAGCCCCATGCTCAAGCAGAAGACTTTATGCCATTTCAGACAAATGAAACATCATAATTTAATTTTAAATGTCTAAAGTATTCAAGGTTAACAAAATCTTTGCCTGTCCTTTTATATATGAAAATAAATAAAGAAAATTTAAAGGAGAGCCAAAATGGAAAATATCAAAAACAGACCTAATTTTCAGATTACAAATGGCAACAATAGCATTTTGGATGTACACACATTACCAAATGTTTGTTTTCTACCAGTTATTCAACTAGTTCATTTCTGTTCATCTCACTCTAGATGTATTTCATCTATTATCCAAAAGGCCAATGTCTGTAAAAAGACAACATGTGCATCTTTCGAGCTAATTCAAATTACAAACAGTAGCAACTAAAGATATGGGTTAGTTTTGCTGAGGTCAGAACAAACAATCTGAAAATAGTCAAGGCTATTACAATGACAATGCACAGAAGTATCTATCACTTGTCTTGCTTCAAAGCGTGAGTTCTTGGCCCATTATAATACTCAGGTGGGAGAAAGAATTTAACAACCTTGCTTCTCATGAATAAGTGATGATGATGTTACTTCTGCTCTAAACAGTGTTTGTATTTTTCACTTGGCAATTACCGGATTTCTTTAACAGCTTTTCTCATTGTCACAAGAAATAATTTAAGATAGAGCTTTGTCTTTCAGGCTTCTAGTTCTATTATCAATTGAAAGAAGCCTGACACCAACTAAAGTTTTCAATAAATGTGGGAGAAGGTTTAAGTTCAGTAAATGGGTAGAAAACAAAGTCATATTTCACTCTAAATAACTCCAAATAGGTGAAATTGGATGGGTGAGTATGACTGCAAAAAGTAGAGATGCTATCTAGATCAGTGTTTTTCAACCTTTTTTGTGCAAAGGCACACTTTTTTCATGAAAAAAATCACGAGGCACACCACCATTAGAAAATGTTAAATTTTTTTAACTCTGTGCCTATATTGACTATATATAAAGTGTTTTTCCCACGGCACACCTTACACTATGTCACGGCACACTAGTGTGCCGCGGCACAGTGGTTGAAAAACACTGATCTAGATATTTGTGCCATTGAACTCATGAGGACATACTTTAAGTAAACACATAATTTCTCTCTGTTATATTTAGGCTGTAGAAATCCAAATAAGACATCAGCCTAGTTTCTTTTGCAAATCCAGTGTAGCATCTTTTTCCATATCATCCTTGTAGCCTGTCATTTTAAAATCCACCTTCATCTTGACTGGTAAAATTTGTTTGTCTTTGATAACATTTTTGAAACATAATCTATGTGTAGATTATAGACATTCTTAAAATTAACTTTCGGGTCCAAAAAATGTCTTTCAACGTGCCCAATGTTAAAAATATTTTGATCCATTCTGCATTACCAAGTAAAATTTCTTCTCCTTTAATTATAATCTTTAATTTCCTCTGGTTCCCTCTAGTGTCCAATATACAAAATGTTATCCCATCTGGTTTTTTTTTTTTTTAAGATAATTCAAAACCAAAGCATTGTCTCACAAGAAGGATTTTTATAATTCCAAAATCTTATTTTAAATCTATCTGGATATTTAGTCCATCTTTAACTTGCCAAAAATCAAAGTTTTGCTGTTTATTCCAAAAACATTTTTCAAACTTGCATTTTTTTCCCCCTAAGGATTGAAAGAAACTTATCCAATACTGTAAAACCTGTTGATCCAAATGTTTCTAATAGCTGAAAAGCAATTAACAAATAATTTCCAAACTTGATTTTTTTTTAAAAAAAGTATGAGAACTTAGTGCCCTTTCAAAGGTGCCAGTCACAATTTTATCAACATGGCCCCTACCTCTTCTCTCAGAGCTCTAAACCTGCGTGGCAAAAGTGTGGAGTACTTGTGTACAATCTCAAGTCCTCTCCTTATCCAGAGAGGAATTATAGAGAGCAGATCTACTTGCTGGCTCTAAATTCCACTGAGGTCATTGGTTCCACTTTCAGTGGAGCTGTCTTCAGTTCACCATTTCTTGCCTGGATGTCCTGCAGGCAGCACATCCTTTTGCTTTCTAATACTTGAAATTTAATAGTTTGTTCAGCCAATGTGTACACCAGTGAGCGGTTACATCCCATTCAGCAGGCCAACTTTCTTGAACTTCAATTCACCAAGTGTCTAATTAATTATGTATCTGATTTACCTCTCTCTGCATGCAGAGCACAATGTTTCTTAAGCCCATTTCAAAAGGTGTTTGATGCAAAGCTAATCCAGCTAAAGATGTGGAACGCACTGGAGAATTCAACAACTGTTTTCCAATGTTTAAAGCTTTTATACATCTTGTTCATAAAAATCTCAGATGATGGTTCTTTAATGGTATTAAGGGGTACATATTCCCATCATTCTCTTCGATCTGCTGGAGTGTTTTTCCCCCTGAAATCACATACACCAATTCTCTGTAACTGAATCAAAATGAATTGTTGTTGTTGTTTTAACAGGGAATGTGATTTTGTTTATTGTGATGTGGCCTGTTTGTTTTTGATCAGCAACCACTGTTAAAATGTATGGAAATGTTTAATGACAGAACATGTAGTATCTCAGATACCCATCAAGAAAGCCTAATTGATTATTTGTTTGGAGGAAAACTGTTTTGTAGTACACACTATGGGAGGGGGGTGGAAAGGTAGAATCATGAAATATAAATATAAAGAGGTCATTTAGACTATTGAATCTTACCCTCTGCTCGGAAATCCAAATTAGAATATCTCCAACAGAAGAACATCTACTTTCTCTTTGTGTACATATAGTCAAGGGCAACCCACCTCCTCTCTGGATAAGTGAGTTCCACTATTGGACTGCTACTATTGTTAACAATTTTATCCCCTTACCTTCAGTTTTAATCTTTCTTCTAGTAATTTAAATCCATCATTCTTCTCATCACACTGATATTCCTGCTTGAATGGATTCCCTTGCTGCCTAATTGTGTCAGATCATGGAGTGAATGTGATGTTGGGCATGCAAGAATGGGCATGCATGCTACATTTGGCATGATATTTAATTCTTTGACTAAAAACATATTGTGGCTGCAGATTGACTTACAACAGGCCATAGCCTAGAAGAAGGAAAATCTAGATTGTAACAATGATCAGATGAAAAATCTAAATGAAGTCCAAGTACATAAACTATATCACTGAAAAAGCATAACTTGTTTTAACATATCAGCTCATACTGAACCCTTGGATGTTTGAAGACTATCAAATGCAATAGTAGGAAATAAGATATTGGGGCAGGGAGGAAATATCAGGCAATACATGGCCTGATTCTTAGGGAAGAGAGTGAGAGATGATGTAGAAGAGCATGAAGAGTAATTGATTGTAAAATTACAAACAGAGAAACTAGAAAGCAAAAATTGAGAAGAGGTAAGAGAAATAACAAGGGAAAGCAGCTGAAAACAAGGAAAAGTGAAAAAGAAAATGTGAGTGTAATGTATGAGATGACACATGGAGATGAGAATCCAAACAGAAGGAAGAGACATCTATGATGATGAAGTTGAGAGCAAGCTGGACCAGTGGAGAGTCTGTTTAACTGTTTAACTGTATATTAAATTTATAGGCCGCCCAATCCCGGAGGACTCGGGGCGGCTTACAGAAACAGAAATTAAGAGAAATTAAAAACAGATAAAACACGACAAATTTAAAAAGACACAACATGCACCCAATCTAAGCGGGGCTGGACCTCAATCTAGAGGTCAACAGCCCCAGTCCTGCCAGAATAGCTAGGTCTTAATAGCTTTTTGGAAGGCCATGAGAGTGGGTAGGGTCCGGATCTCTGGGGGTAGCTCATTCCATAGGGCTGGAGCAGCAACAGAGAAGGCCCTACTCTGAGGCATCGCCAGCCAGCATTGTCCAGCTGACGGCACCTGGAGAAGGCTCATCCTGTGCGATCTTATTGGTCTTAGGGAGGTGTGCGGCAGAAGAGGGTCTCGAATATATCCAGGTTCTAAGCCATGTAGGGCTTTAAAGGTGATTACCAGCACCTTGAATCATGCTCGGAGACCAATAGGAAGCCAGTGCAGCTCACGGAGGATAGGTGTAATGTGGCTGTACCTAGGTACACCCAGTATCACTCACGCAGCTGAGTCAAAAGAAATAAAGGTTATACAAAAAGAGACAGGTGAGAAGATGTTAGGGCAAGGTGGGGTGGCAAGAAAAAGAGATAATGCAATGAAAGGAATGTAGCGAGAGTTGGTCAGATTAGACAGGCAGAAGGTAGCAAGAGGACAACTGGTGCTCTCAGCAGTGACGTGCAGTGAGGATTACAGTTGGTGAGGCAAGAGCGCAGCAGCGGCAAGAAGCAATGTCCCCACCACTGTGTCTGACAGGGGTCTCGCATTTATGTCTGCCATAAATGCGAGACACCTGTCGGACACAGTGGCAGGGACAGAGGAGGCGGGGGGCAAGGTGGAGGAGCTCGGCAGTGGCGAGAAGCAATGTCCCCGCCACTGTGTCTGAAAGGCATCTCACGTTTATGGCAGACATAAATGCAAGATGCCTGTCAGACACAGCGGCAGGGACAAAGGAGGCAGGGGGTGAGGCAGCAGCGAAGAAAGGGGTGAAGAGGAGGAGGAAAGGGAGAGGGGAGCAGGACGGGGCTCCTGGTGGGGGGTAGAGGAGAAAGGGAAGAGGAGGCACAGCAGGCAAAAGAAAGAAAGTGCCAGCCCGCCAGCAGAGGTGGGTAAAAGACCCGCTTCTGCTGGCAGGCTGCCCCTCTCTTCTCAAACAAGGCTGCCCTCCCTGCCTCTGCCCCTTCCCTCTCTTCTCAAACAAACTCTCTCTCAATTTGAGTGAAGTGAAGAAAGAAACACATGCACACACACACACAAATTACTCACAATAAAAAATTACTTACAAATTAAATTACAATAATTTTGAATTCCTCCCCCCTCCCTCCGTCCAACCCACATACCTTTTCCAGCTGTGTCACAGAAGATTTCAACTCTCCTCTTGTCCACCATGATGAAAATGTAAAAAATGTAAAAAGAAAAAGACAAGAGCTGCTGCTGCCAGAGCAGGAGGCGAGAGAACCACATGTCTCCTTTCCATAAGGATTTTTTCGCCTTTTAACCCTTGCTTAACTCTGCTCAAGTGATCATAAAGCTAGAGCAAAGGAGGCACGTGGTTCTCTCGCCTCCCCCTGCAGTTAAGCACTAACCTGAGTCATCCACTGTGACTCTGGCAGAAACTACCTCTGCCTATTTCCTTTTAATTTTTTTTTCTTTTTATCATGACAGTGGTGAGGCCCTGCCTCCCCTGACTGCACGTCCCTGGCTCTCAGAAGAAAGCAGGCATGGCAAAAGAGAGCATGTGGTCAGGCTAAAAGAGTGAATTAAAATAGCCCTGGAGGTTGCATGATAGCGTGGGCCAAACATTTTGGTTACAACATAGATCTAGTGGATTGGGAAAGAGTTTGGAACACAAATTATACACTAACATGATCAGCAGCACTTAAAGAAAATATATACGAAATGTTTTATTGTTGGCATTTATCACCAACAAGATTGTAACCAAACATGAAGCCGACCTGCTGGAAGTGTAAAAATGTACAAGGGACTTATTATCACATATGGTGGACCTGCCCGGAAACACAAAAATATTGGACAAAAATTTGGAAATGGGTGCAAGAAATTACAGGAGAACAGATAAAATACAAACCCGAAATCTTTCTACTGGGAATAATCAAAGGGAAATATACAAAGAAAATTAAGTACATTTTAACAAGTCCGTTAACTACAGCTAGAATAGCATTTGCCCAATGCTAGAAACAAAGTAATACCCCCTTGGATGAATTAGTTAAAAAAAAACTTTGGATTGTGCAGAGATGGACAAATTAACACTGAAATTAAAAGATAAAGAAGAGTTGGAATATTATGAAATTTGGCACAATTGGTACAAATGGCTGCAAAATAAGAATAAAATTAATTAAGCCAAAAAACAATATATATATAAATATCTATAGAACTGTGTATAAAGAGGTGTAAATATAGAAGCGAAATATTATATACATGTACAGGTATGATGACATAACAATGTTGATGTAATGACTGTAAGGTGTTGTAGAAGGGAACAAATAATAATAAAAAATCTGCTAAAAAAATAGCCCTGGAGAAGATTTAGCAGTGTAGAAGCATGGATATTTAGTTGTTGAGGTGAAAATCACACTGGTGTTTAAATATGAGAGGTCTGGAAACCAAACTCAGTATTTAATACACAGGGTCTTGCCATGCTAAAGAATTATTGACACTAGTTCCTCAAACAGCTGCAAAAAATTTACTACAGGGAAAATTTAATATAAAGAACAGTTTGTTGAGGCTGTCATAAAGTTCTATTAGTTAAATAGATCATTTTTGTTTGAACCCAAATTGTAGGTTTCTTGAATTATGCTTGAGATTCTTAGGAAAAATTAAAGTAAAATCTTTTGCCAAATCCTGTTCCTGATTGAGGTAGCTACAAAATCAAATATTACTTAAAAAACTGATAGGAACTGGGAAAAAAAACCCAGTGAAAGTCTTGGAGTAAACCAGTACTTGAAGTGACCACAAATCCAAGAGCAGAGCTGTAAATATTCCATAGCTGCACTCTGAATAATTTGTTATTAGTAGCAACAAAAGACACTGGCAATATGTCCCTGCATCTCTAATACCATAGCCCTGTGACAGCAGGACATGGTTCTGCACTCTGTGGGAAAGGATCAGAGTCTTAACTATAGGGTACAGAAGCAAAAGCACATTCTGTCATATAGTCACATGCATACTGCTGTGTACATATGTGACTACATAGAATTTTAGTAATATTGTGTTACATAATACACAGAAATATTGTGTAACAAAATATTTAGTAATATTGTGTTACATAATAAATATTATTTATATTTATAACAATAAAAATAAATGTTTATTAGCATAATAAACATTTATTATGTTAATTTATTTATTAACATAATAAATATCAAACATGTGGAGCCTACCTGTATATACAATGCTTCTTAAGATCTCTTATTTAAGAACATGGAAAACTAAAAACAGATTTTCTCCTAGGCAATTAAGTGTTGCATGTACACTTGGATTAAAATGTTCTGAACAGAAACACAATGAACATTATAAGAAGAAGAAGAAGAAGAAAGAGATAACCAGCCTTAAAAATAGGTGCTCTATGTTCTCTACTGCTAAGGTTAACAATGCAGGTTGAAGGACTCCTGGTTAGGAAGTAATTGGAAAGAAATTAAGGACAAAGACAATTGGAGGAAGAACCTTCTGATATGTGGAAATCTATAAAGAACAACAAGCATGATAGAGCCAAACTGAAGTTTCCATAGTCTCACTTAAGGATTGCAAAAGTAGGAGACGACTAGGATGAGCCTGAGGGAAGAGTCAAATGCATCACTAGTCATGAACACCTTCATGGCCACAAGAAATCTATGTCTAGTAATCTTGAATTCATTTTACTCTTATCTCCTGCTAATTTCCTTTGGAAGATTATTGTAGAGAACTTAAGCTTGTAATAAATATTTATAACCATTTGAACTGTATGAATCTCCTGATTTTTCTGGCTCTTGACAGTAAATCTGCAATGCTCATGTTTCAACTTTAAGGATATTTTGTGCCAACTCCACAGCACTATGGTTTTCTCTTTTAAGAAATGTGCTATTTGTATGCCATTACGTGTATATTCCACACATTTCAACAAGATCCTCCTTGTTTTACAAACAACTTTCTGGTTGCAATTCATTCCTGTTGCACACATTTCCTTTCAGGAAAGCAACTTCATACACTTCTTAAATTGGGGATTGGATCACTACATTCATATATATGCAGATGTTCTTAGTTTACATAAAGTTATGAAAAGTTTTAACTGAATTAATCAGTAAATAAAAAATGGATGGGTATGAGCATTTCTCACCTTTTCTTTTTCTTCTCTGAACTCTAGCAAATTCTGGCATGATAATTGAAGACAGCAAAGCAAATTGAAGAAAAGGAAAACGTTGTTGTTGGTTGTCTATGAAGATAAAATATATCTACAAACAATAATATTTTCCTTTTGGTTTGGTTTACTTTGCTGGCTTCAGTTATCTTGTCAGAGTTCACTGTTGTATGGCATATAAGCCCCATGTACTCTCCTTCCTGATAAATCAGTATGTTCTTTGATTTCTTCTGATTCTTTTTTTACATCAAATCGATCTGAGTTTCATGTTCTTGTCAAACATCTTTCCTTTTAATGCTATTATTTCAAATAGCTTACGGAGAAACAATTTGAAAACAGAGGAGGGGGAAGCAATTGGGGAGAAAATAAGATTGTCTTCGTGTTCATTTGGCTGCTTTTTTAAATTAGAAAGGGGTCCCAATAGGCAGAGAAGAAATATGCTTTTTGTAATTGAGGCAGAAGGCTCAACACGTCCAAGCAGACACTCAGCAGGCATCTGGACAAAAAAAATTATATTTCTTTTTTGGTATGGGGTTGTGCTAAAGAATGTATTGCAAGAAAATGTTTAGATCAAGACTTGCTTTAGATTTCACACACAGTTTCAGAAAATCATTCAGTTTAATTTTGGGTTTGTTTGTTTGTTTATTTATTTATTTAAACATTTGCACAGCAGCCTAATTGATAACTAATTCAGGGCAGCTCCCAATCAGGTTCCCTACTGAATTTTTAATCTACCATGTGTCCAAAAATGTTTTTTTTAAACATTCTTACTCATTTTAGTCTCTCAGAGCATCTTCTATAGGTTAGGCTAAGAAATAGTGGTTGGTACCAAGTCATGCTTGGATGGGCCTCATAATACTCTATAGAAGAAGAGGAGGTGTGTTTGTTTGTTTGAATGACTTAATGCATCTACAGCTAAATACAAGCAAACCCAATTACAGTGTTATTAAAAATAGTGTTAGATTCAACAGTATCTTTAGGGGTAGGGTATGAAAAAATCAGAACTGAAGTGTCCATTCTTTTGTATTTGCATTGATGCTACAACCATCTACAAAAAGCTTTGACCACCATCTTGACATAGCAGGTTAGAGGTGTACTCACCAAACCTATAGAGATCCTGGCACATGTGTGTGTGTGTGTTTGGGTGTGTGTGTGTGTGCGCGCGCACGTGCGCACCCTGGCAGCTACCAAGAGGAAGACAATTTTGCCTAAATTGATCTGCTTCAACACCACAAAAGGTTTGTTGGAGAACAGCAAATAGTCTTATGTCCACCAGCCTCCAAGTCTTTACCAGTAAGGTGAAGAAGAGATCTCTCTTATTGGGAATGCCAACATCCATGCAACCACCGTGTGGCAGGAAATATAGGTATCTGTATCTCTTGGTTTGCCATCTTGTAGCTGTCCAAAGTTTTTCACAGCACATCTATTAGGTGTACAGAAGAGAAGACAGAAGTACAAAATAAACAAAAAGAGAACCAAAAATATATCTGCCAAAGGGTGAAAATGGACTAAGGGCAAATTTTAGAATAACTGGGATGGCCAGTATAATTGAACCTGAATATTTCTAGTCCTAGCTAGATAAAAAAAATGAATAACTCCACTGTATCACTATAATTAGTTAAGCAGGATACATGCATCAAAATATTATAGAGCCAATATTTAGTATTGCTAATAACAAAGACAAATGCAAGTCTTTCTCCTTGAACCATTCAGGAATGCCAGCAGCTAGGATTTGTTAGTCAGTAAAATGCAATTTATAACCATCAGAATGAATACAAACCACCTTGAAAGGAAATGTGATAAAATCAGCTGATTGACATTTTACACCTCTCTTTTCAGTGCATTTCAGTGTAAAGTCAATACAGGAAGAATGAGTTGGTGAAGTTGTCTCGTGGGTGGAAAAGCAATCCAAATGCCAGTCAGGGTAAAGCAGACCACTGGAACTGCAAAGAGTATGTCATGGGTGCACTTCAAGCAGCAGGTACACATGCAGCCCTCAAGATTTTGGGTGCCTTCACAAACTTGCTCCAGAAATTGTCACCAAACTTTAATTTCTAATGTGAGGGGAAAAATAAAGGGGGACACCCCACATTGGGAAAAAGAACCATTTCACTTATTTAATTAGATTATTTTTATTTCATTTCAATTAGGAACAAAGTAATGATTTTGCCATCATACCTCTGAACAAGTTGGATGTTATCTCTGATTGGACTTGCTCAAAAATGAAGGGCAAAGCTAATCTTTGGTTTTCCAGGATTCACAAGTCCTGTCCTTTGCTTCACTGCTTCACTGCTTTAAAATGGGTAAGGGTTAATATCTTTTTTGGACCATTTTTTATTTTTTATTCGCTTACATATCATTTTAAATATACATTCACATAATTGTTATTCTTCTTTACATTTGTCATTCTTATACATTTGTTATTCCATTTAATAGATTACAATATTTCATTTTGGGTTGCTTTATTTACTATCCCTTCCACCTGTTGTAACACCACCTTATTTTCCCTTTCTTTTCTCCCTCCCTCCCGTCTCTACTTCCTTCCTTCCTCCTCTCCTTCCCCTTCCTTCTTCTCTTACCTCTACCCTACTCCTACTCTTTCTCTTCCCCTTCCTACCCTCTCGCCTTCTTTCTCTCCCTTCCACCCTCCTCTCCTTACCTCTTTCTTCTTTTCCTCCTCTTCCTTTCATTCTGTCCTCCTTTCTCCCCTCCTTTTCTCCCCTCCTAAATCTCACTTTATGTTTTCTTGGGGTGGTATTTCCATGAATCCAAATATAATTTAGCATCATTTCTTATTCCCTTACCTTTGCTATTCTATCCTAGCTTTGTTTCACCCCCTCTATATATTGTTCTTGAATATATACTTGTATATTAATATTTTTTAATATTTAAAAAGGATATTAAGGGTTAATATCTTGTTAAACACATCATCATCTACTCTATGTCTATGGAGATTCTCAATCATCCAGATCATGGTTGTCTCAAAGGTGCTTTTCCCAAATGCAATTGGACTTCCTTAGTTTTTCCCTTGAAAAATGTTTCACTTCTCATTCAAGAATTCTTCAAAACTGAAGAACCTTTTCAGATGAGAAATGAAATATTTTAAAGGCAAAAACCAAAAAGTCCAGTTGCCTTTTGGAAAGGCATCTTTGGGACAGTCATCATTTACTGCTTTTATTCAGTTGTGCCCAGACAGAGTGAAGATGGCATACCTCAAGTGTCTAGAAAGTCTCAGCCAGGGGTTTTCTTAACCTGCTATTCAATCTAACTGAAGGGCAAATGTTGTGGCAGAGCCGCAAGAGGCCTGGACCTCCAAAATCATAAATCTGCTTTAGTTAATTAAATGTAAGCCCATGACCTGTTTAGTTTAACCCATGGAAGGGTAGAGTGACCATTCAAAGCAAAGATTGGAGGAAAAAATACTACTGTTCTTCTGGGAAGCTTATTATTAGAGAGTGGCATAACAATTATGACTCTTATCACCTTGAAGAGGAGGGCAAATTGAAGTGATAGATGTGCATGGAGGATTTGTAAAGGAGTAGGGAATCAATTTCTCTCTATCCCTGGTGCGAATTTTATTTGCATTGTGAATTGAAGGGCAATGACTTCAGGCTGCAAATTCTAACTTACCAATTGCTATTATTGTCCTGTTGCCTGGAACTGAGTTGCCTGCCGAGGAGTAATTGAAGCATTCAGTCTCTTGAGAGACCAAAGCAGCATTTGCATTGGCTGACTATAAACTTGAAAGCAAAAGCTACAGATCTTCCTTTTAGTAAAGACAGACTTTGAATTTGCACTGTTTGGATTAATTTAGGCTTGTGTGTTTAACATTGTGGTTTGTTGAACTGATTCTGTGCCTTTTTTTCTTTTTTGAAGTTAAATCTGTACAAGTTTCATGCAATCTAGTTCCATGGGAGAGGTTACATAAGTCAATTCTTACTTAGCACATCGTCAGCACACAATGCTCCATAAAGTATGCAGCAGGAGCAACACTTTGTTTTACTTTGACTCCAAGTAAATGTTCCCAGAAGGCTACCAGGGAGATGGAGAAAATATCCCTTCCACCCTTTCCTCCAGATAGAAGTAAGACTAAGTTACTAAGTATTTTATCATCATCATCATCATCCTGTTCTGTTTCAGTGACCATTAGGCCTCATAGAGATATCAAAATAAACCATATTTATAAACCATTCAAAGGAGAGAAAAAACCTAAAAAGGAAACAAAAAGATCAGAACACAATATCCCCAGCAGCAAAAAACCCCACATAAGCAGGGATTAATATCAGACAAACAATCAGGCAGAAAACATTACCCTAATCAAGGAAGGAAACTCCACCCCACCAGCGAAAAGGGCAAGCTGCTCTATATAAACAGAGACCAAACCCCATCCTCATGCATGCTGATGCTAATGGGGTAGTGAATCATATGAAAGCAAGTAACTAAGCTCCGAATGCAGTAAGGACTCTGTAGTTGATCAGAAAAATAATTATGATCAAGCCATAACGGATTGCACAGTTTACTGTGAAATCTGTGGACTTATACCAGAATTAATTATTATATTTTTGTAAAAACATATATAAGAGAAAAGGAAATTAAAACATCAAATGGAAGATAGGAATTTTTTTATACAATGCTACATAAGAAACCATGGATGATATGTTAAATCTGATTTTCATGACACTTTGTAAGTCTGTCCTTTTTAAGAGGATCTTGGGAACATGCTTTATTTTGATGATGTGAAAGCTTATGTTGGTTTTTTATTGTCAATGCTGATTTATTCCATGGTATTGCAGTGACTGGTCTTTTTCTCCTACTTCTATAGTAAAAATACTGCCAAATCCTGCAGTGAGCCAAATCCCCCTTTTTCCGTTGGGACTACTGAATAGGATTATCTAAATACAAGCTCTACTTTGGATGAAAATGAGAAAGCAAAAAACTGTCTCCTTTGAACACTCCGAATTCCATCAGCCAGCCAATGTCGGCTGGCAACTACCCGGAGGAGAGCCTTCTCGGTGGCTGCTCCGACCCTCTGGAACGAACTCCCCGTGGAGATTCGTACGCTCACCACCCTTCAGACCTTCCGCACCGCCCTTAAAATCTGGCTGTCCCAGCAGGCCTGGGGCTAAAGACCCTAACCCCGCCCGAATGGTATGACTGTTGTGCTTTCTTTTAATAATGTATTGTCTTATGTCTATAACTTGTTTGTTACCCCTTCCCCCCTGAATTGTGAGCTGCCCTGAGTCCCCTCAGGGAGAAGGGCGGCATACAAATAAACTAATTCCAATTCCAATTCCATACATTTGAAGAGAAGACCAATGATGACTAAAACTTTTCTAAACAATATCAGTCTGGATTTCTGGTATTGGATTTTTTTTCCTTTACATTTTTAAATCAATGTCAAGCTGAAAATTTTTCCTGTACTTGTACAATTTCTCATTCCATTTGTAGAAACAATTTGCTTTAGAATTTTTCCCAAAGAAGATAAAAATTTGGGGAAAATTCTATTGACCGGAGCTTGTTCTTTCATTTGTTTACTTATAAAATAATTTGTGGCACAATTGTTCATGTTTTGGAAAATTACAGGATGTGATGTCAAAATAAACCCTCTTTCCTCTCCTAAAGAATTTTAGAGAAGTCATCCATCAAATTGCTTTGCATAAAAAATTGGGGGAAGAATTTCAAAAGTTCATTATTTATTAGCTCTGTTTTACACATAGTTATGACAAAGCTATTTTCTGATTTCCATTGTCTTGCTCACAAATTTTCATTTTGACTGAGGAGGGATATAAAAGATTACAGATTTTTGTCCATTTCCTGTGTCTGTTGAAATCTTTGGGGATTATATATTTTCACTTTATAACTGAAAAAAATTCTATAAAAATTGTGGTAAATCAGGCTGGTTTATTTTAAGTATTTTAAGAATAAATGAAAAATGTTAATTCAGTTTTCAATAAAATCCTTGAGTGCTGCATTTTATTTGACCATTTCTGAGACCTCACAAATATGACGTTTTTTTAATTGTTAAAATCATTTTTTTGGCAAAATATTACACTAATATGCAGACTGATTTGATTGCCATGCAGTCCAAGGGATTTACAAGAGTCTTCTTCAGCACCATAGTTCAAAGGCTTCAATTCTTTGATGCTCAGCCTTTGTTATGGTTCAACTTTCAAAGCCATACGTTGCAATTGGGAAAACCATAGCCTTGACTATACACACTTTTGTTGGCAAGGTGATGTCTCTGTTTTTTAGTATATTGTCTAGATTTGCCATAGCTTTACTCTCCAGGAGCAAGCGTCTTTTAATTTCTTGGGCTCTACATGGGGTTGCCCTTGAAGTACATCCGGCGACTACAGCTAGTCCAGAATGCAGCCGCGCGAGTGATAGTGGGCGCACCGCGGTTCGCCCACGTTACACCAGTCCTCCGCGAGCTGCACTGGCTACCTGTTGGTCTCCGGGTGCGCTTCAGGGTACTGATAACCACCTTTAAAGCACTCCATGGTAGTGGATCTGGGTACTTGAGAGACCGCCTTCTGCCGATCACCTCCCTACGACCAATTAGATCGCACAGACTGGGCCTCCTCCGAATCCCATCTGCCAGTCAATGCCGACTGGCGACCACACGGAGGAGAGCCTTTTCTGTTGCAGCTCCGACCCTGTGGAACGATCTCCCCGTTGAGATCCGTACCCTCACCACCATCCAGACCTTCCGCGCAGCCCTCAAGATCTGGCTCTCCCAGCAGGCCTGGGGATAGGTTTCCAATTCACCCGCCCGAGTGTTTGATTGCTGAACGAAAGTTGTGTTTTTATTATTTTTCTTTGTTCACATTTTTTTTTTTGACACTGCACCCCCCTCCCTTGTGGTTGTAAGCCGCCCTGAGTCCCCTCAGGGAAAAGGGCGGCCTATAAATCCCAATAAACTCAAACTCAAACTCAAACTCTTGGCTGCAGTCCCTATCTGCGGTGATCTTGGAGCCCAGGAAAATAAAATCAGTCACTACTTCCATTTCTTCATGTAAAGTAAAATTCACATGATTTTATACAGGTTAGTAAATACCAGTTAAATATTTCTCAGAGGGGTGAATCTATCTAGCCTTCCATAACACCACACTCTTCCAACATATTGTACTACAACAGCCAGGTTTTTTCTTAACACATGCTGGTGTATCTGATGTCCCTCAGGCTGGAAAAAGTTCAGTTTCACTTGAATCACCTATATATTTGTTTATAATGGACTCAGAAATAGAAGCACAGACTTTTATAAGAAGAGGTGAATATCTAGAAGATATCTAGAAGAAGCAAATCTTTTCCTAATATGTTGAGTCACTCTCCAACAAATATACTGACTCAGGAGTAACAGCATAAAAATTAATGTAGTGTATTCAGCTCCTTTAAATAATTGCTATTTTGATTCTGTTAAAATGCATAACAAAAGATCAAAAGGTTATTTCTTCCAGACGGTGTACTTTTTTCAATGCTGTAGGCTTTTTTAAAATAACTTCTTTTTTTAGGACAGAATACAATACAGAAGGTGTACAAAGCATATTAAGAACTTTACTAAATCATATAATCTCCAAGAATCTGGTTCTCCACTGACTTGCTGATACCAGTGGGAACCAAGCTTTTAACTGGAGCCCAAGCAGTGACAAGCTGGATTTAGCTACATAACAGTTTGCAATAGTTGTTAGAACTTTATACAGATCTCCTTGCCTATGAAATAATCTCACTGACAAAAGGAAGGGAAATAATTTCCTCTTTCCATTGTGTATTTCTGAATTCCTCAGGAAAAATATTTTTTTCTATGTCTTCCAGAGAAAACTACACAGTTTTAATTGCAGAATTCTCTGGAACATTGTGCCAGGTATAACTATGACATCCAAAGGAAATTCATAAAATCTGGCCCTATACTTCCCTGCCCAATATTTATTTTATTCTTGTTTCAGTTTAATTCTACTCTTCATCCAGAGAGATCAGGATGACACAAGTAGGGTAGTCCCTATATCACAATATAGGTTATCCTTAGTCAACATCTTTGGAATTCATTGAGATTCATGTCGTGGCTGTTTTATTTTGCAATGTTGATGATGCAAACAAAATCATACACATATGGTTGACAATTCAATTCCTCTGGAGAAAGAAATATCTGATAAAAAAGAATATTTTCTAAAAAAAATCATTCTGGCAGAGAAGCAGTTTGTGAGGCTTGACACTTATTTGAACGCTTATTTAAGTCTTCTTCTAAAATTTATGCACAGACATGTGCTTATTCAAGATGTATTTATGTAAGTTATACTTGTGATTTAGGGGGTAAGATATTTCAAGCTCCTACTTCCTGATGATACCTCCTGATGACCACCCAGGCACATCCCTGAAGTTTTCTTGGCAAGATTTTAAATCCTAAATTGCATTAATAGAGGGATACAATCAAGATCAAGTGAAGTAATAATGCTACTATAAAAAGCCCTAGTACGACCACACCTAGAGTACTGCATCCAGTTTTGGTCACCACACTATAAAAAAGATATTGAGACTCTAGAAAAAGTGCAGAGAAGAGCAACGAGGAGGATTAGGGGCCTGAAAGCTAAAACATATGAAGAATGGTTACAGGAAGTTGACATGGCTAATCTAGTGTTTGTTTGTTTTGTTTGTTTTATTGATCTTGTATGCCGCCCACTCCCGAAGGACTCCGGGCAGCTTACAATAAAACAAGGGAAGGGGATAATACACAAAACAACATATTAAAATACACAACAGTCACAATTTCCGAGGGGCTGGATATTTCGAAAGCCCCCCGGCCTGCTGGAGCAGCCAGGACTTAATGGCTTTGCAGAAGGCCAGGAAGGTAGTAAGGATCCGGATCTCCACGGGGAGATCGTTCCAGAGGGCTGGAGCTGCGACAGAGAAGGCTCTCCCCTGGGGAGTCACCAGCCGACATTGGCTGGCAGATGGAATCCGGAGAAGACCTAACCTGTATGATCTAATCGGTCTATGGGAGGTTATCGGCAGGAGGCGCTCTCTCAGGTACCTAGGTCCTATGACATGAAGGGCTTTATAGGTAACGACCAGCACCTTGAAGTGGATCCAGAGACTAATGGTTAGCCAATGCAGCTCGCAGAGGATAGGTGTGACGTGGGTGTACCTGGGTGCACCCACAATCGCTCGTGCGGCTGCGTTCTGGACCAGCTGGAGTCTTCGAACACTCTTCAAGGGCAGCCCCATGTAGAGCGCATTACAATAATCCAGTCTTGAGGTCACAAGGGTGTGAGTGACTGTCTGAAGGGCCTCCCGATCCAGGTAGGGTCGCAATTGGTGCACCAGGCGAACCTGGGAAAGGTCCCCCTGGTCACAGCTGACAAATGATGTTCTAAAGTCAGCTGGGGATCCAGGAGGACTCCCAAATTGCGAACCCTCTCTGAGGGATGGCATATTTGGCCAATCTTTGGGAGGGAACATCAGTAGCCACTCGGTCTTGTCTGGATTGAGTGCCAACTTGTTTATTCCCATCCAGACCCTAACAGCCTCCAGGCACTGGCACATCACTTCTACTGCTTCGCTGAGTTGGCACGGGGCGGACAGATACAACTGCGTATCATCCGCATATTAGTGGTACTTAATCCCGTGCCGGCGTATGATCTCACCCAGCGGCTTCATGTAGATGTTAAATAGGAGGGGGGATAGGACCGAACCCTGCGGCACCCCGTAATTAAGGGGCCTTGGAGTCGACCTCTGCCCTCCAACCAACACTGACTGCAACCTGTCCGAGAGGTAGGAGGAGAACCACCGGAGGACGGTGCCGTGAAGAGAAGGACCAGGGGAAACATGATAGCAGTATTCCAATATTTGAATGACTGCCACAGAGAGGAAGGGGTCAAGCCATTTTCCAAAGGACCTGAAGGTTGGATAAGGAATAAGGGATGGAAACTGACCAAGGAGAGATTCAACCTAGAAATAAGGAGAAATTTTCTGACAGTGAGAACAATCAACCAATGGAACAGCTTGCCTTTGGAAGTGATAGAAGCTTCATCACTTGAGACTTTGAAGAAGAGATTGGACTGCCACTTATCAGAATTGATTTAGGGTCCTCTGCTTGAGTGGGAGGTTGCATTAGATGACCTATAAGCTCCATTCCAATTCTGATAATCTGTTAAAGTGGTTTGTCACTGCCTGATTCCTGGGAATGGTTCAAGGTCACCCAGATGGCTTTGTGCCTACAATTTTTTTTCTTTTTGTGGGACCATATCAATTTCCTATTTTGTGTATCAACTCCGTTATCCATTTGCCCATCCAGGCAAACATCTAAATTACAACGCTTTGTCTCTCCTACTGTAGCAACAACCAAATCAAACAATTTGTTGGCACGTTAGAGCAAAATAGTATTTTATCCATTCTCTCTTCTCTCCTCATCCTTGAATACAGGGCAAGGAAAACCAGATTTGAGGTAAAGGAAGGGATATTTTGATGTTTTGAAAAGCTTTATAATGCTAAGAGGAGCTTGGCTCTAGACTAGAGCCTATTATCTAGAGAGGTGGCAGCTTCCGATTCCCTGAATAAGTACAATTACTGGAGATGGTTTAGATTATTACAATTATCAGGAAATAGACTCAATTGCCTCTATGGTTTGTTGAAACTCATTCCAAAAATGTTCATTAGGAGGACAAAAGGAGCAGTTTATTTATTTATATAGATTCCTATCTCACAAATATAATTCTTGGCAGTTAACCAATATTAAACACCCCCCCCACACACACACACACATACTTCCAGCCAAGTAATACCAAATTGTTGTCAGAAACACTGTTCATCTGCAGTGTAGTCCTTTCCTGGCCCTATGTGGGACAGTGGTGGAGATGGAGAGAGAAACAACCAAGGTATTCATGGCTTTCTAAAAGAATATCCTGAGTCATGTAAATGTGCACACAGATTGAACAAATCAACCAGTTTAGAGGTTTACATTTTTGAGATGATTCTGAAAGTTCAGCATTTTATTAAACCTTTGTGCTTACAGTCTTAGCAGCAATAACACACATGAGAAGCAGAATATTGCACAAGCATCACTTTGCATTTTTACATGCTTTTGAACTGATAGGTTGGCAAAAGCTGGGACAAGTAATGAGAGGTCAGTCTGTTCTCCGTTTGCCCATCCAGACAAACATCTAAATTACAACGCTTTGTCTCTCCTACTGTAGCAATAACCAAATCTGTGGAACATCTAATAACAGAAGTTCTGGACCACAAACCCACATCTGTGAGGTGAATGAGCTTCAATGGTGCCTGTTTAAAGTAGTCACAATCCCCTTTAATCTCCCCTTCTTATTATTCAGATTGATTTTTTTTTCACCCTTGTAGGCTTTCTAAGGAATTCCAGGTTATCGTAGAGCAGAATTTGTAAAACATTTAACTGGGTAATAATGAAGACATTTAAAGAATCCCCTTTGTGCTAGGGAAAAGAAGAAAATCAGCCTAAGTAGACAGCTTTGAGTCAAAGAAGAAAATCAGCCTAAGTAGTCAGCTTTTAATGGATTGACACAGAAATGTACTTAAACATTTAGGGACTGATTTGAGCTGGCCATAATACCTGCAGCTTGAGACTGATATTAACATATTTCAAATACATGATGCAAGCAAATTATTATAGAACAAAAACTGCCCAAAATCTGGGGTGTGTCTTGGAAAAGATAGGCTAATATTGGAAGGGAATATCATACTTCCATATAATCTAAATTGAAAATTAGCTATTATTTCTTAGAGAAATTCCATCATAGCCAAATGGAAACATTAAGGTAGAATTTCTTTACGCCTGTTTCCAGCCTCAATTTTTGCAATTAAGTTTTACCATTTACAACCATAAATGCCCCAAGGTGTGATTTTGTTGTTGTTGTTTAAATGTCTGAATCCTGGTAGGTGGAAATTTGAATGTGTCTGTGTGTGTGGGGAGGGGGGGGGGGACAAAATGTCCTAGAATATACTTTGGATTGGCAGTGAAGCAAAGGTTCTCTTAATTTGTTCAGAGTTGTGTGTGGTACACGTATACACAAACACACCATGTGTTCACAGCTAGGAAGGAGATAAATGCAATACAAAAAGATCTACCGAACTTTGGCTTCATCCCAGATTCTTAACAGTCACTAGAACTTGATTGATATTATTGAAACTGGATTCTGCCTGGAGTGTTTTTGTGCTCTAATGTTATATGAGCATTATTTGCATTATTACCTATGACCATAATAAATGAATCAGTGGAAATTTTTTAGAAAGACCAATAATCATTATAAAAAGCTGTTTATTACTTTGTTTCAATCAAGAAAAATAAAGATGTTTCTGTGGCTTCCATAAATTTGATGTATTTACTTCCATAGTGAAGAAAAGAATAGATTATTGGAGCTCTTGGGAGCTGAAATTGAAGCCTTCTTTATGCCTGAAACAGAGGCATAAAATTCAAATTAAAAAAGAATTAATATCTTTGCCAGATTAATCTAGACTCCAAGTATCATACTGTGAGACCAAACGCTGAATTCCAATTTGGCAGGTTGAAGTCGTTCAACTACCAGTTCCAGATTCTTTACTTGTATTTGTGTTTCTGATACTTGGATTTGTTCCAGAACTTACCCACAGAGAAGCTTCCTGTGAGAAACACATTCTTTGCCCATGCACAGAAATCTCCCAGCTTGAAATTAGTAAGTACTGGTCAAAAATTGTATTATTGATTGGTTAACATGGTAAGTTTAGTTTAAAAGAATACTTCCATTGGAGCTATATGTACTGTATGTTCCCCTCTTTTTATTGTTAAAATTACCTTTTTTTTCTCCCACCACTGGGTGCCACTATAATACTGTAACTGCTGGCAGAGAATAAGGCTTAATTGATGGACAAAGAGTGGGCCCCAGAAAGTAGTCCTTCCTTCTAATGATATCTATGGTTAAGGAGGATCAGACTTCCAAATTTCATGGAAAGAGGCTATATCTATCCTTTTTATCACCTATACCCTTCTCTACTTCCAAACCCCTGTTTAATTGCTGTAAGTATACAAACAACAGATTTTCATACATTGGATAAATATGACTCTCTTCTCTCTTATGGTTTCCAAACCACAAGAATGTTGGCATACAATATGCAGAAATATTTGTGATAAGTACCCCCCATGCCTGCTCCCGAAGATATCCATGCTGAGGTGGATCTGAGGAATAAAATTATATATTCAATGTATGTGTGGTATATATAAACAGAGAGAAAGAGAGAAAGAAAGCAAAATAAACACAGCTGTGCAATAGAGGAAAAACAATACAGCGCTAGGCATATTCATACCGTGTATTTTAAAAGCAGAATATTCATTTGGGTTCATTAATATATCTCATATGGGTACAGAAATTACACTTCATATCAAAAAGATTAAAGGAGACTCCATCTAACTTGGATTATATTCAGTAAAATGTTTGGAAAGATGTCTCAGCCAATAGTTTGAGAATTACTATTGGTCTGCAAATTATTATAATGAATTAAATGAATTTGTACACTGTCTGGCTCCTAACAACCCTGAATGGTTCACAAGAAAATAACATTACAAAAATAAAATAACATCAGCAAGACCAAAGAATAAAAGAGAGCATTCAGATATTCTTTGATGCAGGCACCAAAATGTTTGAATGGCCCCAATTATCCTGAGATTGCCAAGTATTTAAAGAGTTTGACATTCTCCCATGAAATATCATAAACATTTGGCACATTCATCCCCTTCATACATAACTTCATCTATGTAAGATAGTAGAGAGAATAAAATATGTCATTGTATCCATAGGCACTGCATCACTGATTCCTGTATAATATGATTTTCTATAACTTTCAGTGACAATACACATAAAGGAAAAAGCTGAGACTCAACGGTATAAGTCATGTTCCTTGGATAACTTTTACATTTCATGGAATAGGAACAGGAGCAAGAATCTGTGCTCTTCACAGCATTAGTGAATTCCAACTCCCAGCAATCCTACATTATTATGTTGTATAAATTTCAATGTATCTGCAGGAATCTCTGGAGAATACAGATTTCACACTCCTATTTTCAAAGGTTAGCATGTGCATCCTGTCCTTCCAACTACATGTCCAGTTCATCGTATTGAAGAGTACATGCAAGGTTCCAGAAAATGCCAGATATACATTTGTTAGAAGAACCCATAATGATAGTGGAAAGATGTTGTCCAAAACCGGCAGTTATAATACTTCCAATACATACAAATGACAGTTCAGAAAGGATTAGATACTGTGCATGAGATCTTATAGCCTCAGCTAGATCTTTCTTGGAGTGATTTTTCAAGGTTGCCATAAATGTTGTAGTCATTGTCCATCTCTTTGATTTTTCCCCTAGCATATGCATGGTCCACTTTTTCAGATCAACTGAGTGTTGATCCATTGATAGCAACAGGAACTGACAGAATAGCTTTTCTACAGTATAATATTTTAGAGAGAATGACTGGTCCAAAGTCATCCAAATGGCTTTCATGCCAAAGACAAGACCAGAACTCATAGTCTCCTGGTTTCTAGACTGGTACTTTAACACTGGATCAAACTGACTCTCTAAAATTAGTATATATGGTAATATAATTTATCAGTAAGTCTAACTATATACAGGCCTTTAGGCTTTATCAGTTGTCTCATTTAATTATTAAATCAGTTGAATTAAGTCTCACATTGTATTTGTGCATGTTTCTATCAATTAGAGACAATATATGGGGGGGGGGGTGTGTGCAATTGGGATAGGGTTGTTGCCCTTCCCTGTATTTGAATGATTTTTAAGAAGCTGCAGACATAAACATTGGTACTTTTGTCAGTACTGACACCTGGAAAGAGCAACAAGCAGAAGAATAAGAAGAGATATAAAGATTAAGTAAATCAAGCTACATTTTATAACATTTTAATTTCAGAAATTAAATATTTAATTTAAATAATTAAATAATTTTAAATAATTAAAAATTTAAATATTTGACAATTTGATGGCATGTTAGAGCAAAATGGTATTTTCTCCATTCTTTCTTCTCTCCTCATCCTTGAATACAGGGCAAGGAAAACCAGATTTGAGGAAGGGATATTTTGACGTTTTGAAAAGCTTTATAATGCTAAGAGGAGCTTGGCTCTAGACTAGAGCTTATTATCTAGAGAAGTGGCAGGTTCCGATTCACTGAATAAGTACAATTAGATGGGCTAAAATCTACTGGAGATAGTTTAGATTATTACAATTATCAGGAAATAGACTCAATTGCCTCTACGGTTTGGTGAAACTCATCCCAAAAATGTTCATTAGGAGGACAAAAGGAGCAGTTTATTTATTTATATAGATGCCTATCTCACAAATATGATTCTTGGCAGTTAACAAATATTAAACATCCCCCCCCCCCACACACACACACTCCCAGCCAAGTAATATAAAATGGTTGTCAGAAACACTGTTCATCTGCAGTGTAGTCCTTTCCTGGCCCTATGTGGGACAGCGGTGGAGATGGAGAGAGAAACAACCAAGGTATTCATGGCTTTTTGAAAGAATAGCAATAGCAATAGCAATAACAATAGCAATAGCAATAACAGTAGACTTATATACCGCTTCATAGGCCTTTCAGGCCTCTCTAAGCGGTTTACAGAGTCAGCATATTGCCCCCAACAACAATCCGGGTCCTCATTTTACCCACCTCGGAAGGATGGAAGGCTGAGTCAACCCTGAGCCGGTGGGATTTGAACCGCTGAAATGCTGATCTAGCAGTCAGCCTGCAGTGCTGCATTTAACCACTGCGCCACCTTGGCTCCTGAATATCCTGAGTCATGTAAATGTGCACACAAGTTGAACAAATCAACCAGTTTAGAGTCCTTTTCTTTTTGAGATGATTCTGAAAGCTCAGCATTTTATTAAACCTTTGTGCTTACAGTCTTAGCAGCAATAACACACATGAGAAGCACAATACTGCACAGGCATCGCTTTGCAAATGTTTACTCTTTATTTGCATTTCCCTGCCTCTCTTGGCAGTTACATAAATAATATACTACAAACCCACCTATGAACTCTAACATGGTAAATTAGCAAGAAAACCAAATAAAAGAAACTGGTAGACATGTACACAAAGAGAGTTTTCTTCTATGTGGCCATGTGCTTACTGTTGCTTTCATCTCAGTATACTATTCCAATGTTTGTCAACTTTGACAACTTTAAACGTCTGGATTTCAACTCTCAGAATTCCCAGAAAGGGGAATGCTGGCTGTGGAATTCTAGGAATTGAAGTTCATTTTAAAGTTATCGATGTTGACAAACAATACTTTATTTATACATTGTTCTATCCAATTTAAATCAGCAAGAGCAGGAAATATGACTGATCTGTATTGCTCAAAAATCTGTGTTGCTCAAAAAGGCAGGAAATTTTTTCACAGTAAAAGCTCAAGAACACTGCTTAGAAAATTGTAGCACCCAAGGCTCTGCTTGAAACAGTCTAAATGACATTTTAAACCTTATCCTGCTTTTACAATGTTTTCCTTTTCCTTCATTCGCCTTCTCTCACATCATATTTTAATCTTCTTTTTTTTAACTTTTGCACAAATCTTAATTTAGTCTTCTTTCTTTCATTGAACCTTTCCCAGGATATTTTATTTTATTGTGAATTATAATGAACAACATAGCTGTACATGAATGTATTTTTCTTGTCTTTTGGCCTTGACCACAATACTGCTAGTTCAATTTTGCCATATTGCTATGAGTGAGACAGAGAGTACAGACAAATTGGGATCATTGTGAAAACTGCAGAACTGGCCCCAAAAGATAATGCAGCTTGAAAACACCTGCACTTATGGCATTTTTATGAAATTTGGTATGCCTGATTCTCTCATAATGGTTTAGCTTTCCTGAAATTCTGTCCATTTGGGTGAGAAGCCAAAATGCTATAGGCATTTATGAGCCAAATTTCAAGCATGTTACTCTATAAGTCCTGTACAGATTTCTAGTGTTTATTCCTTTATAACAAGCTACCTTCCTTGTCATTGCTTGTTTTCTTTTGTCCCAAGCATATCAATTATAGGTGCAATCAGTTGTTTATTTTTCTTTCCACAAGATGTATTTATTTATTTAATACAATTTTGAAGCTACCCAAAAGACACTGAATGGCTTGCAATAAAAAGTAAGAAGAGGGGAGGAGGGAGGAGAGGAGAAAAAACCATGAGGCAAACTATCTATAACAAACATGTTTCTTATACAGCCAATTACCATTGTGCCCAGGGCTTAGAAAGCAACCAATGAGTGATAGGCATACATACTTCAGTGGGATCATATTCCAGAGGACAAAGATGTTGCAAAATGGCACATTTTCTGGGCTTCCATAAATTACACTATTTTATCAAAATAATCCAAAGTTTGTCCACTCTACTCACTCTCACTGAATGAGCAGAAACAATTAGATGGAAGGAGACTTAAAAGGAATAACATATATTTTTAGAACACAGGGGTTGTTGATTATTTGTTCAAAGATGAGATTATTTAAATTACAGTAATACAATAGAAACTGATAATGGTGCTTCCAAAAAATGAAACCCTGATGCAAAAATGTCAAAGGAGATACACATGAAGAAGACTGCAGGAAAGAAAGAACATAAAAATGGTTTGTGTGAAAAAGAGGTGGGTTCCTACTGGTTTGGCCGAACCGGTAGTGTTATGACAGCATGGGTCACTTGAACTGGCAGCAATCTAGGCCTGTCACACCCCCGAACCGGTTCTCCGGTTGGCGCCATCAGAGGCGCCATATTGTTTTTAAGTTCTGCGCATGCGCACAAGAAGTTTAATTGAACTGTGGAGGTGCGCACGAGCGAATCGGCAGTAAAGCCGGCCAAAACCCATCCCTGGCGTGAAATAATATATTAGTAAAAATAACCTAGGAGGTAATAAGGAACAGGAGGTGCTGCAGCCTAGACAACAGTCAGACAAAAGATATCTCAGTCTCAGAAGGGATACACTCTAATTCTCAGGAAAGGTAAGCCAAGGGAGAGGAGATGTGCTTTCAAACTTACAAGTTGGTGTTACTGTAACTTTACAATAAAAGTAATATTAGGAGACATCGCTTTGATTCCTTGTCTGGATTACCTCAGCTGACTAAGAGGGAAGGTTTAGGAGAGCAAGATTCTCTGCATCCCCTCATTGAGTTGATGGGAGAAGGAGGAAGGTTATGTGGATAGGAAAGTAGGCCCCTAGCTGAGTTTACAGTCTAGCTTTGAACATGAATAAATTATGTAACCAAAATTAATGAATGAAAAAAGAAGTTAAACAAAACTGAAAAGCCTGAGGGGATTATGGAACGATTGCACTTTTTAAACTAGGGACAGTTAAAATGCAGTGGAGAGGAAGACAAATTAACTTTACACAATTGTCACTACCAAAGGATGAGGACAAGATCCCAAAAGGTTTCTTCTTCAAATTCTGCTAATTTTAAATTGGAAAAGAAACCAGAGGATGTCCATGTTATTGCAGTCAAACTTTAATTGGAATTATTCCCCCTTCTCTCTCCTTCCCTCCCTCCCTTCCTTCTTCCCTTCCTCCATCTCTTTCTTTCTTTCTTTCTTTCTTTCTTTCTTTCTTTCTTTCTTTCTTTCTTTCTTGTTCCTTTGTTCCTTTCTTCCTCCTTCTCTTCCTTTCTTCCTTTCTTCCTTTCTTTCTTTTTCTTTATTTCATTTTTTTTCCTTTCTCTTGTTGTCCACATCATCAAATGCACCATTTCCAGTTTATTGCTATGTACGTCTTATCAGATCTTCTGATTCTTTAAATTAGATCTTACCTCTTTGGAGGCTCTGCCTGTTCCTACATTTTCGCTACAGAAATGAGTGAGAGGTTTCCCGTCTAATAGATTGATATCAGCAGTTGCAGGGGAAGTCTTTGATAAAATATTCCATAACATACAGGAACAGAAACTGACATGATGATTCACACAATTTATGTAAAAATAAGTTATTCTGGTTTTATTTATCAAGAGGAAGTAATATCCTTAATTCCCCATTTCTTTTACATTTAACCAGATTCTGGAAAGCAGGGAAGCAACAGGTGAACTGCAGATCACATGACTGCAAGGCAATTAACATAGTATAAGAATGGATACTGATTCACTATGCACCCAAGTGTCTTTTGATGTTAGCCCCTTGTCTTTCTCCAAGTTATCTAATTATAGTTTCCTTGTGAATTTTTAAGGTGATGATTTTATCTGGCAGGCAGGACTACTGTATTTTTTTGAGTTTAAGATGCACCTTTTTCCCCTCAAAAAAGAGGCTGAAAATCTGGATGTGTCTTATAGACTGAATACAGCATTTTTTGCCTCCCAAAATCCTGCGCCTTCACCAAAATGGCCGTGCATAGCTTTTAGGAGGCTTTCAGAGAGCTCCTGGGGGCTGGGGAGGGCATAAATGAGCAAAAAATGCCCCCTAAGCCCTCCTAAAGGCTATCCATGCCCCTTTTTTTGACAAAAAAATGTGGCCATTTTCACAAAAAACACGCCATTTTTTGCTCATTTTGTGCACCCTCAGGAGCAATGTACAAGCCCCCTAAAGGCTATTCATGCCCTTCTTTTGAAAAAAAATGGGCCCATTTTCGCAAAACATGGGCCGTTTTTGGGAGGTTTGCAGAGTGCAATTTTTTTTAAATTTGCCTTTTCAAAATCTTGATGCGTCTTATACTCTGGTGCAGCTTAAACTCTGAAAAATATGGTAGCTACCAATCCATTATAATGCCATTCAATCAGCTTTGAATAGTATTTGTTTACTCTATAGTTTATTTTCCTTGTATGGACTACATTTGTTGGTTTTTGCAAATTAGAACATTTTAAAAATACCTAATTTTGGTGTATATCATACCTATTTAGGTATTTTTACAACTATCATTCCACAGAGGTTTGACATGAGCAAAATGTCCTTCCGTTTAATGGAGATATGCAACAAGTAAATGAAACTGGTGAAAACAGTGTTCTGTCTTGCACAAATGGAAAGTTCTTTGCACAATTCTTTGATGCATACTGTAACTTTTTAAATTCTAGCAGTATTTTGAAATCAGCACAGATGGCATTTGTCCCTAAATCAGAACTGTTTGCTCCAATGTAAATACTGGTAGTAAGATCTGTAGTAGTTTTTGGGAATGAATAGGCTTAATCTCCATACATATTTTGAAAATCCAAGATATTTTTGCTTCAAAATTCCCATTCTTAAAATGTATATACACAATCTTTACACAATTATATACTTAATACAATATGTTGCTTGAAGATGATTTTAATCAACAGGAGGACAAGGAAGTATATCTCTACCACAATACTTTGGATAGGATGGTTGAAAGGATACAATAACATAGTGAAATGTTTTTTTATAGGAAAAAATGTGTAAATTTATAATGGCAAAAAATCAAATCAGGTGGCACCTTTCCAATTATCACATTTTATCAAAAGGCAGAAGCTTTGGTGCAAAGTTAAGATCACAGTAATTTTCCTCAAGATGATCTGAAAAGAAAATATTCCCAGAGAAATATGTATCCCCAAAGAAAAAGAGGAAAATGGTATCTTAAAACATAATGTCCATTTTAAGTAATGTTATCAGCAAAGGTTGATTGCTGCTGGTTTGGCCCAGTTTGGCCGAGCCAGTAGTAGCAGCAACGGGAGGCTCCGCCCTCCCGGATGCTTCTGCACATGAGCAGAAGCATTGCGGCCATGATTGTGTGCAGGAATGTGCCCAAACCAGTAGTAAAAAAATTAGCAACACAACTCTGGTTATGAGAGATAATGGGGGAGGTTTTACTACAGTAAGCCTATACCTTAAACATGACATGTAAGCATTTTTTAAATTTGCTTAAATTAAATAACTCTTTCTTTACGGTTTTTTTTAAACCATGAAAGGAGAGGTACTTCTGCGAGATAACACCTACTGGCAGGTGAGAGTCCCAAAAAAAAGTCAAGATTGTAATTTTACCCATTCAGTCCCTGATTTTCATCTTGAATTTTAGCCTTCCTGTAGATAGCCCGGTACTCAGGGTGGTTTATCCATCGAGTTTACCAACTCAGTTCTAAGATCACCTGTCTCCCCACCCAGAATTGTATCTGATACATAAATATCCCCCTTCCGTTTTCTTTGGTAATTCAGATACTAACCTTCTCCTATCCCATAACATCAGTAAAACAGATTGGTGCTTTGCTGACTACATCAACAGAAACATTCATCTTGATCCATATTTGAAAATTTTGGGTTAAGAGAGCTGATTAGGGCAGAATGAGAGTTTCATGCAGTCTATTTTTGATAAGGATTTACAAGAATTCTTAATAAAATAATAAATCTGCAATGTTTGAGAAAGCAAAACCAGTGTACTTATTTTTCTTGATTTCTAATGTGACATTTTAAGATTTAAGATAATTTCACAATTTCAGAATTTATTTTGTTATATAAACCTGTATATGTATATATAACAGCACTGCCATAGTAGCATAACTTCAAATTAGAGACAAAGAAACATGGAAAATTCAATCATAAACACAATATAAAAGTTTTTGAATAATGTATTTTTTTTTAGTTCTTGGCATATAATTTTTGGAGAAAGCTTTATATAGGTACTTTAATATGATGAAATGTATATTAAATAGTTTTACTCTGCCTTGAATTCCAAATGTTTTTCCCTTATTCATTACAAACAACTTAAAGAGCCAGCAGTGTGCAGCAGCTGTCAAAAATTTCAACACAGTTCTAGGCTGTAGGACCAGAGGGATAGAATCAAGATCACGTGAAGTGTTAATACCACTTTATAATGCCTTAGTAAGGCCACACTTGAAATACGGCATTCAGTTTTGTTCACCACGATGTAGAAAAGATGTGGAGACTCTAGAAAGAATGCAGAGAAGAGCAACAAAGATGATTAGGGGAGTGGAGACTACAACATATGAAGAACGGTTGCAGGAACTCGGTATGTCTAGTTTAATGAAAAGAAGTACTAGAGGATACATGATAGCAGTTTTCCAATATCTCAGGGGTTGCCACAAAGAAGAGGGAGTCAAACTATTCTCCAAGGCACCTGAGGGTAGAACAAGAAGCAATAGGTGGAAACTAATCAAGGAGAGAAGCATCTTAGAACTGAGAAGAAATTTCCTGACAGTTAGAACAATTAATTAGTAGAACAGCTTGCTTCCAGAAGTTGTGAATGCCCCAACACTGGAAGTCTTTAAGAAGATGTTGGATAGCCATTTCTCTGGAACAGTATAGGGTTTCCTGCCTAGGCAGCGGGTTGGACTAGAAGACCTCCAAGGTCCCTTCCAACTCTGCTGTTGTATTGTATTATAAAGAAGTATACTTTGGAATTTGTAAATTTGAAGTCTTTATGAAAATGATGAAAGTCATGAGAATTGTAGCATAAGTAATAGACAGATGGATGTGAGCAGAAGAATGGGGAAAGAGCAAACATTCCTGTCTACCAGATTTAACATGAAAACTTCAGTGTTGTACTAAGACAATTTCTTGTCGGCTATTTGTGGAGCAGCCAAAGATGATTTTCAATTCCCAGTTATTATTCCAGTTGTTATTTTGTTAACTACCGAGTTATGAATTCCTCACTTTAATAATGCTGGTTAAATAAATTTCATCTAGGTTTTTGGCACATAGTGGTGTTAACTTAGGGAGTTTTTCATTTTGGCTATAGTTGAAGAAACTTCTGAAGAACATACAGCTCCCTGCCCAAAAAAACCACCCTACACACAGTCCCCATTTATAACTTTCTACCATTAATTAATTTCAAGTTGTTAGAGTCACTATCTGATGTCATTTCTTCCACTTTATGCCTTCATCTCATTTTATTCCTAATAAAGACAGGTTTTTTTAAAAAAATACTTTTCTACAAGATTTATTTCAGAAAAGCATTATTTGTTTATTTTATTTGCATCTCACCTTTATTATTTTTACACATAGCTCAATGTGGTGAACATATCAAACATGACTTCTTCCTCCTATTTTCCATACTACAACAACCCAGTGTGGTGGATTGGACTGAAAGAGAGTGATTGACCCAGTCAACTGGGAAGAAGAAAGAGAAAGAAAAAATAAGGGAAAAGGGAAAAGGAAAAAGAAGAAGGAAGAGACTGAGATTGGACAGCCTAATATGGTATAGGGTTTCCTGCTAGAGCAGGGGAGAAGAAGAAGAAGAAGAAGAAGAAGAAGAAGAAGAAGAAGAAGAAGAAGAAGAAGAAGAAGAAGAAGAAGAAGAAGAAGAAGAAGAAGAAGAGGAAGAAGAAGAAGAAGAAGAAGTAGTAGTAGTAGTAGTAGTAGTAGTAGTAGTAGTAGTAGTAGTAGTAATTGGCTAGCCTAAGTACTGCCAAGAAAGAATGCTACACAGATCAAAGTAAAAGAAATGGAATTAGGCAAAGCTACTTCAGTCTTATTGAATATTACTATTAGTATTATCAGAGTTTTGTCTGAATATGCACAAGGGAAGTACTCAAAGCCACTTAGATGGTATAAGCATTTGGCATAATCACTGAGTGTACAGATGAAGACACTGCTCACACAAACATGTTGGCTGTGTGTTTGGAAAAAAATTGAATAGTTTGAGCCTGTAATAAAATTAAATGTGCACCCTTGTTTACAAGCACAGGCTGCTCTTGACATACTGCCGAAACCATGTCACAGCTGAATGAGTCCCTAATACAGGCCTGTTTTGTTAAATAGCTAAGGAATCAAATACCCTACTGAACAGGGTGATTGGAATTTTCATTTCATAAAAGTAAATGGGAAAATGATGGGTAAATGAGTGTTCCAGGGGGAAGGATTCCACTTTGTTCCAAACTCAATGAAGGCAATCTGATACAACCATCCCCTGAAGACATAAAGTATACTACAGCATTTGGGGCGGGGGGGGAGGGGATGAAGACTCTTCTGATGTTTATGTGTTGTGTTTCTTCTTAGATCCTATTTACAAATCATATACATAATTCATTACTGAATTATCAATGTGGTAGAGGTGAGCAATGCATTTCCCTTTAATCTGTCTTCTTTTCAGAGGTGTATGGATTGAATCCTGGTATTTAAAGGTAGAATAAATGAATGTCTCAGGGCCACAGAGATCTCTACTTGAGCCAAGGTGGCACAGTGGTTAAATGCAGCACTGCAGGCTACTGCTAGATCAGCAGGTCAGCGGTTCAAATCTCACCGGCTCAGGGTTGACTCAGCCTTCCATCCTTCCGAGGTGGGTAAAATGAGGACCCAGATTGTTGGGGGCAATATGCTGACTCTCTGTAAACCGCTTAGAGAGGCCTGAAAGGCCTATGAAGCGGTATATAAGTCCACTGCTATTGCTATTGCTATTGCTACTGTCAAATTATCTTTTACATTCAGACACATATCTTTTTTTCATCAAGACTCTTTGAAGTGCAAAATAATTGGGAGATTGCGAGGGGTGTTAGTCTAAATTCTTTGCTATCTCAGAGAATTTATCAACAATCAGCCCACTTTCCAACTTCTCTAAATCCTACAATGCCCCTGGATTAGTATTACTCATGAGCACTATGGTAATGTTAGCACCATTCCATAAAGATTGACACTAGGGGAGGAAAATTGCTTGATGTTCTAGAGTAATATAATTTCAATTCAAGGCACTATAGCAAATTTCAAGTATTCTTTCAATCTTTCAGGAACTCACAGGAGATTTTTGGCATTTCCAAAGATCAACTATTAATGTAAAGTAGAACCAAGAAAAGCCCTAATCCTGACCCATCGTGAATAGAATGCTTCCACTTTTGATGGGCAACAGTTTGCCAGAGTGTCTGCCAATGAATGCTTCTTTTAATTCTTATAAACTCTTTCTCATGATATGGCATCGGTGATAACAACTCACCATCTTCTTTCCTTCTACAGTCTTCACTTTCCCCAAGCATCAGGAACTTCTTCACTTGAGCATTATAATTCCAAAATAGTGAGTCTTTAACTTCATTATCAGAGCTTTCAGTGAGAAATCTGAAATTTATTTCATTTACTTTGAAAATGAACGTCCTTGTGGACCAAGGTATTTTCAACATCTTTCTTTACAAAGGATTCGGTTTTTTTTTGTCTTTCTAATGATCCAACTTTCACATTCATACATTATGATGTGAAGATAGTATGTATTTTGTTGAGGGGGGCTTTCACATTGAATACATTGCCTAGATCTGTCGTACTGTGTCTCCTAAGAAGATCTTTACTTCGTAGATATAGTTACACACCAATAGATTATGAATCCTGTAACATTCGTATATAGTCTATTAATACTTCCATTGCTTCTTCATGTGCATGCATTGGGTTGTCACCTGCAATTGACATAATCATGAACATCAGGCCAGTTTTTGCATTTTCATCTTTCACTTTCAACAATATTTTTTTTAAACCTTTCTCATTTCTGGCAGCAAAGGAGTATCATCAATATATCTGAGGCTCTGCTTCCATTAGATTTAATTGCAATTTCACTATCAGCATTTTTCATTATATGTTTTGCATGGAACTCTCTTGCTTTTGTATTATTCATTGGCTGTTGGCAATCTAATCCTGGGGGCCTTTTCAGAAACAACCAGTATCTCTGATGTTTTCATTGTATGCATTGTTGAAGCCTGGACTGCAGAATCATGAGCACAATCTGACTATAAGTGAAATTGTTCAGTAGTTTGAGCATTCTTTAGTACTGTTTTTTTTTATTGGAATATACAGTACATTTATCTTTTCCAGTGCACTGGCCAGTGCTGTTTTCTCCATATCTGTTTACCCAACTGTGCATGGCACTTTAATTGCCTCATCTTTCAAGACCTTAACCAGTTCAGCATGTATTTCATTATCTCTGGGAACTGTTGTTGGTAATATTTTGTGTAACCCAATAAAGTTTACTTTTAGAAGATCAGTCTCTTGTTTGCTTAACATTCCTAGGGACTTCTAGCTGATTTTATCTTTTCTATAATTCTTCCGCATATTCATACCATGTCTTACTCTTTTCATTAGATATTTGTCACCTTTATATTTTATCTATTTTTAAATAGAATTTGAATTGTAATCTCAAAGACTCTTTGGTTAACATAAAAAAAACATTTAAAATCCTTATATAAAATCAGTAACTTCAGAAGGTCCCAACCCACCCCAAAGATTCTCTGGAAGATTTAGTTTTGCCCTGCTCCAGGTTATCAGGGTCAGCACTAACCTGGCCTCAAGGGGAAAGGTCTTAAAACAAATGCACTGAAGGCCTCAGACTCTCAAAGTCACCAAGATATGGAACCACTGATAAAGCTTCATAAAATAAAATTAGCACTTGGGACTTATTAACAGCCCATACAGAGTCTACAATACTGGTATTATATAGCTATGTATATCTTATTCACTAGTAAGCTGGCCACTACATTCTGATTTATCTGCAATTTCCAAATGCTCTTCAAGGGGAGGACAATAGAAAGTATATTGCAGTAGTCCAGTTAATTCTTGTTGCTCTTTTGTGGGATCTGGCATTTAGTGAAACAAATCCTCTGTTGTTGCTACTTTTTTCTGGCTGAACTATTTTCAATCTATCAATATATTAAATATCTCTATTTTTTTCTTTTTTTACAAATCTATCCCTTCTTTTGCCTTTTATTGTGCAGAATATTTTTGATTACTTGATCTTCAAATAAATTACAATTTTTAATATACAATTCTTTAAATACCCTATCAAATCTCACCCATTCAATATGTTCTTTACTTTTATCACACATTTATAAGGAATATAGATAAGACTGTACTTTGTTCATTTAATGACTTTTTGGTTCTTTAGTTTAAATTGGAATTTTTCAAGAAGAAAATCATAATTTTAAACTGCAAACTGTACCCTTATTTTATTCTGGTTGACTGAATTGAACTTTTGGATCTTTGCCTGCCATATATGCAGTCAGTTTGGTTTTGATATTCTGTGTCCAGTGATGTCAGTTTCTTGAAAGATATTTTCAAATACATATATTTTTCTGCCTTCTCTACATTCCATTCTTATGGGAAGTAACAGCCAGGTAGAATTTTAAGTAAGGAAAAATCCTACCGAGGAATCTATCTATCGTGGCTCATTCCTCTTAGCTGTGGAATCGGCCATGATAGTTGTGGGTCTTCATATAACATATTTTGTCTTTATTCCATATGTACAATGATGTCATGACAGTTAAAGCATCATTATGATTCCATAGAAGTTTGTCCATGTGTATGATTGGGAGTTTTAAAGGCTGCTGCCTAAATAATCATATGTCAGACTAAATAAACTATAATGCTCATCTCCCTGTTCATTTAATCAGTTACTATGCTGAAAATTAGAGTGCTTAAATAGGCTAAAAGCCACAATTACAAGGCTATTTAATAAGTTTAGATTAATATATCCATCATTAGCTGTCAGTAAAACATGTTCATTAGGATTGAATCGTATTAGAACATCATGTCATGTTGCTTGAACTAGCTGCCCACATTTTAGCTTAGCTTTGCTGTCTCTCCATACAAACATAAATACTATTTTATCTTTCAGGCAAATTTGCATCTCTTTGTTTTACCAGGTGTCTAGGAAGAAGAAGATAATTGCAAAGACCGAGAATAAGAAAAAGTTCTATTTAAAAAATTTAGCTCAGTATTGAACTCCCTGAACAACAAATACATAAATTAAATCATTTCTGCCTATCAGAATATTGCAAGTGCTTCTTAGTTCGTGATTCACAAGCAGTAATATGTTGGTTTGCAAGGTTAACTCTAGAATTTAGCTTGCAGATAATAGTGTGAGCATGCTTACTGAAAAAACCTGGACTTTTGAGGAGGAGCCAATGTCACAACGATATGGTCATGCAGTCTCAATGCTCTGAGACAGTAGCCAATACTTTTGCCACTGGGTGGTCCAAACGGACCTAAACCGTCCCGAAGAGATGGTGAACAGGAAGAATACGTCTTGCTGATCTCGGAGATATCGCAAAATCTCTGAAAGAAGCAAGATAAGTTCTTCAAGCCAGCGACAAAAAATCCAGGCAAGGCTGATGAAGTCAGGGCGGCTCCAAAACAGAAGGATACAGAAAGTGAAAGTGTTTCTAGCTGGTGATGAACTTTTACTGTTTTTAAAAAGAGACTGCCTATAAAAACTTAAAAATTAATTTAAATTGAAGAATAGAAGAGTCAAGCAGCGGAATTAAATTTGGAATGGTTTTGGACAGTGGTTATCTTACTTTTTAAATGCTATCTTCATGGATGGAATTTATGCAAGCCTTTTGAAATGAATGGATTAAGTTTTCTTCTTCTACCTTTTCTTTTATTGTTCTCTGTAATCTATAGACTAAAGTTTTCCTCTTTCATTGCTGTGGGTATTTTTCTAATTCATTTAAAGATTGGACTTCTTTTTCTAACTTGAAATACAAAAAGGATACAAAAGGAAACTTTTTAACAGTGTTACCACTGCTCGGAGGCTGGGATGTTTTTGTTCCTTCACGGATTGTTTTGATTTGGCACCACAAGGTTTTACTGCTTGGCTACAGAGAGTGATAAGAAGGGAAAGACACAGATGTCCCTTTGAAGTGGAAACAACATTCTTTGTGAATCTATGCTTTAATCTTATTAACCTTCCAAGCTAGAGCAGCTGTGTTTGTTAGAATCACACAACTTCAAAAGAAAATAAAAGTCTCAAATTTGCATAAGATACTTTCAGAAATACAGAACTTATCAAATATATATGAAAGAATAGAGGAAAAACTGGAATACTTAGTGTACATAACAATAAAATATGATGAAAAAATTGAGGACGGGGTGATTGAAATGCAAAAAACCATAGTGGAAAATGAATATAAAGAGATTAAACCTTGTGATATTGATGGTAATTGGTTTGTTCCTGAAAATGAAAAGAATGAAATACTAAAAGAGGAAGTAAATGGAGAGGAAATCTATTCCAGAGGGCAGGATATAGAAGAAGAAAAAATTAAAGAATCTATGGACTTAAAGAAAGAAATTCTATTAGCAAAAATATTGATAACACTGCTGACAATCAAAGACAAGCTGAATAAGGAAACAGAAAGAGGGCATCAAGATTATATGAGAGATCTTACAAGCAAGGAGTTGCTAAGAGAAGTCCATACAAAGCTGATCAAAAAGATGATTAGAGGATTGGTACCACAAATGGCAGAAGATATGAGATTGTTTTGTTATTGGAAAGATATAGGTCGATAGATGGAAGAATATAATTTAAAACTAGTTAAACTTAGTTAAATTTATTGATAATAGATATAGCTTAAATAAATAACTGATAACGTTACTAATGTATACAATGTGTGGTGTTATGATGAGTATAATTGGATGTGAATATTGAATGGTACCCATGTACCACTCCTGACATAACAATAGTTGAAAAGAAAAAAAGTATGGTTCATTGACATTGCAATACCTAGAGATGCATGAATTGAAGATAAACAGCAAGAAAAAATCACAAAGTACCAGGACTTGCAAATTGAAGTTGAGCAACTGTGGAAAAAGAAATTGTGTGTTGTCCTGATTGTAATTGAAGCCCTTGGAGCAATACCTAAAGGGCTACCTTGCTATTTGGAAAATTTAAATTTATCAGACTTGAACATTCTGATTCTACAAAAAACCACCCTACCTGGAACAGCTTATATCCTCCGACGTTACCTTAACCATTCCTAGGTCCTTGGTTAGGACTCGAGCTGTTGAGCTACCAACCTGCCCCAAAGACTGTGAATTTCACCAAAGATTAACCACATAATAATAATAATAAAAAGAACTAAGTTAGATACAGTTAAAGTTTTGATTATTAGGGGGAGAATGTTATGTTACAGGATATAGTCAAATAAAGGAGGGATAAGAGTAACAATGCATATATAGATATGGATATAACATAAGGAAACTGGATGTAAATTTTAAACAGTGATTTGGAAAGGAGGATTAGAAAACTTTATTATTAAATATTATGGATTTTTAGCTAGAACAGGACATAAGGATTTAGTGTTAGTGAAGCATTTTAGAAATAGTAATTGAAAGGGCAGTATGTGGTTATGATTTAAATTTTGGTATATTTTATGATGAAGGACGCTTAAACAATTATAGTCAAATGAAAATGGAGATATAATGATGGTGACATGTATAAATATTTGAGTTAAATACTTAAGTTAATATGAACTATGTTTGTTGACAGAAGAGATGCATGAAAGTTTTTTGTAACCAACTGACACACTTTCTATAGCATGTAAAGAAGGATGCTATATTTGTTTTAAATTAAAATTTTAAAAAAATATATTTAAAAAATCCTGGACTTTGATTTTGTTTGTGGCATTCTGGCCAAGAAGTGTTAAAGTTGACCAGTGAATGTTGCATGTCATACAGATATCAACCTAATCTATGCCTTTTATATGTATATTATTAGGTAAAGGTAAAGGTTCCCCTTGCACATATGTGCTAGTCGTTCCTGACTCTAGGGGGTATTGCTCATCTCTGTTTCAAACCCGAAGAGTCAGTGGTGTCTGAAGATGTTTCCATGGTCATGTGGCCAGCATGCCTAAATGCTGAAGCTGCACAGAACACAGTTACCTTCCCACCAAAGTGGTCCCTATTTTTCTACTTGCATTTTTACATGCTTTCAAACTGCTAGGTTGGCAAAACTGGGACAAGTAACAGGAGCTCACTATGTCACATGGCACTAGGGATTCAAACTGCCGGACTGCTGACCTTTCTGATTGACAAGCTCAGCATCTTAGCCACTGAGCCACCCTGTCCTATTATATATTATTAAAAGTATTATAAATAAATCCTTTTTGAACCCAAAGCTATGGTGGGTAGTGGAAGTCAACATCTATGGTTTGTCTGATGAAATTGCAATTATATTTCCTCTTTTTTCTGACTTTTTTTTGGGGGGGGGGAGGGTCTTGAAAACAATTGCTTATATCTATATCAGGAAGCCTAGGTAAGAACAATACTGTAAGAAGGAATAAGCTTATGCAGTCATGTTAAGAAGCTGTTAGAGATATTCAACTATAAATAAATGTTCTAACATGAATCCTGCTATGGCTGCTTCAGGTAAACAGTCTTCTAGAATGTTTTGAAATTGTTGTGAATGTCCTAGAAGATAGAGAGGGTGTGCTTGGAAAAAAATGTGAAAGGAATGGAATGGTTATACATAACACCAAGGAGATATACAGAAGGTACTAATGTAAGAAGCAGCTGAAAGAATATGCAAATTAAGTGCACCAAAAGAACAAGTCAAACCATATTTCAGAGATGAGGACTCATCTGGGGATAATAAAAGCAAAGCTGATAAGCAGAAACTTTTTCGTACGGTGTTTTTGGAATTAACTCTGAAAAGCTTTATGAAGGGCTGTATCAAGTCTGGGGGAAATTTTAATTTAATTAAATACAAGGAGAGTCACTGAATTCAGCATGGTTGCCAAAATGCCATGCATTGTTAGATGTGTAGGTCCCTAAGGGAGTGGGAGAGCTAGTGATAAAATGACATCATGAGTGGAAAATCAGATGCGGGAATGCAAGGACATAAAGGTCATTATGTTAGTTTGCGCATGTCATCGTTTTTATGTAATCTGGGTTTGCTGCAGACACTTATGAATAGTTGCCTAAGAACAGGAAGACAAATCTTTGCTGAAGACAAAGGGAATGGAAGGCTTTTTTTAACAGGAAAAAAAGGAAAAAGGAGCAATTGAACTGATAGTTCAAAATGTCATATGTGTTCTGTTGCTGGATGCTAATTTGACATCAGGGAAATAAACCATCAAAATAACTAAGAGGTATGTGTTTAAGTGGGTCACTGTTTTGTCAGGATTCTAGATAGAGTTTTAAGCAGGACTCTCTGGGATACTGGCCTTTATGAAGTAGATGGTATGAATGAAAAGATCAAAGTCGCAAAACAATGCTACCATAAAAAAACTGTTCAGACTGTGGCATAGTTGCCAATTTAATGGAATGCAATATCACAAGAGAAAGGAGATTTAGCAGGAAGCCTGAATATAGATGCTTGCAATATGAAATTTAAATGTATATGACTTGTAAAGGCAAAAGGAATCAAGCTTATTTTTCTCAAGCATGAAAGAAGAGACATACCACCTCATAGATATTTTTCACAAAGAGATGAGTAAGAAAACAGGTATCTGGAACTTCAACAGCTATGCCTTCATTTAACCTTGTTGGTAATGAGTATATTGTAGAAATCAGAAATATATTATAGATAAGGCTTCATATTCTGTATTCAAATAATGATGCAGAAGTGAATGATGCAGCAATGTATTTCAACAAGAGTATACTGAACACAATACAACATGAGCATCCAGAGGGAAATAAAGGAAGCAAATTACAACATAAAGAAAAGGTGCAGCATTGCCGGATGAAGCATGTTCTTAGTGGAGATGTAAGATAGACAGGATGCAGGATATCAAGCAAGTTCTGAGGAGATGCAATCATTATTGCCATCTAGCTGCAAAATGTTATCAAATAAAACCACAGGAATAGCATCATATGAATTATGGCTCAGGAACCAACCAGTATGTCTTATATCAGTGATATAATAGCAATAGCACAGCTCTTAGTGTTATATACCACTTCAAAGTGCTTTAACAGTCCTCTTTAAGCAGTTTACAGAGTCGGCATGTTGCCCCCAACAATCTGGATATTCATTTTACTGATCTTGGAAGGATCATAGGCTGACTTGAGCTGGGAAGTATCAAACCACCAAACTGCTGGCAACTGGCAAGAAGCAGAATTAACCTGCAGTACTGCATTCTAACCACTGTGCCACCACAGCTCTATACAATAATCTATTACATGCAGCGTATGTAGAATTTATAAAGAGTTGCAGAGAATCCAGAAGTATTGTTTGTTGAAGATGTTCAAAGCTGTTAAAAATTAAGTATTAATTGTAGCCACAGAAATGATCCAGGGTGCATTGTAGCATGCTTTGATGAGAAGAAGAAATCAAAGCATCGGTTGGGCTACACATCCACATAGGCATTCTAGCAGAGCCAGAAGCTTTTAGCCAATCAGTGAATGGGAATGAAAAGGGAGGAAAAAACTGAAATTGTGGTGAGGTTGTTCACAAGGCTGAACAAGGTATTCCACTCAAAAAATTATCCTACTAGACGAACAAAATGAGCATGATCTCAGATGTTGAAGGAATACTAGTTAGTGAAGAGATAATGCAAAGAAAGAGATTGAAATCTTATATAAGAACTCTATATGCATACTCACAGCATTCACAAAGAAAGCTGTAAGGTGAAAATGTATCTTTGCAAAACAGGCATGATGAGCAAGGGGCCATCCAGCACCATGTTTATTCCTTAAAATGTTGATGATTATATTGCTCCATAAAGATGTATCTCAGTGTCAGAACAGCAAGAAGCATGTAGATCACTTAGATGTGAAGCTTCTCCATATGCAGCACATTTAAATGTCAGACTACAAGAAGCAGTTATTGTCACACTAATGGGATATGTATATATGCAAATTACACTGAAGACATAGCATTAGTGGCATCTATTCTTCTATGAAGGTGGGAACAATCAGTTGGGCTAGCCAAAATCTGTCAGCTGTTATAATTTCATTCAGAAAGGCAGAATATGTCTCAGTGGTACAGGTACACTAGCAGATTGCTTATCTAATCTTGAAACTGGTGAGCCAGTCAATTCCATATGGTCTGTTTCCTTCTTTCTCTCCATTTTCCTCATCATGAAAATAGAAAGTTCAGATAAGTTATATTTTTATCACTGCAGCTAATGTTTGGACTTATATAAATATAGATATCCTTAATGAATTGGTTCTGCTAAATAGAGATTGCAGTGAACCAACTGAACAATTTCAGACAATGGTACTTCAGAGATTTAGTTACATAAAGGATCTCTAGTCCCATGATTTATTCGTAAAAAGATTAAGCTCCATATTTTATCATGCTATCCCAGACTTATTCTCTTTGTGACAGTCTCAGCAGGAATGATGAAACCTCTTATACTAACAGCATAGAGAATTCCAATATTAATCCAATAAGTGAAACTGTCTTACCGAGCAATAGATTTGGCGTACAATGATGTTAATATTCTTTATTATTCTGGAATCTTTACTAGTCAATCAGATTTAAGTAGAAAGGAAGAAGGTACTCAAGAAGAGGTCATGATGACATGTGACTAATTACTCAAACATCTCATATTTTAGCTCCAAAGTAGGGAGGAAAAGGAATTTTGATGGTGTTAGTCATAATATCAACAACCAGAACTCCATTTTGTTTTTTTCCTTTGCAAAATTTACCCAAACAGCTTTAATATCTACCTTTTTTGTGATCAGAGTTTGAATGTTGGATTGTTGCATTATGTTTGTGTCTTGCAGTCCTTCTTCTTGGTCTTCACCAACATGTTCCTTACATTGGGATACTTTTTTCGGTAGAAATTAGGTTGGTAACAAAAAAATCCTCACACAATGCCAAGTAAAAATGAGTTTCAAATGGTGAAGCATCTATTATAGATTCCTTTGTCTCCCCAAACTAACTTAAACAGGATTCTTCACAATATGTTTTGACTTCTTCCAACAATTTGCCATGTTTTCCCTGCCAGAAGCTTCTTCAGTTTTGGCCAGGATGCTGGAAGATAGATCTCTAAGTGCAAAGAAAGTGACATGTTGAGAGATTAGACTAGAGAGGAATCAATCAATTGGCATAGCACTTAGATTTCAGAATACATTTAACCCTCCTGGATTTATAACTGCAAAGAAGCTTTTGAATTACATGGAAAAAGCCATCAAATATGCAGCTGGCATTCTGAGCTCAAATGCTCCCAATTTCAACTTTTACATATTAATTTTTAAGGTAATGTGAGGCAACCTTGGCTGCCATCCCATGGCATAATTCAAGATCTAGTGAAAAACTTACCATTCATAACTTAGCTATTTTGGTAGGTAAGGTGATATATAAAAATGCTGGGGGAAATGAAAACCATGATAGTGACCACTGATAGTCTCCTGCTAGTTTTTGCATGTTTGTTCATTTTTCTTTTATAATTTTTTCTCTTCTATGTCCTTATTATTGATATCCAATTCAGTCTCCTCTGCTAATGAAAACTGAAGACTAGCTTCCAGATTTATTGCAGAAAACAAATATGCTGTGCTTCCTTCTGTATATCTTTTATTAAGCACACATTGTTTTAAAATAACTGGATTTACCCCAGTGATCAATGGTTAGGTTATATTTGTCTCTATCAAAGAAGAAATATATATAGCGATAACCATACCCAGGATGCAATGAGAATGAGTGAAATAAGGGGGAAAAACAATATTTGGAAATAAGTTCCATACATTTAACTTGTTAATCTTGGCTAATTTTGAGACTATGCAGGGCCTCAGCTAATTAATGACTGGGTAGAAGAACACCAGGAAAACTAAGGAGAATAGGCTAGAAAGAATGAATGGCTTATTTGTATTTTTTTTTTCAAAATAATCCACATGAATAAGTTAAAGTGGTCATCAGGAGTTGAGCTGTATTTGAGGGAGTCTTTTAAGGAACCTTTTGCTTAAAGCACAGAGGATATGGAAAGATAACCCAGGGTTAATTTATGGGTCAAAAGGACAATCACAATGCTTTAAATGGAAACATTCAAGGAGTATTTTTAAAAATGACCAATTCCAATGGGTATATTAGACACTATGATTTGGCAAAGGAATTACTAAAGAATAAACTCAGAAAAGTTGTTGCCCATGCAAACTTCTTGGGAACTTTCCAATACTTTTTGCCTTTGAAATTCCTGAGACATACCATTGGAAGCTGGAATAGGGAAATGTAAAAGAGGTTCATAACAATCTCCCACCCCTGTGTTAAAAGATAATCATCACCACTCATTGCTTCAATAAATCATATCTCTTAACAAAGATAGCATCCATAATAAATGCCATTACTTGTTTCTGGATTAGGGAAAGGCAATGTGCAAATCAAACATTGGCCAAAAGCCAGAAAAGTTAGATGACCTAGTCCCTGCCTTCAGCATTCAATACATATAAAGAATGTTAGTCAAAAACTGTAAGGGGCTTCTGGTTCAAAAATATATTGACTGCTTACATGTCTTTCTAATAATACCAGCTTCATTCTTTAATGGCCGGGATGGGCTAGATAGCAGAATGTGTGGATCAAAAAACTGTAAGCTTTTTGTAAAAAATTCAGAAGATAAAAAACAAGAAGATTAATAAAAAGCAATTCTAGGGACTTGCATAGTCAGCAGCAGGATGTGATGCTCATGATAATTAGAGCAAATTCTAAAAGGATTCCTAAACTTGCTAGCAGTAGGAATAATTAACAGTAGTTCATTGACCAAGAGAGGAGCTGAGTTCCCCTTCACTAAAGGCTCAACAACTTTCTATCAGGGCAGTAAAATGGCATTTGCACTGAATGGAAAAACTAAATGGATCCATCCAATTCTGAGAGAAAATTATTTTAAGTGTATATCTAATCAAACTCTGATGGACTTTTGAATCTCATTTTATGTCACAAGTCATTTTTAACAGATGGAGATGAGTGGAAACTCATTTATCCAATTAATCTAGTGTGCAATAGAAATAATAAAAACATCATTCCACTGCTTTTCATATAAAAGATTTTGCTTTCTACTGAGTCATGTTTCTGTATTTTGTGTATTCTGGACTGCATGCCTGGAGTTTGGGTTTTATCATAATGTAAGTACCAATATGTTGGCCAAAAAATAGCACTGTGCCCAGTGGAACAATGAATCCAGATCCTCTTCAGAGTCTAATAATAACAGATGAATGGAGACATAAAATTATTCCAATATACCAAATGAATTTCCTGGAATGGATGAAAACAGCTGTATACTCCTAAGTATAATGATATTCCTCTCCCCCCTTTCTGCTCTGTCCCATTTTAGTAGAACAGTTGAATAACTAGATGCCACCTTCAATGTGCAGTATACACTGCCTATCATCTTGACAATGAATATGTTAACCACACAATGCAGGATCACCTTCCCAAGATATATAGAGCCTTCTGGAAAGGAATTTTCACATGAATACTCTCCCAAGTAAATCAAACTATTGAATTATTAATACCAAAGCACAGAAATTTTTCTAACCAGGGAGTTGAGCCAGACATTCATAATAGAGATATGATCCAGCCCTAGCAGACTCTACTAGCTCAGCATGCAGAGGAGAGTTTGCATGCTAAATACTAAAAAAAAAAGAACCAAAACAAAACCACTTTCCATTGTGCAATATATTATGTTGGAAATAAAACTTGCCATCGTGTTTCTATGACATGTAGAAACTTTTAGTGTCGTGCAGCCTTCTCTTCTTGTGATTCAAGGAGAGATGTAATATGACAAAGGAGGTAGCAAGTGAAGATTATTAAACATGCAGAAGTATATTGCCATTGCCTTCTTCCAAAGTGCTTGACAACTTTGGAACTGCCAAGAGGTTTCCCCATCTCTTGTGCTACCCAGATTTCAGGACTGTTGCAGGCAAGCCACTTTCCTTCCATCTTTGCTTGGAGCTGGGCTGGCACAAAGGCTCTGGTATAATACCTGACTGATGTTTTCTAAGCCTTGCCATACTCCTTGTAATTGCAGATTCAGTGCTCTTATGAAGGAGTGATAGAGCTGTTTTGAATCCTAGGTGTAGCAACGTCTGAAGATCTCTGGCAGATCTCATCTTTTATTGGTTGTTCTTCTCCTTATCCATGCTGCATCTGTCTTCCTACCTTACAGTATTCAGGCTGGTTGAACACACCATTCCAAACATTTGCTTATACTTTCCTAACTTCATCTTATGACAATACTTGTTTGGAGGAAAAAGAATACAGGAAGAATCAGTCAAACATGTTCTTAACTTTAAGAAAAGAATAAAGACATCAAGAATTGCCAGCCTTGTTTCTGGCTAGACTTATACATTGGTAATTTAACCCAACCATCTGGCTGTATATTTCTTACCGTTGTGGTGGTAATAGTGGTGATTTTTCCCCCTCTCTTCCTGCAAGCAGGAACAAATCAGGAAAGTTGTGAAAGATCAGAAGTCATAGTTGTTACAACTCAAGTCCATCTCAAGTCCAATTTTTACCATGCTTTTCGTCTTTTCAAATGCTGAGGCTGTCAAAAATCAGGATCAGTTAATTTGCAGTTAAGTGATCAGCATAAACAGATTCCTGAGGGCCATTAGGAGTGTGCAGTTGTGTGTGTGTGTGTGTGTGTGTGTGTGTGTGTGTGTGTATGTGTGTGATGATAACTGAATAATAACATTGTTTTCAGTTATGGCAACATGGAGATTTGTGATGGCAGAAGGATTTCATGCATGTCTTCAAAATGGCATAGATATTTAAATTCAATATTACTTTAAAGAAAATTAAAATTTCCCAATCCCCTCATTTTCTAATTATTGTATTCAATTGACCCAACACCTAAGCAATAGCACATTATATGATCTAATCCTAATTTTAGGAAGTAAGAAACCAACTTGGAATTAAAGATGACAACATCGAGTGAATTTATAGCTGGCTTTTATTCTCTCCCCCTTTCCTCACTCACCTCCAAATATGTGTGTCTTGTAGTTCATTTTTATTTATTTTATATTATTTATCACATTTATATAGTCACCCATCACATGCAGTGATACTCTAATTATAAAGAAATATCAGTTGTGATAAACTGGAATACTTTTTAGGGTATTCAACTGTCAAGTGAGTTCAGTCACATCTCATCTTCATGCTGAATGAGATTTGAAAATGAGTCTACTGCATTATATCTGCTGTCAAAGCAAAAGATAGAAGCAGTTCCCTCAACAGGGATGGGGAGCACTGGAAGGAGGACATTCAATATCTGCCTAGCTACCCAAAGCATTTTTCATTCTGTGATGCAGAGAGCAGGGAAGGAAGAAGAGTTTAGATGCCAAAGAAACCTGTCTTTCTGGCCTACTGTAATGCATTCTAACACAGGGAGGGAAAACTATCCATTACATTTTTTAAAATTCACTAGTACCTCCCTCTCAAAGCCCACTCTCCTATATGGTGGTTTTAAGTGTTTGGAAATGATAGATAAATGACAAATAGATGATTAGATAAATAGATGACAGAGAGATAGAGAGATGTATAATTAGGTAAGATATGTTTTCTCTCATACTGTGTGTATATATATATATCACAATACGCACACACGAATATACATATATACATACATACATACATACATACATACATACATACATACATATGTTCTACCCATTATTTTTTTGCTTTCATAATCTCAGCAATGATATCGCATAATCTCATAAAAATTATAAAATATTCTGGCAGACTCATGAGATTGGGGATTTTTTTGAAAAATACATTTGAGATAGGAGAATTGTGAGGACAACATATGCCAGATAAACAAATGGATGGATGGATGGATGATAGATAGATAGATAAATAGATGGATGGATGGATGGAATGATGGGCGGACGGACGGACAGACAGACAGACAGACAGACATTGTATAATTATGTAGGATATTATATACCTGTACACAGAAGTTTAATTTTATTTGATTGATTACAGGGTTAGGGTTGACTAATTCCTCTTTCAACTCATAAAAATAATATTTTGGCTGCTAAATTTTATTTGGATTTGGAAAATTAAGAAAATCTGATTTTGCAGTTGACTGAGAAAGTTTTTTTTGTCTGTAGTTAACTGTGTTTTAATTTAAAGTATACTGCCTTGGGTATTCTCCTAAATTAAAAGGCAAAAATAAATTAAAAAAACTAAAACAAAATAGAAAAGGAAATGTGCACTTCTTATTAGATCTAGAGGCGTGGAAAATACAAAATGCATTGGAGCATCTTCATAAACAATTTACAGTATGCTAACATAAGCACTAATTTCCTTTCCCTTCCCATTCCCAGGTTTTGAATAGACAACCAATAACAAATAATTACACTCACACAAACATAACACAATTTTTCAGAGAATAGTCACTTTTGTGTACTGGAAATCAGGCGTGTGCGTTCTACTTCTGCTTTAGACCCAAAAGCATCTGGCTCATTCTCTCTCAGTTCTGGCAAGCAGGCAATGGCAAACCATTTCTGCAAATGTTGCTAAGAAAACTGCAGCAACTCATGCAAGTAGTTTCCAGGAAAAAGGTTTTTTCATAGTAAGAAGAGCTGAATAAGTGTTCAGTCTTCTCCATGTGGGGAAAAGAACCAAAGGAATTGACATGAGTTTTAAAAAGGGGGAAGTAAATAATTGATTCGAAGATAATATTCAAAACAATTCCTAACTCTAATGTTTTATAACTAAGTTAATATAATCATCATTTGGGTGATGATAATGTGGGATAATATACTTTCCCAATATTGGGGAAGGAAGGGATGGAAGGAGGGAGGGAGGAGGGAAGGAAGGAAGGAAGGAAGGAAGGAAGGAAGGAAGGAAGGAAGGAAGGAAGGAAGGAAGGAATCTCTGGATTTTTCTTAAGCACCATTTAGTTAAGATCTATGTATATTTCTTAATTAATATAACATTCATAAAGTAACAATTGAATATATCATGAAGAAGATGAAGTAAAAAACATAAAACAGAGAATATATGTATGCATAGTTATATATTCAACATCTGTCTACATGCCTATAGTCATCAAATATGTTAACTGTTTTTAATTACCCACAATATGTACCCCTTGGTTTTCACTTACAAAATCCCCTGTCTGTTGCCCTCATGTTTCTTGTCTTCTTGTATACAGAAGAGAAGAGAGAAGATATGGAGGGAACCCAGGCCCAAATTTTATTGAATTAAGTATGCTATAAATTCTATAGTCTAAACTCTGTCTGGATTCAGAACGAATGCCTTTAAACTCTGTCAGTGTGAACCATATACTCCTCAAAGCAATGGAAATTATCTGATTCATTGCTTTTGAAAAAGTATGGTTCATTTGTAATGTTGAGGAATTGAACTGAAACTAAAGAATTTCTGCAGCAGTGAAGTTGTACTGCCAACTTTGAAACATGATCATTAATCCTATAGCTATGCACAATTTAGATTCATGACAGGATTAAGAAGGGCTTCTGGATATAGATGTTTACTCAAGTGTAACCCTAATATTGCAAACCTGAACTTGAATCTGGAATCTATACATGATATATAGACACCATCTATTCATACAGTTTAATAATTTCTATGTGTCCCTATGTTGAGGCAAACACAGTGAGCAATGATTCCTCACATTATAAAATAGGATTTTATATATTATAAAATGGGAATAGTTACTTCAACAAAACTAGCTCCTTAACAAGGACCAATAATTAATTTATCTTCAGTCACATCTTTCACAAGATGTGAAAATACAACAGTACAGAACAGAAAAAAACTGTTCTGAAAGTTAGAGGAGGGCAAACCAATAATCATTTTAATTGGATTTATATTTTACACACACACACACACACACAGCATACTGGATAATATAAAAGTCAAAGAGTTCAGAAAATTAGGTTTCCACATGGTCACTGAAAGCTGAAGTGTTGATTGATTAAAATATTGGACCACAAAATTAAATTGGTTGATTCACAATGAAAAAGAAGAATTAAAAACCTGTAACTATATTTTAAAAATAAAAAATTAGATTAGGAAAAGGAGGACACTGAAAAGTGTTACTTACTTAGCCATTATGAAAACTTGGAAACATAGCTGAAATATATGGTCTATCTTCTAGTTCAAAAAATTCCCACTCCCCTTGCTGGACATATTTTAAACATTCTGACTTCTAAAGAATGGCTTCCATGGGGAAAAGAATGAATATTAATTCACAAAAATGCATCTCAGTCTTAAAATTCCAAACTCGAGAAGCCAAAATAGGAGCAACCATGACTAATAGATAGAATTGAGAAGCATAACTCTACCCTCAAACAAAATCTTATTCTTTCCTAAGTACAATTCTTGTCTGAAACCCAACAGTTACACACACGCTATCCCAAATGATTGTTGTCCCTCCCATCAGATTTTCCCCTGTGATGGAATGTTGTCCAGATTTCCAAGAGGGACGAAGTGCATTTCAGAGAAGCAAGTGAGAGCAAGTACAGTGAATATATCTATGGTGATTCTCAATCATCTGGGTCATAGTTATCCCAAAGGTGCTTTTTTCCAAAAGACAATTGTACTTTCTTTTTTCTTTTACTTTGAAGATATTTTGCTTCTCATCCAAGAAACTTCCTCAGTTCATGAAGTGAAGAAACTTCTTAGATGAGAAAAGCTTTCAAGAAAAATAAAGAAGGAAGTCCAGTTGCCTTTTGGGGGAAAAAAACCTTTTGCACAGGGTGGGTAATCTGTGTGGGAGAAAGAGAGTGATGATGAAAACACAACCATGACCTGAATGAGTGAGAATCTCCATTGACAGTGAAGATAGACCTTTCCTAGCAATTTTTAGAGTTTATGTTTAATGATGCAAATACCCTGTTTTAATTTGGCAAAATTTCTGTCTATAGATGAGCAAGAAAAGAAACTGTTTAGAAGAATATCAACATCTTTTTCTTGGTTTTTGGAGTCTGACATCCTGGCAATTTCCTACTTCCCCTTCAGATTTTCCTCATCAAGTTCCCCTATCTTCTTCCCTAATCCCCATCCTGTCTTTTGGCAGCAAATCCATTAATAGACCGAAGTCAAAATGTCTCACAGTAGAATCAGTAAAGAAAACTTTGGTCTCAAATCCAATTCGAGGTTTGAGATTAACAAAGTTCCTTCTTCTTCTTGCGCCATATCTGTCATTGGACATTGGCAATCATGTTGGCAATCCTATTTTTGTCAACAGCTGCATGAAAAAGTGATGCTGAGTTTTGTCCAAACCAGTCCCTTAGGTTTTGAAGCCACGATGTTCTTCTTCTGCCTGGACCTTGTTTGCCTTCAATTTTCCCCTGGAGGATTAAGTGAAGTATGCTGTATTTTTCTGCATCAGATGTCCAAAATATTCCAACTTTTGCTTTCCCAGGTGGCTTATTACCTTCTCATTTGTGATTTTGTCAACCCAGCTTATATGTAACAGCCGCCTGTAAATCCACATTTCAAATGCTTCTAGTTTCAAGTGTTTTTTTTTTTTGTTTTTTTTTTTGTGAAAGACCAACACTCTACTCTGTAGAGCAGGATAGAAAAATGTAACATCTGATAAGCCTGATTTTCAGTCTTAGGCTTATGTTGTGACTGCAAAAGATCTTTTTCATTTTGAAGAATGCTGTTCAAGCTTTTTCTATCCTTGTCCTTCACTGATCATGTCCCAGCTTTCATGTAAAAACCGAGGTACATGATCCTTTTAAATTTTTTCAGTGATATTCCTTCTGAATTCATCAGTGGTAAATTAGTGAGTTATTTGCTGATGACCACAATCTTGGTTTTTGAAGTGTTAAGCTTCAAGCCATATTTTTTAAAGTTCCTTACCAACAGCAAAAAAATTAAAGGGCAGAACAACTAGTCCTAGTCATGCAAAGAATTGAGAACAAACTCAGCAGATATTATTTCAGAATCTGAAAATTCTTAGGTAGGATTTATGGAGTTGAGATCTCAGCTACCACAAAGCTGGTATTGGCATTCTTATACTGTTTCATTGTCAATACAGCAAGCAATTTTCAATTCTCACCCACCCACAAATTTGTAGTTAATACAATGACTAAGTTATTTCCTACTTGAAATCAGCACTGTAAATTGAAATTACAGTTGGCCACTATCCAAGGCTTTAAATAATATTTTTTTAAATATGTACATGGCTACTTAATCGAAACACCAAAACATCAGAACAATTATTAAGATGAATTTTAGTCCTTAAAGCAGAGACTTTATTTGTCATGCCATCTCTTGCTGAAAAAGTGCACATAAAATGTGACTGTTTTGACATTTCCCTGGATGCAGAAGAAAGCTGAAGTGTTGACATTCAGCATTAGTCTCACCTGACTCAATATTTGATTTCTCATCTCTAAAATGGGGATACTGGTTTTGGAGGCTAACATGTTGTACTGGAGAAGCAAAAGCAGAATCCCATGGCAGGCTGAAGTCTAAATTTATTTTCATAAGAGTGTTCTTAAATTAAGTCCTTTTCTTTTGACAGCCTTGTGTTGAAACTAGAAGACAATAAAGAAGTTTGTATAATTAGACTGTCTATTAAAATTGCAATCTTATGCACACTTAACTTGGAATAAATACCACTGAATTCTATTAACTTTATTTCTGAAATGAAAAGCGTGGTAGGACTGATAACTGATCTTGTGGACAGAACAGTGGGTTTAATTTTAATATTTAATATTTACTATTTAATATTTAATATTTAATATTGTAGTGATGGGGAGAGTCCATACTGTATCAAATTCTAGTAAACCTTGAGGAATTTTGTAAATTAGTAACACCAGAAGGACCAGAGGAAGAAACAATTAACTATTTTCAACTTTCTGAACAATTCAGGCAGTTTTGCAAGCCCCTTTCATCATTTGCCACATGAAGGGAAGATGATTATGATAAAGTGATATATAATGCTTTGTATCCAAAGCACATTGTTAATCTTAAAACTAGTGTTAATCTGGTGACTCATAGTCCCAAATGTGCTTTTTTAAAAGGCAACTGGACTTTGTTTTTCCTTTAAGATGTTTCGCTTCTCATCCAAGAAGCTTCTTCCGTTCAATTAGAACTGAAGAAACTTCTTGGGTGAAAGCGAAACATCTTCAAGGGAAAACAAAGTCCAGTTGCCTTTTGAAAAAGCACCTTTGGTACAAACATGACCTTGATGACTGAAAATCTCCATAGACACTGATGACTCATAATAGCGCTGATTGAACAAAAGCAGACAAATTCTTCATAATCCTTCTTCTTTCTTCATTCTTGCAGCTTCATTCCCTGTTATAAGAAAAACGGATAACCCTTTTTCTGAATCTCTTTTTTAATCAGATCCTAAATGGCTTATATATTGGATACTCACAAACTGGCCTTTATGTTTTCCCAATGCCTAAACTTTTTCTTTCTAAATACAGTGAACAGAAACTGTAAATGTCTTTTTCTCTGTAGGATCACAGCAGCAGCAATCAAATCTTTGAGCAGTACCATGACTGCTCCAGGCCCTACACAGCAATATGAACAGTAGAAACCAGAATTCTGATGGACCAAAGTATCTATCATAGGTGATAAATGTTCCATGGCTAGAGTATGGCAACCTCACAGAACTCCTGAAGAAAAGAAAGCTGTACTTGCTATTTCTGCTGGCTTTTAGTAAGTTGCACCAATTAGAAAGAGTGATATGGATGTTCTCTTTTTCATTTTCATAGGAACTGAAAACAGTATTGATCAGGGACAATGATTCAAATCCAATTAAAGCTAGAAAGGCACTGTAAATTTGTACCCTTTACTTTTTTGTATCCAAACCAACTGTCGATAGCAATAGCACTTAGACTTATAGTCTTATAGGTTTCATAGTGCTTATATCTAAGAGGCTTACAGAGTCAGCACACTGCCCCCAAAATCTGGGTCCTCATTTTACTGACCTGGGAAGGATGGAAGACTGAGTCAACCTTGAGACATTCAGAATCAAACTCCTGGAATGAGCAGTGAGTTAACCTCCATTCTAACCACTGTGCCACAACAGCTCAGCCAAGAAGATAAAATGAAAGGTGACTCCATGGAGTCCCTATGAACAGAAAGTCATAATAGATTATTCTGGATTACTATAAAAATAAGATAAAATATGGATAACCATTGAATTTCTGACATCCCTCTTTTTACATATTTGCTAACTTGCAATATTTACCAGCCTATATTACCTGGTGTTCTTCAGAAAAAAAGCAGGGTGCAGACAAAATATATGAACTAATAAATAATGAAACCCTAGACATCCGTGTGGAGCCAAAGTCTGTTTTCCTTCAAACTGAGCCTGGATCAATGTCAGGAGTGCCCAGAGGAACCATCACGAGATTCAAGGGAAGTGGTGAGAGTGATGGGCCAACAGGCAGCCTGGCGAGAAGCTGTGTGGGAGTTGCAAGCCAAGCCTTGGGCCCAGTTACTTTATGAGAAAAGCTTTAAGTGTTGACTTGTTCCCAGCTCACAGACAGTGCACTGTACAAACACAGCAAAATAGAATCCTAATGTAACAATTTGTCACAGCAGGCAAGCCTAAATTATATGGAACTAATGAACTGCAAAGTCTCCCTATTCACTTTAGAACTAAAGCTGTTTGTTGATTGTTAACATTTCAAAACTATGGGTAATGAGCCAACACAATATTTGTTTTCTGTTCCCCCTCCTTTACTGTCAGAACTATGATACTAATTTAGTTTCCAGGTTTTTAAAAGTAATGTAGTCTTATTTTGTTGAAGATATGCCAGGATGGTTTCAGATGTTAGCACTTAGTAACTCTCCTCTTTTTTTTAAGTCGCATGCTTAAACTTCAAAAGAAGCAGCAGTAGAACCACTAGAGATTTGATACAGCCATGGGTGGCCTGTTTCATACAGTGCAGGGAATGAAGATTTGCTTAATTATGTTCAGTTCAGAAGCCATAGTTGACTAGGTTATTTCTTTATTTAATTATTTGTCATCTTCATGCTGATCAAGTGGGCAAACAGCAGCACTGGACCATGTGTAGTACAGTTTCCTTTTTGTGGCCCTCAGAATCTCCTTTTGAACAAGACTTCTGAAAATCTAAACTACCATTTCCCACCATTCATTAATAAAGAGATGGAAACTGTAGAGTTAGCCCTCTGATAGGCTCCCACTTAATAGCAACAAGCAACAATAATAAAACATCACAAAATTCTCCTTCCCAGCCATATGTGATGTGGCTCCCCCTACTTTGATGCATGGTACATATGTATGCAATGTGCCCCCCCTTGTGTGGGGGGGAGGTGTGCGTGTGTGTTTATTTGTTAATAAAAGAAGAAACAAATGAACACATTTAGCAATTTTGAAATACTAAAATAGAAAATGAAAAAGAAGATGAAATGTGGTCTCCTATTTTGCTTGTCCTAAATTACAGAATAAATATCAAGAGCTCAATATCTCAGCTGATATTCCGGATTTTCATCCATTTGGTATTTAAGATAGTGAAAATGACACAGTTAAAATCAAAACAAATTAAAGAGTTTGGTAACATTAAAGACCTGCCCGAAGAAAATGAAAAGGCTGACAGCAAGAAGGCAAATGCAACAAATCAGAATCAGTTACAGAGATATTTGCAGATAACCAGGCCTCTAAAAGCGTGAATTTCCATAGCAGAGCTTCTCGTGCTGATTTTAAGTTTCTTACAGGTTTAGATCAAGATAAGCAGGCTGTAAAGATTCTTAAAATCAACAGCTTAAATTTCTCTCACAAAACAACTGGTGGGCAATGAACATGTTTCCACATTGATATAATGTGACTGTAGTCATGTGCCCTATATACGGTAGCAGCATGTTGTTTTTATCCCAACTGAAGATTTGGACACTTTCGTGAATATCTCTACCTAGCACATATTGCATGACGAACACAAAAGATGGATCACTGTTGGAAAATCTGGTAAATTAAAAATAGATGCAGATAGTGAAGTAGATATAACTTGATGTCATATTTCTTGCTCCCCTTAAGAATCTGGTTTGGGACTTGAGGGTGCCCCAAGACTCATATCTCCTGCTAGGTGGAGGCTATCACCAGGAAGGACTTTCCCCAACTTTTCCTTATAGCTCTAAGTAACCAAGATTTGGCAGCAATAACTTACTCCACTTTTATGGACTGTCACAGCATTGCTTCCCAATAGACTTGTATAGCTCTGGTTATCACCTCTAAAGTCTTACATGGTTCAATTCTGGATTACATCAGTGTCTGCATTATTTAGCAGGCTTCTGATCTTTCCTATACAGGCATCAAGGGTGAATGATCTAATCCAATGAGAAATAAGAAGTATGTGGAAATGGATCCAGACTTCCATGCGTAACCCCTCCACCTTTTCCAGAAACCCTCCAGAGTATATCTGGTTCCTATATTGCCACATTCAGAAGATGACAAAAACTAGCATTTAAACTATTGTTTGTGGGTATTTTAAAACATCATCAGGAAGGGAAATATGAGAGTAAGATAAATAACAAAAATAGATTTACAAGTATTTTAAAATGGAATACAAATTTCTGAGCAACTTTAAATCAGTGCTTCTTATTAAGATAAATTGTATAAATCAAGAATGTAAGATCATTATTAAAATCAAATACATATGCAATAATGATTACCACAATCAGCAGAACAGGAACCATAAGTCAAAGTGAAGAATCAAAAGATTTTTGTCTGATCCAAGACATTCATTATTATTTAGTGATCCAAAGAAAAGCTTGGACATTATATTAAGATATACCAAAATTTTCAACCTAGTAAAAGCCCATAGGAATTCTGCATGAAAACTATACTTTTTAAATAGGCATTTATTGCCTAGCAATTCTCTTTGTGTGACCTTTAGCAATATATTTTATGAGTCATGGATTTTATGCTGTTTTATGCTGAAAAATTTATGGTTGTATTTATTGTTATATATTGCTATGTACATTACCCTGTGTTTTGTGAGGGGCTGATATTAAAATGACATAAATAATCTAGAAAATGATATTTGCAAACATTCAACTATTTCCTGAAATGTCCAGTTATGCAAATCAAATTTTTGAATGGAAGTAAAATCCATATTCTGAATGTGATTTTTTAAATTCTATCTTCAAAATATGAACATTTTAGAGTTCACAAGTTTCACATTTAAAATGTGTCATTTCTAATGATAAACAATGTTATATTAATTAGCATTATAAAATGTTTTGTGACGTTAAATATCATTTGACATTTCATATCATTTGTCCTCAGGTGCTATAAGATAACATTGCTATCTATCAAAGATAACCTGAGATCTGAGGATAAAAGCCTGAATAAAACTATTTCAAATAAATGAATGAATGAATGAAATCAGATTACATTACATACTTTTATTGTACTAGGGGAACAATATCCACCAACACAATTTATATGTTTTCCTTCCTCTGTCCCATCAACATATTTCCAGTTTGTTCTTAGAACTACATAGATCAAATTTATGTATTTCATAAGTGCAGTAGGGAGAATAAAGTAAAGTTCTACTTATATTGGCATGCATATACTGTATGTCCTATTGGATACATTAAATAGTTTATATACATTCAAATAACTAACAATTGGCAGTGATAGTGATATAATGATATATTTATAGTGATGTCTACCCATCGAAATAGATTTGGCATGCTCCGTGTCCTATCTTCATGAAAGTATCATTTACAACTTTTTGTGCCCTGGGGCCTGCTTTCTGGAATATTACACCCTCCCCCTGAAATTAGACTTCTCCCACCCCTGCTGGCCTTTTGGAAGTTACTAAAAGCCTGGTTTTGCCACTGAGCCAAGGAAGCTAATAGTATGGGCGAATCCATGTCATCATTAGTTTTGGTATTTATGAGTTTTCTCATTTGCTATTTTTATGTCACTTTTGTTGTTTTAATACTGGTTGTGCCTATTCTGTTTTATTCATGAGTGTCCTGAACATTTAATGAATGAATGAATGAATGAATGAATGAATGAATGAATGAATGAATGAATGAACAAATGAACAAATGAACAAATGAATGAATGATACTCTTGAGTGGCTTGTAAAATATATTCTAGGTTTTCTCAATGAGATGACTAGCTGAATTTGCTTATGCATGGAATTATGATGCTGTGATTGTGCAGCCTGATTTTTTGGACTTAGGGACTTCAGGCCCATATAGGAAAGAATTGCTAACCTCTCTTCATTAGCCCTGCCAGTGCTAGACTCCAACTATATTCAAAAGTAGCAAGAATGCATATTTCTATTTAGAGATAGAATTATCAATTCCACTGATGATTATGAAAGATTCATCTGCTAATTAAACCCATGCTAAAGGCCAGAAAAGTAAACAAAAGGCTTAAGATGAGACTAGGGTTATTAGAACAATACACAATCCTGTTACAATAACTACATGCAAATGTATGAAAGCAGCATTTATATAAATCACTTGTGAGAGGATGTGGCAAAAAATGGAGTTCCTCCATCAGCCACCGGCTTCTAATTTTGATGTTTCATTAAAAGACCACAAAAACACAAGTTTAATGCTCCAATAGTGGTGAACTGACTCATCCTATTACAACTTATAAGGCAATTAAACAGAAATGTATTTTGGCTGCTCTATTATTCAATGTTTGTATAAATTATATTGTTCAAGCCCCAACCAATGACAAATTACCATACTTCTTCTCTGGCCAGTAAACCAATTTCCTTTCTGCTGCATGTGGATGATGCTATCCTAATGATCTTGTTTTTTTCCCAAGTAAGTTTGCAACACATCCTTCATGCATTGGTAACCTACTGCCAATCTGGAATTCTAAAAAATCAATCATGTGAAAACCAAGTTTGTCATAATCAAGCAGCATGTTATGTACCTCATATCTGGAAGATCAATAACTATCAAACTGAGCAAGTGAAGGCTTGCAAATATTCTGGCATATATTTCCAATCATTTTTTCCCAAAGCTTCAGTTGTTAAATCTTTTCTTTTTTTCTTTTTGCAAACTGAATAGCATCAGATAGAATCAACCTATAAGGGTAATAATTATGAGCCTGCATCAATTAATTTTCCCCATTCTGTTTAATTTAATCAATTAAGGCAAAGCTGTTAGAAACAGCTCTTCAGGACATTCTAAATCTGCTAAGTAAAGATTCAAAATTTAAAGTTTGATTCTGCTATAAAAATGCAATCGTTGTTTATTTTTTTTAAAAAAAATAGGGACCTTTCTTACAAGATAACTAGAACAAAAAAGTTCTGTGCATGAATCATTTCTTATAAGATTGCTGCTTATATCAATATCAATTGGGGAGAATTTAACACTTGTAATCCAAACTTCCAGTTTCGAAAAGGAGCTGTAAGGGAATGTGTGGATTACCTTGGGGGACAAGGAGATAAGATTATGGCTAGGCAACAATCAGATGAAACAGAGTGGAGACTCCAGTGGCTTAAAGGGCAGAGGAAGAAACTTAGAAAGGGTCTCCCTTAATTGATCAGGTGGTTAAAAGTGGGAAATTGTACCTTCCGCCTTACAAGATTCTGTTAATGTAGCCTAACCATAAAGTAGAATTAGCTCATCTGAGTCATGTTTCCTGGTTTACCCAGAAGGACTGTTAGGAGCTAGCCACATTACCAAAATACATTGATTAGAATAAAACCTGGAATATAGAACAAGGGTTTTTTTTTTTTTTAAAGCTGATCCCTGCTGTTTATAAAAATGGTTATTTACCAAAGTTAATAACGTGGTAAATAATCTATAAATGAAAAAAATAAAAAAATCTATAATAAACCAGATGTAAGACCTTGAAATATTCAAATGAGCAAAAATTGAAGCTGGATGATTTGTGTACCACATTTTTCAACAATATAACCACTGTCCATGGTCCTGAACTCTTTGGACTCACCTTTGCCAATTCCTGCACAGACAAACTCAGGCAACATTGAATACAGAGACTACCAACTTATTTGTTATTACTTATTTTCAGTGAAGGCATCACTATAGAATCAGGGCACTTTTTTCTGACCTTCCTTCTTAATGAGAGATGTAAGTTTCCAGTTACCAATCTTAGGAACTAAAAATGTGTGAAGCAGAACAGAACATACCCAAATTATTTGGCAAAGCAGCATGTAGAGTCTTATACCATATGTTTGATTTGATGGGGTTGAAAAATATAGATAAATTTTGAAAAACTCAAATTGGGTTAAGAGATCATTCAGGGTCGGCTTTAAAGATATAAGAAGTTTATACTTCTTTCAGCTTATGGAGCCGAAGGTGCTTGACAGAGAAAAAGTGGGTAATGATGAAAAAATAAATCCAGCAGAAATTTAAACTGAAGATGAGAAGGGTGAAGCAATAGAAGAGAAAATATTTCAATGAACATTTTTACTATAAATTTAACTAATTATAAGAAATACACAAAAGCATCTTAAAATATTTTGCTGTTTTATGAGTCAAGAAATATGCTGAACAACCAGGAAGCATTTTGCATTTTAGTACATGATATAGAAATGTGGAGTTAGTATCACAACTTGCAAATATCAGATTTGCTAGTCAATAGTAGTTATTTGAAATGTGCTTCTAAAATCTTATTATCTGTTTCACATTTCCACAAACATCATTTTTTTACAGCATCATCACAATTAATTGGCAATAATTAAGTTCCCTCAGGCTTTTAGACTAGGAGGTTAAATGAATCCTATTGGCTGATCTATTTGATTCCAGTCCTTGCACAGTAGTAAAAGTGGTTTCATCTAATACAAACATTTACATTTATTTTACTATTTCTGGTTGTTATTTGTATGCAGTTTTAGTCCATGTTTACCAGATAGAGTCACGGGATTTTGAGATGACCATCTATGTAAATTTCTAAAATGCTACATAAAATAAAAAAATTGCACTTGGATGCATGGATGTTTTGAAGCTTTTTGGTAAAACAAAAGCTGAACTGAATTTATTATATCTACCAAGAGCAGAAGGTGGTCGAGGACGCCTACAAGTAAAGCAGACTGTGGAAGAAGAAAGACACAGCTTGAATGACTACATCCAGAAAAGTGAAGAACCAATGATTAAGGAAGTAAATAAAGGAGGCCTTTTAAAGACAACTAAGTCAAAAGCTGAATATAAGAAAGAAGTAATTGAGAAGCGAGCTGAAAATTGGAAAAACAAAGCTATGCATAGCCAATACTTGAAAAGTATTGAAGGCAAAGCTGACCAAAGGCTAACTTGGAACTGGTTAAGATCAGGAGTACTGAAAAAAGAAACAAAAGGCTTTGGCAGTTCAAGAACAAGCCTTAGTCACAAATTGCATTTTTGATCCAAAAAGATAAAGAAAAAGGAAAGGACCCTGGAAACTATAGGCCAATCACCTGTTTGGCAACAACATACAAGCTCCTTACTGGTATCATTGCAAACCAAATTTATGGATACTTGGAAAGAAATAACTTGTTTCCTGTAGAACAGAAAGGATGCTGCAAAAATTCAAGAAGAACAAAGGACCAACTGCTGATTGACAAGCTAATCCTAAAGAATTCAAAGAAAAGACGAACCAACCTGTTCATGGCTTGGATAGACTATAAGAAAGCATTGGATTCAGTTCCCCATAGCTGCATCAAGAAATGCCTGAAAATCTTTGGCATCAGCAGCAACATACAAAAATTCATGGAAACTTCAGTGAACCTCTGGGTGAAGTTGAAATTAAATGAGGCATTTTCCAGGGCAATTCCCTTTCACCCCTACTTTTTATACTCTCAATGCTACCACTGATAATCATTTTGAAGAAGATGAACTGTGGATACGAACTTGCAAAGAAAGGACTGAAAATTTTGCACTTGGTGTACATGGATGATTTGAAGCTGTTTGGTAAAACAAAAGCTGAACTGAATTTATTAATTGAAAGCACAAAAGAATTTAGCCAAGACATTGGTATGCAGTTTGGAATTGACAAATGTGCAACAATGGAAAACAAAGCAGGCAAGGTCATAGAAGATGATGGAATAGAACTTGAGAATAAAGAAATGATAAAGGAAGTAAAACCAGAAAAAGGCTACAAGTACTTGGGGATTTTAGAGGCCTCTGACTTATTGCATAATAAAGTCAAGGAATTAACTTCAGTCAAGTACATTCGAAGAATTCGCAAGATATTAAAGTCCAAATTGAATGAAGGAAACATCATAAAAGCCACAAATTCCTGGGCTATACCTGTGATTTGATACTCTGCAGGAATAATTGACTGGACCCAGATGGAGTTGAGCAATTTGGACAGAAAAACAAGGAAGCTTATGACAATGAATCATGCTTTGCACCCTAAAAGTGATGTTGACCGATTATATCTACCAAGAGCAAAGGGTGGTTGAGACTCCTACAAGTAAAACAGACTGTGGAAGAGGAAAAACACAACTTGAATGATTACATCCAGAAAAGTGAAGAACCAATGATTAAGGAAGTAAATAAAGGAGGCCTTTTAAAGACAACTAAATCAAAAGCTGAATATAAGAAAGAAGTAATTGAGAAGCGAGCTGAAAATTGGAAAAAGCTATGCATAGCCAATACTTGAAAAGTATTGAAGGCAAAGCTGACCAAAAGCTAACTTGGAACTGGTTAAGATCAGGTGCACTGAAAAAAGAAACGAAGGCTGTATTTTGGCAGCTCAAGAACAAGCCTCAGCCACAAACTACATGAAGGCAAAAATTCAACATGTTACCACCAACAGCAAATGTTGCCTCTGTAAGACGAGACAGTCGACCATTTGATCAGTGGGTGCAGCAAAATTTCACAAACTGACTACCTACAACGCCATGGCCGTGTTGCTAAGATCATTCACTGGAAATTGTGCCAAAAGTTTGGATTTGAGTACAGCAAAAACCACTGGGAACATCAGGTTCAGAAGGTTTTAGAGAATAAAAAAGTCAAGATCTTGTGGGACTTCAGAATACAGACTGACAGGCACTTGGCCCACAACACAGCTGACATAACAATAGTTGAAAAAAAAGTGTGGTTCATTGACATTGCAATACCTAGAGATGCACAAATTGAAGATAAACAGCAAGAAAAAAATCACAAAGTACCGGGACTTGCAAATTGAAGTTGAGCAACTGTGGAAAAAGAAATTGTGTGTTGTCCTGATTGTAATTGGAGCTCTTGGAGTAATACCCAAAGGGCTACCTCGCTATTTAGAAATTTTAAATTTATCAGACTTGAACATTCTGATTCTACAAAAAACCACCCCATTTGGAACAGCTTATATCCTCCACCGTTACCTTAACAGTTCCTAGGTCCTTGGTTAGGACTTGAGCTGTTGAGCTACCAACCAGCCCCAAAGGCTGTGAATCTCACCAAAGATTAACAACAACAACATCATCATCATCATCATCATCATCATCATCATCATCATCATCATCATCATCAACCAGCAGTGGTAATTCCAGTGGTAATCGGCACACTGGGTGCTATTCCAAAAGCACTGGAATTACATTTAAAACAGTTAAAAATTGAAAAAATCACCATCAGTCAAATGCAAAAAGCCACACTGCTTGGATCTGCACGCATATTACGAAAATATGTTACAACGTCCTAGGCTCCTGGGTGGGGCCCGACTAGTAATCAATGCCAAATCCGGCAAAACAACTGGCCGCTGTGACACAATTCTGTTGTTGTGATGGTGGTGGTGGTGGTGGTGGTGGTGGTGGTGGTGATGATGATGATGATGATGATGATAATAATAATAATAATATGCATCATCATCATCATCATCATCATCATCATCATCATCATCATCATCATCATCATCTCTGGATCTGCATTCTTAATAAGAGGAGAAGTTGCCTAACATCACAGAACTCAATTTTATGGAGAAGATCCTAATAGTGAATTGATTTTAAAAATGGCCACTTTTTCATTCATGTAAACAGCCAAGGTCAATGCTTGTCATATCATATGCATGTATAGTAAAGGCACTGCTTTGCAGCATTTGAGGTTGTGATAAACCTTGGAATATCATTATGATTTTTATAGGCAATGCCTTGAAGGTTCTTTGTTGTATACCCAAATTTGTACTGGCAGGAAAGGAGTAAATAACGCTTCCCAAAAGGCTGCCATGGTCAATTAGGTCCATAATATGCATTTACAAAGCAGATTAGAAATGCATATTATTCACCCAATAAAGCACAACAGGAAATGCTTCTGTGAAGCCAATATATATTAAGTTGTTGCATTGTAAATATTGTTCTGGCAATCTTCTCAGCCTGGACTGGTATGAAGGAAACTGTCCTTAGTCCTTGAACTCCAAGAGTCCCAAACCATCATGGAGGACTTTGAGAAATAACTAGCAGCATTTTGGATCACTGTTGATTGAGTTTCAAAAGGTCATATATAAATTGTGAATCACAATAATGGATGAGAATTCAGTTGGGATGTTGAGCAGGAAGAAGAGTGAATATGGATTTGTATGCCAAAAAAAAAAAAAGTCAGTTACTGCAATTACTGAAATCTCACTAGTGGCTTCTTGCAAATGAGATGAAGATAGTGCCTGCTTTTTCATAGTTACAAACAGCTAATGTTATGAAAGTGTTAGCATTTGCAACATATTTAATTTGTTGTTATTGAGGAATATTCTCTACCACTCCAATCATGCATTGAAGAATCTGATCCTCATTTCAGACTCTGTAGGCCCTCTAAATTAGCAGGTGTATATTTGTTTAATTCTGCATTTCCATGCTGTATGAAGTGGCAGCTTTCTGAAGTAGCAAAAGAGATTTTCTGAATGTTTAGCAATGAGTTCAGTCATTTAAAAAAAAGCATTATAATAAAAACTTCAGAGTCTGATCTAGGAATGAGGAGGTGGGGTTTTCTTGCCCATTTAAGCTTTGCTGGGGTAAAAAATGCAGCAGTTCAAATTATGTTGGGAAACTCTTACCACTTCACCCCCTCCCTCACATAGAGAGATAATGTATTAAGACCTTTTATTCTGTTTAGAATAAAATATTCTGTTTAAAATCAGCAGTTCAGCAGTTTGAATCCCTAGCTCTGCGTAACGGAGTGAGCTCCCATTACTTGTCCCAGCTTCTGCCAACCTCGCAGTTCAAAAGCATGTAAAAATGCAAGTAGAAAAATAGGAACCACCTTGGTGGGAAGGTAATAGTGTTTGTGCGAATTCTGTGTTTAGTCATGCTGGCCACATGACCACGGAGACGTCTTTGGACAGTGCTGGCTCTTCAGCTTTGAAACAGAGATGAGCACTGCCCCCTAGAGTCAGGAATGACTAGCACATGTGTGCAAGGGAACCTTTATCTTTTAATCTTTATTTGAGAAACAAAAATTCTATTCAGCTGACAGATATTTCATTCCTCATATCTTGAGATTACCCCTCTTCATAGTAATACCTCTTCAATATTAATTATATCATCCACAAAGCAAGGTTGATAATTAAAGACATGAGAGGTATGTGACTATTTTCATCAATAAAACAAGTTTTTTGTGGGGAGAAACCTGCCAAAGAAAGATCTGTAGCATTGCTGGTTGCATTACAGATTGGGTGCTTTAAATTTGAGCAGGGAGAAGCTTTTGTGCACTTTTAAATCTGATGTTGTATCACTAATATATTTGACTTATCATTTGATGGAAAGCAGAAGCTTAACTTTGCAAAATTTATCCTGGAGAGATCCATAGGTAACCCCAACAAATACCTAGGAAAAATATGCAGATAAAATCACTGTGCTGTGAAGCTGGATTTACTTTATATTCATATTAATATAAGGTATAGTTAATACAATATTGTTGCTGAAGCTCAATTACTAATATTCTATTTGCAATTAAGCAATGTCATAATCTCTGCTTAATACAGGCTGAAGTTGTCTATTATTTATTGGCTAATTTGGTCCATTTTGCAGCTTTGCTTCCAGACACTGCCTTCGCTAACCCTAACCCTAACCCTCTGCCACATTGGACACTAAATTTTCAGTGATTTAAAACAAAAACAAGATATATAGAGAGATGTAAAGACTGGATAGAGAGACAGTTGTGCCATGTCATAAAGGTGAAAATAACATCAGTCACCCATCTCAGATACCAAATTACTTTACAAAGGCACAAGAATGGATCATCAATTTTAAGATCTAATTTTAGTGTACAGGAGCATAGAAAATGCCTGTGGTATCTTAATGGGATGGGCAACCTGTTGCAGACTGCAGCTTCCACTGCTTTTTAGCAATAGCAATAGCAGATAGACTTATATACCGCTTCATAGGGCTTTCAGCCCTCTCTAAGTGGTTTACAGAGTCATCATATTGCCCCCAACAACAATTCTAGGTCCAGGCTTCGGGGGGAGGAGCCTGCCGCCGTCGGGAGCTCAACGAAGCTCCTGTCAGGATTCTGGTTCGTATATCTTATAAGATCTATAGATATCTCCCCTTTCTGGCAGAAAGGGGCAGGGAGAAGGTCAGTCGTTAGGATCTCTTTGTAATTCATAGCTTTTTTTTTGCTGTGAATGGAGAAGAGGTTCAACATTAGCTGAGCCTTTACTCCGGCCAGTTTTCCGCGCTGCCTTTTTTGCAGCCCTAGGCAGTTTGCCCCCCCCCCCAGGACAAAGCTAAGCTATTTAAAAATCAATCCGGGCGGGGACCATTCCTGAGGAATTTCTTCTATTACTATCTAAAATACCAGCTTCAACTTCGCAAAAGGCTCCCTTTTTTTTTTTTAGCTGCGTCACAAGATGGCGATCTTGCAGCTTTTGTGTTTGATGTGACGTACTTAGTCAGTCCTACCCTCCTGAAGGCTTCTCCGTACTAATTGCTAAAAGATTAACTGAGGGGATCAGAGACTTTGATTTTTGGCTCGCTTGATTGCTTGTCTTTTATTTTTACTCTGGAATGGCTCCCAAATCTAAACAGAAGCGCTTTCTTAATAACATATCTTCAAAAACTGCTATGAAGCCGCTACCCTTGCCTCCTACACCCTCCACGGGAGATTTGTTAACACAAGAATTTCTTTTTAAAACGCTTAATGATTTCAGACAGGAAATTAATCAACTGATATCGGATTTATATGATCAATTTGATGCTAAAATTGCTCAGGCAAAGGAGGATATGATCGGAGTAATGACAGTCATGACAGATTATATTGCTGAAACGGAGGACAAATTGGAACTTTTGGAAGAAACTAACCTTAATTTGACATCCAAAATTCAAACGTTACAACAGGAAATTGAAAATGCTCAAAAGCAACTTGTCATGATAAATTATAATAAGACTGCCTTTGCAATAAGAGTTAGAGGACTGCGTGAAAACCAACAGGAGAATTTGAAACAGATCTTCTTTGAGGCTTTTAGCCGCTTGGTGGGAAGTCCGGGACTTAACTTTGATTGGCAGATTCAAAGAATTTACCGCCAGAATTCGTGGGTAGCAAAACAGCGACAGCTTCCGAGGGACATAATTATATACTTTACCACAAGGGAATCCAGAAATGAGATAATACAGAGGCTTTACAGCAAGAGGTTGAGAATTGATGGACAGGACTTGATTGTTTTTAAAGAGATACCATTTCAAATATTAAGAACAAGGAGAGAGTACGCTTTCCTAACCGAAGAACTCAGAAATTCTCAGATTCCATACAAATGGGAAGTCCCAGCTGGTATTACAGTTACATTTGGCAACCAAAAACACCGAATTAACTCTGTCTGTGAAGCCCGAGAATTCTACTACGAGACCCTGAAGGCGGGACTTCCTGATTCATCCGGACCTGGAGAGAGACAAGGAGAAGGAGAAGACAAGCAGCGAGACACGTGGCTACAAGGCGGAGGGTGTTGCTTTCCTCTTCCGGAAGGGCAGAAGACTAAAGAATAAAGACTTAGCGATGTTCTTAAAGCTTTATGATTTCCGTCTGGGATAAAATGGAAAAGTTGTATATCGATGATGAGACATGGAGACTGAAAGAAGCGTTGCTGATTGTGGACACATATTGTATATAAGATTTGTCTGAACTCTAACTCAAACTGCGCATGAATTATTTTCCTAGGCGAGGAGAGCGGAGATTGCGATCTTTTTGAGTTGTGGTCTGGGACGAACGGAGTTGGGAGGCGTGTGGGAGAGGGAAGGGTAGCGAAAGTTTAATTAGACTATTTGGGGCTAGAATGCAAGCTGATGTTTGTTTGAGTTGTTATTTCAATATAAGGTCAAGAAAGATTGGTCGGAGAGTCTCCAGGAAGGTGGAGTAAATATGGGAGGAGCAATGGACGCGGATAAAATATATATGTGGATATGGACAAAGGCAGGGTGGAAGGTAAAAATTTACATGTGGAGGTGGGTAAGGATAGAAAGGGAGGTGTTGGAAATGAAAAATGAAAGAAGTACTTGAGTTTAATGGTTTTATAGAAAGGTTTGGATATTCGGATAAAAAAGAGATAAATTAAAGGTCTGAATAGATAGACAAAGCAATGAGACTTTTAGTTGGGGAATCCTAATTGATTAACTTACCCGGCTCTAATACAGTTTGAAACCCTGCAAGCAGTAAAATAACCGAAATTTGGAATGAGCTACATTGTTTAAGATTTACAGATGATGGGAAGCTGTGTTAACGTAGTGGGTTTATTGACCCTTCTTGTTTTTCTTTTCTTTTTGTGTGTGTGTGTGCTTTTTTTTTTCTTTTATTTCTTTTTAATTTTAAAGTTAGCTGGCTTTATTATACTCAAGTGCTTGTTAAAGAATTATGCCGGGTATGGGACCTGCGAAGCCGTAAGGGGGTTAGGGAGGGGGGATTATAGGGGGGAGAGGGGAGGGTGGAATTACAGTTTCAATTCTTAGAACAATAAGAATTCACTTGTATACTGCGGCTCGTTTTCCTTTCTTTTTTTTTCTTTTTCTCTTTTATTTTTTATTTTTTTAAAAAAACAAACTGAATTGTAGGGATACACCAAAGCGAGGAGAAGAGGGAAAGAGGAGGGAGAAGTAAAGAGGGAGTGAGAGGGAATGTAAGGAGGGTGAGATGGAGGGAGGGGGAGATGTCTGAGGGGGAAGGGAAGTAGAAGAGGGGAATGCTGGAGGGGTGAAATGAAAGTTGGAGGGGGAGAAGAGAGGGTGTATGGGGGATTGAAGAGTCATGTGGGTTTTTTTTTTTTTTTTTCTTTATGGTGGATTCTTTTTCTCTTTGTTTTTTGTTATGCACAGTATATAAGTGATTGTATAAAATGAAAATGAAAATGAAATAAAAATTTTAAATTATAACAATTCTAGGTCCTCATTTCTTCCACCTCGGAAGAACGGAAGGCTGAGTCAACCCTGAGCCGGTGAGATTTGAACAGCCGAACTGCAGAACTGCAGTCAGCTGAAGTAGCCTGCAGTGCTGCAGTTAACCACTGCGCCACCTCGGCGCTTTACCATTTTGCAAATTGGGTAAGAGTGATGGGAACTAGGATTCAACAACAGGCCTATTTGAGAAATAAATTTTAAGCCAAATGTGATGCATAGTCCTACAATTTCTAATTAAAAAAGAGGATATAGATATGCATAGTGTTTGCATTTACTAAAGTATTTTGGGTGCAAATTTGACAACTACTATAGTTTAATAGAATAACAATGTGTCACATCTGACTTTTTCCTAGAACCTCACATTCAACAGTAGATAATATTTAATATATAAAACTGAGTGAGATGTAATACCTGGCAACATTTAATAGATGACATGAGGCGATAAGTAACATACAATTACAATAAAAAGCAATTTGAAACATTAAGAGATGGAAATCAACTCTCAAGCACTCTAAAGCATTTAATGCTTGATTTAAACAGTTCACAATAAGAAGATGTCTTCTGTTTTATAATTCCTATAGCAGCCAATTAAGTTTTCTAAAACTAAAGGTTTTAATTTCTTTGTAATAAGATTTTTTTCCCTTTTAACTTGAATTGAATAGTATTAGTCTTATTTGGCTAAGTCAAATTGGTCTGGTTCCAGTTGATTCTGTGGTTTCATTAAGTAAAATGGAAGACCTAAGAAGCAACAGGAACTGAACTGAGATGACCAAAAAGCTGTATGAATTATCTGATGCATTAATGAACCACAGAACCAGAACTTCTGATTGTGTTTATATGGGGAAAGAAAAGTCTGACCTAAGATGGGAAGAAAGGCAGAACAGCAGGAAAGGAATAGCATTAAGTTACTGACAGCCCTTGAGTGGCCTACTTGCTAATAAACAGAACATTTTATTTTCAATGAAATAAATCTACCTGAAAATATATATCTCTGAAATTCAGAAGGATGTGTCTCCACTGAACAACTAATTAATGGCATCCAATTCTGTCCTAAAGAAGTATCATAGATCTTGAAAAATGGGGTTTAAGAGAATAGTTCTAAATGGTCTCTATTTAATTTTTTAAATGCAAGATCAAAGTGTCTGCTCTGCCAGCATTTACTCCTAAATCAACAAACAAACAAACCAAGCAGACATTAGGGGATCATATTTTGCCTTCAATGCCTCTGTTAAAATCAGTCAATCTCAATTATTTTCCAAAGTGCCAAATTGCCTCTAAAACAAATCCGAGGATCACTATTATTCAGTGGAATGTTCGTTTGTCAAAATGTATGGACCACTTGGTAAACATTAACTCTCCCAACTGGGATTGGAATTCCTTCTAGTTTAAGACAAATAAGAGCACTAAATTTTCACTTAATTTTTTAAATACTTGGTTTAAAAGAGACAACTTCGCATTTAGAATGAAATAGGTTTTTTAATTAAAATTTAATTAATTAATTAAATCAATTTATATGGCTGCACATCCACCTAATGAGACTCTGGGTAGCTAACATATATTTTAAATTATTTAAATATTTTAAAATGCAATTTTAATTACATATTGTGCACCAGTTACACCCAATAAAATATAATTACAAAATAAGGTGGTCCATCAAATAACCTGGCCAATGCCATTTAGGACTTTGTAGGTAATAACCAACACCTGAAAGCACATGGGGAACTACTGCAACTCACAAAGGAAATATATAAAATTGACTTCTAAACCAATTGAACATTTCAAATAGTTTACAAGGTTAGTCCCATGAAGAGCACATTGCCTGCTCTGGAATGCACAAAGCATGCATGTAGAGGATAAAAGGGTTGGTCTTAACAGAGAAAGAGGACATCTGATACCAAACAACATATTTCTGGTCTGATATATAAGATTCATATTATGTACCAGCTCCACCATTTTTGAATCAGGAGGCACTGTGCACAATGACTCATTGTCACCTGATAGAGATTGATATATATCAGACCAGAAATATTCCCCTCTTTGTTGTTCAATTGGTTTAGAAGTCAATTTTATATATTTCCTTTGTGAGTTGCAGTCTTCCATTTACAGCCATTCATTTAGTAACTGTTTGAAGTTATGGCACCGTAAAAAGGGACTCATGGTTGTTTTTTAGATAACTATTACAGAACCTACATGGTCACATGATCCAAATTCAGGCAATTGACATGTGGTGTAGGTATGCTGGTGTTGTTGTATTGGGGTCTTTTCCCGTGTAAGATTGAGATTGTCTTGGCAACGTTTTGGTGGGGTCTCACTCGCCATCTTCAGGCTGGTGTTTTCGGCTTCATGTTGGTGTGAGTGAAGTATGGTCGGAGCTGCCGTCTTTCTATAAATCTTGGTGGGAGGGTGTGGAGTGCTGGCTTTGTTTCAGTAAGTGGATTGATTGACTGTGTGGTTGTATCATGATTGGTAGATTGGTGCTGATTGGCATGAGGCCCACTGCATTTTGTACCAACTGGAGCTTCTGGATGCTTTTTAGGGGCAGCTCCATATCGAGCCCACTGTAATATTCAAGACATGAAGTGACTATGGCATGAGTGACCATGAGTAGGGATTATTAGTACAGGAAATGGCATAACTGGCATACAACCTGCAGTTATGCATAGGCCTTCCTGACCACAACTGCTGCCTGCTCTTCAAGCAGGAGTTGCAAGTCCAGGAGAACCCCCAGAGCATACACAGGGTCTGATTGGGGCAGTGCCCCAAGACCATAGTTGGCAACTCTCCATGGGCCAAAGAACTCCAAGCATAGAGCCACTCAGTATTTCCAGGGTTCGGTTTCAACATGTTGCTGCACATCTAGCCCCTAATAGCCTCCAGGCACTGCAAGAGGGAGATCATGAGACTTGTTAATTCACCACAGGCTGAGATATACAGCTGAGTGTCATCAGCATATTGATGATATGTCAGTCCGTGGTGAAGGATGATCTCACCCAATGGCTTCATGCAGATGTTGAATAGGAGCAAAGAAAGTACCTTTGCAGTAACCCTATGGGATCCTGCAAAGCAGCGGGCAATGGCTGGAACTCTCACCGCCCAATCAACACTGAGAGTAGCCAGAAAGCAATGAAGTGAACCAGGATAGCATAGACCTCCCAAAGCTGCTTCAGAAGGATACCATGGCCAATGGTATCAAAAGCCACTGAGAGGTCAAGTAGAGCAAGCATGACTGAACTACCTCCATCCTGCTCCCACCAGAGATCAACAAAAACTATGACCAATGCTGTTATGTCTTTTGATAGGTCCATAGACAGGCTTTAAGATTATGTATTTGTTTATTGGTGCTTGATTGGAGTGCCATTATTCTAAGAATTATCTAGGGAGGAATCCCTTCCAAAATGTTTCCTATGCCCTCCCTTCTTCTGTGGGTTGAAATAACTGTTACATACTGTTTGTCCAGTCTGTCTCCTGTTTCCCAAAATCATTTTCACATATTTTTACAGGTAGTGATGTCATAAGATGGAGTTTTGCATAATTTTTGACATAGAAATGGAAAAAAAACAGAGGCTTATTTGTTCTTGCATTGTGATTTGTCCTTTTTCTATTAGTATGCTTAGAATATTCTTGATTTAGTTGTCTGTTTGTTGTACAGAGCTACTATTCATTAGACTGTAGGTTCTAATGTGGTTGTTTGTTAGTCAGGTACATTGTGTTATGTCCATGATAACTGTAGTATAGAATGCCAAAGGAGTTCATTTTTCTTCTACATCTTTACAACAAGACAGAGGATGCAGAGATAACTCATTTTTGAATAACATTTTTGTTCAGAATAGAAAATAAAATATTTACCCCATGTTTGTTCAATGTATTAGTGATTACCCACTTATACATTAAATGAATATATTATTAAGAATGGCAGTACTGGAAATCTGGAATCTGAATCAAGTTAAATATATTAAGAATTTGAAATACCCAGGAAACATTTTTGTTAAAGAAAAATAGGAAAGATTTGGAAGACATCATTATATAATATAATGAAAAATGAAAAATCAGGGTTAAGGTTAAATGTTCAAAAATCAAAATAACCTCAACAAATATGCTTAGGGGACCTGTTGCTGGTTAATAGTAAAAGAGGTAGACAGTGTTGTGTGTTTGTGCTGGGGAATAGATAAAGATGGTCAGTGTACTAGAATACTATAGAGGAAATCAATCTTTAGCAAGAAGGCATTGACAAATTTAGACAACAACATGAAGGATTTGGATCCTTTTATAACAAGAAAGATCAAATATTTTAAGGAATGATTCTTATAGTAATAATCAGTAGATGAGTGGGGGGGGTCTGTCATTAAGAAAGAGGGGGGAATAACTTCTATGTCTTTGAACTATGGATCTGAAGATAGTTACCAAGAGTAGCATGAATTGCAAGGAGCAACAATCAATCCTGGAGCAAATAAAAGCTGATGGATCCCTTGAGATGATAATTAAGGAGCAGTTACTGAGAGACTTTGGTCATGTGCTATAAGCAGACAATAAACTAGAGAAAATGACTCTACTTGGCAAGGTTGAAAGAAGCAGAAGATGATGATAATGGATAAAGTGGATGGACAGTATAAAATTAATTAAAGCAGTGCCCTTGGAAGAGTATTGTTGGAGACAAGAGGATGTGGTAAAAACATTTGTCTACACAGTCAACAGAAGTTGAGCCTGACCTGAGTATACTGAACTAATGAATTAATAGTGAATTGGCTGAATCATCATTTCTAAAATATTGCCTTGAGCAGCATGAACATGCACCATGGACCTGCTGGTTTACAGAAGAAAGAAGGTTCGATCTGTATATATATGAACAAAAGAGGCACATAAAATTACAATATTCATTCGGATACAGAAGAGTGTACCTTTTAATTAGATTACAGTCTAATCTGTCAGGTTTGTCATGTCACACAATGATCAGTACAGGTGTTGTTGTTTTTTTACAGTATTAGTAGTTTCAGGACTAAGCCAAAGCTGAAACTTCTTCAAGATCTTGATAACACATTATGCAGACTGGGACTGAGATTTTTAGTCCTAACCGGGGTTGCTTGTCCTCCTTTAGGAAAGGTGCAAATGTGAGAGTTCTTGACTCATAAGTCCTGCTTGAGTAGCAGGTGGCAGAAATGGCCAAGAAGACCTTGGCAAAAATTCATCTGGTGCACTACTATGTTTTTCCAAATATAAGACAGGGTCTTATTTTCTTTTGACATCCCCCCCCCCCAATAAGTGCTTGGCCTTATTTTCATGGAGGTCTTATTATTTTTGGGGTGCAGGAGGCGGTGAGCATGATCACCTCATGACTGCTTTTGGTGGAGGGCTTATTTTTGCGCATGCGCTCAAAAGCCCGATTGGGCTTATTATCCAGGGAGGTCTTATTTTCAGAGAAACAGGGTAATTGTACCCATTCCTTAACTAAGAAGTGCTTAGACACTAGAAACTGGTAGCCTTGTGTTTGGATTGTTGCAATGAGTTCTACATTGGTTTGTCCTTAGAGATGAGAAGCTGCAACTTGTCCTGAACATAGCGGCATGGGGGACTTATGAATATATCATGCTCTTTTTCTGCATATTTATTTTGCATGGATTATCCATACAAATGGATAGGATGGTTATTCATTTTTATTCAGTGGAATAGGTGGCAAGTGAAGTAATTTTGAAAAAGTTAAGCAAACACAACAATATTGTATAAAACACAAATCCCATGATATTTTGTCACCTAGCTAATATAACAGCTTTATTTATAGTACATGCAACCCTCTAATTTTAATTATTATAATTAACTAGTTACCATAACTAGTGACTAACTTGTTTAGGAAGTAAATTATGATGTATCAAAGGGAACACTTGATTTAGATCAAATATTTTGATTATTCTTCTTTTGCATGTGTGATTACAAACAATGATTTAAATTACTTCATTAGGAGTCTGTCAGCAGGCTGTGAATTTCATTTCTAACTCCTTTGTCAATTGTGATGCCTTCTCAAAACCACCATGATACAGGGGGGTTCATACTGCACAAAATGTTATTCCTATGTCTTCAGATCAGCTACTGTTTTGCATCTGCTACAGAAAAAATGAATAGACTCTTCAATATCATTTCTCATCATTTCATGGTGGGTGGAGTGTTTCTAAAGTGTTCCTTTTGTTATTGCCAGACATTTATGATAGTTGCAGGTCAGATTTGGGATTGAGCAGAAAGCCAAACAGTTCCTTTCAATAGTTGTTTTATAAAAGCATATCACAATAATAAAGATGTATTTATAATACAAAGATTTTTTTTTTCATTTCTTACTCCCAGAAGCTTACTTTAGAAGCCCTTCTTATATTTACTCCCCACTCTCCTGTTCCAAATTAGAATTATTCAATTCTAATTTATTTGCAGTTACATAATTCATAATTTCATGGTTCTAGAGTCTAGGATTCTTTTCATGTATTCTTTTTAACTCCCATTTCCCCTTTAAAAAAGGATTACTGAACTTTTTGGACTTATTTTATTCTTCCCTGACCTTCCCTGTTCCAAACTCCTAATGTGGTCTCAGATGGCTAGTTTTGGGTAGAGGGGTAACATTTCTATCCTCCTTTTACTGCTCCTTAAAGACTGCATTGCTGTCAGTACTTAGTCTTCCTGATTAACTACTGGCTACTATGCAGAAACAGCTTCTATCAAATTCCAGAATTATCAGCTTCCTGGATCTTCCTGCTCTGCTGTTATTAACTATTGTGTAACATTTCTGAAATGACTTTTTGTGGCTTTTGGTGCTCTGTATTTTGGCAGAGATTTTGTACAGCTGCTACGCAACTGTTACAACTGGATTTCCTCCAATCTAATAGTGTTGCTGGCCCCACACATTCAAATCTAGAGGGTCTGCAATTTTTCTCCCCTAAGTTCTAGTGTCTTCAGCTTTCTTTTGGTGTTTTGTGCTTTCTCCTTCTGGTCTTCCTAACCTACCATTCTTCTTCACTTATTTTTTCACTGGATTTTTTTATACCACATCTTCAGCTTAAGGAGTGTCTCCCTCTCACAATGGTGTATATGTTGAATGGTGATCATAAGATTTTCTTGGAATCAAGAACCCGCCCCCCCAAAAAAATCCCACCTGATATTAAAAAAGAAAAATACCATAACAATAGCTTTACTATCAAGTAAATCTTTGTGAACCATTACTTAACTGCCTAACAAATTAAATCTGGATCAGAAGTACAATTAAAATGTGTCATTAGAGGATGTCATTGGCCCTGCATTAATAATTGTCTTTAATTAATATAAGTGAAGAGTAGAAATACCAGGTGATTTTTCATCTTATATTACCAAGCTAAGAAATGTTTATAAAAACATTTTATAAAGACATTCACTTGATAAAATGCCATAAGAAGTAGGGCAGAAGCCTTCGGGCAAAATCTATTGGTCAGAATCTACTGAAGCAAATGCCAAGTATCTGGATATTGATTTAGATTGATCAATAAAACCAGAAAAAATGTGAAAGATTGTATATCCAACTCATGGGCAAGCAAGGGAATTATCAAAGGAGAGGTAGTGTGATGCTCCTTCCAAAGGAATCTAGACAATGTCAATCCAGAAACAATTCTGGTTTTCTAGATTTAAAAAAAGGAGACAAAACTCTAGTAACTCTAGTGATAGCAAGTGCAGAAGTTTCATCTGCCTCATGTTTGATTATGGCTGGCTATCCAAATGTGCACTGATGCAAGAATGATAGAGGGATGTCTACAGAATTATATAGAGCAGTAAAACTATAGAGCAGACTATCAACTGCTTCTGCCTACACTGTATTTTTTATCTTCCTCAATAAAGGTTACTAAATGATGAGCAATAATAAATAAATGGTCCAAGTCATTTTCCTTTTAATCTAGTCTTAGGTAACACTGCTTAAGATTTGTACTCTAACTGATAGGAAAATGTGAGTAAAACATACCTAAAATATCCGCTTTCCATTTTTATCAAGAATATCTGGAAAAATCTTGAGTATTCAAGTAAAAATTCACCTTAGCTCCTAACTGGACATGCAGGTACTTAATGATACTTGAAAGGTGAAGAATCGGTTGCATGAACTTAGGATTGTCAAAGAGTGGTTTCATTTCAACTTTACAACTAAAGTGGCAGCGGTGGTACTGACAAAAGGACCGTGCTGTCAAAATACTTGTCATTTTGTTGCCCAAGGCAATCACATTTCTCCTCGGTCATCCAGTTCAGTATTCAAGGCTGCTTTGCCACCTAAAGAAGAAACCCACACAAGTGTCTTTTCTTGACAATAGAACAATAACAGTAATAAGTTCAGCAATGACTATTCATGTTCTGCCCTTAATTCTTAACATCTAAGAGCAGATATCTCATCCTATTAAATGACAAATTCAGTTGCTCTGGGGATGGGATCAGGATGGTATTCTGCTGGTTTAGACCAGTTCACCCAAACCGGTACTGCGACTGGCCCCAACCAACCACCCCGGCTCTATGGCATCTGACTTAAGCACTTTTTTTAGTCAATGTGCATGTGCACAAGACTGAGTGCAGGTCTGGACATGTGTATGCTCACATTTGCAAACCAGTAGGGAAGGTAAGTGAATACTGGATGGGATAGAATACAAAAGGTTTCATGAAAACCAATTCACAGTCCAAGATGGAGAGGAAATAGTGCCCATTAAATGGATGCCCAGGGGTATACTAACTGTAGTTTATTCTTAACAGACCTGATCCTGCAGCCCTCTTAGAGGGATGAATGGGTTTCAGATCGAAGCCCAACTTTATCTGTCCTGACCCCATATATTCAAATGTTTCAGATGCAGTACTTAATGCTAATTCTTAGAATCTTAGTAGCCATGTTTAATTTACAAGGTGCACTGAAAGTCAGCCCCCCCCCCAAAAAAAATCAGTCCCATTTATTATATAAATTACATGAATTAGTTAAATTGGTTGACATTTTCTGACTCATTTGATTTACTAATCTTTGAACATTCCTAAGTACAGTAACATTTTCTTTCAAACAAAACAGATTGAAATAAAACATATGTGATTGTGATTGGCCTATGGGCTCTGACTTTGGGTACCCCTTATGAAAACCTCAGCATTCTCGCCATGGAATGTTTGTGGAATATTAGAAAATTTCATTTTTATTTCTTATAACATGCTAATCCAGCTCTTCTGGGAACAGGGCATCCTCTTCTGGGAAATTCATTTGTTCCCAGAACAGCTAGATCAGAACATTCTGGGAGAAAAGTAGAATATTCTGTGATGAAAAACACCTACACACAATTAATGTACAGTGCTGAAACCATATCTTTTGGTTCAAATGCCAATAGAATTAATTGTGGAATAATATTCAATTATTTATCTACTTATACAATAATGCCTATATGATTATTCCACAACTTATAAATATAGGCGAATTTATCCCTAAACTCAAGCTGCTGATCCTGTAGGGACAATATTCTAATCCTATATAGTTGAGAGGATGTAGAAAACAGCTGCTCTTTGAAAATTTTGTTTATTATTATGTTTGTAATTCTTAATTGAATGTATTGAACAATTTTTAAAATAACCAAAATTGTAAAGTTTTATGGCTTATGTTTCCACATTTTATGCTGTCCATACTTCCAATGACATCTTATATCAAACTTTTCTATCTAACATTAAAAAGAAACAACCTTAATGTGCATTGATGTGTGGAAAGCAATATCCATCTGGTTCAGTTCCAAGCTGGGAGAAAAACACTGGAAACATGGAGGCTGATTGGAAAGAAGGTTTAATGATGAACTGAACCACCAAGCACATGGTTCTGGTGCAGCTGCCCAAATAGAATTGAGAGTGAGGGGTTTTTATACCTTCTTGAAAATTTGCACTTGACCTTCCTGTTCCTGTGCAAGAACATGTATTCTGTTCACTGTTATCAGACTCCCATGGGGCCATGTAGGAGTTATGTAGGTGCCATATCTGGCGCTATAGGCAAAGTACAAATCCTAGGTGTTTGTCTGAGCTAAGTTTGATTGAAGTTTGGACTGTTCTGAGGGTGATGCAATTCCCTAATGTGACTTAATAGCTTTGTCCTGTGTTGGATCTTGAGTGATGGGTGCTTCTAATTCTACAATTCTGTCTTTGTTTCAAATTATCCTGTCATGAATGGATTACCAAATCTGCATTTCTAAAAGCTGGCCTCAGTATCTGCTGGGGCTATTAAGGAAAGTGGGGCTTGCTTTCTGCCTCTAAAAAAAATCATATTTCTCCATTTATCCCTTTGGGGAAATATAATAATCTGCACTTTTTAGTATTCCTCAAAATATTTCATTCTTCTAGGAGAGTGGTGACTTCCCACAGATGTCACAGCCATTATTCAATACATGCTTATCAGAAATTGGCAATCACAGACCGCATATATTACCAACAGGCACAGTAAATAGAAAAAAGTGCTTTATTTCCTAGCAACCAAATGTTGTCATTTGAGTGCTGGGATAATATAACATCCCCACAGCAAAACATCAGTTTTGAATGAGGGCATATGGATCCTATGCACACAGAAGTAGTAACAGCTGTCCATTATTGTTCAAACCAGTCATCCTGAAAGAGCCATCAATCTCTGAGAAGTGACCTACATTCAGAAACATCACTAATCCAAACGGCTGTGCTATGGTCAAATGCACTGAAAGCTTTGAACATTTGAATATTCCCCAAAATCAGATTGCCCTTTCCTTAGAAAATTAAGGACACATGTCAATATCTGCATTCCATGCACAGAAAGTTGTGGATGGGCCATTTTTTGTTTATTTTCACACACACACTCCAGCGCCCAGGAACTCCAGCCTCTCAAACTCCCTGCAGGCCCCATTTTTCACAAAAAAAAAGGCGAGGCATGCAGAGGGTTTGGGAGGCCTGCAGAGTGCAGAAACGTTTTTTAAAAATTATCTCTTCAAAATCTTAGTGCATTTTATAGTCCAAAATATAGTATGGTAGGTAGGTAGGTAGGTAGGTAGGTAGGTAGGTAGGTAGGTAGGTAGGTAGGTAGGTAGGTAGGTGACTTCTTTGCCACTCCATCTTTTGTGACTGCCCCATCACTGGAGGGATTTAAGAAGAGATTAGATAACCACTTGTCTGAAATGGTATCAGGTCTCCTACTGGAGCAGACTGGAGGAGAAGACCTCCAAGATCTCTTCCCTTCCCTTCCCTTCCCTTCTCTTCCCTTCCTTTCCTTTCCTTTCCTTTCCCTTCCCTTCCCTTTCCTTCCCATTAAAAACTCAGTTTATCAACAAATGTTATTGTTACTGTGTAATTGTTATTATTACTATATTGGGGCAGGATATTTTCCACATCAGTTCAGCATGATATAGGTTTATTGCTAGACAATCTAAAACTGCTGTGCTGCATTTTTCTTCACACACTCTCTCTCTGCCTTAAAAGTAATGGAGGAAAAATATATATTATAATATAATATACAATGCATATTTAAGGCATCTAATTGAACTTAGCAGGGTTGATGTTTTTTTAAAGAGTCCATCATCCCTATTATTTCCTCTCAATCTGTCAAAATATGCACCATTCTAGCCTAAGAATTATTTTTTTTAGTATTATTATTATTAAATCTAGAAGTGGCTAGAATTAAATTAGCTTGCCTGCAGATCTTGAATCATAAACTTGAAGTGATGAAACTTAAATGGAAAAAGACATGCTATTATTATAATTAGAAATCTGGAACAATGCTACTACTCTTCTGCTAGACTAGGAAGTTATAATATAATATATAAATGAAGTCAATAAAAGCAAGTTATCAATCTGAAGAAACTTGGGTGTACAATGTTGTAGAGCAGTGGGTCCCCAACCCCCTGCTCTACAACATGGTCCATAGACCAGTTGTTGCTGTTGTAGAGAATATAAATTGAAGGCATTACAAGACAAAAAAAACTGAGCTAAAGTAAACAACAACAACAACAACAATAACAACAGGAGACTAAACTTCCAATACGTAGACTTATTGGTATTACCAATAGCAACAAATTGCCTTGTTGGCACCATTTGTATTATTGGTAGCATGGAAAAGAAATCCAGTTTTTACAGCATTGGATATAGCAATTCAAATACTTACTTTGTTTATTTCTATAGAATCCATTGCATGCAATATTTAGAGTAATTTGCCTGAATTGTATTTACTTTTCAAAAATGCATAAACTTAAAAAAAATGCTAAAAGTTATGTACTTTATGAATAGAGCAGGTTCTTCTCAGTTATTTACTTAGTTACTTACTTACTTACAAACAAATTGATTTCTGCCTAGTGTTGTTCCTGATAGCTCCTTTCCTAGGACAAACATTGTGTGTTTTATGTCCCCAGGACTTTATCAGAAAGTTTTGGAGATTCAGTCTGCTCCAGGGAAAAAGATTCTTCATAACAATCAAGACAACATTTAGTACTTATACAAAGCCTGTTTTTAATTGTTTGAGGAGTCAGCTATCACAGGCAGAAGAAGTTGCATGTTTTATGGAGCAACTTGAACATGCGATCCATGCTATATTGAAAAAAACCCATATAAAATTATCTTTCACTTAGATTATTTGAAGTTCTGTGTGTCCTCACAAAAAGTACAAAGGTAAAGGTATAAAGGTAAAGGTTCCCCTGCACATGCATGCTACTTGTTTCTGGCTCTAGGGGTGGTGCTCATCTCCATTTCTAAAACAAAAAGCCAGCGCTGTCTGAAGATGTCTCTGTGGTCATGTGGCCGGCATGACTAAATGCCAAAGGTGCACAGAACACTGCTAACTTCCCACCAAAGGTGGTCCCTATTTTTCTACTTCATTTTTACATGCTTTTGAACTGCTAGATTGGCAGAAGTTGAGACAAGTAATGGGAACTCACTCCATTACATGGCACAAGGGATTTGAACTGCTGAACTGCCGATCTTCTGCTTGACAAGCTCAATGTCTTAGCCACTGAGCCACCATGTCCCTTTGAAGTACAGTATAGATTGTCTTAAATAGAAAATGTTTTTGTTACTGTAAAGCAAAAATAATCAGATTGTTAAGCGTTTTTCTTTACCAACTGTTAATTATTGGGGTTAAATATAACAATACTTATTCACCATCCTTCCCCATCAGTATTATGGGAACTTAGGTTTGAAATAGTATGCTGATATAGACAACTTCTTCTATTTATATAGATTTTGATTAAGAACCACTACAAACAGTTATATTATTAGGGCATTTTTATCATGGTGAGAGTAAACTAGTAGGCATGTTCTTCCACTTACCATGAAATTATGAAGAAAAAAAAACAGTTGAAATGTCATCACTAACACCTGACAGAAATGTTTTTAAGTGGCATAGAAAAACCCTACAGTGACAGCTGTGACTTACTCAAGCATTCTGCAAACAGCTAAACTCAACACACACTATTTGGCAGCCCATTAGTTCTGTCTCTGACATCCCTGTGATGTCAGCATTGCTAGAAGGCTTTTTTTCCCTGCATTCATCAAGAACATTTAAAGAGAGGATGCTTTACATCTGCATGAAACTGTGCTCAAAGAGAATATTGCATTGTATGGAAGCTTCCACATATAATATGTATAATGGGCCTGATGCATGAAGGACTAATCCTTTCAAGCTGTCATAGTAAGTACACAAATACCTCCAGGACCTCCTCTCTGATGAGTATTAAGTAAAGCTAGTTGGTCCTTAGGCTCTGGATTCAGTTTATTTCTTTCCAGAATGTCTCAATAAGGACCATAAATGATAATCTGCTTTACATAGATAGATTGTGCATATAGCAGTGTAAAATGAATTTCAACATGAATTTGGTGAGGAATTTGTAGCCTATTCAAAGGGGTTAGGCTAAAGAACATTGATTTTCATTGTCTCTCTCTCTGTGTGTGTGTGTGTGTGTGTGTGTGTGTGTGTGTGTGTGTGTGTGTGTAAAATAATTTTATAGAGAACCGAAATCAAATAAAACAGGCTCCCTACACCAACAATAATATATCAGCCACAGGCCAGAAGCCTGATTTTCTGAGCTTTTTGAAACCTAAGAGAAGGGTATAGTCCTTAATTCTGGTGGAGAGGGCATATTCTATTCTAGGGAATGGGGACCACAACAGAGACATTACACTTTCTTGATCCCACAAGATGAGAACATTTAATAGATACTATTTTTAAAGAAGGATGTGGGTTCCTGTTGCCAAAATCTTTCCTATCATAATTTTTTTTCAATGAACATCTCAACCTGCAAAATCATGGCAACACAGTCTCAAAATATAAATCAATTCCTAATAAATATTAATGATATTAAAATAAAAATTTAAAAATTGCAAAAAAATAAAAAGAAGCACAGAGCATGTATCAGTTAACAGTTGATGGAAAAACAGAAGCTTAACATAAAGTTCTTTAATACATCAGACATGGCCGCCCATTAAGCTAAACAAAATATGGCAGAGATCAAGATTGATTCATTTTAATTCATATTGCAAAGGTTTGAAAATTGAACAAGGTTCAAAATGCTTGCTCTTTCTTGCAAATAAGAACAGTTACAATTAGAATTTCTTCTACAGGAACAATAGAGAATCAAACATCTTGATGTTATTGTGCTACAATATTAAGATGATTTCAAATGTTGTGCCTAGCTGGATTATACAGTTAATGCATATTTTAAGGGCGAATAGGAAAATAAAACAGAGAAGACCTAAAATATAAAAGATTCAAGCAAAGAACTCAAACAGTCCATTTAATTGCAAGTAAAACATTAAAATGTTTCCACACCGCTATCACCTATGTGTTTGTTTCTCTGCCTGCCTGCCTGTATCCAGCTGCTCTGCTCTTAATATTGCCACAGTGAAGTCAAGTAACAATAACTTAGAAGAAGAAGCCAAGACAACTCTGAAAATCTATCTAGACCAGAGGAGTTAACATTTTTTTACCAGAGCCTGGAAAGGGTAACATCCAGGGATGCAACTGTAACTTTGAAGTTTCATTCCTGGGTTCTCATGAAGACTTAGGACTTCAGATAAGATGGCAAGAGATAATCTAGCTGAAAGCAAGAACATTTTTTCCGTACATCAAACCACTAAATATAAGGCCTACATGAAGACCTGGACCTAACCAGGGCATGCAAGCAGTGGCACCCATGTTGGGGGAAATCAAATTTGCAAAATGACAAGTGAAACATACATACATGAACATAGGGAACAGGGCTTGGCTTTGTGATGTCATTTCTGCTATCTTAAAGGTTTTGGTATAGGCACCTCATGTATAGCGTGACTGTAGAGTCTTTTATTCTGTGGTGTAAAGCTTGCTGTAAGACATTTGCTGCCTTGCTTTTGTCTGTAGCAAATACCAATTTTGTTGAAGTTCATACTGGATTTCCCCCCCAAACATTTCCCATACTAATTCAGCAAGTTCAGAAAGTCTGCAATAACAGACTTAATGAATACTGGATTATTTCATTATTGATAATTAGCTATGTGTACAGGCTCTATCCTGTCCAAGGATTATTAACTCCTTGCTATGATGGTTTATATTGCTTAGCATGAAATCATTTCCATTTCAGCCCTTCCAGGTAAACAAGAAAGAAAATCAACCAAATGAGTTAATTCTACTTTATATAAGGCTTTGTTAACAAAAACGTGCAAGTCTGAAGGTACAAACTTTCCACTACTTCTAACTGTCTGATCAATTAGAGCAAGTCTTTCCTAAGTTTATTTATCTCCCTCTAATTCACTGGGAGCTCCTGCCTCTCTTGTCAAATTGTTTCCTAGGCAGCATCTCTTCCCTTCTTTCCCTAAAGTAATTCACATGTTCCTTTACATCTGGTAAAGGGAAGGAGCTCTTCTTGTCAGTTTGAACCAAGTGGCAGCAGGTTTGACTGCTGGTGCAAATCTCATTTGGACTGATTGAGACAAGCTCCAGTGAGCAAGGAAAACTCTCTTCCTATTGTTTACAAACACAGTAACTCTGCAACATTAATTTAACAAGGAGCACTTCTGAGCAAAGAGCTTCTCTCTCTGTTGGGTTGTTATGAATGATTGTGGTGTAAAACTACATTAAGCCAATTAAGCATCTGTTGTTCCCCAATTTACAGTGTATTGTCATTTTCCACATTGTTGTTTGTTTCCACACTGTAGTCCTGGGATGTTCATTTTAATGTTCTCTCTTTTTTTGTTTCGGTATCTTTAGAAATAAATATTCAGTTCCCTGGAGCAAGAAAGCTACTTATCTTCCTCTGCACCATAGCTTCCCAAAAGTCTAACTTCCCCTGTGATAATCTTCAGAGTCAGGTCTTTAAATACTGAAATATGAAGGTAATGCATAAGTTACTTAGCATAAAGAGAACAGAAAACTGGACCATTTACCAGCAAAGAGACAAGCCCCTGCTGAAATTATTCCTCTGACTATTATTTAACAAAGGAAAGTTGGGATAGAGACTCATGCTCTAGGCTAAGATTGACATGCAGCTTCCGGAGTCTTCCTACAGTACTGAAATGAATCAGAAAGAATTTTTCTCCATTATTATTGTAGAATATTAGCAGTATGTAATAATCACAGTACATTTCTGCAACATTAGAAAGATTTACTTCAACTTAAGTAAACATGAAAAAGAGATAGTAACTTTTCCAAAGAGGTTGGAGGTTACCTTAGAAGTTGGGAAAAAAAACCTTCTCTGTGGAACTACACATTACACAAGGCTTCTAGTTTAAAAAGTCACCATCAGTGAGGTGTAGGGGGGGGAGGTATTACACAACAATCAAAATACTCAGACTGAAGTCCATCTCACTAAGAAAGTTTACCTCATAGGATTTTTGTTGTTGGGAAATAATGGAGATTCCCATATCAGTTGTCTTCATCACCTGTAGGATAGATGTGAATTATTTTTTACAAGCAAATAAGTTAAAAATGGAACCATTATTCCTTCAGCTAGGCCAAATAAAGTGTGGCCAATGACCACTTTCTGACATTCTCCACCAAATGATTTCACCAAGAAAAGAAGAATTTTTCAACAATTTCTCAAATTCCTCTTTAACAAAAACATGGTATCTTCTTTTCCTGAGATTTAATGGAAGTGTGAAAAAACAGGAATGTTTGAGAGTTTAGGAGCTTTGTAAGAACCCATGTAGACTGAGGCCACCTTGTAATTAAAAAAAATAAGTGCAAGAACATCATAACTCATGAGAATGTCACCAAAATTCTCTTCTAAATTTCATATTTAAAACATTTTCATATCTCCTGTGAAAATGTTTGAAAGCCATTTTATTTTTATCCAAATGACCAGTGCTGTTCCTTCTACTATGTATATTTTGAATATATGCAAACATAACTTCCTAAGATGCTATAGTCAAATAAGCTGTTAGCACCTAGGCCTACACAATTTATAAATAGCTTGCCAGTCATGCAACTACTATCCCAACTACTATCTTTCATTAGTTTTTCTTCTTTTACAATCTCAGCCCAAACACAAAAAGTCAATATTAAACATACTTCCAAGGGGCATCCATCTATGTCTGGTGGATTCACTCTTTTTTTAATTTCCTTTGGCTAGTTGTTCTTTTTTTAAAAAATAACCCAAACTCAAAAAAAAATGAATTAATTAATATTTATATAATTAGATGCATATTGTAAAATTATATAAATCCATATCCAAAACCAGTTCATTTCATGAATGGGCAAGATATATACACATTGCCCTCAAGAAATCACAAACTTCATCTGATGAATCAAATGCTTTCAGACATATTTCTGATTCTATTTAAAATATTCTGAAATAACACTAATGTTGAATCAACAAGACAAAGAGGAAAATTGATAGTTGTATCTGAAATGTTAGACTTGATAGGATGACTTGTGGATATTCAGTAAAGATTTTCTTAGAGAGCCTAATATTCTGGAAAAAAAACCAAGCATGTTAGGTTAGTGTTGGGAAGAACATTTCTTGTTTCTTATCATCTTCTCTGTTCCAGCTGATTGCTTAGCCAAGGATTGGCATGAGCTAAAGAGAAGGATCAACTTTCCAAATCTTGTAAGTTGTAAAAAGAATTATCATTTTTATCATTTCTCCAAACTTGTGTTAGGAAACCTATTGTTTTCTTTCTAGCTCAAGAAAAGCCAAATACTATCTCAACAAAAAAAACTACCAACAATTTCCTGGCATCTTATCCAGGTTCACTGGATTGGATGTTGCTTCTTATGAGAATCAGTGACAATGCATATTAATCACTGCAAGGGACATTAGCATAACAACCCTGCTCAGAATGGAACCCACTTAATGCATTTGCCTTCATTGCAGACTGTCAATAAGCAAGTGCAGATCAAAGCAGGAATATTTCATTTCCCTTGGGATTAGAACAAGTTGATCTATGTTTATTTTTGTTTGTATGAAAGATCAAAGACATGTCTCATTCAAAATTCATTTTCATTGTGTATTTTCAGTTGGCAGGCAGACTTGGCACCCTAACTCCTTGTGATGTTTCCCTCTTGCCCAGAGATTGGAACCACATTCTTAATGGTGCCAAAATTCAACTCTTTAACTTGACTTAAAAGAGGCCTTATATCAATGGGAGGTGGTGTGTGTGTGATATTAAGCAGAACTTTTCTAATGATTGAAATAATGTCACATGGAAAAAGTAATCCAAAATATAAAGCAAAGAATTCTGGGACTTTCTACTTGGGGCTCCACATGGGTCTGCCTTTGAAGTGTATCCCAAAGTTTCAACTAGTGGCACAGGCAATTTTGTGTGCTGTGGAAGGACATCTGTTACACCTCTGTGAGTGTATTGGTTGTCCAAGTCCAATTCAAGGTGCTGCTTTTGAACTTTAACCTGCATGGGACCACTCATCTTATCAGGTCTGGCAAGAGACACATGTTGCCTGTCTATTCACTTTCATTTGAAAAGACCTAAGAGAGGAGACTTTTCTGCCATAATATTCACCCTCTGGAACATCATCCCTCTGAAGTGAGATTAGCCCCAATCTCAATAACTTTTCAGACGTCTCTCAAAACATTTTTCTTCAGCAGGCCTGGGCATCTGTTGGTAACAGGTTGCCTATGAGTTGGATGAATTATGTGTGATACATTCTTGCATGATATTGTTTATAGTTATTTTAAATAGTATTTTTTAAAAGAAGGGTTTCACTGTTGATTGTATTTTATGGCACCCAGAGTCATTTTGTGTGAAATGAGTGACCATAGACATTTGATAAATAAATAAATGAAATAACAGTTGAAGAAAGAGAAAAAACATACCCCTGTTCAGGGTGAAATGCTACTGATTTGGACCAGTTCACCCAAACTGGTAGTAAAATAAGCTACTGGTTCGCACAAACCGCTCATTAAAAAATTGGTAACCGGTATTGGGCAAACCGGTATTTTTGACGATCAGCTATGATGTGCGATTTATATTAGCTAGAACGCAGGATTTCCTGCTTTCTAACTAATCTAAATCGCATGGCACAGTAGCACCCCCCCCAACTGTTCTACTTTCCTTTCAGGCATGCTCGGTAGCAGGCTCCACCCACATCCATTTTTGATGCTCTGCGCATATGCAGAAGGTCTTGCACACACATATTTACGAACTGGTAATGAAGGTAAGTAGATTTCACCTCTGCCCCTATTGAATATTATAAAAAAAACTTCTTAACTGTGACAACAGTTCGATCGTTGAAGAATTAAGTGAAGAAGTAGGATCTGTTTCACTAAAATAAGTTCAAATATGAGCTGGAGAAACATCTGCCAAGAAGTTCAATCTAGATTTCTTCACCAAAGAGGATTGGGTTTGTTGGCCTAAAAGGCTCCTTTTTGTCATATGATTTTAAATATAATTTGTGTAATGATGTGAGATTCTTGAATCATTAAACAGCAATGCTTGAATTATAAAGATCACGGTAAAGGAGTCCTTCAGAATTTATTGTGCTAGTCATTGTCAACTATAGGAGTGGTGCTTATCTCTGTTTCAAGGCCACTGACAATGATCATGTAGCCAGCATAACATCACAGAGTGCTGTTACCTTTCTTAGATTACAAAGAAGTACTTACTATTTTCCATTTTATAATGTAAAGACCTGATTTATCCATATTTATATATTATTTCCGAATCTGAATAATAATCCATTTGTGTTGCTTCCAAAGCTTGTAGTATCACTACGGAGATGAAAACTGAAGTAGGACAACTTTGCATTAAACCATTGAAACCATTACTGCTAATCCTTGTTTAGAGTTTTGAAAATCAACACATAATGTTGCCTTCATCAGAATGTCTGGTGAATGTCATCACATAATGATTTGTAATGAAAGGGAAACCATATTTTTCAGGGAATAAATTTCCATGTAAGAATATACATCAAACTTTATTGGCATGCTAACCAAAAAGTTTGGGAATTGCAATCTCCAGAAATTAAAAAAAAATGCCAAACGAGAAAAAGATTTCCAATGAGGCCTATGAAGAATCTCAATTATCCAGGTCATGGTTGCCTTGGATGAGAAGTGAACATCTTCAAATAAAAAAACCAAGCAAGTCCAGTTGCCTTTTGAAAAGCACCTTTGGGATTGCTGTACGGGATCATAGACATAATTTTATGCCATGAAAAAAACATATTAATAACCTTGACATATTAAAATTATGCTTTGATTTTACACATATTGAGAATTACACCGTAGCACTCCTGAACCTCAGAAAAAGGAAACAGATCATTTATACATCATCTTCTAACAAAATGGATATCAATGCAACTTTATCAAAACGTGCCTGACCGCTCAACCCAATATAGCACAACCAACACAACCTGTGAAAAGTCTAATGCTGCCATTCATCAAAAATATCTCAGAAACAATCCACAAACTGTTACAACCACATGGCATCGCCAAAGCTCACAAACCAACTAAATCCCTCCAAAACATCCTAAATAAACCAAAAGGCCCAGCAGCTGCAGAAGGAACACTGCATAGGAACATAGGAAGAACTGGTAGAAGATTAGAAGAGCACAACTTTGAAAACCAGCAAGCAGTCAGAGACATGATAAAAACTCCTTAACTTCACAAAACATTGACAAACTTAATAATAGCTTCACCTTGGAAAGTGTGAGTATCCTAGTCGAAGCCAAGTCCAATATGCTAGGAAGCTTGGTACTGAAACAAATTGCCCATCAACTGGCCCATAAACAACATCTATGTCATTTAAAAGAGACTATTATAAAGCCAAAAAGGAACCCAAAAAAATCAAAATACCTCCTCACCAGCAATTAAAACCCAGATGACCCAAGATTAATATAAATATTAATGCTAGACCAACAATCCCCAGAATTATGTTGTAAGACTCATATGTAAAATTTGTACCAGTAAGGTTGTTCTAGTATTTCAATAACAATAACACCATGATAGTCAATTAGATGCTATTGAGCCAGATTTAACTCCTGGTAGTTTCCTTGATAAACCTTCACCAATTCTGTCTGTCTCTTCAATAGCTCCTCTAATAATATCCCTGCAATTTCTTGGATCCTAACCATCTTTATTGCTTTACCTTTCTTTTATTTCCTTCAAATTTTGTCAATAATTTTTTCTGCAATTTCTTGGAAGCTTCTCCCCCCTAATTCATTGTATCATATTTTCAGATATAAAGATTTCCAGTTTCTAACGTTCACCTATAAGGAACAATCTGTCATTATTTCATCTAAGATTGATTGGTTGCTTGTTACAGTATCCGCCTTACTCTTAGTAACCATTTCAAAATCCATAATTCAAAGTCATCTATCTTCTTCTTATGAATGCATTTAAAAGTATGCATATATAGGTTGGTGGGAGTCGACTGATATTCTTCAATGAATAGTGAAACTGGAAGAACCAGAGATGAACTGGGGAGAGGGATGTGTAACTTTCTGAATGAATACAAAACAGGAGAAATATTATTCTACTTGCTGACAGGAATGAATTGATAGAAGTGAGATGAGGAAGAACAGAAAAAAATGATTGGACTGCTTGGAAATCCAAGGAAAAGGAACATGCCAACTAGGAATATCTGATTGGAAAAAGACCTGCTTTAAATATACAACTTAAGCATAACTGTATTTGTGTGTTCACATTGACAGTGAATGAATATAAATGCATGATTGATTTGATTGTTTACAAAGCATGCTAGCAAGTCAGTGGGTGACCCTTTTTGAGTAGCATCAAAAGTAGTTTTTGGTTGAAGCAACATGGAAGAAAAGTGCTGAAGAGTAGAAACAGTAAGAGTAGAATGCAGAAATAGTAAATGAGTACTGAATTAAACGTGTTAGAAAATGTACCAACATAATGAACAAAAGGTAGATGTAAAAAAAGAGGATGTGGAAGCTGTTTCAAAAAGAGAGAACAGAATTGTGTCACAGTAACATTTTGCTAAATAAGTTGAGTGTAACATAGAGCCAGTTAGAGATTACTAACAATTGATATTTGAAAAGGCTAATGCCCAGTGCACATCTCAAAAATCATTCCTTTATTCAACTATAGAACTCTTGTGCAGGAAGTAGTGCCACTGAAGTAGTTCCACTAGTTAACATTATTTAAAGGCATGTCACGTTGAATACTGCCCAGTTATTGACTTTTCATAATCAAATGACTAATTTGAGGAGAAGTATTCTGCCTCTCAAAGGACTTGAAGGCTAACAAGTAATAAATTATCACTAGGATGTTCATAATCTATAAAATGTATCCTGTTTTGAATAGATTATGGTTTCGTGACAGTCAACTGCTGGTCTTTTGGTATGCAGGAGCCTTTAATTGCCTTCCTGCTGAATATCAGAAAACTACTAATTGTAAACTCTGTTCTCACAACGTTACACCTGGGCAGAATGAAACCCATTAGTCAAGTGAAACAACACAGAATGTAATATTAATGATGAATGCACTGATATCAGCAGATGACTCAACTAGCAATCTTATGAGATTCACCTTCCATCCCTAAAAGAGATTTGAGTAAAATGTAGTGAGGCACTCCAAACACAGAGAATTCACAGCCCCAGGACTTGACTCATTCTCTTGATTTTTCATCTATTAGCTTACACTACTAGGAATTCTGATATGAAAGGAGTTTGAAAGAATGCTTTATTTATTACTAGCTGGATACCTGTGCTTCAGGATGAAACTATGTATGCAGGAGAAATTTGGTTCACAATCCATTGGCTCACTACCTTGAGTCCAGAAGCAGTTCCATAGGTGGAACGTGTAGACATTTTGGTGAGGTACTGATGTTTAATACTGTAAGGAGCCCCAGGCTGCTCCTAAGTGAAGGGTGAGACATCTGCCAGTTTGAACTGAGGTAACGAATGTGAGGCAAGTTGGAACAGAGTTTTTTCCAAGTGGGGAGAGGGAGTAGAACTCCTTAGCATCAGAATGTGTAATTACTGTATAAGAAATACTAATGATTTGATGGTCATTTAAAAAAAATCCTTTCTTAACGAGCACCTAGAAGCCAAAAGGAACTTACATGCCAAATTTCAAGTGTATAGACTTTACGGTTCTGGATATTTCATGATGAGTGAGTGGAATTTGACTTTTATATATAAAAATTATTAATTAATTTACTATGGTAATTTTTATGCTGCCTATTTATCAAAATCTAAGTAGCCTGTAACATGAAAACAACATACAGTATAACAACAGTATGTTGTTAACAAAACTATCTCAATTGTTGTGCTCATTAAAAATATTTCTCTCTAAAATATCTGATACAGAAAAAGGGTTTACCATTTTTTGAAAAGATGACAGGATGGGACTCATCTAAGGTAAGGAGGCAAGCTGGTCTATTGGAACAAGGATATTATTGAAAATATTATCTTTGGCACCAACTCCCTGATTGTAAACAACCAGCTCACTACAAGAAACAAAGCAACTAGTGTGAAGCATGGCTACAGTTATAACTAAACACTTAGGATCCAAAATCAACAAACAAGAAAAAAAGTCACAGCACACAATCAAAATGGAAGGCTTGAAAAAAAGATTAGCATACCAAAGTCAGATGCAAGCAAGCTAGAACAGATGAATGAAAAGAAGCTGAAGAACAAGAAAATCAAAGAATACTGATCTAGGAACAAGAAAGATTAAGGAAGCACTGGATATAATAAAGCAGCAAATAAAGGTTATAGCCAAAAGACACAACATATTGCAAGGAGGTGAAATTAGATTGTTTAATATCTGGCAAAACGTACCTGAGTTTGAAAGATCAACAAAAGAGGCAGTATCAAACAACTACAGGCCAATTACCTGCTTCCGAACAACTTTCAAATTACTAACTGGTGTTGTAGCTGATGCAGTGCAAAAGAATCGAAACAAACTCTTTCCACTTGAGCAGAAAGGAAATCACCCAATCAACAGAGGCACAAAGGATCAGCTCCTAATTGACAAGCTGATTTTGGAAAACTGCAAGAGAAGGAAGACCAATGTGAATATATCTTGGACCAAGTACAAGAACACATTTGATTCCCTGCCATATGACTGGACAATCAAATGCCTAGAAATAACATCAGAGACTTTGTGCAAAGATAAATGGCACAATGGAAAACACAGTTACTGGTAAATAGTGATAGTTTGGGAGTGGTTAATAGTAAGAGAGAAATCATTCAGGAAGACTCACTATCACAATTTCTGTTTGGCATTGCAGCAATTCCTCTGTCAACAATGCTGAACAAGGAATGGTTATCAACCATAAGAAGTAGAAAAATCTGCCTAACTATCCCAAGTCCTCTACATGGATTACATGGAGCTGTATAGAAAAACACAATCTGAAATACAATCTGTACAAAATCAATCAAATACAGAAGACAGTTGAAAAAGAAGAAAAAGAATCGGAAGAATGTATGAAGGACAGTGAAGAAGATGCACTAAAGCTAGTACACCATGAAAGCTAACTTAATACTAAAGAAACCTGGCCTATAAGAAAGACCAGATGAAGAATAGAAAAGAGACATAGCAATACAAAATATAGCCTGGCTAGGAAGAAGGAAGGAGGAAAGGCAGAGGAGCAAGGAGAAGATAGTAGTAGTAGTAGTAGTAGTAGTAGTAGTAGTAGTAGTAGTAGTAGTAGTGGTGGTGGTGTAACAATAAATCTTGTCAATGTCTAAGAGAAAAAGATTAAAGAAAGAGACAGATTAAAGAATTAGACACTAATTCTGACTGCATAGGATCAAAGGGGTGCACAAAGCTAGAATTGGGATATTATTGTTGCACAAAAATTGTGCAAATGATTATAAACAAAAAAATGACAAAGTAACAACAATTGCATATTGGAATATATGCAGGAAATACCATTCACCTGCAAAAAAGAAATAGTGGGACCACAAAATAGACAACATTATAGAAAATGAAGATGCTAAAATGAAATGGGACTTTAGAATTCAAACAGGCAAGCACCTGCCACACAACATCCCAGACTTAATAATTGTTTATAAGGAAAAAAAATCTGGATAGTGGACATAGCAATATGTAAGCTTGTATAATCATTGCAGCAGTATAGAAGAGAAAGAACTAGATAAAATCATAAAATATAAAGTAGAATGACAGTGTAAAGAAAGTGTAAAGAAACAAAGATATTACCAATAAAATAGATACCTTGTATGCAATTCTAAAACTTCTGGAGCAGAGGTGGGTTGCTCCCAGTTAGACCAGACCAGTAGTTGTGGTGGTGGAAGGCTCTGCCCACCTGCCCGGACACTTCTGCGCAAGCACAAAAGTGTTGCGCGCAAGCACACATGGGACCATGAGCGAACCAGTAGTAAACTGGTTTGCAACCAACCACTGTTCTGGAGCACCATTTGAACACCTCAAGCACTGAGAAGATCAATTGCAGAAGGTAGTTTTACCAAGAACAGCTTAAATCTTTCACACCACCTTGACTATTATTAAACAACTGGCTATCCCAGATTGTTTATAAGGACTTGATAGTTGAACAAAAGTATCAAATCCAGTCTAATCATCTGGTTAACAATAACATGACTAATATGCAATCAGCACCAAAGCCAGAAATTCTGCAGCTCAATATTCCCAACTATCTTACTTACATTAGCTACTGTATATCATTCTTTGGCCACTTTGTTGGACTATTTTCCATCTAGCTCAACATCTAGCACAGATGGGCAGACTACTCTGTTGCAGGCATCTGTGTAGAAATAGTAGTTGTTCCTTGATGGAGGTTTTCCTACAAATTTCTCCCTTTTGTCCCAAAGAACAACACCTTTGGGACAACCATGACCTGGATAATTGAGAATCTCCATAGATGTCTTCTCATTTCTGTGCTTTCTGAATTGTTTGATATCCAATATGGTACCAATAGAGGAGAATATAAGTAGCTCAGTGTTGAATTTTAGAGTCCTTGGTGCTCTCCTGGCTTGGTTGTTTGCCTGCAGACATTCCATTACCCAACAAAATAAGTAACATTATCAGAAAAAGTAAATATGGGGCTTGCTACTTGTTTATATACACTAGCTTACCCTGTCAGGTTTAGTGGACCCATATATATTCTCTTTTATTGAAAAAAGTGCCACTTTTAGCATTATGATGTTACCTTATAAAATGTAACAACAATTCTCACCCTTGGTAATATCACCACAAAATGGCTCTGCATTCAACATTCTTAGGAGTTTCCTTAGCTGACTGTGGCTTCATCCATGTCTTAATGTTTGATTTTTCTAAATGCCACTGAGTAGATAACTTTTTATTTACATTAATAATGTTAAACAAGTAATATGCCAAAAGCTAGATACCGTTGCTTTAAAAAGGAAGAAGTAACTCTCTATTAGCAAAATGTGTGACCAAAGGCTATGGCAAAGTGCAAATTGCTAGACTTAAGGATCTTAATTTTACATTCAGAACGTATGTAAGTTGTACAGCTAATTAATCATAAAATATGTGTAGTGTGGCATTATTATAATACTTTATCTACATTTAATTGTTATTGGCTTTTAAAAGAATAATTAAGAATTGGGTCTTGTGCACTTATCTACTGAAACACAGAGTAGATAGGACTAGAGCTAGGCCTTTGTGCTAGAAATAATTCTGAAGCTTATTTATATTCTCATAAACAAGGAATGCAATAAGATAGGGATGCTTTACTTTCAAACTCTTGTTTCCTTGAAAAAACCATGAGGCATAAACCTACTTTTTTGGTAACATTACAATAAGTAACCTAGCTAAATATCATACATTTAGAACTTCTGTTCTAGGTCCTCTGTTTTGAGTCTGTGTAACAAATTCAAACCCACCCACCCCCAATATTTTTTTTTAACCATGGGAAATCTAGCTCTAATTTCTCAGTTTCTTGTTGCAATGAAAACAGGGCAATACCTCCAGGCATTAAAAACATGTCTTGCCAAATTTCAAATATAACTTTCTTTGGAGTTTTGATATGGTCCATTGTTTTGTCAGTTTTCTTTCCTTCGACCCTCCCCTCCCTTTTCTTTTTAGTTTAGCTTTTGATACCATATAGCATTTGCTATTTTGATTTGGTTGGTAATTGTTGTTAAAACCTATTCCTGATTATTATTACCACAGGCAAAGTTGCCTCAGAGTTGGTAATAGTTTCCTTTATTTAATGGTATTTAGAGTGTATATTCAAAACCAATAACCAGTAATCTACTTTACTGATTCCTGATGCTGAATATCCCACATATTGATTATATCTCCACTTCCATTCTTTCACAATGCTTTTGTATTCTCGGAAACATTTCCATCCAAACACTGACTAAACTTAGACCTGCCTTATTTCAGCACACTTGCTGTGTTGTGTTGTCTCCAGTTCACCAGAAAGTTGGGCTTTTAATTTTATTTATGGCATGCTGGTGCCATGAGTAAGTCTATCATTGAGCTAACTCTCTGGTTCCAAACAAAGATTAGAAGACCTAAAGGCCTAAATCACACATTTTATGCATCATTTTCCCTCAGCGTACTCTTTCTAGTTTAATATTACAACACTGGTCCACATATTCGATGGTCAGATTTGATGGAATTGAATTCCAAAATTTGGAACAAACTATATTGGAGAAAGCTGTTAAATGACACAGCAAGCCATTCTCACAGTGAGTTAGAAGAAAAGCTGTCATGGCCAGGCAGATAAAATGGAAAATGCTTCTAAATATGCCAAGGAGTAGATGGAGTAAGTGGGAGTAAGATTACCTGATCACAGACCATTGTCCTACCGACTTAAAATGTATGTTATGAGCATATCCCTAACTTATTTTTTTCACATTCAGAGAAGCTGTACAATGAAATGGATACATAATGAACATCATGCTTCATGTAATCCATTAGTAAATTAGACACAATATAAAGGAAACATGTAGGCTTCTATTTGTCAGAGATATTTGAAAGCATATACTTAGCATGATAGCCTCTTTTGCAGCTATTCATTTTCTTTTCATTGGTTACTGCTGTTCCTTCTGTCACTCAATATGAATCTCTATGTCTTTGTCTCTATTATGTTTCTGTTTTTATGGGGTGAGAAATCTGACCCTTCATTTTGGGAACATGGCCAACTTCTTTCAATGTACTGAGAGAGAAATGGTGTTGGTGCAAGAAAAACAACAACAATAACAAAAATAAATCCTGTTTAACAGATGTGTCAATTCCAGACACATTAGCAGTCCCCACACTATTATTACTTAAAAGTGGTCCATTTTCCTTTCTGAGCATCAACAACTTACAACCTCTGAAATATATTTCAAAAACCTGCCTGTGATTTGGATAAATTTTCCCTGAAAGTTGCCTTTGGTTATTTTCCTTTGTTCTTATAATATTCCTTTTCACTTCATTTTGCTGCTAATCACAATATCCTGCAGAGTGCATTGCTTTGCAGCCTTAAACCTTTGTTAAAAAAAAAAAAGCAACAGATTTTTCATATACACCAAATCCAGCTGCTTCTTTGCAATCGGGCATTTTTTAAAAATAAAGCACTTCTCAAAATAACTCCATCCAGAGTAACAAATTAGTAATGTTACTAGCAGCAACAGAAAGGATTTTTTTTTAGAAATTAAGAGAAGGGAATTTTTGCATTACTGTGGTCAAGAGATGGGAATACAGTGGAAACATGATTCACTCAGCATGGGCAAAATCAAAAGGATGCCCACTGGGAGAAGTAAGGATTGAATGGGACATGAAACTCCTAGAATTCGTTGACTTAACTTAGCATTGTTAGATCGGTTACAATATTGTAAGTTATTATGAGTGGCAACCAGAAGGAAACATAGCAGCCTGGCTGTCAGGTTGGAATGGTTGCAATGGCAGTGACCAGCCACTGGAGAAGAAAGGATGTGCCAAAAGCTACAATTAACCAGAGCTGGGGCTGCTACTGGAACCAAATGAAGCAATGGGGACCCTCTGATATGAAGACCATAAGACAGTTTAGGTTAGAAAACTACAACTTAATTGGAAAGTGGAAATCACAAGCACAGGGTGCATTTTGAGTGGGCTGGGGTTGGGAGAAGGATGACATTCCTGCACTTAGAAAGCAATAGGTGGTGCATAATGGCAATTTGCAGAGGGTGAAGAGGGTGCAAATCAGAAGTGGTATTCAGCAAGTTCTGACCAGTTCTGGAGAACAGGTAAATACCACCTCTGACTGGCCCCACCCCATCTATTCTCTGCCTCCTGAGTCTCAGCTGATTGGGAGGAAATGGGGATTTTGCAGTAACCTTCCCCTGGAGTGCGGTGGGAATGGAGATTTTACAGTATCCTTCCCCTGCCACACCCACAAAGCCATGACATACCCACCAAGCCACGCTCACAGAACTGGTAGTAAAAAAAATTGAATCCCACCACTGGTGCAAATCTGGTCTCAGATAGGCATTCCTCTGAAACAAGAGCTACATAGCTACAAGATGCTGTTACAGTGTTTGTTTGGTTTCATATTACCCTTCTTGGTATTTGCTTTTTTCTTATCTTAATACCCCTAATTTTGTGGGGGTGAAATCTAATCAGTGAATCAAAAAATACCACCTATAGATGTATGCTCCATTGTTTCACTAAAAGTCATTTTCCTGGCTGAAGACCAATCCCTTGTTTTTCTATAAAGAACTCATCTCTTATTGCTTGCACTATCCTCATTTTGGCTCAGAATGAGAGCTTGTATATCATGCACAATAGGTCTCGCACAATTTTTTGCTTCCATTTACTCTAAGACTTGAAGCCTTGCTAGAGCATTCTGCTTCTTTGTTTAACTGGCTTGCTTGCAGCCGAATTATCATGCCTTTCTTCACTGCACGGTACTCTAGGTACTGAATAATACAGGCAAATAGCATCTTTATCTAGCATGATGAAATGCAATAATAAAATGTTGCTTTTTGATTTAGGTACATTAGACTTTACCATTTCAAGAAAAAAATATATTACCATAGGCAGCATCCCATAAACAACAACGAAGGCAATAACACAGTAAATCTGTAACTAGTAGTGCAATTCCATGCATATCTATTTGAAAGAACATAACACTGGGATCAGTGTGGCATCATCCCGTAGGAACTTGGATTATAATCTGGAACATACTATTTGTAAAAATAAATGATAGAAGAGAAGCACATCTCTTTTTTCTACCCAAATGTCAATGTATGAATAATCTTGGCAAGAAGAAAAGATCCCTATGAACATAAGAGACCTGCTAGTAATGGTCCATCTAGTCATCCCAAAGGTGTGTTTTTTTTTTCCAAGGGGCAACTGGACTTTCTGATTTTTCTGTGAAAACATTTCGCTTCTGATCCAAGAAGCTTCTTCAGCTCTGACTGGATGGTAGGGAATGGAAGGATTTATGTTCCTTGCAGACAGCTAGACATTTGCATTCTTTTAGCTGTCTGCAAGGAGTATAAATCCTTCCATTCCCCACCATCCAACTGAAGAAGTTTCTTGGATGAGAAGTGAAACATCTTCAGAGGAAAAAAAAACAGAAAGTCCAGTTGCCTCTTGAAAAAACCACCTTTGGGACAACCATGAACTGGATAACTGAGAATCTCCATAGACATTTAGTGGTCCATCTAGTCCAGAATTCTATATTAGATGGTAGCAGGGGTGGGTTGCTGCTGGCGTTACTGCTAGTTCAGTGCATGTGTGCACAGTAGCCTGTAAATAGGTCTGTGCATGTGCAGAACATTAAAAAGTACCAAAAAAAACATGCCACGGCAACTGGGGAACCGGTTCAGAGGCATGGCCAGCCTGGGTCGCTGCCGGTTCTACGACCCAGGTCAACATTCCACTAGCAGTTTGCCTGACCTGGTGCAAACCAGTAGCAACCCACCTTTGGATGGAAGCCATGCAGTTCCATATCCCATGGAACAGGTTTTCTTTTCCTGTCATGTACCTTTGTTGTTTCCTTCTTTTCATCTCCAGCCCATGAGTGAGATAGCCTTAAGCTACAGCTAGATCAGTGTGAACATAGAATTCCTCCCTTAATCTGACACTGTCACTGTCCAAGGATACCCTTAAGACATGAGCAAAATGGTTTACGTCTTTTATGGCTTTGCGTGATTTGGAAATGATTTAAAAATGTCTTTTGATTCACATGCTGGCAGAGCAGTTTCCTGCTTCTAGTTATAGCAGCCAAGTGGTTATTTACACACACACACACACACACACACACACACACACACACACACACCCCAGGATTGAAAGTGTAAAAGACTTTTTGCAGGTGTGAAAAAAGATGTCCCTGCTTTCAGGAGTCAATTCATTAAAATTACTTTTAAAGCAGAAGCTTTGAAAGAGATAGTTACTTTAATGAAGTGCAGAAGGTGTTGTGCTTGTCCAAGGTCTAAAGCACTTCTTCCTCATTATTTTTAAAGCTTTCACCATCCTAGACATTAATGCCATTCTGAAAGTGGGGGGGAAAGTATGGAATTAACTACTGATTTTTTTTTTTTTTGAAATTCTTATTAAGGGTATTGATCTTGAGCTGAATGTCAGACCTTTGCAAGACATTAAAGAAATATCCATCTTTCAATACACAGCTAATCTACGGAATCTCATTTTTTCTCCCTTGCTTGGAACATTTGTGATAGGTTTAAAGGGAAAAGGAGAGTCCTCCACCTCATAAGATGCCAAAGGTACAGCTGAAGTTACACCTAATGTATTATACTTAATAATAATTCTCACAGAGCTTCTGTGCAAGTCCAGACAGCACAAAGTTCAAGATGACAGCAATAGCATCACCCTGTCTCAAGAAGTCAAGCACATTTTCAGCTATGATCAATAACTGCAAATTGGATTTCTTTTAATATTTCCCAGCTACCTCATATGCCAGCCGATGAAATTGAAGCATTTTTTGAAGCTTGCTTTCTCCATCATCACTAAATGCTCTTGCAATAGTGTCATTTGCTCTTTACCAAAAGAAGACAATGTTCCTCTCAGGATAAGAGATGAATGTATGTCTCAGACATTCCCAGCATCCTGTAAGCTTTATAACATTTAGTGAAAAGCAATGAATAGTAATCATACTAAGCAAGACTGACATGGCAGGTTGGCAGTTCTTAATCTTGAAGGAACATTGCATATCTTATCTGTGAGTGTGAACTTTAAGAAGCACCGTAAATATAGTACCATAAAATGTAATACATGGCCAGGTAAATATAATGCTTAGAACTACTGAAATTCACTGCAACCAGATACAGTAGAGCCTCTGGTCACTAATGCTTCTGACTATGATCAAAATCGGGTTCCGACCAAAAAATTCACAAATATTGTTTTTATTTATGGCCAATTTCTCCTTCTGTGCCATTTTTTTTTGTAAGTGCCAAATTTCCAAAATTAGATTCGGGTCATGACAAAATCAGTTTGCGACCAAAGTTATGGAATGAATTATGGTCATGACCAGAGCAAGGGTGGGTTCCTGCCAGTCCTAACATCTTCTATAAAAGAGGTTCCACAAATCTACAGTGCCGTTTAGAACCGGTTTCAGCTCCCTCCCCCTGCCCGTCCGCACATCATCAAGATGAAGAGCAAGAGGAGGAATTCTGGGAGTTGAAGTCCACAAGTCTTAAAGCTGTCAAGTTTGAACATCGCTGGGGTTTTTTCCCTAAAGGGTTAAGGGTGCAAGGGTCTTGTAACTTGACAGCTTTAAGACTTGTGTGCTTCAAATGCCAGAGTTTCCGAGCCAACATTTTGGTTGCTAAGCAAGAGCATTGTTAAGTGAGTTTCACCACATTTTACAAGTTGGCCACACCCACCCAGTCACATGGCCAGCAAGCCACTCCCACAAAGCAGGCCACACCTACAGAAGAGGTTCTAAAAAAATTTGAAACCCACCACTGGACCAGAGGCTCTACTGTATATTACAAGTGGTCTTTTGAGATTTTCTATTCTGTTTGCGGTAGGAACTACACATCAGAGAATTTCTCAGGGTCCAGGCTATCCCAGAACATAGAAAATAAATGTTACAACATTTTTCTGAGTTGGATTACTGCAGCTAGTCCTTGAGTTATGACCTCAATTGAACTCAAAATTTCTGTTGCTAAGCGAGACATTTGTTAAGTTAAATTTTCCCTATTTTACAACCTTCCCTGCCATTGTTGTTAAGTGAATCACATAAGTTAGGAACATGGTTATTAAGTGACTTTGTCAGAAGGTCAGAAATGGTGATCACGTGTCCCCAGGATACTGCAACCATCATAAATATGAGTCAATTACCAGGTACCAGAATTTTGATCACTTTACCATGGGGATGCTGCAAATGTGAAAAACACTCATAAATCACTTTTTACGGTGCCACTGTAACTTTGAACGGTCACTAAACAAACTGTTGTAAGTCAAGGACTGCCTGCAATTCTTGATAAATAAAGCCAATAGCTAAATGTATTTTATTTCTCAGTTCCCCACCAATTGTGCTGGAAATAGGGCAACCTGTTTGCAAACTTGATAACATAAGCCTTGGATAGTTGGGAATGATTATAGTGAGAACATAGCTGCATTAAAACTATGTGTCTTCTGAGACATTTTAGTTCAGCTCTAAGACACTACATAATTGTTGTTTACAGACTGATTTTTTTCTCAATTTTCACATAATCCTTGTGAAATGGAAGACAACTTTGTTGATTTTACTGTTGGGGAGTTCAGGAAGGGAGATAATGAAAAGTATAAAAAAAAACCAACCTGGGTGTGAACTTGTCTATTTTAGTACAGGCCGTCCTCAATGTGGGATCACAATGGAGCCCAAGATTCATGATGTTAAGTGAGGAATTTGTTAAGTGACTTTTCCCCATTAACTTTGATTGTCAGAATGTTGCAAAAGGTGACCACGTGACCCCTGGGACACTGCATCCATCATAAATATAAGCCAGTTGTCAAGCATCCAAAAGTTAAATCCCATGATCATAGTTATACATGTGAAAAAATGGTCATAAGTCACATTTCAGTGCCGTTGTAACTTCAAACAGTCACTAAACAAACAGTTGTAATTCAAGGACTACTTGCACTTTGAATGTAATTGTTATTCACATGTGCTAAAATTCTTGTGTTGTGTGAACAAGTTTATTTCATTTCTTCTAAATATTTGGACTATATCAGTGTTGGCAAACCTTTTCAGCACCAAGTGCCGAAACGGGTGGTTGCATGCATGCATCAGAGCACCAGAAACCAGAAGAGCAGCTCCCCAGCGCACATGCATGCACTGGGAAGCTGAGCTTCCAATTTCTGGAATGCCCATGCGCGCCAGTCACCTGGTCTTCTGGTTTCTGGAATGCATGCAAGCACGCACGAAGACCAGCTGGCACACCTGAAATTAAAAGTTCAGTTTCCCTGAACATGCATGCAAACTAGGAAGCTGCTCTTCCAGTTTCAGGCACTCCTACATGCATGCACGCCAGAACCCGGAAGAGCAATGGGCAACAGCTGGCATGTCTGGAGAGATGGCTTTGTGTGCCACTTCTGGCACATGTGCCATAGGTTTGCCATCACAGGACTATATTATTCATGAGATTTAGTCACAGCTTAGTAATGAAACATGGCAAATGAAGAAAATAAATTGTTTACTAAAACAGTAAACAAAACAAAGCAAAAACAACAACATAATACACATTCTCATTTTCCCATGTTTGTTGTAGTCTCTATTTTTAGGACTCATGCTAAATGTTCTAAACAAAGATACCCTTCCCCAGACAATGTGAGATAGATCATTGTTAAAAAGAAAAACCAGATCATTTTTGTTTGCTTATAAAACAAGGCTTTGATTTTATAGCCCTAGGTATAAACAAGCCTTGATCTAGTTCCATGCATCTTTCAGCCTGATTTTGATCCCAATCAAAAATAACTGTTCCTTCTAGATAAGAGAAAAAGGGAAGAAAAATAAGGAAAGAAACAAAGAAAACAGAAAGGGGAAAAAAGGATGCTAGAAAAGAAGGGCTATTTATTTTTATTCTTGGCTCTCATCCTGACTTCTCTATGGCCATTCACAGATTACACATAAGGAATGTCCCTTTCATAAGAAAACAAAATCACCTTGGAAAAGGTTCTCTACTGGGAGATTTCATGAGCAAGATCAGATATGGCACTCTTTTGTTTAAACTTTAGATCACTGGGTTGCACTGTCTAACTTGTTTGGTCTACAAAAGATATGAAATTCAGCAAGAATATGTTGGATGATTGCATTATTAAAACAGTCTTGCTGGACAGAGCCAGGTGCCAGTCTACCCTGCATTCTGTATCCAACTGGACGGATTTCAGAAATTTACAAGCTTGGTTTAGAAGCCAATTCCACCCCCTTTTCCACTGTCACATCCCACTAGCCATTAATAGTCTGATGCTCATGAGCCTGTCTAGTCTCTTTTCAAAACCATCCAAAGAGATTCCCATTGCCACAACTAATTGCATTAGATTCCACAGACCAGCCATGTGTTGTGTGGGAAAAAAAGCTTTCTTCTGTTTATCCTAGCTATAACTGCATTTACTATAGTTTCAATCACGTGTTTTGTTTAATCCAAAGCTATTTTCTTTCAATCAACCATTCAGCCAAAATTTAGTAAGCTATTGCCGCTTGGCAGTTTAAGAAAATGTGATAAATAAAAGTTATACCCCAGTCCTGGCTCCAAAACTAACCTGGCATTAGTTCACACAGGGACATCCTAAACCATTCTTGAATAGACAAAACAGATTTCAGTGAAATCGTCATTAAACCTTTATTATGGCCTTTAGGCTAGAGAGCAGTGAGATATGGGTAGCCCTTCACTTACAATAGTTCATTTAGTGACAGTTAAAAGTTACACTGGCATTGAAAATAGTGACTTATGACCATTTTTCATATGTATGACCAGTGCAGCTTTCACTGGTTCATTCATACATTCAGATGTTTGACAACCCACTCATATTTGTGACATTTGCAGCGTTCAGGAGTCACATGATTGCCTCTTGCAACCTTATGACAAGCAAAGTCAATGGAGAAACCAGATTTTGTTAACAACTGTATTCCTAATTTAACCACTCCCATGATTCACTTAACAACAACAGCCAGAAAAGTCATAAAATGGGACAAATGTCACTTAAAAACATTCTCACTTTAGCAACATAAATTTTAGACTCAATTGTGGTTGAAAGTCAAGATTACCTTAAAAATGGAGGTAAACTAATATTTTTTCCCTGCATTTTTTTGATCCTGCATTTTAGCCAAATTGCTTTTTGCCTCCTGGTTAAAAAGAAATGCAAATAAAAACAGTCCCTGTCAGACATATGAATTTATTATTTGAAAAGGCCCCTATTTGAAGAAGGACTTCTCCATGTGACCAGGAAGTCTTGAAAAGTAAAGCATCATAGAAAGGAACCTTTAGCTCTTGAACTCAACATATGCAGGTTGGAAATATGCAAAATCCCTCCATTTTTTTCCAGTGTCTATCTAACATGTTAATATTAGCCTTCTATTCAGGTATTATATAAACATGCAAAATCCCTCCATTTTTTTCCAGCATTTAACTAACATGTTAATATTAGCCTTCTATTCAGGAATTATATAAATACCTGAATAGACGGCTAATATTAACATGTTAGTTCCAATGGTGAAACCCTGCACTTCCTAAATAAAGGCATTTCATTCTCCTGAACTGATTAATATTCACAGAAAAGATGTGAAGAATTCCCCTGAAGTACCATAGTTCAGTGAAAAAGCATATGCTTTGCATTAAAAAAAAGTCTTAAATTTAATCTCTGGTTATATGCAGAGGAGCTGAAAAGTTTCCCAGCCTGAAGTCTTGGAGAATATGTAGACAGTACTTATAGCATGATCTTAATATAATGTAACACCCTATTTTTCTAATAGAAAAAGTAATACTAATTAGGTCACAAATAATGATCTGTTGCTGTTAATGCTGTGCTAAAATCTGTCTTGTGATGCACTAAAAGTTTTCTTCCTTTCCAAAAGGAAGTTTTGTTTTTATACCATTCGTGAGGGCAATGGAACATTCCTTTCAAAATTTTCTTGGTGGAATTTTTTAACTATGAAGTGTGTCTAAATGCCTACACTTCCCAATCCAGGAAGACTACTGTTAATTTCTTTGGGATGAAAGCATAAGAAACCTGCAGACTGATGCAGAGACAATTTTATATGGAAAAACCAGTTAAATCACAATTAACTCTTCATCCTCTCACAACTAAATTGATGAAAGAGCACCATTTATTTATTTATATTATTTGTTTGTCAAACATGTACAAATTAACAAGTGTAGGTATGAACATAAACATGAACAAAGGAAGTAAATACAGATAAATGGGGACAGTAAGAGAGGGACATTGTGCACGCCCCCCTTTAGGGACCTCTTAAGAATGGGGTGAGGTCCATGGTAGACAGTTTGAGATTGAAGCTGTGAGGGTTTGAGGCTGTAACAACAGAATTGGGTAGAACATTCCAAGTGTTGACCACTCTGTTGCTGAAGTCATATTTTCTGCAAACGAATTTGAAGCAGTTTACCTTGAGTTTGTATCGATTGTTTGCGTGTGTATCATTGTGGTTGAAGCATAATATCCATAGTACTAAGGGAACACCATAGTATCCCCTTTAGAAGTAGTGCATTGAAATGCCCTTCTCCCTTTGAAAGACATTTCCAAAGTAAAGCCTTTTCCATCAAATTGAAGGAGAATGGTAGGAGGGGAAATGCAAGAGAAAATAATTTGGATGGGAGTAGGTAGGATGACAAATCAGTTCCAAAGTTTCAGATTTATCTTGGTCCCTTGAAAATGTCTTTTTGTGATCACTGACTGCTTCGAAAAATTGTGATGCAGTGAGAAAATGTAAGTCCCCCAACTGAATAAGGCCTACCAAAGGCATTTCCCTCTCTTAAAAAAAGAACCCCTATCCATTTCAACTACTGATCTTGAAGAGGATTATAAAGCTTTTGAAGTAAAATAAGTACCTTTTTTTCAGTTCATGTATTCTCTGGAAGAAGTTGCCAAGATGTCATGATCTGTCTTTTGATTGTATCCCCATATTGCTTGAAGTAATGCCAGAAGCAAAAGTCAACTATTACTTAGCTTCAACCATTGAACCACAACTTTTTTTAATGGTTGTCTGTGTGAGAGAGAGGGGGGGGACAGAGGGGGAGGGAGGGAATGAGATGGAACTAAGTTTACAATAATCTATAAACCTCTCTTTCACTTTTAACCAAATCCTTATTATGAAATGATTCCCATACTAGGTTGATTATTCAAGCAATAATCTTTGATATGTTTATAGGACAATGGACAATGAACCAATCTTAGATACCGGTTTTTAAAGAAAATATTTGGAAAGTCTATCTCCTTTTTTAGAAACAGACTAAAAACTATCATATTGTCATGAATCATTTCTCACTAGCCAACCCAAATCTACAAAGGAGCAGTTAAACACAGATATTGTATTCATCAGCAATTGAGCAATTGGATTGTGGACCATTCAAAACTCTAATGATGCAAAATATTGGGTAAATATCCTGAATGTCACATGTGTGGTTAATGCATTGGACTGGTTCTTTGCTACAGTCACCCAGCATTACTCTTTTCCATAGTATTTTTGTGTTATGACAAATAAGCACAATAAATGGTAGCTTCCCACTCCAAATATATCATTCATTTTAAGCTCCTGCATATATAGTTGTATGCATAGAGGACTAATTTCTGAATATTTGATAATTCTAAAATGATACGAAGCTATATGAGATGTTTAGCTAATATAGCCCAGATTGATAAAGCTATGCCTTTAGAAAAGCCCAACTTAGAAGAACTGTGATTTATCTCAATATGATCTACATTGTCTGGCAATAGCCATCTGGATTTTCTATTGCCTATGTTATCACTGACCTTTTTAACTATAAAGTGCTGGGATTGAAGCTAGTACCCTCTGCATGAATTATGATCCCTTCAGATGTATGCATTGAGGCTTTTCAGACAATGCAATACTCATCTATCACTGGGGATAGTCCCATAGAAAATCCCAAGTTAAGTTGCCAGTATATTCCACGAAGAAATGATGTCCATTAGGTAATGAAGAAACAGAAGCAATGTTGAATGACTGAACAAGACCACTCCATCAATCTAGAAAGACAGACAAGTTCAATTAAATATGGACAATACTAATTTTGAGATTGCCCTGACTGACTCAGTATAAAAGAGACTAATGCATTTCTAAAAGCAAATGTTGACCTCTACACATCTTAAACTATCTATAGTTTCAAAGTATTAAAACTACACACTTTTTCATGGATGAGAGCTATAGGTATTGGTTCATTTGGCTAGGTTAAAGTACTAGGTCAAAGCAATCAAACAGGTATTATTTAAAACAAATACTTCATTTTTTCCATTGCAACTATTTAAAATTGAATTATCAATCATATTAGGGATTTTTTAATAGCACGTTTCCATATTTTATCAAGAGAAGAAATTCTGTCTCTGAAGTTATCTTTTTGCTAAACTTTTATTTAATTTTAATTAATTACAGGCAGTGCTTTACTAACCGCAGTTGGGACTAGCAACTCAATAAGTGAAGTGGTCACTAAGTGAAAAATTATGTGACTATGTCTGTGCTTACAATTTTACTTCAGCTTTCCTTTGCTTTACAGCATCAGGAGGATATGACTCCAAACAGCAGGGCAAGTGGAGAAAATTTAATGAACTTAATTCACAAAGGGCAAATCCTATACCTCTTTTCATCAGTGGTGAAATTCATTTTTTTTACTACCGGTTTTGTAGGGGTGGCTTGGTGGGGGTGGTAGGGGAAAGATACTGCAAAATCCCCATTCACTCCCCACTCCAGGGGAAGGATACTGCAAAATCCCCATTCACTCCCCACTCCTGGGGAAGGATATGGTAAAATCCCCATTCCCACCCCATACTGCGGCCATCCAGGGGTGGTATTTGCCATTTCTCCAAACTAATCAAACTTTCCTCTACTGGTTCTCTAGAACCTGTCAGAACCTACTGAATTTCACCCCTGCTTTTCACCCCACTCTTCTGCTTTTTGGAATGCTCATCTCAGAGCTGGATAATTAGCAAAAAGATAATTTATGTTTTCATTTACATTCATTGGAGAAGAAGAGATTGCAGGACAACATGTAAGCACACAATGGAGAATACACATTGAAAGGAGTGAGTAAGAAACAGTTTTTTGCCTAGGGCACTTGCTACCACAAGCCACTTAGGAGGTAAAACAAAGCCTTTAGCATGAAACTGACTAGGGTCTTGTCAGTTACAGGCAGCAACTGCAGACAGGTGGGAGGATTCTAAGCACCTAATTAAGGTCACAGATTAGTTTGTTAACTTTCCCCTAGTGATTTTTTTAATGCTGTACTATGGAGAAAAGAAAAAAATGGATCAGGCACAGAACAACATATACCGACTGTAATCAAGCATGTGGCTGAGACAGAGATGCTGTGAAAGTCCTAAAAATGGCAATAATCACAAAATTATTTTTCATCAGTGTTGTAACTGCAGTCAGTCGGTCTGAGATAGTCATTAAACAAGGACTATCAGTAGGAAAAAAAACAATATTCACTTCTTTAATTTGTCAATTGTCTTATCCCTAATGCATTTCCTTTTTCATGGGAGAGAGAAATGATGTTCAAAAGGTTTTTTAGATCATATTTGCAAAAATGGTCCATTCATCTCATTTTATTGCAGTCCCACCCATTCACAATATTTTGTTAGTGCCTTACTAAGTATTTCCCACAATGGGCAGAATCTCAACAATTGTGACAATCACCTTCTTTTTCTGCTTCTTCCTTTTAGAATTAACATTGCCAAATGTGAAATGTGAAAACCAATTTGAAAAAGTTTCCTTCAAGCAAGTACCTTTTTTTATTTGAGGGTGCTTTTTATAACTTTGCAATTGGGCCAACAATTCTAATGTTCAGTGCTAATCTCTCATTCAAGTGCTAAACAAAGCCAACCCTACTTACCTTTCCAGCTCAGCCAAGGTCAACCATGTGCTGCCACCTGCTGAGACAAAGCCTTGTTAAATGCATTGAATGAAATACTGTTATGGCTGATAGCCCCGAGGATTCTTTTGTTAAATAGATTACTAGTTAATAGTCCATAATGGCTGGTTGATGTCTCTTTATGGCTTCTAATTGTTAGGAGATAACGGGAAAGCTCTCTTGAGTATTAGCTAAAGTGACATATGTTCCCAGTTAAGAGGAAGGGACAGGTGTGCCTGGATGTGAAGAAGGAAAAGGTCTGTCTTTTTTGCAATGCAGATTAGAGAGAGAGAGAAGTAGAGAAAGCTGAGCATTAGCAAAAGGCTGGACATTTTCATTCATGACACTGATTTGCTTTTTTTTTTTTTTTTTGGCAAAAAATATTTGTCTTGCTCATTTATAAAGCAATGTACAGGCAGAAATTTTTGGGAAGCCGAAATAGGCCAGAAAGAGAAAGAAGTTCCTAAATTTATTTTAAAAAATAAATCAACCCTCTCCTACAAGATATCGGAGATTAGGGCATATTTATTTGAATCCACTAGTTTCCCCCAGGTCCCAGAAAGTCCCTACTGTGTTCTTTTTGGCTGATGAAGTTTGGAAAGAACTTTTGAGATCTTCTCCCTCTCCTGTGTGTGAATCTACTACTAGAACATCCAGCTTCTATTTGAATACATCCAATGAAAGAGAGCCCAGTTCCAACATCTTCAATAAAGGAGGGCTCATTACTGAACAACTCTTTATCATATTTTTTTCCCTGTATATCCAAGCAAAATCTGTTTCCTTGCAATTTAGAGATACTGTTCCTTGAATCACCTGGTGGAACAATTGAAAAAGTCTGCATACTACATGATAGATGTTCAAATACTTGAAGAAGGCTGTCTTGTCTCTCAGTACTGTTGCCTTTTATAGGTTAAATGCACCCAGTATATCCAAGCATTCTTTTGGATACAATATCCTAGACATGGGCTGACAATTATAGGATAAAGAACCAGCTTTCTTTCATCTTGAGATTGTATTAGGGATTTACTTCTTTTGCAGCTGCATCACAGTCAGCTCATGTTTAGCATCTAAGCAATGAAAAAACCCACACTCTGGCCAGTACGATTCTTCCTATCATATACTGATGTCCTTAACCTTTCATCCTCAAATGCATTTATCCATGTTGAATATTTACCTTGCTATTTCTGCCCATTATTTCATCTTATTTTAGCAGGCTCTCCCTGAATTTTGCTACTGACGTCTAATTTGTTTTGCCTTCTTTTTTTTTTCATAAGCCATACAACTGATTTTTTTTTCATCATTTGTAAACAGCGCAGGGACTAGAAGGGCACACTATGGTATGCCATTCAAAACTTCATTTTAATTCTACATTCATCAGATATGATTTTTCCTCATCACTAAATCCACTCAGTGGTAGTATAATCCAGCCCACATTTTGCCAACTTCTCTGCTGGAATATTATGGGAGATATTGTTGAAAACATATATGTGGGGTATGTCTGGGTTTATGACAAAAAACAAAATAGCAGCAACAATCGCAATTAGCCTTCTATACCATTCCGTAGTACTTTACAGCACTAAATGTCCAGTATTCTTACCTTGGCAAACATATTCTGGTTTTTGAAATGTTATCTTATCTCTCTCTATCTGCCCAAAATATTTTGACCAGAGCTGACCCATTTTTAAAATGTAAAAGAATAGATCTTAATTGTTTAGTCCTCACGCGTACGACTGACAATCAGCAAAAGCCAAGCCACGCCTGATTGGCTAAAGTGTGGCTGGCTGAGCGCGGGCTGTCAGATGCGCACCTATAGGCCTCCCTGCTTGATAGCTCCGTATAAATAGCTGTCAAGTAGGGCGGGTCCCCATCTACCACTAGCTTGTTCTACTGTTCAGTTCTGTTCTAATAAAGCTGTTGACTTTACCTCAGGAGCCTCCTGCCACGTTCTTCCTCGGTCCACTTCACTGGTGATGAGGACGGGATCCACAGGCCCTGACTTAACCGCCCTAGAACAGAAAAAATAGAATTAGTTTTCTTCTCTCTCGCACTGCCGAGAAGATTTTCACGCTCGAACCATGGCTGCGATGCCCCCGTTTGCTCCTTTTGGAACCATTGGTGAGTTGTGGGTCAGGTTCCTGGAGTGGTTCGAGTGCTTTTTAATAGCTAATAACCAGCAGGGATATTCACAGGCACACAAGTGTAGTTTTTTCTCAGTGCCTGCGGTGCCGAAATGTTTGGCACGGCCTGAGCTTTCGCGGCTCCGCGGCCGGTATATGAGCTTGGCTGGGACGAACTAATGGCCGGCCTGAAGAACCACTATGCGCCTACCCCTTCCAAAATCGCTCGCCACTATGCCTTCCGGAATGTGTTCAAAAAGAGACAGAGTCCGTCAGCCAGTTCCTCCAGTCCCTGAGAACCGTGGCGATCCAATGCAAATTCCCTGACTTGGACGACAACCTCATAGAACAATTCGTGTGTGGGGTGCGCGACATCCGGCTTAAGTGGTGGCTCCTGGCAAAGGCCGATATTACCCTGCCGCAAGCTGTGGACGAGGCGAGGGCAGCGGAGCTGTCCAAACAATCCACCACTGAAATATCCAGATTCCTGCCTCCGCCGCCTCCGCCTGCGTACAGAGCTTGCCTCATTGATGAGCTCGCGCCACTGGATGAACCTGACGAAGAGGACCAGGTTGACCGCCTGAGGGCCATTCCCAGATGACAGCAGCAGCTGCCGTCTCGCCCAGCCGTGGCTGCCGCCGCTTGCCTAAGTTGCAGAGGCAACCATGCCCAGGCGTCCTGCCCCTTTAAATCATCTGTGTGCCACCACTGCAATAAGAATATAGCAATAGCAGTAGACTTATATACCGCTTCATAGGCCTTTCAGGCCTCTCTAAGCGGTTTACAGAGAGTCAGCATATTGCCCCCAACAATCTGGGTCCTCATTTTACCCACCTCGGAAGGATGGAAGGCTGAGTCAACCCTGAGCCAGTGAGATTTGAACCGCTGAACTGCTGATCTAGCAGTAGCCTGCAGTGCTGCATTTAACCACTGCGCCACCTTGGCTCTTAAGAAGGGGCACCTGGCGCAGGTCTGCTGGTCCATTCTACCACTGCCTCCTCAGGCTGAATTCCCTCAGCTGTCCTACGGCCAGCCTGCACCACCGCGGACCCAGCAACCCCTCACAGGCGTGACAACTGTTTTGTCGTGGACAAGAGTCTCCCTGCCACCCTTGCAGAGTCAGTCTAAAAAGATAACTCTGTCCCTTCTTATCGAAGGGTCGCCCTGCTCGATGGAGGTGGACTCGGGGTCCTCCTGCTCTCTCCATCATGGGAAACATTTTCCCATCTCTGCCCTGGCATCTCGAAAGCCGAGTTGTCTCCCCCAGACACTGTTCTACAGGACTACCAGGAGACTCAGATTCCTACCCGGGGTTGCTATGTGGTGCAGGCAGAGTATAGGGGATTGGTTTGCTGCCTGCCTGTTCTCGTGGTCCAGAAGCCGCTGTTGGCTCTGCTGGACCTGGATTGGTTCTCCCCACTGGGCCTCTCCCTGTCTGGGATGCACCTCATGGCAGACATACCCCCTGGCATTGAAGACGTCTTGGCGGATTACGCAAATTTTTTTTGATGGTAAGCTAGGGGAGTACAAGGGGACCCCTATATCCCTAAACCTAGACCCCCAGGTTGCCCCTATTAGGCTGAAGGCCCGCAGGGTGCCTTTTGCCTTGAGACCCAAGGTGGATGCAGAAGGATATTCCTGGACACTCTCCGCGGCTGAGAGGAACTACAGCCAGATTGACAAGGAGTTTCTGGCTGCGGTGTCCGGGATTAAAAAATTCCACGACTATCTATACGGTTGGCATTTTACCCTATACACTGACCACAAGCCTCTCCTTGGGCTTTTGGCTGGTGACAGGCCGACCCCTCCCATCCTTTCTCCCAGGATGACCTGCTGGACAGAATTCCTTGCAGCATATTCATATACGCTGAGATACCGTCCTGGCAAGCAGTTGGGGCACGCCGATGCCCTTAGCTGCTGCCCCCTTCCCTGCTCTGACCCACAGCCAGTTCCTTGTCTTTCGGTCCTGTCCATCATGGATCTAGACCTTCCACTGACAGCCACTGATGTGGCAGCCCACTCTGAAGCCGACCCTGTCCTCTCGCAAATCATGGCATGGGTCCTGAGGGGATGGCCTACAGGGGGAGTCTCCCAGGAGTTCCACCCATGTCCCTTCACTGTGGGTGCCTATTGTGGTGAGACAGGGTTATTATTCCTCCTGACCTCCACCACCAGGTTCTCTCTTGTCTCCATGCGGACTACCCGGGTGTCGCACGCATGAAGGCACTCACCTGAAGTTATATCTGGTGGCCCCGCCTGGATGATGAGATTGAGAGCTGGGTGGGGAGGTGTGTTCCCTGCCAAGTGTCCCATCCTGCTCTTCCCTAAGCCTCCCCTTGGGAGTGGGAATTGCCCAGGGGGCCTTGGTCCCGTCTGCACCTAGATTTTGCAGACCCCTTCCATGGCCAGTTGTTCCTGGTGGTCGTGGGTGCATACTCTCACTGGGTGGAGCTGGTGCTCATGTCATCCACCACAGCCAAGAGTACGGTGCGGGCTTTGCGGCGCCTTTTTTGCCATACATGGTTTGCCAGACATCGTCGTGTCCGACAATGGCCCACAATTCTCCTCCATGATGTTCCAGGAATTCCTGGCCATGCAAGGGATCTGCCACGCACCAAGGGATCTGCCATGCGCCAGCAATGGCCAGGCAGAGAGGGCGGTCCAGTCGGCCAACAAGGCTTTGGGCCACATGGACCATGGCGACTGGCCGACAAGAATGGGTCAGCATTCCACTCCTTGCCCTATTACTTGGAAGAGCCCCGCGGAGCTCCTGATGAGATGGCGCCTGCGGACTACCCTGGATAGACTGCACCCTCTCTATTCAGGGGAACAGCCTGGCAACCTGGGCAGCCCATCCTGCACCTTCGGGAAGAGGGACCTGGTCTGGGCCAAGAGCTACTCTGGGGATCCTCAGTGGGTGCCTGCCACCATCACCGCAATAACTGGTCCCTGTTCCTACAGGGGAAGGTTGTTGGAAACAGCAGCTTTATTATCTCTGTGAGGACACAGAGAGCAAAGAATAGACTAGTTTGCTGAATTATTAGCTTCCCCTCAAATAGTGTCCCCTGGGTCCACCCCCAAGAAAATATGACAAAGTGTGAGAGTCTCTGGTGAATGAAAGCATCTGCTACTTTGTATAACAGGAAACTGCAGTCAGCAATAATGACTCTTCTTGCCTTTTCCTCCTATAGCAAAGATATGACAGTCTTGACTTACCATGAGTTTGTGTGAGTTTATCGCTGTGTTGGCTGCTGTACTAGGAAGGGTTTTCTTGCTGCCTTGGTTCCATGTTCACAGTGAATATCTATGCTGCATCAAATCTTTCCATCAAGTGTTGGAGTCATTTAGTCACTTAAGCCCTGTTATAGAGACAACAGAGAAATGGATTAGAAGGCAAAATGTAATGTAAGGTTTGGATGATTGAAGAGGAATGATTTCAAGAACCTTAAATAGGGTATCCTTGGTGCTGGCTGAATGTGGTTGTTTGCTTCCAGATGTTTTATTACCCAAATAGGTAACATTAACAGTGATAGTGAATGTGGGTTGGCTCCTCTTTACATATAGTATCTTGTGCTCTTGGAATGTGTGATGTTCCTTGATTAGGTATTATTTTCTGCTTAATTGTTTGTTTATATTAATCCCTGCTTATCTGGTTGTTGGCTGCAGGTGGTATAGCATTAAAAAGTATAAATGATAACCTTAAAAGGGAGATAGGATAGTATTAAAAATACCTACTATTCTCATACAGCAGGATCACAATCCAGAAAAAAGCATAGCAGAAATCCTAAATTAAAATTTACCCGTTGCTGAAATATATTTTTTAAAGAGCATTGTTTGCTCTGAAACACAATTTTACCACAATTGCCTCTGATCCAAAATTTGTTGAACAGGATCTGGTGAAATAGACTCAGAATTAAGAAAAAGAAGTAAGTCAATGCTGTGACAATAATTTTGGGTGCACCAAAATTAGGAAAACCCACAAGTGTTAGAGACTTTGACATTGATTTAAGTTCTTCTTTATAAATTATAAATAATAACACAAGGCCAGAAAAATTAAGTGATGCAGAAGGAGGAAAAATTTTACTTTAGCTGAGATTTTAATCTATCAAGATGCATTATAATGAACTACAGTAATGTATGCTTTGGAGAGCTTGAGTTTTTTATGCAATCAGTTATCTTCCGACAGTAGCTCCTGAGCTTACTTTAATCTCAGGTTTCTTTATATAAATCATGGCATAAACCCATGCTTGAAAAAGCAATTTGAAAAAGAAAAATAGCTCCTGAAAAAGGAAGGAGTTTTTTCAAAAAATATTCCGGAAAAAAGAAAAGAAAATCCTATATATCTCTTAGTCATTGTGGTTTCTTGCTTTCTAGTTTTGATCATACTCTAGAATGACAGTTGCAGTTACAAGGGCAAATATGAGTTTGGCTTCATAGATCAGTGTTTCTCAACCTTGGCAACTTGAAGATGTCTGGACTTCAACTCCCAGAATTCCCCAGCCAGTATTCGCTGGCTGGGGAATTCTGGGACTTGAAGTCCAGACATCTTCAAGTTGCCAAGGTTGAGAAACACTGTCATAGATGATGGATTAAGTTTCAACCATGGAAATTCATGGGATAAGTTTGAGCTAATCACTACCTCCTGGAAGAAAGGTAGCAAATTATATACAATATTTTACATGATATATGATGGATGCATGCATGGATGGACAGACAGACAGACAGAGTGACTCCTGTTGAGTGGCAAGTCCTTTGTAGTTTTCTTGGCAAGGTTTTTGAAAGTTATTTGCCATTGCTTCCATTCCCAGGGTGGAAAGTGTCTGACTGACCAAACTGGCGTTTTATCTAAATTAGGACTAGAACCAGGGGTTTAGTTCTGTATTAGTGAATGGGAATTTTAGATTCCACTTGACTCTCTTAGTAAAAGTGCCACTTTACTTCAGTTTTACTTCCCTAAGGGATCAGACTGGGAAGATTTGTTTCTGTCTCTCTCCTTCCCTCCCTCTCTCCCTCTTCCCCTCTCCCCCTCCCCCCTCCCTCTCTCTCACACACATCAATGTAGTGGTTTGCCATTGCCTTCTTCCTAAAATTGAGAAGGAATGACTGGCCCAGAGTTATCCGGTTAACTCTCATGCCTAAAACAGAAATAGAATTCATAGTCTCCCAGCTTCTCTCACATTTAAACACTATACTAAAATGGTTCTCAATGTTTATTAGTAAGATTTATAAGGCTGCCCAGACTCACACACTTTTCAATTGGGCATATTTATAAACCTTATTTATTTCAGCCGTTCTGAGAAAAAAAAAATCTGATCTCTACCTTTTAAGTTCATAATGAGAATTACAACAATTGCTTTGGATTTTGCACTTCTCTTGTGATGCTGCTATGCCTAACTGTGCATGTTGAGATAAAATATAAAGTGCTTGACAGCATGCATTGAAAAAATTCTGTTTTATGATAAATATTTTACAAAACATACCCTTTGTGTGGATTTTCCCCCCTGCTATAATGAAGCACAAATACTGTTATTGAGCAAAAATTATTAAGGAAATAAAAAATGGAATAGATTAGAAGTTGCTCTGTATTGTATGGATCTCTCTTTGCCTAATGTTAATGTATCTTTCTGAAGTAAGGCATTTTTTAATTGAAGATTTTTGCTTTGCCAGCATGGCTTCTCTATAAATGTGCAAAATACCTCAGAATGTATTTGCTATGAAGCATAGATCCTTGGAAAGCAGGAAACTTGCCATGCATGATGAACTATAACTGAAGAACTGAAGAAAAAATACTAACTACAGAACAGAAAGGCCTTCTACCCACAGAGCTATCAGGTGGGGTATCGACCAGAAACTTCGCCTTGCAGGAAATTGCATTCGACGTTATGGAATTCTTTCTAATTTTATTGTGTTTCTTTAAAGTAAGTTACTCTTACTTTATGGCACATTTGTCATGCTTGATCCACACACACATACAGTGATTCTGATTATTCCCCTTAATCTAGCTAATTAGATATAAATTTAGTGCAAGGTCAGAAATAGCCTTAGCCCTAACCTGTGCCCATGGAGCAGACAATGCTACTGATTGTGGATTGTGCTTTTGATTTTTCAGTGCAGGACAAACATTGAGTCTGTGCTCATATAAATTTTACTACTTCTATTCTGTAAATAGAATAGTGGCCTTTTTTATATGACAACTCTCTCTTAGAGGGCAGAGAGAGAAGAGTTATGAACAGAATGTCTTGCCAGCACTCCAAGGTAAATGAGATAAGAAAAATGACTAAATTAATCAATTCTACTTTACCTTAACAAAATCTTACAAGGCACAAATTTACAAAGCACTTTGAGCCAGCCAAACAATTAGGGCAGATCGATGGTGGGTTGCCAAACTGGTAGTAGCAGCAATGGGAGGCCCCGCCCATCCACCCAAACATGCACATGCGCGGGAGTGTGCCTGAGCCGGTAGTAAAAAAAATTGCAACCCACCACTGGGACAGATCCTTCCTAAGTTTCTTCCTCTGCCCATTAAGTCACCAGGGGCTCCCGCCAATTTTGTCTGATTTTTTCCTAGGCTGCATTTCTTTCCCTCATCTGTAAAGTCATTCTTACTTACCATTAAATGTCTATTAATTCACTATTCTTTCAGTTTTAAGTTACCTTAGCACAGTGATAGCTAACCTTTTCTGGACTGAGTGCCCAAAGCACTGGCGTGAATGTCCGTGCATATGCCAAAAAACCCCAAATGCAGTGCATGTGCTGGCCCTGCACATAGGCCCCACCCCCACGCATGTAAGTGGGGGACCCTGCATGCCCCCGTGCATATGCACACCCACCACATGCCCCCCCAATCCATGCATCTGCAGAACCCAACACATGCATGGCAGAGGCCTGAAGACCAGATGCCTGGTGGGAGACATGTGCACATGTGCAGAGAAGCTGAACTGTTGCAAAGGCTCGTGTGCCCACAGAGAGGATGCTGCATGCCACCTCTGGCACACATGCCATAGGTTCACCATCACAGCCTTAGCACATGAGAAGCGATAACCACATTCAGCCATAAAAAAGTGGAATGTATCTTTTTATTAGGATCAACTAAAATGATACATTTTGATCAGATAAAATGGAGTCTAAGCAGTACAGCAAAAGGTTCAGTTTCAAGGCAATCTCAGGTAGGGACACCAGACCTGGGCTAATAACTTGGTAAGTGCAAGACTTACAATTGTTGTACCACTTTGAGATCCAGTTTTTTTACACTCCAGGCTTTAAAATCACAGTAGACTGAATCAGTAGTAAGTGTTATTGATGTCAGGTTATATCTAATATTAAGGGGCAAACAAACACAATTCACTCTGTCTGAAATATATTTTACGAATCTTACTTGCTAGTTAACCTTGTTTTGCTATGGACATAAGTTGCAAATATTTAGTATATCAACAGCTTCACATTCTTATTTTTTGAAGAACTGAATGTATGCCATCTGAATGAAGTTATTTGTTATGTTTTTAAATTAATCAATAAAAGCATCTTGGACTTCTGATGAGGGGTTCAATAAACATGTCAACCTTTAAATGCAGCAATGGTCAAGAAGGCAAATTTCATGATAAAATACCATTCAGAAGAATATTAAAAATAAAACTACCAAGAGAATTGTACTTATTTTAATTATTCCTGAATTTTGGGTTACAGCAAGCAACCTGGCACCAGTAAAGTTTGTAAGTAAGAAGAGTGTAAAATTAAACAGTGTTATTGTTACCTGGAAATAAAAGAATGGGGCCTGCAGTTGGATACATGCTAAAATTGTACAAAGGTACATAGAACTAGGAAACAATTCATCAAGATTTGATCAAACAGAGAAGAGAGAACCAGCTAGTTGTTAATTATCATTCACTAAGTCATATTTTGGGACATGGTGGCTCAGTGGCTAAGATGCTGAGCTTGTTGATCAGAAAGGTCAGCAGTTTGGCGGTTCAAATCCTTAACGTCGCCTAATAGAGTGAGCTCCCATTACTTGTCCCAGCTTTTGCCAACCTAGCAGTTCAAAAGCACGTAAAAAAATGCAAGTAGAAAAATAGGGACCACCTTTGATGGGAAGGTAACAGCATTCTGTGTGCCTTCGCCATTTAGTCATGCAGACCACATGACCACGTAAACATCTTTAGGCAATGCTGTCTCTTCGGCTTTGAAAGGGAGATGAGCACCACCCCCTAGAGTCAGGAACAGCTAGCACATATGTGAGAGGGAAACCTTTACCTTTATCTTTAAGTCATATTTGATTCTGGACGCTATAAGGTTAATGGAAGTCTTGAGTTGGCATGGAAAAAATGTATGATTAACACTGCCAACAAAAGATAAAAGAGCAAGCTGTTCAGGTCTTTGTTGCAATACTCCATTGTTCAGATCTTTCACCTGTGATATATAACTGTCTTCTGCAACAACCCAGATTGAGCTCCGCCAGCTCAACCATATCAGTGATGGGTTTCAATTTATTTTACTATAGGTTCACTTGTGCGCACACGTGTCGCTTCGGCACATGCACAGAAGCGTCCGGGTGGGTGTAAACTCCCACCACTGCCACTATGAGCAGCAACTCATCTGTGGCAGATATGTAAGTTAGTATGTATAAATGGGTGTTTGAAAGGTTTTCTAGTTACTACTCCTGAATCTCAGGGTCTTGCATGTTGTTCACTGCATATAATTAGGCTATCTTTCTGAAGATGGCAACTATACATCTATATCAGTTCTTTCATTGTGTCAGAAGATGAACTCATTAATCCAACTGTATGAGAAAACAAAGGGTGTCGGATCTGAATTCCCATGAAACAAGCAAGATTTAGCTAGGAGACTTTGATTGCATCTTATCTTCTGAATCATGCATAGTACATTCAAGATTCCTGGGAAACTTTCTGAAATGATCTGGATAGTCAATGTATGACCCAGAATGCCAGGCTGAGTGGATATTTGACATAATCTAACAGGGTTCTTGCATTCCTTTAGAATAATTGTATATATGGAACAGAGTGTTGGAGAAAATGAAATTCAGATGACTCTATTCCTGTTTTAAGAAAAGAGATAATAATACCTAATATTTTTGGAAGCTTAGTATCCATAAACACATACTTTCATGTCAAGAGTTATGTTATTCTTCATTTATTGCTATATTTTTAGTTGTGGCATAGCCCAATGAGAATTGAAATATGAAACTAAGTTTTACAAAACATTAATATATAAGGATCTGCATATTTTTTTTGAAAGAGAAAGAAATATGGGAGAGATGACAACAATTCACGGGGAAAATGCCTTTTCTCTTTTTCTCAGTCTCTCACTCATTAATAAACATTTCTCTTCCCATTTCAATTTTCCTGGGACATATTTCATGGAACAAAATAGTGCTCCTTTTTGTTTGAATCTTGTTTCCTCCCATTGCTTAAAGCAGAAATAGAAGCTATAGTAAGCATCTATCAACAAGAGTTTAATTAAAACATTAAACATTATGCCACAGAGAAATCTCCCTTTCCAGCAATAAAATCTCACTGCAGAGTTAATTATTTAATGTAAAGTATTTGTTTCATTCTATATGGATATGAGAGATTAACATATTAATGCAAATGTAATCATGTTGTAAACTTCCTTCTTAATCTCTAGTATATTTCATCATGTAATGTTTCCTTTCAATTGTTTTCTTTCTTTCCTTCTTTCTTTCTTTCATCACTCTTGTTGTACAACTAAATTACAACTACAGCATCTTTCTTTCCTGGCAAGGTTTTCTGAAGCCATTATTGCTATAAAAATGCAAAATAATCCTAGTTAATCCTGGTATTCATCAGAACACAAAAATGCATATAGAAATTATTTTTACCTTTTTAAGTTTGCACATATATTCAAGGACTATTGATGCCATGTGCTGGAAGCATAAATTTAGGGGGCATTTTTTAAATATTTGCATTGAAAGAAGACATGTCTTTTGCCTTAAGAAGATGGCAAAACTATGGAAAATGTTTATCTCTATAATTACAAGAGGCTCAGATTTTTAAAGAATCACTTTCATTCTTACAAAACCTCTGGCTCAGTTAACAGCTATCAAAAAAGATTAAACCAGGAAGACTATACAGCTATCTTTTTCAATAAACAAATGGTACAATTGAAGTTGATGCTAGAGGAAGGAGGGAGGGAGGGAGTGAAGAAGGAAGGGAGGGAGGGAGGGAGGGAGGGAGGGAGGGAGGTTCTTTGATGATCCAATCCTGGTAATGATCAAACTCTTGCTTTCCATTACAAAGAAATATTGATTCAAATTCAGAAACAAAAGAATGCTCTTTTAAATTACACATTTCTGTTCACTCTGAGTTGAAGGCTATTTTTGTAGATCTTCTAAAAGCTTTATTCTTTTTTTGAATATCTGTAGAGACAAAGAAAACTTATTCATTTTAGAACCTGGAATTAAAGTACCATTAAAATAATCTTTAGGCCACAAACCTAGCTTTTATTTGCAGATAGTCCCAAATTAAGCTTCAATTTCTGACAAATACTCTACATAGTATATTCAACAAAAAGAATAAAACCTCTGTGCATATATTTTAAATAGAGATAGTTTGGGGAATTTTTCTAAGGAATCTTATTCAATCATAAAATCATGTTGAAGATGAATCTGCTCCAACAATAAAATAAAAGTGAAACAAATTACAGCTTTCATATATTCAGAAGACAAATTAATTTCCCATTTGGAATACTAATTGCACACTATAGAACTCAGAATTCTATAGTGTTCCTCCTTAGACTGTCAGAACACAGGGTTTCTTTTGTTGTTGTTACTCAACTAAAATGAATTAAATCTCTGTCCATTATAACAAAGAAAGGCAGAACAGAAACTCATGGAATAGGAGAAAAAATTAATGGGAGCCCAACTATGCTTTCCCCCTCTATGGACATCCCTTGCAAGCAGAGTTTTGAAAGTTGTTCCATCTGTCCTGTGAGGCTTGAACTAAGAAGGAAATGCATTTTAATGAATGTAGTAATAGGCCTTTTGAGAATTTAATTTGACATAATTTTTATACAGTTCATTGCAAGTGCAATGAAAGCAAAATGGAAAGCGGGGAGGGAAATGGGAGTTCTGATATTGCTTATACCCTACCTATGTTATATTTCCCTGAAAGCTAATGCTATTTTCAACAAATAAAAAATAGCTTTGCTTCCAGAATATTATTTTTAAAAAAAGGGAAAGTGTTTTTTGATCTGATGAGAATATTGTAATGCAGGGCTGTCAAGCTCGGTGAGTTTGATGCGTCACATGCTGGCCATTCCCACGACTGGTTTAGTGAAGCGGGGAAAAGTCCCGATACATCACGGACACTGCTATGACAACATAAGTTTGACATCCCTGTTGCAATGGAAGCGGGCTTCTGCAGCAGTGGTGAAATTCATTTTTTTTCTACTGGTTCTGTGGGTGTGGCTTGGTTGGCGTGGCAGAGGAAAGGATACTGCAAAATCTCCATTCCCACACCATTCCTGGGGGAAGGATATTGCAAAATCTCCATTCCCACCCCACTCTGGGCCAGCCAGAGGTGGTTCTTGCCGGTTCTCCAAACTACTCAAAAATTCCGCTACCAGTTCTCCAGAATCTGTCAGAACCTATTGAATTTCACTCCTATTCTGCAGGGAATGTTTATGTCAATGATGTCACAATGGCAAGCAAACTGAATGACAGAATCCCTTTCCCTTTCACCTTTTTCAAATGCATCACCCTTACATAAAGGGCCCTTTGATTTCCTGGTTATAAATACTAATTTTGATGCCATTAAGTTACTGACACACACATACACACATATAGGTGTCCTATATGTGTCCTGAATTGCAGCAGACAAAAAAGGACTCATGTGTCCAACTCTACAGAGCATAGTCATGTTTGACTATGGATAGACTGAGCATTTATGAAGAGACAATGACACAATGACAATGACACAAGAAGTGAATGAAGTGCTTTATCAACACTCATCTGGTACAAACATGAATGTAATATATTGCATTGAACACATAATTATTCTTCCTAACATGGGTAGATTTGACTTTGGAAAATACTAACATTCTTATATGGGAATCTGAAGATTAATTTAATGGTAATAAAAGAACAGTATGAAGAGAAAACAGGTTTCTTCAAAACTTTCTTTCAAGAGTTAGCATCTGGAAAGCACACTGCAAAGGCAGGCATGCCATCCAGTCAGTCTTTGTTAGCACGGTGAGAGGTTTAATATTTCTGCCTGAAATAATTATCCCCAATTTCCTTCTGTGTATGCCTGCTTTAATATTGATTGTCTATATTGGCTGCTGGTAGATGCAAACCCGCTACTTTTTTTGAAAATGAGGATAGAAATTGAAATATATTTGTCATTTCTTTATAATGGCAGCCTGTGAAACAGTTTTAAGAACAAGAAAGGAATTCCAAAGTATTATGCCTTACAGACAAAAACAGAAAAATAGCAGCCCCATAGCTTTCAAATCAATATATTGGACATAATTATTATTCCTTTTTAATATACTATTGGCATTTTGGTCAGTATTATCATTTATAAATTAAAGCAGAGTAAGCAACAAGATGCTGATAAATAATACCCTTGATTCTTTCAATCGCATCTAACTTCCAATTATTTTTTCCATTTATTTTAATTCTAAAAATATAATATTTAAATGCCATGGGAAGATGACATGCTACAAAGCAAAACATCAATCTTCAAAATTCCTCTTTGTGTAACAAGGGTTCTCTAATCAATCTTGAAAAATAAACATGGTATGCCTATCTGCCAAAAAAAGCATGGCAAATAAATGTGACAAGAACCATCATATCAGACTAAAAGAGGTAATAGGGATCACCAACATGACTTCTAATAAATATGTGTGATGTGATTGGCCATGACCATTATAGCTGCCATTTTGTGACTAGACAAATGTCTTCATAAAGGGCATTAATTGCAGACATCTAATGCATGTATTCAAAATTGGAAATGTTCATTGACCCAGAAAATTTACCTGAATTTTAATTATGTTGTTTAACCTAAATCCTATCCCATCCCAATCCTTCCCTTCCCTTCTAATGACTAAATATGTGAAATATTCATTTGTCTACCCGCAGGCCACATCTTGCAGCAAGATCTTGCTACTAGGGGACAGCAGTTAAAACATATGAAGAACGGTTGCAGGAACTGGGTATGTAATGAAAAGAAGGACTAGGGGTGACATGATAGCAGTGTTTCAATATCCAAGAGGTTCCCACAAAGAAGAAGGGGTAACCTATTCTCCAAAGCACCTGAAGATAGAACAAGAAGCAATGGATGAAAACTAATCAAGGAGAGACCCGATCTAAAATTAAGAAGAAATTTCCTGAAAGTTAGAATAATCAGTCAGTGGAATGACTTGCCTCCAGAAGTTGTATGTGCTCCAAAATTGAAAGTTTTTAAAGAAGAGATTGGACAATTATTTGTCTGAAGTGGTATATGGTTTTGCTATTTGAGCAGGATGCTGGACTAAAAGACCTCTAAGTCTCTTTCAACTCTGTTATTCTGTTACTACAATGACCTTCATATAATAGTTTGGTAGAAGCTATTTCTAGCATCTTGCTACTTCAAAATACAATGCTACCCTGAGGAATTTACTTTTGCAGGGTATGTTGCTTCTTATCAAATTAGGTTGATTTAAAAATGGATTTGACAAATTCAGTGAGGACAAAGCTGTCAATGGCAACTAGATGTAACGGTCATACTATGTATACCAGTTGCTAGGGAACAAATGGCAAGAGAGCTTTTATCTTTTGCCCTACATATGGACTTCTAAAAATTGAACCAGGTTGTCCCTGTGAGAAGCCGGATGTAGGATGATTTACATAAATCTTTGCTCTGATTCTGTGTGGAACTTCTGTCCTATTGTCATCTAAATAATTAAATAAACGGTCAATACAAAGTACATTATCGTATAAACAGTTTAGGAGTTTAGGACAACTTATTTTTCTAGTCTAGGAGATTTGGAGACTTTTTATACTTCATAAATGGGTGAAAGGATGATTGATGTTGGATTCACAGAAAATACAGTTGCAGAGATTATTTGGATATAAACATTGTTAGTAAGAAAATGCCAAAATAGTCATTACTCAGCCCAATAGACTAGATAAGCTTTCTGTTTGTTCATTTTTTCTTTTTCTCTTGGATACTTATTCGGCCAATTTCACATCTTATTTTTATACTAAAAATCTGGACCTGATGAATACTTTAGTCATTCTCTTTATTGTATTGCTAATATAACACACATTGCTTTACAATCTATAACAGACAAGAAAATAAAGTTATAACCAAGTGAATGAAAATATGGAAATCAACCATCACCACCCCTAAAAAATAATGGAGAAAAAAGGAAAAGAGAAAAAGATGAAGCGATATATAAAATACTTAATGAAACAATATGAAACAATATGGACAGAACACAAATCTTAAATAACACATTGAACCTTAGCACACAGAAATATATTGATCAGATCTGTCAACATGTCGGTAAAAACTCTTCCGAGGTTTTGGACTCATCCCATCTTCAGGGAACTGGGCTCCAGCATGAGTCCAAAACCTTTGAAGACTAAACTTCTGGTCTCGGTGACCAACCCAAATTGGATCCTGCAACATTATCCTAGGACACATACATTCACCTTCATGTTTGTAAAAATATCATTTGATATATCCCAGGTCCTTCCTGAAACAAATCACTTGTAGAACAGAGTGAAAGCAGTGCAAATGATACAGTGTAGGATGCTCAACAATTACTGGGTCTTCCAGACAATTAATCCCCAATCAATTAGGCTCAAAGTTATTCTGTCCATGAGACTAAAGATGATTTTTTTTTCCATAGCTAGAGTGGTGACTTTCCCCTGCTGGGAAAGAGCCTATGTAATTAAGGTGACCAGATTTTCAGATTGGTAAAGAGGGACACCATTGACCGGGGAGGGGGGAGGAAGCTAGGCTGCGGCGGTTACTGCCAGCCCGTGGCCTCGCTAGGGATGACTGGTCACCTTAATTATACATATCCTCTCTCTCTCTATCCATCCATCCATCTGTCTGCCTATCTGCCTGCCTATCTCTCTATCTAGTTATGGTATCTCTCTCTCTCTCTCTTTCCCTCTGTCTGTCTATCTGCCTGCCTATCTATCTATCTAGTTATGGTATCCCTCTCTCTCTCTCCCTCTCTCTCTATCCATCCGTCTATCTGCCTGCCTATCTAGTTATGGTATGTGTGTGTGTGTGTGTGTGTGTATATATATATATATATATATATATATATATATATATATATATATATATATATATATATATATATATATATATATATATATATATATATATATATATATATATATATATATATATATATATATACACCTCTCTCCTTCTCCCTCCCTCATCTCATTATCATCTATCTCAGTGTTTCTCCACCTTGGAGACTTGAAAGTATGTGGACTTCAACTCCCAGAATTCTGGGAGTTGAAGTCCACACACTTTCAAGTCTCCAAGGTGGAGAAACACTGATCTATCTAATTAATATAATTATTTCTCCCTCTCTTTTTCACTCTCTCTCTCCCACGCACACACGCAAATGCATAGGGCAGCCCACCTCACACACAGGTAACTCTGGGCGGCTTACAACATTATGATGCACACCCAAAGCGAATAGAGTCAGGTGCCTGTGATCCCAGCCCTCCTTTCCTGAAGGGGGAGGGACGTGGAACACTGCAAAACTCTTCTTGGTGGCGTCACTCTATGGGGCTTTCACTTTCGCTTGTCCCCCCCCCCAACCTTTCCAAAGCCAAGCTTCATCCAATTCTAACCAATCCCAGAGCCTCTTGCATCTCTCCTTTGCAAGCGTCATCCTGGCCTCTGAGCATGTGTAGAGGGCTGGGATGGGAGCTGGAGTCCAATGCCACTGGCGATCTGGGGCTGCTGTAAGCAGGCGTGGGGCTTTGGGGGAGGGGTGATGCGCAAAGCCCCCTTCCCTAATGCTTCCAGCTCTTCTAAATAAGGGGGTCAGGGGGGCTTGTGCAGACCCCCTCCCCCCTATTCCTGCATCTCCTTGCAGGAACCCCCAATCGCCAGGGGCATCGGACTCCAAATCCCATCGCAGCAGCCCCCAATGGCCAGTGTCTTAGGACTCCAAATCCCATCGCAGGAATCCCCACCCAGCGGCCAAAAGCCTCTTTCTTGACAGCACTTGACAGCATTGTTGTGGCCTGTGGGCAAAAGAGAGCACTTTAATCAGTGGGGTGAAGCGCTTTTTTTCGCCCACCTGAGCTCTGATGCAGGCAAAAGAAAAGACTTTTCTTTCACCCGCATCAGAGCTCGGGCGGGTGAAAGCAAGCACTTTAATCAGTGGGGTGCGTGCTGGGAGAAATCTCACCTCTCCTCCCTGCATGCACCCCACTGATTAAAGTGCTTGCTTTCGCCCGCATCAGAGCTCGGGCGGGATGCGGGTGAAAGAAAGGACTTTTCTTTCGCCTGCATCAGAGCTCGCACGGGCGAAAGCAAGCACTTTAATCAGTGGGGTGCGTGCAGGGAGGAATCTCTCCTCTCCTCCCTGCACGCACCCCACTGATTAAAGTGCTTGCTTTCGCCCGCATCAGAGCTCGCCCGCCAGAAAAATTGGGACATTTTAAAACGCCCCAGGACACGGGACAAATTGTTAGAAATCGTGACTGTCCCACCAAAAGCGGGATGTCTGGTCACCTTATATTTAATGAGCTACCTAGTTTTGAGTATTGTCCATCCTCAATATATGTCAAGCAATGGACATAAATGCACAAACCATGACTGCATTCTGGAATTCTCCCTTCCCCAAAATGGAGCAATAGCACAATTGTGTGTGTATTGTTACACTGCTGAGAACTGTATGAATTCACTTATCTTTCTATTTTTTCTCAATATTTTTAAAAAGATACAATATGAATCAAAACAATGTAAGGCTGCATTGAGTTTTCTTAATTGGAATTCATCAGAATTAATGAACCTTTGCAGGTGCACACCCACTGTACTTTTGTGCTCTCGGCAAGCTTTTTCAAGGCCCTGAATTGATAGCTGTTTACAGGTCATCCTTTTGTATTCTGGCCAGCCCTCAGATTGCCTAAACTAATTTGCTACATGCATTAGTTAAACAGCCAGACAGCATGTGAGTGTTTTGTATATTGGCCCTGTGTTTATTTCAATCAGCTTACATAGCAAGTGTAACGAAGACAGGATGTTTCATTTCTGCTTATTCAATCTGCATCTGCTGTCATAGATACACTGAGCCAATTGAAGTTTCTGCCAAGAGATAATTCCAAAGATGGAAAAAGGGACATTTTTTTTAATATGGCATTCTATGACAATCTATTCTACTCCTGAACTGAAATGCATTTTGTGCTCCAGACAACTTATTGGATAAGAGCCTTCCAATTTGGAAATCATGGTCCAGATGTTGAGCTATTTAAAGGCTCATAAATCCAGGATGTGCTACTCTAGAATGTCTGAAACTAAAATCCAGCCAATTCTGTCTACAAATAAGACACCTGCCATGCATATGGTAGATCTGAAATTAAGTTATTGACTGCCACATAAGGGCAGATGACTGTGGTGAATGGAAGCTGATATGGAGAAGTGGAATTGACTGGTCCAAAAGTTTATGAAAGAATTCAAGATCTTGCCATGTTTTCCACAAAGACTGAAATTCTCATTGTCTTATGATAAGCCCTGCAGTTAGGGGAATTACAACCCATGGCCAGCAACATATGCAAGGAGAGTCAGGATGGTGGTTGTGACATTGCAACCAAACTCCCATTCTGTTTGCAACATTAACACATTAACACAGTGCTTCAGTCATGATACCAAATACAGATTAACAGAGTTGGAAGGGACCTTGTAGGTCGTCTAGTCCAACCTCCACCCAATGACCACCACATGACCACCATCTTACCTGTTGTAACCCAGCATCCAGGGACATCTCCCTTTCTACCTGAATAGTATACCTGAGTGGTATAAGAAAAGGCTGTACTGGTAAAAAAATGTAGAGAAAGGAAAAGACACAAAGAAAAGGTAGATAATCATGTTTCTATTTTTTTCCATGTTGATTAAAACTGTCTCTTTGTTTCTCTGAATTGAATGTCAGAGAATCCTTGTTTGTTATGAGCCACCTAGTTCTGACTCTATCAATAAGATAGAGTTTTTGTTTCTTAGTACAAATTAGACATAATTCCTTCTTTAGAGGAATGGCAGATCAAGTTATAGAGATAGGTGCCAGTGTCAAAAAATAACTTTGCATTAAAAAAAAAGGTCTGATTTGGAATTTTTCAGATTAGATGGGAATTCCTAATAATTATTTTTTTCCAATTAATTTTTTTATTACATTTTCTGTCTTCACTAAATCCTGATTTTGCCAAATAGGAACTAAATTGCTTGGCTTGACTCATATTATATTGCAGAACTAATAATAATTCTGCCTTCATTCCAGAACTTCTTTGCCTTTTGAGCAGGTTGATGTGTTAAGTTCTTTGCCATCCTACTAGTGTACAGTTATAAAGAAACCCCCTTTGGCATTTAATGACTGCTCTAAGGCCCTTTATGACAATAAGTTTTTGTTTTTGTTTCTTCTACTCATTTTTTATTGTTAATTTAGCATCTTGAAGCTCATTTATATTCTAAACATTGCTCACTCACCTTGCCCAGTAATTCAATCCATATGTCTATCACCTCCTTGCAATCTGTTCTTCCCTCATGTACTCCTAAATTGTATATTATTAGATTAAATATTTTTGACACCCTGGCACAAATTATGTATCTTCACCAGCTGCAACAGTCTTCTCCTTTCACATGAGCAACAAAGTTGCTTGCTAAGTCTTTTGATTGCAACACAGATAGTATTTCCACCCATATCTGAGCATAAAACCAGCAGCAATATCAGGATTTGCATAAAGCCAGAAGCCATTGCTGGAAAATCAATTGCGTCTCTTCCCCACGACTCAACATTTTCCTGATTGAAAATATTACTCTAAGGAAAACTACATGGTGTGCATGGACATCAATATGCCCTTCAAGATTTCCTTAGTATCCCTCATGCTTCTTCACAAAATTGTTTCATGAAAGTTTCAGTTGCCTTGTTTATCAAAATATGCAGAGGTCCCATATAAACATTCTTAGGATTTTTTAAAAAAAAATATGGATAGCAGCAGTGTTTTTCACAATGTCCACCAACATGTTAAAAATAAAAAGAAAGAGGCAAGAAAACGCCCATAGATCTAAGAAAAGTTGGCAAAGATCTTTCTTACTAGTTTGTCCTGTGATAAATAGGTGCTTTGTGATTTATGACAACCATGGTACCCATTTTGGGAATAGTCAAGCCCCCTCATTCCCCCCACCCCCAGCAGCCATTCTGTGAACCAATAAGCCCCAGGACAAGAATCTTGTAAAACTGTTCAAAAATATATTAATAGGAATTTGTCAGCTCAAATCACTTAATCCACCATTTATGAGATCTTCAATCAATTTAAGGCAACATGTTTGCCATATTTCCTTCCTTCTTTAGTAATGTTACCTGATTTGTCCAAGATGCCCACTGAGTGGAGACCAATACCAGAATTTTTGGTGTCTTCTCTAATGGCAAATTTGAAATAATATCTTTCTCAAGAATATATTTAATGAATGAATTTCTATTTGGGCTCTGTCACTTTCATATGTATTCAGTAAATAGTTTGTTCTGGTTTTTTTAAATATGTATTTATTTTGGATGACACTTAATGAACATAAACAATTTAGCCAGAGTCTAAATCATTAGCCTATTCCAAGTAACAAAATGTGTTTTACTGAAGCTTCAGAGTCATAAAAATGGGAAAGGGAAACAGAGGGTTGACTTCTTTTCTCTTTTTCCTCCTTCCTTTTCTCTAACAGTTGTAGTTGACCTTTGAACATTAGTTTTGTATTCCAAAATGTATTAGAAATCAGGACAAGGAAACTAAAACTAAACAAAAACATGTAATTTGCATAACCATATAATTAAACTGTATTAAATTAATCAAATAATGTTAATATATTCTCTGAAGCTTTAATAATTCCCTCCTTGTACCATATTAAAAAATCACAATGTGCCGGCAAATTTTAAAAGGGCTCTGAATGAAGCCAAATGTTCTGTTTCTCTGATCTAACTGGTCTTCTTTAAAAATTCTAACAATTCTCATAAATTGCCCATATTATGAAGTTTTCAGCTATATATAAAGCTTGGGTCAAAATACAAAGAAAAAAACCAGGGGCAGGGAGTATAACTGATAATAAAAATGATATTGGCCAATAAGGTGAGTCACTGAAAGGGGAAATGTTCAAAATACTTTTTGAAGTTTGAAACTTGAAGTAGGAGATGTTCCATGTACATACTTTTGTTGCCAGCAATTTAGACATTAATGGCTGTGTGTTGCATTATTTTAAGGGGACAGCACATTTACACTGTTATACAAGCTGTACACTCATTACTTTTACATTGTAGCCAAGTGTCATTTCTTCAGTGTTGTCACATGAAAAGATATACTTAAATATTTGCAAAAACGTGAGGGGGTGTACTCACTTCGGTGACATACTGTATGCTTCTCTGGGTTATTTTCAAGAGCAAACTATTGCCTAGTTTCTTAATCGGGGAAGACAACCAATTCTAGAATGAAATAAACACTGTATTTAGAAGTCAGAAAAAAACCTTCAGCAATAGATAAATAGTGGGTAGATTGGATAGACCTATGAGAACTGAAATATAACTTAAAAGGGCACAATCCTCATCCACACAAAGGTACAATACAATAAGACTTGAGGATTCTGTCATTATAGTCAATCTTAAGTAAAGGTGTTGTAAACATCTAGTAGGGGTGATTTCATGGTCTTCTCTACTTAATGGGGATGACAATAAATTTGCAAGTCTAATTGTGTGGACCTCCTCCTCCTTATGGTTCATTGAATTAAGAAGGTGTCTATCTGAGCTGCTTCAAAATGTTATCTGGAGATTCTGGACTTAAAAGGTGTTTTGCCCCTTGTCACCTTGGCAACAGAATATGCATATTCGATCATTTCCTCTAATCTCCATAGTTTGCGACCAGTGACTTTTCTACGTTTGGCTTTCTGTACTTACTCATTATTCATTGGTTTATATAATACCTCCAAGAGAGAATTGCTAGCTGTAAAGTTGGATACATGCTACACCTTGCTTCCATGTTGGCATGAACTATCCACAAACATCTCACCCTGGCTGAAGTACATTTCACTCAAAATCTCATAGGTATAACAGTGATTTTATTTTTCTCTGTGTATACAGAATAGGATATTTTATTGTGTTGTTTGATTATTTGGTGTTTTTTTCAATGTTACTGAGATTGGGCAGATACATTGTGTCTGATCAGTGGCTAGGAGCATTGTGAAGTAAACCACAGGAAATGTACCTATGCTAGAGCACTTTCAGTGTCAATACCCCTAGCAATGTTGGATAAAACCCAGAATAATATTAAGTACATAAGATGCTTTGAAAGATGTGGCTTGACAATTTTTATTACATTACACCGGGCTCAAGATTTATAATCTTATCAATTTCTTTTTGGAGTTTCCACTACTGTGTCAGCTTTTTAAAAACTATGTGCGTGTATGAATATCTCTTTATATTACACTGTTTTTATTTTATTTATTTGAAATAAATTATACCACTAATATAATTTATACTATCTTTACATCAGATTTCAGGGCAATGTACATGTACAGCATAAAACAAATCTTCTCCACACTGGTCAGGTAATTAACAATGGTTTTCAAGGATATTGTGCTGTCTGAATTTACTCCAGTAAAAGTAATTATTTAGCTTTAGAAACATAAGAAAACATTTGGGTTTTGTTTTTTTTTACCCTCCACTACCAATAAAGTATCACATCCACAAGTGTTTTGCCTATCACAGATACAAACAATTGGTGCATTACACTTGATGTGATCATGATATGGGCATATAATTTTGTAACAGTAACTATCAACCATCAATTGATAACCCTAACCCCAACCCTAACCTTAATCTTTTGGCTGGAAAAAAGTGCAAGACAGTTGAAATGATTGGTGCGCAAAACTCGATGGTAAGCAAAAGAAACCACAAAGTCCAACAACCGCTAATTCAAATCAGGCTACAATAGGATAGATCTTAATAAGATAGAGTTTAGTGTTATCTAAGACAATCATAGCTTATCTAAGCAAAGATGTAGAGCCTTTGTTTTCTCTAAGGCCTATTCCAAGGTTATTTTGTCTGTTGTGTATGTATTAATCCATTTAATATTTTTGGTTGAATAGAAACAAAATGGTAATAAGTGCTTTTCCAATGTGGTCTCAGCTTCAGATGTGTCTGCAGATTCCAATGATCAGAATGATGAAACAAGACTCACAACATGACAGTAGCTCTGCTCCTTATGTACTTGTACTGTGTGTATACCATGACCCAGTTTTACAAAGGGTGGAGTGATGAATATGCAAACTCAATCTGCAAATGAGACACTGAGTGTTATGTATCAGTAATATGAGAGCCATTTCTCTCTATTTTGAATTCTCCCCTAAAGAATCTTAGGATGACAGTTGTCATTCAATGTATCTAAAGGATCACAATTTCTGAAAGACTGCCTACAAGCATTTAGATAAGATTTTAAATGTGGCAAAAAATAAATGTGAGAAAGCATTAGAACTTAAATGTCTATTGAAAACTATTTATAAAGCTGTATTTTTACAATAATTTTGTCATCCCCTGTTTCTTAATATCTTCTTTCTCTTCTTAATGTTTTCTTCTAATAATAATATGCCATTAAATCCTTTGCTCTTTGAGGTTTGTCTGCTTTTGCCTCTGCTATTCTATTATAACCTAGGGTCTTAATTTTCTCTTTTTGATTCATAGTGAGCTGTGTTGTCGCGAAGCTAAATAGTGTATGGTTAATATTGCAATAATGAGCTATGAGTATATGTATGGTGCTATTCATCACAGGCATTCAGCATGCATTACAGAGGTGTTTATATTCCTTGATTCTGCATACAAAATTGAAAAGAGAGGCATCAAATGTCGGTCCCAAGATTGCTTTCTAAATTCTAATTTATTTTACCTAGCAAATTTTTTACAATTATTTGATACTACATTACTACATAAAGATTAGCATGTCTTTCATCTTCTGCTGTTTCTAAGTAAAGTACTGGTGGAATTTTCCAGGAATTGTGTGTGGAGCCCAGAACAAAAATATACTCCCATTAAAAGGGATTCTTTAAAACATTTAAAGTGAAATAACTTGCAGTTTAAAGTTTCCTTTTAATGGCCCCAGAAAGAGCCGTTTGCTGTAATTGTAATTCTCTGAGACAAAGACAACTTGAGTGCTCAAGGCCATGATAACCATGGGCTCATCCCAAATCATTGCTGGCCTGGCACACATAGTTAGAATCAAGACAGAGCTCTGCTAATCTGAAGTAAGGGAATGTTCCAGCAAGGAAAGATATTGAAAGAGAGGCTAATCTGCCCACTCTTCAAAAAGTCAGTCCTGGATCTAGAGCTGATAGATAACAAAAACTGAATCTTTGCTATAATGTTGGGGGAAGGGAGTACTAAATGAGAAAGTGATAAGGTTGCAATTTACACAGTGCTCTGGAGGGTATAAATTAACTGATTGAAAGGAATGTCATTTAAGGCCTAGGTATGGAATGCAAACCATACACAGGTCACTTTCAGGGAGGATTTGGGGCACAACTTGGTTTTGGGGAGTATGACCATCCTTGCACTCCAAGAGGCCTCAGTAGTCTTTGATAATATCAATCACACTCTCCTTCTGGACTTCCTCCATGGTTTGGAAGTAGGAAATTCCATGTTATGAATGTTTAATTCCTACCTGTTTGGATGGGTCCAGTCAGTGGTGATGAGGGAGGAGATATGAGAGCTTTCTAAGATGTTGGGATATATTATCTGCCAATTCAAAATAAGGTAACATTGAGATATCTGCTATGTATCTGCATCCAGACCCAATAGGAGATGTGGTGGAAGTTTACCCTGTATATTGGAAAGCCTTTGGAGAGAAATAGAATTAGTTTCAATCCTAGCAGAAAAATGTACCTACTAATTCTGACATTTCATTATTCAAGGGATTTGTCAAATTTCATGATGCCAAATATAAATTTGATCAGAAAGAGTAGGGCTTATAATTTAGAGTCCTTCCAAATCATGGTTCTCAACTCTGGCACCTTTAGAATGCAATGGTGGCTGGGGAATTCTGGAAATTGAAGTCCACACATTTTTAAAGTTGCCAAGGTTGAAAAACATTGTTCTAGCTCCGTATCTCCTCCTGGGAAACCAGATGTGAGACCTTTGACCAGCTTTGGTTTGTGCATTTGGAAATGGAGGTACTTAAGATGGTCTTGTCACCTTTCTTAAGTTACAGAAATTTGTTCTACCTGAGGCTGCTCTTGAAGACCATTTGGAATCTTTGGTGTGTCCATATGCAGTTGCCTCCATGTTCACTAACGAATTGTAGCACTGCCATATTACACAGCCAGTACAAAAACTACAGTGGATACCAGTGACTTTTAGTGAAATTCAGAAAGCTACTTATTACCTTTATGTCTGGGGCCTGAGGATCTAAATGAGTGTTTCTTATAGATACATTCTACCTGCCTGATCTTGGCATTTACAAAGCACTTTCTAAGATTTTCCATTTATCAAGAAGCACAGTAGAGGTAATTATTCTTTGAGGAGGCTTTCCTCCCATGGAACAGAATGCCTCCTGAGCAAGAAGGGCCCCCCTACTCAAGGCCTCCTAAAAACTAATAAAAATGTGGCATTTACTAACTCTGCATTAGTTCCACCCAAATAATGATTGTTTATGATTACCTAGTATTACTATCTATAAACTACCTAAAGCCCGTTTGGCCTGAGGCAGTGGATAAATCATAAATTGCAAAAGCAAATAGGTTATCCAGAGCTGTTATGAGTTGGGCAGCATACAAGTTTAATAAGTTAGGCATAGTTTTCTATCATTCTGAAGCAATACATGCATTACAATACCACCCAAATGAAATGTCTATGGAGAGTGTCAGTCATCCAGGTCATGAGACACCCAAATGAAATGAAATTCAAATCAAACTAGATCAAATCCATTACTCAGTGTGATTGATTTCTGATTCTTACCTATTGTACCATTGTGATGTGACTCTGATCACTTTGCATCATTATCTTGCCCCTCTGAACACTTGGTTCCAAACAAAATTGGTGAGTGTCATCCTCAGTCCCCTCTTGTCTTTTTCAAGAAGGTATGTCAGGGTTGTCTCTCAAAAGTGTCTGGACATTAAAATAACAAATCATACAGGTCATCCGATCATATATGATTTCCACTATAGAGAGCACAGACATGTTATATTCAAGGTCATTCACTTCTCCAAACCCCTAATCCAAAAACACCACATAAAGATTATGTCCAGCCAATATATCTTGTGAGTTGTCCTTTGGAGACTGTAGAAAAATGTTGGTTTGCTTATTCATTACCATTTTAGTAAATGGGAAATTTAAGCTCTAAATTTTCAGGAAACTATGGCCACAGCAGAGGGAAAAAATATTTCAAAGAATATTGTGTTTTAAAAAATCAGGCAAATTGGGAAATCCAGAATGCTGGGTAGGGAATCTTGGCAGTTGAAGTCACTGCAATTGAAAATTGACAAGTTTGAGAAAGAGTGGTTTGGCTGTCCTCCAGCTGTTATATTGATCTGTGAGGAGGAGGAGGAGAAGGAGGAGGAAGAGGAGGAGGAGGAGGAGGAGGAGGAGGAGGAGGAGGAGGTAACATGAGATAAATAAGTAGTAAAGTTTGTTCCCTGTGTTTGGAGAAGGAGGAAAAAGTTTAAAAATATTGAGAGAGAAAAATTAAAGGTTACAAATGAAAGCTTAAATATAAAAATAAAGCTGTAATACATTCCAGAAAGATAAGCAAATAAGATGAGGAATAGAAAATTTAAAAATAGTGCACTGCATTGCTGTATACGAACAGATTCTTTAGATCAAATACAGTAAAACTTAAAATAAGGAAATGAATAGAAATTTGGCTTCTAATTTGCTACACTGAGACAAAGTAAAATAAAGAAGCACAAGTTCATAAAAATAAAAGATATAAAAGTAACCGTTTTTTAAATACATCCTTATGTAAAAATGAAGTCCATTTTGCATCATTTTCCCAATGAGAGCTGAATGCGACCTACAAGATCTGTTCCATCCCTAAAAAGGATCTGTCATCTAAAGTGTAAGATTTCTGCAGATACTGAACCATGACAGATTTCTAGTTTTGAGTCTTTGCTATACTGTAATCTCTTAGAAACAAGCTTCTGAAATGCATAAAACTGAAATTTTAATTCAAAGGTAGGCATTTAGTAGAAGAAACTGGCTGGCAGGCTATCTAGCTGGAAAATTCTGGGAGTTGAAGTCCACCCATCTTAAAGTTGCCAACAGCGAGAAGCATTGTATTTAGGTTGTTCCTTATAAGTTGAGTGTTCTTTAATTTATGTATAAGAGTTTAGGAAGACAGTTTAAACCTAACTCTCCAATGCATTGTTCATAAACTAAGGAATTTGTTTATGAAAACTTTGGAGCTATCATTCATATATTACTGTGGAAAAAAATACTGTAATGAGTTCTTTGAAAGATAATGAATCACCAGATGTCAAAAGCTGATTTTAACAAATGTAAACATTTTAACTAATGTTTCAGCCTTTGAATTACAGTCCCCATTAAGTGATTACCTCAATTACTGACTGTTCACAAATACAAAGATAGTAAATGATAATAAAAAAATCAAATAATTTTCTTACTAATGTGCACATTTACAACCAAATTTCTGTATTTCGCAACCTCACATGCCAGAAAATACACAAGAAAACTTTAAAGATAGCAGCAATCTTCATAGCATCTCAGTCATATATTCACTTAGTGACCATTTCACTGAAATGAATTGTGGTCATTAAATAAGAAGAACTTGTAACTCTATTGATACCGTGAAAAGACCAAAGCATATGATTGTATGTTGCTAACCTGTAATTGTAATGTAATTATTTGTTAAAAAGTTGAATTGCAATATTTCTTAATTATATGTGACCATCTGCTGTATTCTTTTTTGTTTTTATGTTTTGCTGGTTGTTGGGTTGTTGTTGTTTTTGTATCTCCTCCTTCTAAATTTATGGGGTGGCTCCTTTGTACTTTATATGTTTTCTTTTCTTTTGTTGTGTATTAAAGCAATAAAATCCAAGAAAATATGTGGATTTGCTCAGGAGGATAAGGAGGGAAGATAAAATTGAAACAAACTAGCAGTGAAGCAAACTGAATTTGCCATCTTCTCTCAACTGCTGACTTTCTGTCACAGTAAATTGATCTTGTTTATGTGCATCAGAAGCCTTTAGATCACTCATTTCAAGGCAAAAAGTAGCAGAAACATTAATAATATTTCTTCCCTTGGAAAGTGAATAGGGTTTTCAGACCCTGATCCCAAGGTTCTTGAACCTTTTTTAAGAATACAGAAGGAAGAGTTTTACCTGATGATGTTTTTGTATCAAAGCAAAGTCTTTGCAGGGCAAGTTTGTACTAATGAAATTTCTCCTGTGCAATCTTTAAAGGTGAGATTTGGAACTGTTCTACTACAGTGTTTGGAAAGTTAAAAGCAGATGAATCACCCTTTCCCAAACCCTGTTGTTGCAAGAAATGTCCTTCTGGGTTCAGTTCCAAGTGGGGAAAGAGACACTGGAAACATCATGGCTGTTTGGAAAGATGGTTTTAATGGTAGACAGGATGACATGATTTGAGTTTCTGGGCAAAAAGGGGGGACAGATGCTGAGAGTGGCTTGGTTTTATGCCCTCTCTAGGCTTTTGAATCTGAGCTTGTATTCTGATTGGTTGTCAGACTCCCATGGGCCATGCAGGGGCAACTCTGTAGGCTGTCATCAGTCCCAAGCTTGGTTGACTCTTTCTGGATGATGATGTAATGCACAGAATGACTCTTTGAATGCTTCAGCAATATGATGTTGGGGAAGACAAGGAAAATTACATTTTAAACCACAAAACTAGAGACACTATTTCCAAATTATGGAAAGTAATCATTCCTCTCTATTCTGCTTTGGTGAGTCTCACCTCAAGTACATTATACAGTGGTTTGGGAAGCCACTGTATAAGGAAGATTCAAAGAAACTGGAAGATATTCAGAGGATGATGAAAGGACCAGAAATAATGAACATTGATAGAAAAAACTGAGTAATGTTTACATTTTTTAAAAAAAAAAATTGCATTGGTATGGGAGAATATGATAGCACTATTCAAATATTTCAAAAGAGTCACACAGTTGAAGATTAAAATCTCTTCTCATATTGAGACAGCAGGATACAGAGTAATGGATTTAGCTTACAGGAAGGAAAATTCACTGAACATTGAAATTCATTCAATGTTAGGGGGAAAGCAGTTTAACATAGAAAAGAGTGCCTGAAGAAATGGTAGGTTCTCCTTCATTTGAAGGATGTGCTTCCTTTTCTGTGTTGAGCAAAAACTGTACTTGGTCACTTAAATGGCTCCTTCTTAGGACTCTATGACTACTCATAGAGCAGTGAGCTTCCTTGTTTGGTGGTGAACACAAATCTATGTCTCTTCAAACTTATCCCAATACTTAATTACTATGCCATATTGTCATGGTGGGTTTGAATGGGTCTAAAATATGCATTTTGTCTCTTCATACACCCTCCGCATGTCAATACTCTGAAGCTGGAGTAGAACTCAGTTGTGAATATTTTTGCACAGATATCTAAGTTTAGCGCTTGTCTGGTATGTCCTATGAGATACCATAGCTGTTATTCTGGACTGAAATAATTATATCTTGCCTTTTATAATAAAACATATTCAGTATATCCAGTGGTGGGTTTCAAAAAAAATTGGAACCCCTTCTGTAGGTGTGGCCTGCTTTCTGGGTCCACTGGTGGAACCTCTTCTAACTGGTTTGGTAGATTTGATGAACCGGTTCTACCGAATAGGTGCGAACTGGTAGGAACCCACCTCTGAGTATATCCAACATATACAAGCAAACAAGGATAAAATATAGCAGCATTAAATACATAAAATTAAATGAGACTGATTATGCATAGTCTAAACTCCCTTTTTGCAACCTGTAATACCTAAACAACAATAATATATCAAATCTTCATTTTTCTCATCATATACTTACTAAGTATCTAAGGGATTAAATTCTTGATATCCATCAAGACTTCTTTATTTCTTTAGCTATATACAACTAGTGTTTTCCCCCCTCATCTCTATATTTATTCCTTCATTATATTTTCCTATTAGCATGCAGGTCTTATACATTCATTCACTCATTTCCTATAAGAATTTTACAGGTTTGATATACTGATATAATTTTATGAAAGTAAATATAATTAAAATTTATTTCTTAACAGTAATGGCTTAGAATTTTTGTACAGGTATATTTGTTAATGTCTCTAATGATTTCTCTTCTCCAAAATGCGGGATGCAAAGGCAAGAAAATCCAATATCCCTATATCAACAATGAAAGCTTGTTGGCACAATTTGGGATCTATCTCCCAATCCCTCAATGTAAGAAGTATGTCAGTTTCTGCAATTCAAATCTCTTGATGAATATGCAGTTTATTCTAATGACAGCAGGAAGGGAAAGAAAATTGCTGGTGAATAACCAACTCTTAATAGTAGAGAGAATTCTCGGACTAATGTTAGTGGGCACACTGAAACATCAGGCAAATAAGCAGACAACAAAAGCAGATGATTTTTTTTTCCTGCTAACATTTTTGTGGAAAGTTACAGTCAGTTCCATTTCTGAAATAAATTTCTAACTTACCAGATATCCTGATTTTAATTCAAAAGTACAAGCATGTTCTTTATGCCTCATTGGTCAATGGAGAAATAAATATTTCTGACAAGCCACATGATTTCTGTGCTTATTCATGAAGTCTTTTTTCTAGGTTCTTTCTTTCTGTCTGTTCCTTGCCTCTGGGCTCATTCATGTTTCCTATTTGCTCCAGCATGAAGATAGGGCACCCACTGTTCCTAGACAGCAGGAATGGATGGTATTGTCTTATGTGAGCTGATTTAGAAACGGGACTTAGGATAAGAAGAATGGTTTCAGGAATTGGGTATGTCTAATTTAATTTTAAAAAGGACTAGGGGTGACATTATAATAGTGTTCCAATATTTGAGGGGCTGCCACGAAGAAGAGATGGTCAACCTATTCTCCAAAGCACCTGTGGGCAGGACAAGAAGCAGTGGATGGAAACCAATCAAGGAGAGATTCAACCTAGCACTAAGAAGAAATTTCCTGACAGTGAGAACAATCAATCAGTGAAATGGCTTGCCTTCAGAAGTTGTGGGTGCTTCATCACTGGAGGTTTTTAAGAAGAGACTGTATAGCCATTTGTTTGAAATTGTATAGTTTTTCCTGTTTGAGCAAGGGGTTGGACTAGAAGACTTTCAAGGTCCCTTACAATTCTGTTATTCTGTTAAACTTCTGTTTCTGTCCTGTCCAACCCCAACTTTATGATAATTTAACTTTCACCCAGGTTTTCCTGGTCTATATCAACACTAATGGTTCCCTTTCTCAAGTACAGGTAGGGCAATCTAGTCCACCAGCCACACTTCATTCTCTCTTATTCAAATACCTCCCTACCAACTGGTTGTTGTGTGATCTGGCAGGCATTTCCTCCAAACTCTGCCCTTTGATTCATTTTTACAGGGCTGGCTGCCATGAAAATTGGAACCTTTCATTGGTGGCTTATTTTGCAGGTATTGTTGTGGCCTGCTGGCAGCCAGCAGAGCTGGCATCAGAGGTAGACAGTGAGGAGTTGGGGAGGAACATGGGCCAGTCCTGGGGATTGAGGAAAGCTCAGAGAAGGGCTCTACATCAGAGACAGAGAGGGAGTTAGACAGCAGTGAGGCAGAAGAACAAATGGAGCCTGTTCCCAGTGTGCACATGCACAGAGCTACCAGAAGACAAGAACAACTAAGAAAGCAGTGTCGGCTTAGGAGTAAAGCCACATCCATGCCCCCTCCCATACGAAACAAAAGAGGAATGAATGGGGAGTGGGCTTTTGCAGGAAACAATTTATTCATTGGTCAGCTCAAGAGTGGAAAGTTCTGTTTGTAACTTTAAGAGACTCTGTGCCAAGTTTGTTTTGCCCTGCATTTGGAAACTGGCAGTGCTCCAAACGAAATAAGGTGTGTGCTGATAAATATTCCTCTGAAAGACTGTTTACTAAGCCTTGCTGACTGTGAATGAAAGGAATTCATAGTCATGTAAATAAAAGAGTTTTGCAGGGACCAAGACTTTAGTTCTTGCTTTCTAAGAAAGCCTGGGTCAGAATAGGTATCAGGAATGGGATAATGAAATGCTGGCCATTTTGTCATTTTGGTTGTTGTTAACTGAGTGAAACTGATAGGTTTGTCAAATGTGAATCTAAAGCTGGCTTTAGGGGAAAAAACCAAGGAATGTGACGCATCATTATTGAACTCAACACTGATACCCTGTCAGGTCCCACCCCATTGACCCTTTTTTTTGGTTAACAAAGGTGCCAAAAGGCAGCCTGTGAGTGTTACATCCAGGCTAAATAAATGCCTTGCAAGCAAACAGCAAGATGGTGGTTCTGCAATAAGCCTGGTGCCTCAATTTTGGCAACCACTGAACAAAGAAGGTCTCTATTATGCATGCATGATGGGGAGAGGATGTAATTTCTGTATTACCGGAAGCATCTTCAGCATCTGGCTTTGTGAATACCTGCTTTTGACTCCAATACAGGGGTAAAAATTCAGCAGGTCCTTACAGGTTCTGGAGAACCAGTAGTGGAAATTTTGAGTAGTTCAGAGAACTGACAAATGCAACCTCTGGCTGGCCCCAGAGTGGGGTGGGAATGGAGATTTTGCAGTATCCACCCACAGAACTGGTAGTAAAAAAATAATTTCACCACTGCTCCAATAGCTTTGGGGTCAGCGTGTTCCTACCAGGTGTCTGACTTGGTACTTTTCAAGCTATTGGGCTTGACTCAGGTAATTCGAGGCCCAACCCACTCAGCAGGTCACACACTTGACCTCGTATTCCTCTCGGAGCAGTGGAGTTATGATCTTGGTCTGAGGGGTAATGAGATCATACCCCTGTCGTGGTCAGACCACTGCCTACTGAGGCTAGACTTCCGGAGGCCAAACCCCCACCGTAGGGAGGAGGAACCGACCAGGTGGTTCCGCCCCAAGCGACTTATGGACCCTGTTAGGTTCCAGACGGAGCTTGGGGTTATTCCTGATACCCTCACCCACAGTTCGGTGGAGACCCTCGTCGCTGCCTGGCACTCGGCAGCTTCGGGGTCTCTAGACCGGATTGCGCCACTACGGCCCCTCCGGGTCAGCGGCCCCCGGAGGCCTCCTTGGTTCACTGAGGAGCTCCAGGAGATAAAGCGCCAGAGGAGACGCCTAGAGCACTCGTGGAGGTCCGATAGGTCCGAGCCGAAACGGGCACTTTTAACAGCATGCACCAAGGAGTATATTCGGACTCTAAGAACAGCAAAAAGAACATATATTGCCTCCTTGGTAGCGTCCGCCAAGTCCCGCCCAGCCGCCCTGTTTAGGATAACCCGCTCCCTCCTAAATAGGAGGGAGACGGGGGACCCCTTACAGGGTAAGGCTGAGGAGTATGTCCAGTTCTTGGCGGACAAAGTTGCCCGGTTTCGATCGGACCTGGACTCCACTCCAGCAGATCCAGCCGAGACACAAGGGGAAGACTTGGCAAACCATCTCTGGGTTGAGTTTCAGGAAGTTGCCTCTGGGGATGTGGACAAGGCTATGCGAGCTGTGAGTGCCTCCACCTGTATACTGGACCCGTGTCCCTCCTGGCTGGTTGCCAACAGCAGTGAGGTGACACAAGGCTGGATCCAGGCAGTTGTTACCGCCTCTCTTCGGGAGGGGTACTTCCCACCACGCTTAAGACAGCGGTGGTGAGACCCCTTCTGAAGAAACCGTCCTTGGATCCAGCTGTCCTTAATAACTACCGTCCAGTCTCCAACCTCCCCTTTGCGGGGAAGGTTGTTGAGAAGGTGGTGGCCCTCCAGCTTCAGCGTACCTTGGAGGAAGCTAACTATCTTGACCCCTTCCAGTCTGGCTTCAGACCCGGTTACAGCACAGAAACCGCTTTGGTCGCATTGACCGATGATCTCTGGAGAGCTAGGGATGGAGGCCGTGCTTCTATCCTAGTTCTCCTTGACCTCTCAGCGGCTTTCGATACCATCGACCATGGTATCCTTCTGCGACGACTGTGGGAGATAGGGGTGGGCGGCACTGTTTTGCAGTGGTTCTCCTCCTACCTCTCAGACAGGTCGCAGTCGGTGTTGGTGGGGGGGCAGAGATCGTCCCCGAGGCCCCTAACTTATGGGGTGCCGCAGGGTTCGGTCTTATCCCCCCTACTATTTAACATATACATGAAACCGCTGGGTGAGATCATTCGGAGGCACGGGATAAAATACCACCAATATGCGGACGATACACAGTTGTATCTGTCCGCCCCGTGCCAACTCAATGAAGTGCTGGACGTGATGAACCGGGGTCTGGAGGCCGTTAAAGACTGGATGAGAGCAAACAAGCTGATACTCAACCCAGACAAGACCGAGTGGCTGTTGTGTTTTCCTCCCAAAAATTTGACCAACGTACCATCACTCAGGCTGGGGGACAAAACTTATACCCCTCAGAAAGGGCCCGCAACTTGGGAGTCCTCCTGGACCCACAGCTGAGTTTTGACCACCATCTTTCAGCTGTGACCAGGGGGGCATTTGCCCAGGTTCGCCTGGTGCGCCAGTTGCGGCCCTACCTGAATCAGGAGGCCCTCACAACAGTCACTCGAGCCCTTGTGATCTCCAGGCTGGAATACTGCAATGTGCTCTACATGGGGCTGCCCTTGAAGAGCACCCGGAGACTTCAGCTAGTCCAGAATGCGGCCGCGTGAGTGATCGTGGGCGCACCACGGTTCGCCCACATAACACCGATCCTCCGTGAGCTGCACTGGCTACCTGTCGATCTCCGGGTGCACTTCAAGGTCCTACTCACCACCTATAAAGCGCTCCATGGTAGTGGATCTGGCTATTTGAGAGACCGCCTTCTGCCAATTACCTCCCTGCGTCCCATCAGATCGCATAGAGTTGGCCTCCTCCGTATTCCATCCGCCAGTCAGTGCCGACTGGCAACTACTCGGAGGAGACCCTTCTCTGTTGCGGCTCCGACGCTATGGAATAATCTCCCCGTGGAGATCCGTACCCTCACCACCGTCCAGGCCTTCCGCACAGCCCTCAAGATCTGGCTAGCCCGTCAGGCCTGGGGATAAGTTTTTACTTTCGCCCCTCCCGAATGTCGAGTGAATGTTGTGTTTTACTGTTTAATTTATTCTCGTTCACATTTCTTTTTGTATTTGTCCTACACTCCCTTTCCCCTTTTATTGTAAGCCGCCCTGAGTCCCCTCAGGGAAAAGGGCGGCCTATAAATGTACAATAAATAATAATAAAAAATATATATTGGAGTATGGACTGTACCCCCTTAATGAGAATGCATTCCTAAGGAGAATATTATGGCTTCTCCTCAGCCTCCAGTAAGCTGTTGTACACACGCACTCTCTCTCTCTCTCTCTCTTGCTTCCCCAAATTTTCTGTTGCCTCTGTTGTCCCAGAAAACTCAGATTCTTTTTCCTAAGTGCAGATCCAATGAACCACACCAGTGGAAAGGAATACGGTGGAAAGGAATGAGACTTTTATTTACAAATAAAAGTTTGCCCAGAAGCAAAATGGGCACACTCCTGCTTGAAGTGGATCCTGTGTTAGAAAATTCAAAAGCATACATTATCATAAACCAATAATAAAAAGGCAACATCATGCATCCATCATGCATCCATCATGCATATTTAATTAGCAGTCATAGTAACGCAGTTCAACCAAAGATTAGATTTAACTAAAACTTAGAAGTCATGCTAAAGTGTCTATTTTATCACTAACATTCCTACACTAAAAGATTCCTAAATAATCAAATCCCCTTGCTGAGTAGGCAGGCATTCCTAAGGAGGAAAGCAAATGGTTTCATTTTCACTACTGCTGTCATCTTCTTCTAACAATGGGTCAACCAGCAGTCAAGGCACTTCCAAAAAGCTATTACTATATACTTCGTATTGATAAATGCATGATTAAAATGTATTAAAATGGAATGTTCCAGTTACTTCCTCCTGTCTGCTTCCACCTCTCCAGACAAGTCTTCTAGATGTTTTTAAACATTTGAAAATTATAAGGAAAGAGAAAAGGAGAACAATAAGCTTGGACTCAATTGTGAATGGACTCAATTAAGAATTGTTGAAAGATCTTAAGGACCATGTTGGGAACCTTTCGTTCAGGAAAAAAAACTATCTATGTGGTAACTAAGACCCATTATTAACTTAATGGCTACCCATTATAATCATCAGCTGTCAATTACCCTTGTAGCCCATGTGACAGAAAGAACTTAAAAAATGTAGTCCTCCCATCTTTAAAAGTCATGCCCTTAGAACAGAGAACAATTACTACTTCCTTTCCTGGCGTGAATAGGCTAGGAAAGGAGCAGAGGAATCTACCAATGACATTAATTGACATTTAGACACCTGGCCATCATTCTGGTCAAAGTGGAGGAACGATTGGAATCAGAAATGGATTCCTTAAGCCTGTTTCATTTCCAGTTGCTTTACATATGGAAACCAAGCAGCTTAAAGCTGTGGTGCAGAAAAGCCTTCTGTCTCTGTCCAGTAACTGCTTGCAAAGGGAAGAACATGTTTTCATTGATTCAGTGAACGTTTATCACCCCCTTCCTCCAATGAAGTCAATGAGAAACAGATGCTTTCTTCCCATCCATCCATTTGTCCCTAACAAGTTTGTGAGGTATGTTATTTTGAGACCCAGTAAGTTTTGATTTTTTGTGATATGATGCAAATCTGAAGTTTTTCCTTTGGATTTGCAGGAAGAAATAATTTGTGGAGGTCCCATTAAATAAATGAGACTCCTCTCCAGGAATCAGAACCTTGAGATGTCAACTCTCTCTTCCAATATGGTAAATGACAAGCTCAAGCTGCTCTGCTGAAACACATTTGTTCTGCCTTTTAGTGCAGAGAGAGAATAAAGTCACATGCTGGGAGGGGAAAAGATCTCATAGCTTTTGTTGGAGGTTCTTGGTGATATCATGAAATATGCAAAATCTGTACAAATATAACAGCCAAGAAGTCCCAGTTTAAATATCAACCAACAAGACAAAGGCAGATTGCCAGCTTCTCTTATCTGGTGAATGCTTTATCTCCCAAGTGGGGAAGAAGCAGATATTCTGTCTTTCAGATTTACTCTTTGTGTGAAGATTCACACAATGCAGCATGATAAGAGGGGGGAGTATTGGCAAATAGGCCAAGGAGGTGGAGGCATCCATAGGGAGTAAGGGAAGAGTCTAAGTACAATTTGAAAAGAGAGGTCAAAGCCATGGTTGTGTAATTGTATTATGGTTATATTTATCCAGTCATTTTCAAAGGTAGAACACAGCGAAGTAATAAAATCAACACTGCAACCCTAAGAGAAGAAATGCATTTACACACACATAAATCCCAAAGAAAATGTTCCTTCTCTATGGTTTGCACAGAAGAAATTGGCCACTGCAATCTGCCTCTCAATAAAAGCAATATGTAACAAGAAATTCATTATTTCAATCCATCACTGGCTCCTTCTTTCAGGATATTCCATTCCATTCCATCCCATTTCCTGTTTTGTTTTGTTCTATACTTTCTCCCAAAACCATCCTGTTGGAATTATTTAGGCCTCTCAAGAATTCATGACCAATAGCTGTCTAGCCTCTGTCTGAATATTCCAAAAAAAGGAGTGTCCCTCATCTCCCTGTGTCATCAATTCCAATATCACAACTACTCTCAAAAGTATTTCCTAACAGTCAGCTGCAATCTGATTCTCAGCAATTTAAAAACGTTATTCTGTGTCCTACACACTGGGGTGATACAGATGTAGTTTTGACCTTCTGTGTATTCAAATTACTTTTAGGTTTTTGAAGAGTGTTATGATATCCTCTCCATCTTAATCTTCTTTTCTGAAGGCTAAGCATAGCCAGATCTCTCAATCTCTCTTTCTAAGATTTAATTTCTAATAACCTGATCAATCTGCTTGCAGCTGGCCTAGTTTCTCTGAATATTTTTTTTTAAAGTACAAGGCTCAGAACATAAGTCTTCCATTCTTTCCTTCCACAGCCAATGGCCAGTAAATTGTTTTTTGGTTGTTTTACTTTTGCTGGTAGTATTCATCTTTACAATCCACTCAGAACTCTCTCATTACTGATAGGAATTTTTTAAAAACCTCTACTGTCTTTTCATATTTTTTCTATTTCATAAACAGTAAGATTTTATAAGCCTGTTTATACCTTATTGCCGATTTTAAGTAGCTTCACTTTTCATATCAGAATTCATTCTTAGCCTTTACCTTACAGATTTTGGTGATTGGTCACAAAGTCAGCCAGATGTTTAGAGTGGATTTGGCATTTTCATCCACCTATTGCAGTGATGGCAAACCTTTTCAGCACAAACTGGCACACATGTGCATGTGTGTGCATGTGTGAGTGCTGGAGCACTGGAAACACAAAGACCAGCTGGCTGGCATGCACATGCCTGTTTTTTGGCTGTTTTGGGGACCTTTAGGAGCATTTTGGAGCCGCTGTTTGTGTCATTTTCAGGCTGCTTTTGTAATGGTCTCCATGGGCACAAGCTGGTCTTCATGGGCACTGGAGAGCTGGAAAATGGCCTGAAAATGGCCTGGAAAAGGCCTAGAAACGGCTGGACTACTGCCTGGCTTTTTGGCAATTTTCATGCTTTTTTCCGGTGCTGAAGTGCCCACAAAGACCAGTGTGCTGGAAACCAGAAGAACAGCTGGCTCTCTGTGCCACCTCTGGCATGCGTGCCATAGGTTCACCATCACGGACCTATTGAATCTATTCCATGGACCTGGGATAGGCAGATATCCTTGCAGAATGTAATCTGTTCCAAATAAAGCTGTTTTCTGTATTTGATTGATGGTGATTTTATCAAAGCTAATGTTGTTCAAGTCCATGCTCCAGATGTTTTGGGATTGCATTCAAGTTGTCTAATACTATCAGTACTATCTTTCTTTTGCCACAGTCCTCCTACTTCTATTTGCATGTCTTTTATGTTGTGATTTTCTCCAGTTGCTTTCTCTTGTTTGGAGGTAACTGGCATTTCTTGCACTTACTCCAATGCATCATTATTGCTACTTTGACCTGCCATTGTTTGTAATCAGTCTGTGCAATTGTCTTCCAACAGCTGACTAGATGGTTCACTTCTTTAGCTTCTTTGCAAAAGCTGCCTTTGCCTTTTCTTCTCAGTTCTGGTTTTGTATGCATTGATCTAATGCAGCCAGAATTAGTGCCTCTCTCTCTTTCTTTAACCTCTTTGCTCTTAGCCATTGCCAGATCTTGTTGTTATCTGCTTATTATTTTGATTAATATAGATACCCATTCCAAGGTGTTTCCTATCTCTAGTTCATCATGTACAATAAGATAGGGAACATAACATAACTAAATGAGGTGAATGATATCAGATTAAGGAGTTCAAATCTCACCAGCCTCAAGGTCAACTCAGCCTTCCGAGGTGGGTAAAATGAGGACCCAGTTTGTTGGGGGCAATAGGCTGACTCTGTAAATCACTTAGAGAGGACTGCAAAGCACTGTGAAACGGTATAGAAGTCTAAGTGCTATTGCTAGTGCTATTCTAGAGAAGGGAAGCTCCTTCCAAACTCCCACATCTACTTTCTTTTGTCTTTTGGACATTCACTGTCTTGGGTGGATGATATTGGAGAAATGAGGAATCATTCAAGAACATGGTAGAAAGTATTATAATAATTCATTTTGCTTTGATAGCTTGGGTTCAAATTTTCTGTTTTTCACAAGCAAAGTTATACTTCAGCATCTTTCAAATGGAAATAAATATGCCAGCAATAAGGAAAAATAAAGAAATGGAAATGCACAAAGGACTTGTTAGCAATTTGACTTTGCTACATCCTGCCAATCTTTGATCTCAAGGACTGAGGAGCTAAACTTGACTTGGATCTATTGTTTAGCTGCTGCTGGTGATTTTGTCATAATAACATAATTATATGTGGAACGTGAGTTGACTGCAAGTACTAGGTTTTCAGAGGAAAAACAAAATTAAACTTCTATTGAGGTATGTGCAAAACATAAACGTGTCTTGAAACAAAGTACCTTGAGATATTATTTCTCTTTATCTGTGTATTATGGGGAAAATACTGTAGAATCTCAATTTCAAAATAAAGGAAATACATGCTCTGTGAGCTATAACCATTTTAATACACAGTCCAATTAGCAGAAAGATATCTTCTTATTCATTTCTTTAACTTCAAGGAATACTAATAATGTTACATTAACTATTATTCTTAAACATAAATATATCCTATAATACAAAAATACAGAGAAACAATTAATTAATAAAGAATATAAAGGCAGACCTCAACATTGTTGATCTGATTTCAGAAAGACTGAAATTTGGAAGAAACTGAAACTTGAAGAATGTTAAGTACAGTAAAAAGAGCTTCTTCAAATAGTTTTTAAGTAATAATATGGAGAAAAAAGAATAGCTATCTCAACTGTTCATTGAAGAAGAGAAAATACTAGCAGATAAAAAAACAAGAAGCAGAGTTACTCATTTCTATTTTTGATTAGACTTCCATAAGAGATATGCGCACAATCATTCAATTTTTAGCAAGAGCATGAAGGACCAGATGAATTTCATGCTGATCATCTCACCCCAATGTTATGGATTATTTTTGAGAGATCTTCAAGAATGGGGCAATGCCAAGAGCCTGGAGGAAGCCATAGACATTCCTATGGCATTTGAGTAGGCATTTGAAAAAGCGGTGAAAGGATGATCCAGGGAAGGACACAACAACAACATTAATATCAACAGAAATAAGTGTGGATTTATCAAAAGCAAATCTTACCAAACATATTTTTATCATGAAAAGTTACATGCCGCATGTTAGTTTAGCTATATTAGACTAACATGCTGTGGATGTAATATAGCTTCATTTGAGCCAATAATTTGACAAACATTTCCATGACATTCTGATTAGTGAGCTTATTAAGTGCAGGCTACATGACAAGTTACTCAAAAATTGTGTTCCAAGGTTGCTTCTCAATAGTTCCTCATCAAACTGGATTGAGTTATTGAGTGCCAAAAGCTTCAGTCCTGGACTCTGTGCTTGTTAACATTTTTATTAATGATTTTGATGAAAAGATGAAAGGCTTTCAGATTACACAAAAATAGAATAATAGGATAGAATAGAATAATTTTGTCACTTTGAATGTGCACCAATCGGCATGCATTAAAATCAAATTTCATTGCACACAGCTCTCAAAGGGTCACCACCTCCAATATACACTACATAAACATGACTAAAATAAATAAATAAATAAACAAACAAACAAACAAATAAATATAAAATTATCTATTCACCCACATATAGATTAGCATAAAATTAGCAAAAACAGATTGGCATAAGAAGACAAAAATTAAAAGCTCTTGATAGATTAGAGATATGAAGTGAAAATAACAGAATAACATTTGATAGAATCAAATACTAAATTCTTTCCTTAGGAAACACATGAAATGTACAGATGTAGGATTGTGGCTACTTGGCTTGGTAACAGTATTTCTGAAAAAGGTCAGCAATGTAATATGGCTTTAGAAGATATAAGATGAATGGTGAAACTAACGGAGTTACCTGAGATTAGCAAAATTGACTACTTTTATTAAAGAAATGATTTTGGCTAGCTTGATTTCTTTGTGGAAACACATTGTGGGCATTTTGCATTAAGGAATTAAGTAATGCAAAAAGGAAATGAAATTTTATGTTTGAGATTTGACATAACTATTTATCATTGTAGAAACAAATGTGTACTATCATGAATTTTAGAGCATGAGGTTAATATATTTTATATTTGTAACTCTTGAAGAAAGAATTTTGTTTTTTTTTAATTCTTGTTGAAACTCAATAAAGATGCAGGGGGAGGAGGAGAAAAGTAAAAAATAATTTTATTTTTATGTTGCAGCAGAAGTGTATTTTGGAAACCAAGAAAACATTTTGGTTTATTCTATGTTGATCAATGCAAACTTTGAATAACGTGCCCAGTTCCTGGTAATTCTCTTTAAAAAATCACACAAATTAAAGTTCAGAGAAAGTCAAAAAGGAAAAGGAAAATATTAAAATAATTTAGATTTTAAAAGAGAAATCACACTTCATTAGAGCAGTGGAAGAAGTAGTGGAAATTGCTAGAATCTTTCCAGTGTTCTTAATAGTTAGCCTGGTTTAAGTTTTACTGAACTAAATAATCTAAAATAAGATATACATTACTAATATAGTAAAAAACAAAAAAAATCAATAAAATTGTTTGTTTGTTTGTTTGTTTTTCCCTTAGCAAATACACTGTAAGCCTTTTCCATCACACTGTGCAACAAGATTAATGAGAATGAGCTACTGTGGTCATTGTAAGTTTTTCTTATAATAGCTCCCGAAGAATCCTGCAGAGCTTCTTCTGTCAAAACATTTCAGTACAATAATTTAATGTAGAACAAATGTGTATCTGCAAACCTAACAAATCTGCTGCTTCCAATGAACCTGCAGATGGAGCAGGCTAGCCAAATGGGACATGAAAAGATCCCAAAATGAGTAGTATACAGATTGTAGCTCCTTGTAGTATTTTCTGCTCTCTAGAGTATTTTAATAGTTTAAATAATTCTGAAAGTTAAAGGAATATGAGGCCAGAAATAACTTTTTTCTGATATGTATCCTTTCCCATTCTGGGTTTTCTTTTTCCTAAATTGAAAAAAAAAATTGCACTCTTGGCTAAGATCAAAGGAAGAATAATAGTTCTACGTGTTCTCGATATCTAGAACTTTAGGAAGGCAACTGGCTTCTATGAATGGAAATGCCTAGAGGGGGAAAAATATACTTCAGACTTTTGCCTTGTGAGAATTTGTTTCAAATATTCTGAAAAGGTACTTAAGAGCAGTGTCATTCAGACTGGCTTCTTTCAGATACCCAGATGTTCCAACAATATCACTCTGGATATTCATATTGGCTTCTAATTCTAAGAGAACTTGTTGTAGCCTATAGCTGTGTGTTGTGACTCAGCAGAAGCGTGCTGTGAGTTGAGTCGGGGTGCAGGAATAATGAGCAGCTGTTGCTCGTTAGGGTCATCTTCTGCAGATAAAAGACGGATGGTGGTGTCATTTGTGGTTCATCGTGGTTTGTTTGTGAGTTCATTTTCGTGATTTAAAGAGGCACTTGGATAAGTGATTTGCTTTCTGTCAACCTGGTTTGCTGTAAGAGTTTTTGTTTTGCATTTGCTGTGTAACTTTTTGCCAGAGACTTTATCTACGTTTATTTTTGAGTTCGTAGCCAACTTGAGCCAGGACTGATAAAGACATTCTTTTACAAGCCTTGTCTGACTGTCGTGTGTGTAATAGCGAAGAGGGGGGGTCAGAACAGCTATGTAGGATATCTATTGCTATAGAATCAGAAAAATAATGTCACATGAAATTCTTTAGATTCACTGTTTCAGAGCAACTATCACTATTTAACAGAAGGTGAGAAAGCAATGCCAGAATTGGAGTGATGATCTGTCACATTTAGTTTACAGCACTTCACAGGGTTAAGTAAATATTTGATGTTAAGGAACTAATAATATCTCAAAGTTGTTAGAATATTCTATCAGAGATTTAATCCCAGGCAATATGATGCAAACTGCCAGTGAAATCTGTAGTAGACAGACTCATCTAATAGCTATCTTTTAAAATCCCCCAACTAAAACCTCCCATGCAAAATATATACATATGGGGAATTAAACTTTTTAAAAAAACTGTAGTTTCAAATGCTTCACTGATTAATTTGTTGATCATTAGAATAATCATTACAACTAAAGTAGAAATTATATTACTTCCTGTTTTAAATGTTCACTTTCATCTACCAGAATCTGGGACAGTAATTAAATTGAATCATATGGGATTTACATTTTTAAACTTGTAAGATATTTATTACCAGAAAACAAAGCTGCAACAAATAAATATCTATATATTAAAACACAGGAACAGGGAATTGTTCTATTTTTGCTTTAAATTTTGTACATACATTCCATGGAGAATGTATCTTTGAAAATGTGATAATCCTTTGCAGATAGCTCATCTGAAATTGGAAGGGTAAAAAGTTTTCTGAGACAACTAATCAATCAATCAGATAAGCTCTATCTTAGTGTTGCCATGTACACTAAAAGCCATCATGTACTTTTTCAAGTGTATTTTTGCAATCCAAACATATTAATTAGTTTCAATATTAGTGAAGAAAAATGTAGAGAATGATGGAGGATACTACAAGGGCTATTAATGTCATATTTCAAGAATGGGAGTGGATTGCTAAATCAGTCTCATAGCAAGCAACTCTAGGCACAGTGTTGAATTAAAGAGTGTTATACATAATATATAACATTTTCTGAAGCATGACAACTTATGTACTCTAAACAGGATGACTAAAAATGAAGCTGCAATTCTGTTATGTTGTAATGATTTATGAAAATCCCTGGACATGCCCTTTGTAGAAAATATGCCTACTGGCTTTTCCTCTGATATACAGAGAGCTTACTTTATCTTTGGGAGAAGAGAGAAATCCCCTTAATATTAACAGAGAGGCAGTGCAGGGATTAATGATAAAAAGTGGGTGGAGCAAACCCCCAGAAGAAGAATTTATTTTTTTTCTGATCTTTGAAAAGATAGCTTGTCCTTTGCTCCTTTATTATTGTTGGTCAAATTTGTGGAGGAGAAATTATATTATATTGTGTTTCTCTCTCTCTCTCTCTCTCTCTCCCTCTATCTATCTATCTATCTATCTATCTATCTATCTATCTATCTATCATCTATCTATCTATCTATCTATCTATCTATCTATCTATCTATCCATCATATATATATCTATCATATATCTATATGATTCCTTCTCTTAAATAAAACAATCTCTCAGGACCCCAGAAGTGTACCTTCTTCGTAGCTTTCTAAAACAAGTTTTCGTTCAAGATCCCTATGTCTCCCACACTGCTGTTCTATAGGTCTTCTGCAGGGAGGAATGAAATTCCTTGTTTCATATGTTTTATCACAATTCAATTTATGTTATGGTTGTAAGCTACCCAGGGTTGTTGAGAGTTGGGACAGCATATAAGTTTAGTAAATAATAATTATTTTGACACAGAATAGTAATAGAAATTATCATCAATACTAAGAAATGGCACAATCTAAGGACCAAAAATACCCCCACACACAAACTGTATATTGGGAAATGATTTAAATCTTTATCTTTCTCCTTTTTTTGTAACTGTAGGAAAAGTTTATTTCGGGACAATCTCAAGATGAGTTTGAATGATTACTGTTATGGTTGCAAACTAGTTTGTATGATAAAGATGTATCAGGCCTCTGAAGCACTACAACATGATAAAAAGGTAAAGTTGTTTGATTTCAGACTGCAATTATGCTTTGAAAACTGGAATAATGGATTCCTGGTTCATAAACTGCTTCCAACCAACAAGTCCTTTCCATCTGCACATGAAGCCATCAACTGAGTCCATTTATTTTCTGCAAGCAAAGTCCTTTCTATTCATCTTTCATAAGATGCTTTTTTTTTCAAGTCAAAAGACTGATCTAGTATAACATTCCATTTCCACCCTGGCCAATTAGATGTCCACAGAAAATCCACAAATAGAACAGGGTAGAATAATGATCACTTTTATTTTCTAAAAACCATTCTTTTCTGATTCTTTACAGCAATATCCTTTGGGGAAACATAGAATGTTGGTTGCAGACAGTTCAAGCCCCACCCTCTTATATTTGTATCAATATCACATATATTCAGAAAAGGGACAGGTCATAAATTATGACCACCACACATTCAGATTTTGACCTCTCTCCTGTTGACATCACTGGCAGTCAGCACTGATTTTGCCTTTTCACTGAAATCATATCTTGATCAACATTTGTACTGAATTAGCTGCCTAGTCCCAAGACTCTGTGATTTCAGTATGTAAAAATAGGATTATATGAAAGTAGAAATATGTTTTGTTGCAAAATGTATTAGTTCATAATTTTATTTAGATTTATAGTTTCAGCAATAAAAGCAAATTCAAATTTAAAAAATCCAAATGAATAAAAAGAATAAAGAATGAAAAAAGGAGAAAAGAAACAGGAAAATAAAAAATAAGAAAATTAAAAGAAAAAGAATATATAAAAAGTTACTTCCAACATTCATTACAAATATAAATAATTTTAATAACTTATTTTCTTATCTTAAAATGTAATAAAGGATCTATTCTCATATCTCTTATCTACAACAAATCCATAAAGGCTAATCATTTTAGTGCCGATGACCACAAAAGGCCATAAAGGTTACAATAACAACATTAAGGCTAACCAGGCAATGTTTACTATGCATATCTCTTTTAGCCTTGATCAAGTGAATCAATTTTGTATTCCTTCATTTTATTACTAGGAATTTTGATCTTTAGTCCTTTCAAATAATATTATAGAATTTGATTTCTTTTCATTTTTAGTTTATCATTTCTCACAATATTTATAGCACTTTAACAAGTCTATTTTATAAATCCAATATAGGAAAATATCCAGGTCACATATCCAGGTCACTCTCCTTGTATGATGTCCTTTTAATTATTAAGACATTACCAATTTCTTTGGTATGTCAAGTATAACATCTTTTTCCATGTCATTCTTATAGCTTGTCATTTTTAAATCTAGTTTCAACTCCATCTCAGTCTTGTTAGATAACATTTGTTCCTCTTCCATAACATCTTTTGGATACAATCTATCTACAGACATTATTAACTTCTGGAACCATTATTCAATGCTGTCCTGTAGTATATCCAATGTTAAAATATTTTACTTCATTCCATAACTATAAGTCAAGTTTGAGCATTCTTCTCTAATTTAATTTTTTAATTCCCTTTAATTCTTTCAAGGGTTCAATTATTAAAGTGTTATTGTTAGGTTTTTTAAAAATCAAAACAAAAACATTTTGCCATGGGACGGATTCTTTATAATAAATTCTAATTTTTTATTTATCTGGATTCTTAGCCCATTTGTAAAATCAAATATCTCAAAGGATTGTCATGAACATAATGGGTGACACAATCAACCGCAATCTTCCTTGCATCTGTAATACAAATGAAATTTATAAATAAAACACAAACTCAGTACAGGGGAGAAAAATTTGAATATATACATAACCTGAATAATCTGGGTTGTGAACTCTTGATCCAGTATTGTGCAACTATCTCTTTGCATCAGATGGAATGTAAAAGAACCATAATTCTTAGTCATTCAGAAACTTGGTTATAAAACCAATGTATTCGGACTGGCTTAGTAGTTCCTTTTACAAACTGATCCCATATGTAGAATAAATGCATAGAAGGGGTGAATATTATATAATGCTCCCTCTTTACCTGACATTGCATGCTCTGCTAGGTCTATGAATGAATTTGAAAAAAGGGGTGTGTGCACATGCAAGATCTCTTCACCTGGGAATCTTTTGCGTATAGAACCTGATATTCAAACACTGTATTGAATGAGTAATGCTGGGAGAAGTGAGAATTTTCTCTTCACATATTTAAAGTACATGAAAAGCCACAAGGTGGAGAAAATTGATAATATCATTACAAGAATTCCTCCTCACAATGATTCCTGAGAACATAAATGTCTTGGGATTACAAGGCAAAAGGAAGATGATATGTGTATTAAAATGTCCCTATGCAAATAAACTGGCTTGCGTTATTATTATTATGTAAGAATATCATAATTTGTTCCATTTGCATAGTTGTTTCACAATATTTATGACAACACAGGGACTTCTGTTGGATGCAGAAACTGAGGACATATTTGATATATAGTCTATATGTATAAGGAAGACAGGTTCAACAAAGCTTTTGAGTCCTTTGCAGTATGTTGACAAACCAAATCTCTCAGAAAACTTCCAGCAGTTTCAATCTGAGCTCATTCCATGTAGATTCTATAAAATATTTTACAATGATAATATAAAAAAACTTTTGGGGCTATCTAAGAACTTCTTGCTTCCTATATGTCATTCAAACATCATGGCAGATGGCTGTATAGGTACCTGGAAGGTCACAAGTGAATAGTCACTAGAATGGTTCCTGGGTTTTATTTAAAGTGCTAAAAGTAGGTGGGTCAAGTAAATAGTTTTAATAAGGAAGAGGAAAAGAAAGAGTTAACATCACTAATGTGGCCAGAGCTACAAAGAGGTGACTGAAAGGGTTAAGCATAGAGTTAATTTTTATTGTATCTTTCATCCAGAAAGAATGCTATGCAAACATCAATTCACTGAAATCATAGAAACTCATTTGTGTGACATAAATAAAGTTGGAGAGGGATCACTTGAACTAGCGGTGATTCATATGTATTTGAGAGCATTGAGCAAGAATTCAAACTAAGCATAAACCTAAAGGCTCAGATCACCTTTGACAATGAAGAAATGAATACTTCAAAATGAAGAGATAAGCATCTCTGGAAGAAAATATGGGCTTGTCCCTGAAGTGTTACAAGATCAATGAAATGCATTTTTAGCTGTGACCTAACTGTCACAGTCATTTCCTTCATTGACATGCACAGCAGAAAAGGGTAGCTTGGAGAGAGGAACCTTTGGCTGAACTTCAAATCCCAGCACTCCTCACTATAGTGCATGCTGGCTGGCATTACTGGGAATCTTCCAGGGAGAAAAACAATATCTGGAAGGCCAGATCTTCTACCCACTGAGGTAAGGGAATCCTGATATGCTACATGGATATAACTACAAATAATAAAGGTGGTCATCATTTCTAAATGCTTTACTCAAAACAAAAATCCTCTTGAAAACACAACAAAACCAAAAGGACACAAGAGGAATAGATGTTGTCTAAGGATTACCAGACAAAGAGTATTCTTCACAGTGCAGACTGAAATCTCAGCAATGCAAAGAGAGAGAAAAACATGGAAAAAAAGAGATAGCTCATAAAATAAAAGATTAAACCCCATCTCACACTTTATCATAACCTGCCATAGAAATATCAACCAAATGCTCCCCATTTCATGGAAAATGAACAATAGCTTCAAAAAAGGGAGAAAGATTTTATACCAGTTTTAGAGTTGATATATAAAATTCCTACACAATAAAATACTTTTAAAATTATGACATTTAAGACAGTTCACATTTTAAAAGAATAAAACCATAAGCAGTAAAATGGAATTTTATCACTTTAGCCAGAGAGAGACAGAGAGAGAAACACAAGAAAGAAAGAAAGAAAGAAAGAAAGAAAGAAAGAAAGAAAGAAAGAAAGAAAGAGGGAGGGAGGGAGGGAGGGAGGGATATATATATATATAAAATGGGGATGAACAAGATAACTGAAAGGCGCCTGAGACTGCATCAGCCTCTGCATTCAGCTGTGATTTTCAGGATGCTCTTCAAGGGCAATCTCATATATAGTGTGTTGCAGTAATCCAACTGAGAAGTCACAAGGCATGAGTGAATTCTAAGCAAGATCTCCAAGTCCTGGAATGAGCACAATTGTGCATAAACTGAAGTTGTAGAAAGGCTACAAATGGCTGCTACCTGGTCCTTGAGCCAAGAGTCCAAGAGAACCCCCAAATTGCAAAGCATCTGAGGAAGACTTGCTCTATCAAGAGTCACCTCTCCAAATCCTTGAAACTATTTCATCTTACCATTTCATCTTGCTGAGGCTGAATTGGAACTAATTTATCTGCTTCCAGACCCTCATGGGCATTAACACTACTTTCTCAGCCAAGGATAGAGATTTACAGTGTAAGCGGATAACATCAGCATACTGATGATACTGGACCTTGTGCTGTCAAATGATTTCCCCAGTGGTTCATGTGCATATTTTAAAAGGGAAATAATGAAAGGCCTCAGACTGGAGGTACCTAACACTACAGGGTCTTACGGTTGAATCGTTCAACAAGTGGAAATGGCCATGGAGGAAGTAAGAGAACCACTTGCGATCCCCACTTCCAACTGTCAAAGCCAGTCCAAAATCTCCAGCTATAACCATACTGAAAATAGTTTGTATAATGTGCTTTATCCAATGCTCTCCACTCTTTTAACAATCTTCCCTTAAAAGGAAAAATTGGAGACTGGATGGGTGAACTGGTTGGGTCCACAAATTACCTGTTAAGAAGGCAGTGTATATCACTATCTCCTTCAAGACAAGTACCAATATCACCTCCAGCAAAGAGACATTCCACTTGGACCCAACCATATACCACTTCCTGGGAAACCTTAATGAACTAGGAAAGATGCATAGATCCAGAATGCAGAGTGGCCCAAAACACAGCAAGTTAAATATTACATGGCAAAAATGAACCCAATTTTTACATGTTGTTGCCAGATCCAAAATGAGTAAGAGAACACTTAAAAAGGAGAAATAATGGAAGAGAATCTTAAGAAATCTTACTTCTGCCACCTGTAGCAGAAGAGGTACAATGTCAATTGTTCAAGAAGATATATTAAAATATAAATGCTCCTGTCTTTTCATCTCTATCTAGGAGATTAGTAAAACTTGGGTGGCTGTTTTTATCCAACAAAAAAACCATACAAATTCAATATTTATTATAAGCTCTCAGTTTATGTGATTGGCTTCCTCCCAGCACTTACTCTCAAACAGATTATCTTAAACAGCATGGGAAATAGAGTGATTCTCTGAGTCACACTTACTAATGTCTAATCCATATGCCTGGAGGCTTCCACTACTCTTTTATGAACATTTAAGCAGAGAAAATTAAGGGAAAAATACATTTTGGGGATACTCTTCTTCAATAGCCATGGTTCTAAAACTTAGAACTGAAGCTTAGCAGTGCTGGGTAAGTGAGCCACTGATCTCCAAACATGTGAGTTCTTCATGGAGTTACAGGAGATTTGGAAGGTTTGAGCTGTTTGGCAAAGGGATAGAGGAGTCAAGCTAGCATCTGGCTGACACCTGTGGATTTGGAATGACAGAATTAGGTTAATACTTGAATGAAGTACCACTAGGGCTGTAGCCAAGACTGATTTAAAAGACATCTTTGAAGAAAGCAACAGTAATCCACTTCTCTGCTGTTATCAACAAAACTGCATGGGTATAATCAGTAACTGAGCCTGACTTGAGGCCATCTGGATGGTCTCCTTTCTGCTGTGGTTTAGAAGAATCATGAAGGTTTGATTTTTCATTCTCTTTTGTCAAGGTAGGGTAAGCCGCCCTCATGTCATAGTGTTTGCTATCTCTTACTTTTACTTCTTATGCTTGATTGATTTTATTATAATTCACTTGATTATTGTGAGTCACCCAGAGTCATTGAGAGTCAGATGACACACAAGTTTAATCAATATAATAATTGATGATAAATAAAAGTTAATAACTACATAATTAAAAGTCTGAGGTGTAATGGGATAGGTGGCTTCATGTTTGAATTCTAAAATACTAAAGTGCACTGAGACTTTAGAATTCCAACAGACAAGCATCACATAACATAAGCATAACACCACAAATTTAACAATTAGGAACAAAACAGAAAATATCTAGATAGTGGAGGTTGCAGAATCTTAGATGGCAAGCAAATACCACTCTGTGGCATGTGCACCATTGCCAAACTGCTCTTCTGGTTTCTGGCATTGGCCAACTGGTCTTCATAGGTGCTGAAGTGCTGAAAAATGACCTGAAAAAAAGCCAAAAATGGGTCATTTTCTGGTGATTTTTGGACTATTTTTGGTCAGAAAATGGCTTGAAAAATGGCCTGAAAAATGGGCCCCAAAACAGCAAAAAAACAGACATGTGCCCACTGGCCAGCTGGTCTTTGGGTTTCCAGTGCTTCAGCAAACATGCACATGTGTTCTGGTTTGGGCACGGTGCTGAAAAGGTTCACCATCACTGAACTATAGCAAAAGTACACCATTGTTCAATTGCAAAAGGCAGTTTTATTTGGAGCAGCTTACATCCTTTAAGACCATCAAACTACATCTGCCTAGCCCAGGTCATTTGGAGGGATTCAATAAATGGATAAAATGTTAAATCCAGTCTGGTTGACTATGCAACTAGGCATAGTAATTATAATAGGTGTTGATGAAAATTCCCAACACCTAAGAAGAAGAAAATGAAATCGGAGAACTGGAGAATCAGGATTTCCCTACAACTCTGATTACTATTCATTATATATTATCATTCTTCAGAAGAGTTTGGCAGATGCAATAAATAGCAAGGGGGTGGGGAGACAGGTAGGAAGAAGACCCTCCTCCAACTCCCCTCTCCCTTATATCAATTTTAAAATTAGATGAGCTCCCCTAGGGCTATCATAGCTGGTCAACAAAAACTAGTGTTTGCGTGGACATTATGCGTGGAAAAACTAGTGTTTGCGTGGACAATGAACATTTGATGATACCCAAGGCATACAGAAAAGTTAATTCTTTGCTCTCATCCAGTGTTCTTTTAAAATTTTGCTTCCTCCTACTTTTTTATGTTCTCCAAGCTGCAGTGTTCTCTATTAGTACGAACAGTGTCTGAGCAGAATACAAGGCATGCATTCTCTAAAAGCCAATTACCAATGTAGGCTAGTGAGCACTGAAACTTTAATGTCCACGCAAACACTAGTACAGAGTCAGAGTGGTTCTAATAAAGATTGACAGGGTTTATTAAAGATAGTATATTGTGCAGGAATAAACATGTCTTCTTCCATTTTTCAGAGCCCAGTTTATGTCCTGTTCAGAAATACACGAGTCAGCATCTAGTTCATATATAGAATAACTGAAAGATGCACATGTGAAATGCAGGAAAAAAAGGTCAACTGACATACCCATATTTTGCACACAAAAAAAGTGTATTCTTCAACCTGAATGTTGCTTTTTGTTGGCCAATATCTTTGCATATTCAATCATATAGGAGAAATGTCAACTTTTTAATAATCCAGAACATCATTTTATACAACACTCCAGTTTCATATACCTTAGATTGCTAGATGAGGTAAGCAAAGTGTTTGGTTTCTTTGCCACAACAGCTTCTGCAAAATCAGCTAGAATCATTTCTCTTTAGCAAACAATCTCCTCAGCAAAAATAAACTCTGATTATATAGACATTTAGACAATGCTCTCATGTTTTTGGCTCTCAGATTGAGACCTTCTGAGTCAGATCGCAGGCCTTTAATATAAAATGCAATATTTTATATGCGAAGGGTTTAACATTCCTGCCCCACACTCAGTGGAGAGAATCGACAGAGGAAGACTGTCAAATGTCTGAGCAAGGAATGAAAACGGAATGAAATTACAGAGCAAAAACTAATGCATATAGAATCTGGAAACGTTTCTACGTTAATGCATACAACAATATAGGTAAAGCAAGGTCTTTATCAGTGAAGAAAATAGATGATTCTCAAGGATTGATTTGATGGAAACTGATTATTAACACAATTATTCAAATGAATTTTATTTGTTGTAATTTTGCAATAAAGGAAACCAGATGAAAACTTTCATTAAAAACGAATAGGTGTGGATTTCTAAGTGGTTTATTCGGATCAGATCTAGAAATTCACTGCATGTTGTCTTCATTAAAAAAATAATAACCATTGATGTAACCTAAAATTATACACATCCAATATTACTTACATAAATATGGTACATTGAACTTGGCCTCTAGCGGATGGAGAGTTTGCAATTTGAATCAGAGAACAATTTTCAAAATATATTAAGGATTATTACAATCCTTCCCTTGTGATTAACTATGGATGGCTAAAACTAATCAGGATTGAATTATAATTATCCATTGTCAGAATAAATCCTAGTTCCCTCAGTAAATGGGTCATGGGATGCTATGGCTTGTTTGATTTTTCTTTTAAAGGAAAAAGAAAAAGTAGGTAGACTATTGTATCTAGACTGCAAAAGTCTGGACAACCATTTGATGGCATCAAACAGAGTTTTCTGTACTTTTATATTATACAGGCACACACAGACACAAACACCTATCAAACTATTTCCTATAAAGAACATCATGTGTGGTGCAGCAAAGGAATAAAAATAATCAAAAAATAAAGATATAAGATTTTAAAAAATGTAATTAAAACTAATTTGATACAAATCCACTTAACGTTGTTGTTGTTAATTGCAAAGTCATGTCCGACTCATAACGATACCATGGACAACATCCACTTAACATAGTTTTCTGTCTTCAGCAACCATCCATGTTCATATATTGCCTTTTGGGTTTTTGGGTTTTTTAGTTTTTTTTAAAAAAAAATCTCACCCCTTTCATTTTGAGGACTCACCAATCCCATCCATTCACAGCTATCTCCATTTTCCCCATTCTTTCTTCATTCCTATATTTGTTTAACAATTTCATCCTCATTCTCTCTACATGATCAAAGCACTGCAATGTACTTGATTATACAGCAAATGAGTTTTCAGAGGTTGACCATCTTTTCAGCAATAGGCTTCATGTGGCCATTGCAAGATTATTAATCTCCTCCCGTCCAATTGCTGGACTTGGCACCACCATGTGATTTTTTTTGTTTTGACTGACCAAGAGAACAGAAATTCATCTCACAACTCCTTCTTTTTGTGTAGTAGTTTGTCCAGAGAAATATCATTCTCATAAAAGAGCAAAGTGGGTTTTCCTTTTGATAAGAGGACAGCATAGCCAGTCAATTTATTCAATGGTTCCTCTATCCCTTCCCTGTGATTATGACCAGCAAACAATGCCATCTGCAAAACAAGGCAGCTACAATGATCTTGGCATATTCCAGTTCTTCTATTAAATAAGAAGATTCCTATATTCTCTGGTCAATTCCGCCCTTTCCTTTGCTTCCCACAACTAAGATTTCTTATTTTGCAGAAAACATGTAAGATTGCAGGACAGAAGCAGTGAAATTGATTAAGAAATGTGTAATACCTTTCTCTGTTAAACAAAAGTATTCAACTGATTGAGCTACAATATGGAAGCAATAGCAATAGCTAGGAAGGGATCATTGTGTACAAGAAGCAGCACTGAACAGGCTCACTGCATTTTTTTTTCTGTACAAGCAATTGCACTTCTTAAGATACTGAGACTTTATGTTATATCTGAGGCAAAATCATTGGGAAGATAGATAAGACAGTATTTTCTACACAAAGCCAATACTTCAGAATATGGCTAACCAGACTCCACCCTCACAAGCCCTATTACTTTTGATATAACTTTGAAGGTTTTCTTTTGATCTATTAGGGTAGCATTCTAGGTTTTCCAAAACTGAACTTGGTTAGAGAACATTTCTATTCATTGTGATTTATATTTTAATCTGTACTAGAAACTATTGGCTGATATGATTATGAGACTCTAATAATTATATAATTTATTAGACACTATATGATTCCCCATCTTTATTCCTCCAGATGCTGCTGAATTATATAATGCCTTGTTATACCAGCTGGCTGATGTTGAAACATGCTTTAAATTTTAGTTCACTGACATCTGGAGGTCCACTATTTCTCTAAAGGAAAGGGAAGCATTCCTTTTTAAATACATTAATGTACACAATTTCTTTCAAGGTTGATGCTTCTTTTATATTTCTAGACTTTTGAATTTAAAGCAAACTAAATTGACTGTTGTAGAGATTGGCTTTTGAAATAGATCAGCTGCCATGTTTTATTTATACACATGTTCCCTTTGGGGTAGATTAATCTCAGAGAGAATGAGTTGCATAGGGCTCCCCCAGCAATTTTGGATGAGGAGAAATAGGAATTTGTACTTAAGCTCGGATCATAGCAGTCACCAGATCTAAATCTGACAGACAAAGGTGAGACCTGTCTGAGCCATTTATATAATGAGAACGTATTTTCAGCCACAGCCTGTGCATTCATGCACAGCAGCAGAAATGCTCCATAGCAAATTTGAATTAATGGAAGACCTACACATCACCTCAAACTATCTGAGTCTTAGAACTGTGGCTTTCTTGACCCTGTTTTGTCACCATCTCCCCACAACCATGGTTGCTAAAAAGTAGCAGGTCTACACTGGTTGGCATTAGCTATAAAAATAGACTCGATGTAGTCTTAGAAATAAATGAAGTTCTCTTATTCCCTCCAAAGCCAGGAACTTCAGAAAAATGTGGCACTTAACAAATATGTAACGTGGCCCCAATTGCTTTGTATCAACATTTTCCAGAGTGATATTCCGCCTCCCCAAAATATTTCAAGTATGGGTCTCAGCCACAAAAGGGTGTGTCTGCTTCTTTTTTTTAGGATTCTTCAGAAATGTTTTACAACTATTAACACAGCTTTGACTTTACGCTATTACACCTTTAGAGTAATCTTGTGGTGTTTTCACATATAACATTTAGATGTCACTGGTGCAATCATTTCAATCTGCAGTAATTGACCATGTGGATGAGGAAGGAAAGGTGTGACACATGGAATACACACCAGCATTCTGAGTAATGTTCTATGATTTACATTCACAAATGCAAACAGTGTTAATAGAAACTTCTGCATGTGAAAAAAAGCTGTTGGTTCTCACTCCAAAATATATTTTTTCAAAGCATAGTGAAAGTGTAAAATGTGTAAAGCCTTTGTGTAGGATTATCAGAAAATTTTCTCCTTCTGTTCAAATCTCAGAAACTCTACTCATAACGTTATTAATTTGATTAATTAGATGAAATAGGATCTTGCTGATACCCAGCTCTAATTATAAATTAGTACTATTAGCTTTTAGCCATAATGGAAAAGCTTCTACTTATTATTGTTTAACCTTTGCATTTGACCCCTTCCTCCAAACTGCATTCCTGTATTCCCTTACTGTACAGGGAAATTCAAATTGAGTTCAGTAGAATTTTCTTCTGAGAAAATAACGATTGCTTTTGAGATGGTTGCCCTTCTCTTCCTTTCTACCCTCTCATGGGATGGGCACAGTCCAGACCACAACTGCATTTTCTTTTTTGCATTATTTAAAAAAAATTCCATGTTAACATTCTACGTGCATAATTGCTGTAACAATGCACTGTATATCATAACCTGCTGTGGTGCACTTTGGAAAATAGGTTATCACCAAGATGTGATTTCTACAAGTCTTGAGTGAATCACACCATCCCACATTTTACCCACTATGCTCTATTTGAATTGGGGTTTCCCCCATTTCTTTTGTTGTTATTTTTAACTGGGTTTGTGTGTCGTCATCCTGTCCATTAAAAAATCAAGGCAGCTAGCAACAGCAAAGAAAATATAAGCCACACCACAGATGAAATGCTACCAGTTCCGACCAGTTTGCCTGAACCAGTAGTAAAAAAAATGCTACTGGTTCGGGTGAACCGGTATTTCTGATGATCAGCTGTGATGCCCAATTTATATTACCCAGAAAGCAGGATTTCCTGCTTTCTAGGTAATATAAATCAGCTGGCACAGCAGATTCCCCCCCTTGCAGTTCTACCTTTGCAGGCACATTCAGTAGCACAACATCACATCCATTTTTGATGCTCTGTGAATGTGCGGAAGGTCCTGTGCATGTGTGGAGGTTGTAGGTGCAAGCTAAGCAAGTGCACAGATGTGCATGCTCACATTTGCGAACCAGTAGTGAAGGTAAGTTGATTTCACCCTGAGCCACACCAATGAAATTAAACTCTAATAAAAATCAAACATAAAAATAAATAATTTAACAGTTAAAATCCAGGCAGAGGATATATGTTTTTACCAACTTGTTAAAGGCCAAGAGGCCAACAATCTCTTAGTGTATCTTTCATAGCATGAGAGCCATACAGAAGAAGGCATCTCACCTGTTGGTTGGTCAACTCTCTTTTCTTGAAAACAGCATTTTCTTATTATTCTTATAAATGAAATAATGAGTCTGGTGGTGTAGTGGTTAGAATGCAATATTGCAGGCTAACTTTGCCCACAATCTGAAGTTCGATCCTAATGGGACTTGAGGTTGACTCAGCCTTCTATACTTCAAAGGCTGGTAAAATGAGGACCCAGATTTTGGATGGGTGGGTGGAGAATATGCTGATGTTGTAAATTGCTCTGGGAATGCTGTAAAGCATTATGGAGTGATATATACAGTAAGTCTAAGGGCTATTTTTATTACTATGAAATTATTCATTAATGACCTTGTGTGCAAGATTGGGGAATCTCTGGATTTGAAAGGTATCAGGTTTATGACAGTGAATTAAAGGAACTGAAACAGGAGATTCTCTTTTTCATAAAATGATTTTCTTTGAACAAGAATGCCCATTTTCTCATTATTGTCTTCTCATAAAAGATGTCAACTTCATTCTGTACCACTTTTGTGAGTAATTGGTTTTCCCAATCTATTATTTGTGCAATCCAGATCAATTAATAATCTTTAATTATGTTTTGTTCTGCTTCCATCTTCTAACAAAGAAACATTAATTAGCATTCTGTGGTGGTGCTGATAAGTCTTCCAGAGTACCTAAGAACTCTAGAAACTAGACCCAAAGGTACTTTTTAAGAGGCAATAGGACTTTCTAGTTTTTCTTTGAAGATGTTTTGCTTCTATCCAAGAAGCTTCTTCAGAGCTGAAGAAGCTTCTTGGATGAGAAGTGAAACATCTTCAAAGAAAAACCAGAAAGTCCCATTGCCTTTTTTAAAAGCACCTTTGGGACAACCATGACCTAGATGACTGAGAATCTCCATAGACATCTACAAACCAGACTCTTTTTCCATTTTTTTACATTGTCCTTCACAACAAAATGATTGAATGTTTTTTTAAAAAAGATGGATGAGCAAAGGTCAAGCAAAAGGGTGGGAGAGAGCAGGATCCTTTCCTCTATTTTTGGAAAGTACTCTCTTTATCTACACATGCTACATTTTAATGGTTTCACTGTTATTTAATTGTTGCATAAAACTGCAATTGGATTCCAAAGAACAAAATACTTTGAGAAGATCTTCGGAACTAGAGAAATATGTCAAAGGGACATTTCTGAAATTGTTGAGAGGCAGGAATGAAACTACATATCAAAGTATTACTAGAGGGGGATTGGATTAGAAAAGATGAAGGAGGAAAATTGCCTTTGTGGTTTAAATGCACTTTCTGTCTTTCTTTCTCTCACACACAGAAATGAGAAGAATGAACAGTACATTTGTAAACCTTTTTAAAAAAAAGAATCCTGGAAAGAATTGGTATTTTTGGATCAGAATTTAAGGTGAATGAACAAATGATTAGTTCCCTTTTTATTACACATTCAAAATAAAGGATTTGGAAAGACTGTGTTATAAATGTCTAAAATCAATATCAACTTCTGAAAGCCTTTTCCTCATTTTAGGGTGCTTTGGCAACATTTAATCCCACAACAAAGTTCTTAAGAGACTCCCATCTGGAACAAAGATATAAACCTCATCACAACAAAATTAAAGTTCTTTCCAGCTAAATAATAAATACTAAGTTAAAAGACAGAGTGTTATCCTGAAAAACAAAAATGCACCAACATGCTCAATTCTTAAGTCATTTCATAAAAGCAATTTCCAATGATATGAATAACAATTGGTCCCAAGCTAAATCTATATGGTATTTTTCCACTAGTTCTCAGATATAAGATACAAAGGGTCAGCATTCACTGATATGCATGTCTCTGCAAATTTGTTTGCTTGACTGTGTTTAGCCTGAAGGATTGAGAAAAACCAAGATCAGCAAAAATGCTTTGTGTCCTGATAAAAGAATAAGATCAATCTTCCCCGAGTAAACATAGCAAGCTCAGTTATTATGTGGATCATTTAGTTTGGAGAGGAGCATATTGTATGGGACCAGCCACCCATGCTGCCTTCTGTAATCCATGATTAAACAAACCATTGTTTACTATGTTTGGGTTAGTTCATGGTTGTCCCAGAAGTGCCTTTTCCAAAAGACAATTGGACTTTCTTGTTTTTTTTCTTCTTGAAAACATTTTACGTATCACCCAAGAAGCTTCTTCAGTTCTTGCTGAATGGTGGGGAATGGAAGAATTTATATTCCTTGCAGTCAATTGGTTGTTAGACTTGAAGATTGTCATTAGGTCTCTGAGAGTTGCTGAAGCCACTTGGAGGTTTATCTGTATCCTCAGGGTCATTGAATCAGAGTGCAAATGGATTTGGAGCCTTCTTGAGACTGCTTGAAGCGCAGTGTTATAGACAAGAGATAAGTGGTGTCATATTCCTGCCCTTCTGTCGAGAGAGGACTGTTCGATTTTAATATAAAATCTAAGCTAAGCAGAAGGCTATGTTAGTACTTGGCCCCTCTTTCAAACCAGTGGTTCTCTATGTCCAGAATAAGGACTTTGCTGTCTTCAAAAGAGTGGCTTTTGTTTTTCGGATGCAGGTGGACAACTGAATCTAGTCTTGATGGGTTTGTTCTCCTGTGTTATGCCATGTGCTTGTGAAGTTGCTTTGTTTCCCTAATGTACAGATCTGCACATGTGTCACTCCATCGCATTGCGTATGACACATCAAGTATGTTCACATAACACATCTTAAACCAATTGTTTGAAGGGTTGGGATTTCACTTTGAGGCAAGCTTGCACAGCTCACAGTCCCTCAATTGAAATAGACACCATCAGCTATTATCTTGCCTCCTTTTATACTCCTTGGCTAAGCAGAAGGCTATGTTGGTACTTAATTGAAACACGTTTTGAAAGAAATAGCCCATAGGGCCAATTTTTCAGGGACTCATAGAACCTATGGAATGTTATTGAATTATAAAATGGGGCATTGGCTGGAAAATAAAGAGAACTAGATTAGATTTTAGTAGTAGCAACAGGGCTTGGCATCCTGTCCCCATGGAACACACATGGGCCTAAATACCTTTTTTCCCCTCAGAAAATCCATTCCCCAAAATTCAACAGAGGATGTTGATTTTTCAGTACTGCAGAGTAGGATTATTATTATTACTATACAATTGTATCACAGCGGCCAGTTGTTTCACTGGATATGGCATTGGTTACTAGTCGGGCCCCACCCAGGGGCCTAGGACGTTGTAACGTATTTTCGTAATATGCGTGCAGATCCAAGCAGTGCGGCTTTCTGCATTTGACTGATGGTGATTTTGTCAATTTTTAACTGCTTTAAATGTAATTCCAGTGCTTTTGGGATAGCACCCAGTGTGCCAATTACCACTGGAATTACCACTGCTGGTTTGTGCCATAGTCATTGAATCTCGATTTTTAAGTCCTGGTATTTTGCGATTTTTTCATGTTCCTTCTCGGCGACCCTGCTATCACCTGGTATTGCAATATCTATGATTGTAACCTTGTTTTTCTCAACCAATGTGATGTCTGGTGTATTATGCGCCAGTATTTTGTCTGTTTGTATGCGAAAATCCCACAAGATCTTGACCATCTGATTTTCGGTGACTTTTTCAGGCTGATGTTCCCACCAGTTTGTTGCTGTTTTAATATAATTTTTGCACCAATTCCAATGGATCATTTGTGCTACTGAATTGTGCCGCAATTTATAATCAGTCTGTGCGATTTTTTTACAGCAGCTGAGTATGTGATCAACAGTTTCATCAGCTTCTTTGCAAAGTCTGCATTCGGCATCATCAGAGGATTTTTCGATTTTGGCCTTAATGGCATTTGTGCGGATAGCTTGCTCTTGCGCAGCCAGGATTAGTGACTCTGTTTCTTTCTTTAATGTACCTGTTTTTAACCATAACCAAGTTTGTTCACTGTCCACTTTATCTTTTATTTTTTCCAGAAATTGGCCATGCAGTGCTTTGTTCTGCCAACTCTCCATTCTTGATTTTATCACATCTTTTCTGTATTCTTGTTTCGTCTGTTGGGCCTTCAGTAGTTTTTTGTTCTTTACTTCGATTAATAGATGTTCTTGACTTTCTTTTAAATAATCAGCCAGTGCATGTTTTTCTTCATCAACTGTTTGCTTCACTTGTAATAATCCTCTGCCACCTGATTTTTGTGGCAGGTACAGTCTATCAGTATCACCACGTGGAGGTAAACTGTAGTGCACTGTCATTAGTTTCCTGGTTTTTCGGTCCAAAATGTCCAAATCAGCTTGTGTCCAGCTAACTATACCAGCTGTGTATCTTATAACTGGTATTGCCCAGGTATTTATGCCCTTGATTGTATTTCCACCATTCAATTTAGATTGAACTGGTCCTTTCTTTGCAAGTTCGTATCCATAGTTCATCTTCTTCAAAATAATTGTCAGTGGTAGCATTGAGAGTATAAAAAGTAGGGGTGAGAGGGAATCGTCCTGGAAAATGCCTCATTTAATTTCAACTTCACCCAGTACTTCATTAGCTATAAGCTTTGTTTTCCAGAGGTTCATTGAAGTTTCCATGAATTTTTGTATGTTGCTGCTGATGCCAAAGATTTTCAGGCATTTCTTGATCCAGCTATGGGGAACTGAATCAAATGCTTTCCACGAAAGTTTTTGATCTTCAATTCCAACCGAATTTTCCATTTAGGCTTCCTCTTCTTGCCTCTTTGGCTTTTTTTGTATTTTCAAACCCAATTCTTTGGTGGTTATGAAGGCTGCTTCATACATCAGCTGGTTTGTTTCATATAATGTAGTGGTTTGAATGGTTTGCACAGCCTCATTGACCTTTTTTAGTACCTTTCTCAATTCTTTCCGGTTCACTTGGTTCTGCTTTGGCAAATGTGTTCTTTCAGCATCTTCCATTTGATGCTTTATTTTCTCAGCTAATTGAGCAATATCTGTTTGTGTTTGTTCTTCAGTGCTTCCTTGTTCTTTATCTTCATCCATTTCAGCATCATCTTCCTCCTTTTCTTCCTCAGTTTGCTTTTGAGTTTGCAAATCATTTTTTATGTTACTTTTCTTTGTTGGTATACTCAGACCATTAGTTGCTTTCTCTTGGATTCCTATTAATTCTGTTGTAGTGAAAAAATTGTGATTTAGAATTACACGTCGTTGGTCCATTAGCCTTTGTTCACTGAGATCATTATTATCATCATTATTGTTATTGTTATCATTATCATCATCAATAACAATAATAACAACAATAACAATAACAATAAAAATAAAAATAACAATAATGTATTATTAATTTTTATTGCCTTTCAGAAAATACAGTTATTATCTTTTTTTTTTTTTAAGCTTACCTGGCACAGAAAGTAAAGCCAGAAGTGACAGACCTTTTGATGCTCTACTACACTCTTTCCTGTCATTCATAGGAATTAGCATTTCAGTTCAACACTGTCATTAAACCCCATCTTGAATCTTTTAGTACATTATAGAGGGGAGAAATCAGGATGATATGGAGGAAGATGTAAATTGCCCTTTCTCCCTGTATGACATTTCTATCCACCCTGCATACAAGTTCTGAAATATTCTGCCTTTTTGTTCCTGTCTGGATAGGTCTTTGCCTGAAAGTATCCTTCCTGATCAACGAAGACATTCTGTTGGAATCCTCATTAGATTACTGTTCTATTAGGAAGCAGCCTATCAGGATGAGAGCCCAAGCCATACTCCTGTAAAGCTTAAACAACCTTTATTTCCTCTGTTACAATGTCACTGAGATAATGACTGCTAGTCCAAGCTAATATTGAATGTGATTTATCCACTAGGAGCACTTACAGGGAGAACTGCAATATAAATACAGTTATTACTACAATCTGGGACTGCATCATGGCCTATTATATTTTTATGTGAAATAAGATTTTAAATACAAATAAAAAGTCTCTGTAAAAAGTGTTTTCTCTGTATGCATGTCTATCTATCTCCCTAGATATATATAGATATGTACTGAGAGAGAGAATTTAAGCAATAATGGAGCAAGAAGCCACTTTTACTACTATTTCTACAATGACATATAAAGTATGAAAAATGAATTCTTGGCAGGGAGATTTCAATAGTTTTGTTGGGGGTCCCTGTAAATTGGTTATAGATACCACAATTCTTCAGATAGCTATTATTGCAGTCCATATTAGTTTCACCATGTTATGGTATTTATTTAAAATTTGAAGAAAGATATAAAAATGTTGTATTTCTTCTAAACTGGATTCTGACAGCACCAAACAATCCCCTGTGCTTATAGGCAATAACTTGCTATCAAAAACACCTATGCCCAGTCAGAGAATGTGATGCAAAATATAAAAAGTAGTAATGGAATTTTATTATTAATTGTTGTAACATCCATCACAAAAATTGCAAGTTAGCATTATCCATGACAAGTAAACAAGCAGGCCTCCTACAAGAAATCCTTCTTCAGGCAAGATGTGAAATATAAACTCCACCAAGCCCTTGTTAGGTTGATCTTTTCCTATAGGGGTTTTATATATATATATATTGGCAAGAACATAAATATCTGCCCAGGTTCTATAGACTAATTACATCATTAAAATGTCATAATTAAACAAAATTATTTATTCTTGCAGTAATCTACCATTTGGACTCTTAAATTCAACAGAATTGATTCTTCTATAGAATCATATATGACCTGGAGAAAATTTTAATGTCCATAATAAATTAAATGACAATTGTTTAGAATCAGCATTTTAAAAACTATTCAAAGCATTTAAAATTTAGAAGTAGCATTTAAAACCACAAGGCTTGTTACAAAGACCCAAGAACACATAACTCAAGACATTCATACCATAGATCAGAAGAATACAGAAGCAGTACCAACTCAAATCAAAGGACAAAACAGTCCTGCAAAACTGAAAATAGGCCCAAACCATTACTATCCTCCCAGCAGCAAATATCAAACTAATGATTAAGGATAGAACACAATTCATAAAGCCAAAGAATTACTATAGGTCAAAGAAATCTCCATCCCAGTATATACCAAGCCAATACAGAAACTGGACAAGCAGACCAAGAGAATCCTCAATGATCTAACCAATAAAAGTCAAATAACAAAAGAAGAACTTAGGAAGATGAAAAGCAACGGACCTGTCCAGTGGTGGGTTTCAAATTGCAGCGTGCGAATGCATTTTAGCACCTCCATGAGGCTCCAACTGCTCTGTGAAGCGTCACACAGGCGCTGTATGCACCATGCGCCTGTACGGAAGTGCAGAAGCCTTTAAACACCGGTAAGGAGCTCAGACGGGTGGATGGACCCTCCGGAGCACCGTACCAGAATGGTATCTGGTGCTCTGGGCTGGCTCTGGTAGGCGTGAACCAGGGCATACCTCCTGCAATCCACCACTGGACCTGACTTTCCACACTTCTATGAAATACATAAATCCACCATATCTCTTCATCCAACTGCAGTCCCCAACATATCAGCCTAGCCAAAGAACTTACAAAAATCTTGGGCATTTCACATAGGGGAACAAATATTCTTTCAAAGCCACATGCTAATGCCTCCAGAAAATCAAAGATCTAAAAATAGAAGGTGAAATAATGTTTCCATTCAATATCACAGAACTCTTTGCACCCATAGTTATAGAAGTAGCAAAATAATCCATGGCAACATTATTATACAACACACTCAACTATGCCAAATATATTAAAATTGAAATACCCAGAATCATGGAACTCATCAACCTCTGCCTTGCTACCTACTTTTTGTTTCATAGACAAACAAATTAGAAGAACACCAATGGGAACACAACTCTCAGGACACATTATAGAGACCACAATGCAACACCTAGAAACTTTAAGACTCCCACAAATATACAAAAGTATGGATATGGTATGCACTGGTGTGCCACACCCATAATGTATGCATGTCCCCCCACAGCATGTGCCCATGCACACGATCAGTGACTTCCTCCTGCTTTTACCGTAGTATTTTCACCATCCTCAGGCTCCAGAGGCTTTCTAGGAGCCTGGGGAGGACAAAAACAGCCACCCCACCCCTCTGGATGTCCTCGAGGCCTCAGGAGCCTTCAGCGAAGCCTCCTGAAGGCTCCAGAGGTTGAAAATTGGCCCTAAGGACAAACCAGAAGTCATCATTCCCAAACTTCCAGGTTCCCATAGGGCCGATTTCCGGAGGCTAAAAAACGACCCTACGAGCAAACTGGAAGTCATTTCCGGTTTGTCCATAGGGTTATTTTTCACCCTCCAGAGTGTTCAGGGAAGCCTCCTGAAGGCTGCGGAGGGCGAAAAATGATCCTACCAGCAAACCGGAAATCCATTCCCAATGTTATGGTTTGCCCATAGGGCAGGTTTTTCGCGCTTTGGAGTTCAGGAAAGCCTCTGGAGGGTGAAAAACAGCCTCAAAAGAAGGTCGAAGTCAACTGGCCAGTGCTGCGTGCCATGACAAATGGCTCCACGTGCCACCTGTGCTGGCTGGGGGATTCTGGGAGTTGAAGTCCACAGGACTTAAAGTCACCAAGGGTGAGAAACATTGTCCTAGGGGATATAACCACCAGCTATTATATTGAATAAAATATTCTAGACTCTCATTAAAATGACTATGAAAATAGAAGGAATTAGCTATTTGGAACAGATGAAGTAGAAAACATGTAAGATAGCAATCTGGTTATTATTCTTTGAGGGTATGAAAACCTGGGAAATGATTTCTTATAGATCAAATCCAGATCACAAAATTCACTATGGATTCTGATGAAAGATTATTTAAGTTTCAGATACATAAACATAATTTTCATAAACTATTATCACTTCCAACCAATTATTTCAAATTGAGTTCTGATTCCAGCTGCTGGAGACATACTGATTCCAGCTGCTGGAGACATACTGTACTTTATTTCACATCTAAGCCTCATCTAAGCCTCATGCAGTTAAAATGTTTTGGCTTGCAAAATTGAACTGATAGGTAAGATATCTGAAATTTAATTGCTGAAAAATATACATCAATATAGCAATAGGGACTGTTGGAGTTATTCACAAGAATTGAATATGATATTTGCCTTTTTCATATCTGTAGTCTCAGATCTCAGTATGGAGCAGTGACCAACAAAGCCATAAAAGAGGCAAGAAGAGCTACTGAAAGGTAAAGTAAACATACCATTTCCACCACCTTCTGTTTTCTTCTGTCCGTACTACCCCAGTAGTAGCACATCATTTACCTTCTGGTGAATTAGCCCTATCCAATTCTGGTGAATTCACTGATATATTTATTTTAAAAGTTGTCAACAGAATAAAAACAGCAAACCTTTGAATAGAGGAGAAGAATAGGGAAAAGTAATAAGAAAATGAAAAAGAAAAAAATGGCTTCTGGTCTCAATAACAGTTATAAGCACATTTATATTTTATCCTCTCTGCCTCAGTTTACATCATAATTTTCCATAATCTACTCTTTCTAATCAACAAATTCATAAACCACCAGTTCATTTTTTTTCTTTTCTGCAGCAAAAAAGTCCATATGGGATTTTCAGTCAGTAATAAATGTCGTTGTTGATCTTTCTCTTAGCCAATAAGTTAATTTTGTCATTTGTGCTAGTTCTGTCACCTTCACTAATCAATCCTCCATTGTATTTCAGTCTTTCCATTTTTGCACATGTAGTAGTCTTGCAGAGCTCATCATATATAAAAATAATCTATGGCTCTTCTCTAATTGTCTTTCCATTAGTCCCAGCAAAAAATGTTCTGGTTTTCAGTTGAATATTAATCTAATATTAGACTAACAGTCTGAAAGATTATTTCAAATAATACATGCAAAGACTGTGACTCTAAACAGACAATCATGATTAATCAGAATTGTCTGGATTACCTCCTCAGAGAATGTAGGTAAGTGACAGTGGTAGGACCCAGTACAGGCGTACCGGTGCCTGCTGGAAGCACCAGGTACCGTTCCAGTACGGTGCTCTGGAGGGCCCACCCACCCGCCCATGCTCCTTACCTGTATTTGAGCTGTTCGGGGCTTCTGTGCACATGCACAGAGCATATGGCACCTGCGCGATGCTCTGTCGAGCAGCTGGAGCATCATAGAGGCATTGCAGAACATCACAGGCAGTAAGTATACATGCACATGCTGTGCGTGTTCATGGAGTGGACACCTGGCCCAGTTGCACTGTATTGGCTGCAACAGGATCCAAAACCCACCACTGGTAAGTGAGCTTGCACACTTTAGTTTAGTATATTGCATGCCTATGATCTCGTGTAAGCATCATATATTGGATATACTACATATATTATGTTTTAATTCTCGGGGTCTCACTGGTATTACTTTTTCTGGGAGTTTCAGGATTGCAAACACCAGAAAAAACTGTTCCTGACTCTTTTGTCTTTTGTTTAAGCAATAAAAATACAAAATGCTTAGGAACAATAAAGCAGCTAATGGAGTGGAGTAGAAGGATAGCTGCAGCAGGCATTCCCCTTCCTCATATCTTATTATGCCTAAAAGGAAATATATATAATTCTTGAATCTGCCATCACCTTAGCTTGCAAATGTGATATAACTTAATGATACATAATATGAATTAGTTCCTTTTCTGTGTTCTCCATTTGCAAACAATGGTTTCGACTAGCTTACTTAAAATCTCTTATTCTTAGAGAAAGAGGTTTTAAAAAGTCACTGTTTTCTACTCATGCCAACTAGGGATTCGCAAATATCTGGCATATTCCCTTAGTTCAGTATAATGCTTTCCTTTTTTATTTCAGGGAAGATTTTTCAACTCCCTGCTTATTCTTTTGTACAACATAAAAAACGAACAAGCAAATTGTATATGTGCACTAATTTTAACACATTTTCTAGGGACACAGAAGCAACAGCAGAGTAATTAATCCACTTTTTATGGCATTATTAACAGAAGTTATTTTCTTGCGAAGCTTGGGTTATTTAAGTTGGCTGAAGAAAGGAAAGAGTTTACTCAAGAGTCACAAGTATAGCTCAATTCCTCTTCCAGGACTGTAGGGAGCCAAATTCATTTCTTTCAACTCAGCAGCAGTGTTTTGAACAAGACTCTCTCCATAAAGGTTTCTAATCTTGTATTTTGCACTAATTATTTAATTTGTTCAAATAAAGTGCTCAGGAGATAATGCAGACCAAATAACTAGAAACAGTTTCAGAAGTTATGTATGATTTCACAGAAATAAAAGCCTAGTTTATTCTATCAATGTTACCCAAATTAGGAGTCAAATCTTCAAAAAAAATGTATTAAAATAGCTTTCACACTCACCTTTCATTAGTAACCAATCAAATAGCAACAACAAATTCCCTGGCTTTCTGTTTGAGCTTATCCTATAAAATAAGAATTTAGTTGAGATTAAGCACATATCTCTACTAAAGATAATGCTGAGATAAAAAGGCATCTCAGCGTCATAGAGAAAATCACAGCCTGATAAAGTAGCTTCAATTTATTTTAGGCTCCAAACCTATCATCAGCATTGACTTTCCTCCAGTCTTGTTCACACTTGTTGTTTTGCAAATAGTAGCCATGCACATTTATTCAGAGAAAATATTTTTAAGACATCTCTGGAGTTGTTTGAACCAGGCCAGCAATCAAATGCTGCAGAAATAGCTTTGTATATTTTACTTAATCTTGTACATATGGGTTTGTGAATATTTAAAGGAACATATCCGATTAGTAACTGTTTTACGTAAATCTACATATATAATGGCAGTTGTCACTGTAAATTTACCATCAATCTGGATATCAGAATGAAGTGAGGAAAGATTTCTTTTTCATATACCATATATTTCAGTTTTATTTGTTTATAATGTAGCATACAAAGAAAATACAAAAGCAAATAATAGGAAATATGGGGAAGGGAAAAGGGAAGGAAAAAGTGAGGGAACAATGGGGGGGTGGAGAAAAGAAAAGGCATTGACTTCCGGCTCCCTTTGGTGCAGTTGAATAAGGCATTAACATCAAGCCTCAACTTTTTACTTTTACATAATAGTTTAAACCTACCATTTCTATAACAACAAATCTATCTAATTGGTAAAATTCAAAGTCAGTGAGGAAGAAATTCTTAATCATATAGAACATGTGATAAGGAAGCCAGAAGTTAAATAAAGTTAGAATTCTTTACTGTACAGGGCGGGGCATAACCTTTTCCTAGGGGGTCACAGCAACACTTGTAATAACAACACAAATAATTCATACACCATTCGAAAGCCCATCAAAAACTGAGTTTATTGACACGATTTAATAGTCAGTATGACCACCATTAGCCCTTCGAACAGCATTCAAACGAGGTGGATAAGAACACAACAAATCTTCAAACAGTTCCATTCGATTTTCCAGATTTTCCAGAGGGCGGGGCATAACCTTTTCCTAGGGGGTCACAGCAAGATCGACAGCAGTTTACAACTTCCGCGACACCTCATTTTAAAGCCCATAAAAAACTGAATTGAATGAGCTATTAAATGTTAAATTTGTTTCAGTTGAAACTTTGAGAATGAATTTGGAAACTGTGTTGAAAAATCTGGAAAATCGAACGGAACTGTTTGAAGATTTGTTGTGTTCTTATCCACCTCGTTTGAATGCTGTTCGAAGGGCTAATGGTGGTCATACTGACTATTAAATCGTGTCAATAAACTCAGTTTTTGATGGGCTTTCGAATGGTGTATGAATTATTTATGTTGTTATTACAAGTGTTGCTGTGACCCCCTAGGAAAAGGTTATGCCCCGCCCTGTACATTCTCATCATTGGCTGCATATCATCTACAGTTGGATTGGTAGGTCATTAGTCAAGATACTTATAAAAGGTTCGTGGTGTGTACAAAACACCATACAGAGCTAAAGATCTTAGTAATATTTTTTTTTCTCAGACCATACCTTTAATATTACCCCTATTGGTCTTAGAAACTGCAGAAGGACTGGAACAGGTCTATTCCAAAACTTACCAAGAGACAGTGGTTTTTTTTTCTTTTTCTCACTCTTGTTTGAAATGACAATTCAAACTTTCTGTACTCTGGAATATAATGTCATTGTGCTCCAGGAAGCAATAGAACAGTAATAAACTTCCTTTATAGCAACCCAAGATTAGAGATGGCTTTGTTACAATGCAAAGAGTCAGTTTCTGTTTTTAAGAAGTGATAAAATAGAATAATAAGTGTGCTTGAGAGAGCTGAATTGAATTGAAGGAAAAATTACACAGTCCATAGACTGAAGCAAACTTAAGAAAGAAATTCAAAATAACTAGATTCTGATTTTGATTAGTATAAACAAAAGTTCAGGAGAAAATTGGAAAGGTTTTCAAGAAAAAATTGGAAAGGTTTTCAAGATTCTATCATCATAGATTAAAAAAAACAGTAAAGAAGCATTCATGGAATTCCTGCAGCATCTGATGGCCCAGTGGTTAGAATGCTGTATTAGAGGCTAACTCACTGCTCACTGCTAGGAGTTCAATTCTGAACAACACAAGGTTGACTCAGCCTTCAATCCTTCTAAGGTCGATAAAATGAGGACCTAGATCAGTGATGGTGAACCTTTTTGTTGTTGGGTGCGAAAAATGTGAGGGCATAATGCAAAGCATGCCCTACATGCACATCTATGTATAACTCCCATCCTATATCCCCCACACACACGCCACACTGCTTGCTTCCAAGCTGAGCTTGGTATTTCCTCAGGAGGGCTGGGGAAGGCAATTTTCACCCTCCCTAGGCTCCTGGAAAGCCTCCAGAGCCCGGGGAGGGTGAAAAATGTGCCCAATGGGCCAACCGGAAGTTTGGAAATGATCTGTTTTCAGCCGGAGGGCCTCCGAGGGGTCGGGGGAAGCCGTTTTTGCCCTCCCTGGGCTTCAGGAAAGCCTCCAGAACCTGGGGAGGGTGAAAAGCAGGCACAATGGGTCTACTGGAAATTTGTTGGCCCATTTGGGCCCATTTTTCATCCTCCCCAGGCTCCAGAGGCTTTACTGAAGCCCAGGGAGGGCTAAAACAGCCTTCCCTGGACCTCTGGAAGGTCAAAATCAGCTGGCTGGTGGGCACATGTGTGCTGGAACTGATGACTTATGTGCCAGCAGATATGGCTCTGTGTGCCACCTGTGGCAAGCATGCCATAAATTCGCCATCACAGACCTAGATTGTTTGGACACAATATGTTGACTCTGTAAACTACTTAGAAGATGTTGTAAAGCACAATGGAGTAGTATCTAAGTCCAAGTACTATTTCTATTTCTATCTGTTTCTTAACCTGGCCTATCTCAAAAGGCAAATAGGTGAGAACAAGAAGGCCCCGGGGGAGGGCCTTCTCTGTGGCTGCTCCGGCCGTCTGGAACGATCTCCCCATTGAGATCCGGACCCTTACCACCCTTCCGGCCTTCCGCAAAGCAACTAAGACCTGGCTGTTTCGGCAGGCCTGGGGCTGTTGAATTTTCCAGCCCCATCCGAGGTTACAACTGTTGTTGTATTTTAAATTGTTGTCTTTTATTTTTATTTTTGTACCCCTTCCCCTTCTGATTGTTAGCCGCCCTGAGTCTTCCAGGAATAGGGCGGCATACAAACCAAATAAACCTTAAAACCTTAAAGATAGTTAGATTCATGTACATAAAGAAAAAGTACAAGAAAAATGGCATAGTGAGAATTTTATAGTTCTGTGCCTTTTACTCACTTACATTTTATTAAATTTTCTTCTTACTATCATAGGTTTTCCTCATTTTCTCATTTTTCCTTTCACTGCTGTGCTATGTTGCTATGTTTATTTATAGACATCTTGGTTTTTAGGAATATCAGAGTAGAATCTGTCATACCAATACAGACATTAAAGTAGATCTCTTTTATACTGATCTGCACATCCCTAGCTCTGATTTATAGTCATCCACACATTCAAATATGTGACATCAAGTATCTGGATTCATATGAGAAACTTTTGTCTCTTGGTACCTGCTGCTGCTAACTTGCCAGTTAAACAGTGGCAGCCAAAAACAGGCAGATGCACCATTTACCAATCAGTCTGATGTTATTGCCAAGTTAGCTCTCTTCCCTATGCCCATCCAGCATTATTTACCTGGCATATGCTGACATAGAACATCCCAGATTTGTTAATTAAAACAAACAACAGCAACAACAACATTTATTCCTCTCAACTGCTTGCTGTGAAGAAAAGATGATATTCTTCCTAACCTGTATAGCCATCTTAAGGTTCAAGTACTAGCTTCATTCAACATGACATTCTATCTCTTGCTTCCACATTCCTTAGAGCAGAGTCAAATGCCTTCCAGAAAAATAAAAGCCGTGAAATGGCTAGCTGAATTATGTAGCAAAAACTGATTGACAGACAGACCTGTCCATTAAAGCACAGATTTCTAGGGATCTGAAAATGTGCAATTTGTATCAACATCTGCCACTTATGTTTTAGGATAACGCAATACTTTTTAAACAGGCCATTTCTCAGTTTTGAGGAGGATGATTCAAAACACTTTCGTTTTCTATTTTTCCAGGGCTGAGTTGAAGGGAGAAGCTCTACTAAAAAAATGGATAAACACTACCAGCCAAATAGACTAGGAGGTGTCAGGAGATGCAGCCTGACTGGTGATAAGCAAAATATAAATCCCTTTAATAGGAAATCCTTGAAAAATGATTCTATTGAATTTTGTTGTTGTTGAATTTGCTATTCAAATGCTATTAAATATTTTAAACCATTCCCTTCTCTAGCTAGTAACCAAATGGCAAAAGTACAAGGTGATTTTTAATGAGGTGTCACATACTAAATCCTTTCCTTTGCCTCTCCCATACTTTGTCAGGATTAGTTTTAAAAAAATCAATTACTCCAACAAAAGAATCTTTAGATACTATCCTTTTTTGAAATAGTGAGCAGTGGCCACTGTGGATGGAAGCTACTTAAATTCTCTTTTTTGTACATAACTTCAAATGCTATGCCAAACTCTTGATATTTACCCATAGAGTGTGACAATGGTTCTGTAGTAATCCTTCTCTATAAAGTATTTTGTAATTGACAGTTATCTTAGGTGAAAAAGTGTGCAAATCCAGTTATGTATTGCTTGTGTATTCACTCTCCATTTGCCCAAATCAAAGCATCTTTGAAACAGGGCAAAATATCCAATCTTGGTAATTTGTATCAGACTGGATCATTGTGACTTAAAGATGTACTATTTGTTTCAATATTGCACCCCACTATGCAATTCAGTAGTAATATTCTTTGCTATTCCCCTTTAGCTATTCATTCATTGCAGTATAGAGAAGTAATAACTGTGTTATTTACCATGGTTTTGTATTATCACTCTCTATTCCCTTATCTTAAACAAAATGATTGGTTATAGACTATGGGATCTGTTTTGAAAATATATATATATGAAAAAGCCAAGTCAGAAAAAGTTGTTGAAACAAACAGTCAAAAGGTGATATGGAACTAGAAATGTAAACTCATATACTATACAGGATGGTGGTAGGTTGTTGTTTTTTGCCAGCTAAAGAACAGCAATGATGGAAATAGATTTGTTGTGGTCCAGCTTCTAGGATAATTAAAATAGGAGGGAGTTCTATTCAGGAGTCCAGATGAATGAAGAAGCAGGATAAAAATTGGGAAGGAAAGAAGGGTAAGGCAACTGCCTAAAAGGGTTTATGCTTGGGCTCCAGATACTTTTTCCTACTGCAGTGATGGCTAACCTTTTTGTCCAGATGTGCCAAAATCACGTGTATGCATGCATATGCGCGCAAACACATGCCCACATCCATAATGCAATGTGACCCACCACCGTATGCATGCACACATGACTTCTCATGTTCCCCACCCCCATCCATACACATAACCCCCACCCACACCCACACATGCACGCGACCCCTCTGCGCCCCATTTTGGACGTAGCAGGTCTCCCTGAACCCTCCTGAAAACAAAAAAGGGGTGAAGGGGGTGCCGTGCCACACACCCCTGTACTCCCACTGTCCACCACTGTGCTTGCACACCTGACCCCCAACTGACCTTCCATGCATGTTCACGTGACCCCTCTTCCCCTGTGCATGCGCACATGTCTCCGACATGTGCGGCAGAGACCTGAAAATCAGCTGGCCAGCAGGAAGTGTGCACACATGCACGGTAGAGTTGAGCTGGCTGATGGCTCGCATGCCAGCAGAAATGGCTCCGTGTGTCACCTATTGCACGTAGATGGAGGCTGTCTGAGCAGACAGAAGAAGCAAAGCTGTCCAGCAATTTGCTATAGGTTCATCATTATGGTCCTACTGCAACAAAACAATACATTTTATACTGCTATAATTAACAGTTCAACCCATCAATCTAAAAAGATCCACAATGGAGAATATAAGAACATTAGAAGATACTTTATACACAAATCCAGGATTGCTGATCCTGACTGGCTAAGGATTTCCATCTGAATATGTAAGGTATTAAATGTATTAAACCTTTTTATTTCTGACTTACTCATGAACTAATCATGCTGATTAGCATCTATTTTTTTCACTGAGATTAATCACATTCATTCCAAACTAATGTTTCTTTCTGTAGGCTGGATTCTTCAGCATGCTTCTTAAAGAAATAAATCCCATTGATTTACTGGAGGATTCTATTTTAAATAAACCTGTTTAGAATTGGGCAATAGAGTTACCTGAGTCTGGGAGAATGAAAATGCTTAGCTATTCTGGTTGCCGGGGCTGACAGGATACATTAAGATACTTTATCTTCCTTCATGTTCTTTTTTCCAAAGACTTGGATGGATCTTTATGTTGCTGCTTATTTCAGTGAGATGCATTCTAGCTAAGGCTTTTTTTATTGTTTTGGTACATTTTTATAACCATCTCTGACATTTCCTTAATAGAAGTGAATATTTATAAACATAATAAAAAGGCTACCTCTTCAAATTTACTATGTGTAGTTGGTGTAGAAACAATAACTCTGTGTCCTGGGCCAAATTACCACATTGATGTCTAGTCGATCTAGCGATTCTCAGTTCTTCAGATTCAACAAGGTTGCTTCTCATTCTGACCTGAAATTAAATCTACACCAATGAAACTTGTATAGGAAAATGCTTATCTATTCTGCCCACCTTCTTTTCCCAGGTTTATATTTTTGTACATTATTCTTTATGATATTGTTAGCTAAAAACTATGTCACAAAATGTAGATATCACTATAACAGCAAAAGGGCCACATTGCCAAACTGAATAGCTATGTTGTAATTTTACAATTTCATACCCTGGAATATTTTTGTTATTATCCATTAATTATTGAACAATATCCATTTGCTTTCTGTTGCATCTGGAGAAGCAGGTTTTTTTTAAAAAAAATCTAAGTTTAATTTATCCCACCTTGCATAATCACCTCAGCTTTCAACATTTTGAACAAGAAACTAAGGCAGATATCCCTCAATTTTAGCAGCTGAAATAACTTCTCATTTCGTTTTGTTTTTGTATGAAAACATAGCTTATTTTGTAGAGACAGCTGGTTGTATTATATAGCCATGTTACACAACTATTAAAAGAAAGTCCTGTTAATTCCAAGAGTGACTACATAGAAGTCAGATAATGTAGTATTTGCAGTATAATATTTGGGTTTATACTCATAAGGTAGCCATTTTTGCACTATCAAAAGGAAATGCATCACTAAAAAGGAGGTGGTAATTGTACAGGTATGTAACAGTGCAAATAATAATAGTTGTCATGTATACAAAAATGCAATCTATGCTGTGAGAGTTAGAAACATGGTGATCAAACATTGTAAAGTAGATGGGCAATTCCAAGCTTCCTGCTCTCCTTTCTTTACATTTAATCCAAACCTGGATTACACAGTCCTTCAAACAAAGAGTTGTCCTCTGGAAATCTTCTCTCTAAGGATCATGGCCTTTAGATCAAAAAGGATCTTTGTCTGGGCTACTACTTCACACTTAGCCATAAAATATATTCAGGCATTTTTGCTTCATGAGACTTTTCAAGCTAGTTGTTGTGATTTAGTTTATGCCATCTATGAGCCTGCTTGTTTGTTCCAGCACATGCTAGGAATCATAACAAGGAGAGGGAATTTTCAGGGCTTTTTATTGGGGGATTTGATAAGCATTGAACAAACAAAATAGCCATCTTGAAACAGCTTTATCATTAGCCTAAGTGAGGCAGCAGATCATATATTGTGTGGAATTGTTTATATACTAAGAAGAGCCTTGTGAGACTTTTTTTTCCTGATCTTGCTTCTAAAATATCTTGACTGATGTTGACAATGCACACCTTTGCTAGAACAGGATGATACCATTTTCTCCTGTAGAGAAGTAAAGCTTTCAGTATTGTTTATGCATAGTAGAGGTCTTAAGGGAAACAGTGGTTCTTTCTAGCATAGCAAACAAGAACTACATGGTGGAATGATAAAGAGAAGATAGAATTCCGACAATATTTCTAGAATCTAGAAGTTCTGCTCCTCTACTAACACATGCAGAAATATATTCAGTACCTATTTTAAAAACAAATATGATTCGGGATAGATGTGGGATGTTATATACACTATTAAATCTTGATTCTATCCTTTCTTTCCTTGCAGGGGAAAGAATTGATTTTGTATCTCAAAATACAATGCAGAAACATCCCAACATAAAAAGAAAATAGCTATCTATCTGTTCCAGACGGGAGGTAAGTATGTGACGGTTGCTCTCCCGTAGGGTATCCTGGTCCCGGGTTTCGCCACCAGATGTAGGTCTCAGAAATCCATCAGAGCAGGTTGTGTCCAAAATGTCTGTCTGCCTTATGCAGAGTTTATTTGGCATTTATACAGTTTTAACAAGCAAAGCAAAAGCAGGGGTAGCAACAGCATCTTATTGGTACATTCTACTTGTCAATATCTAAGTGCATCCCAGCCAGAGTAGAATCTTCACATAACTCCCTGGTACGGCCTGTCTCTGCTAGGTGAGCTCATAGGTTAAAAGGTAAACAGCCACTGAGATCATGGCAGTTTGCTGCACATGTCTTTATGTAACCTTTCCTCTTATTCCTACAGGCAGCTCTGCACATGCATGCATTGGAAACAGGGGAAGCCTGTTTCTCTGCTCGCTCATGTCCGATTCTGGAGGCTCCGGAGGCAGCATGTAACTCCCATAGGGCTCTGGCCCCCTCTCTGCCTACAACGCAGAGTCCTCGTCTGAACCTTCTCCAGACTCCAGGACTGGCCCATGTTCCTCCCCAACCTCCTCGCTGTCCGACTCTGCTGCCAGCTCTGCAGGCTGCTTGCAGACCACAACAGCCTTTTATACTTCCGAGGCCAGTAAAATGAAGACCCAGATTATTGGGGGCAATTATGCTGACATTGTAAACCTCCCAGAGAGTACTGTAAACCACTATGGGGCAGTGTATACGTCTGTTATTGCTATTGCTATTTTAAACCTCTTCTACAATGTCATGTATTTCATAGACATATCTAATGATTCATCCTGGTCAACTAAACATTGTGAGAATGGTTTATACAATCCTCTTTCCTACAAGCTCTCAATGCAGAGAAGTAAAAATGTTACATTATGGCAAGTTCCAGGTTTACATGACTTCCTCTCCCCTTTAAGTGCTTTAAATCTGGGAATGGGAGACAGGAGGATTCAAACTAAGAGTAAGGTGTTAATGAAGAATAAAGCAGCATTAAAAATATTATATCCCCATGTGAACTATGAGTAAAGTACAAAGTTCATGTGCCGCAAAACTCCAATATTTTAAAAAATGGTACATTTACAATCTTATCTAAAGGTGTCAAGAACAAATTTCTGATATAATTGTATCCATCTCTGTCCTCATTCAGCCTCTGAGTGAGTGTATTAAAAATAAAACAAAGCAGTACAAACCATTTTACAAAGATGATGATCCTTCGGTAAGTACCTGCTGTGTAATGATCCATGCTGAACTCAGCTTTAGTACTTGAGTCTTCTAAAGTAAATGCTATAGATATTACAGAATGCTGCACTAAGAATTCTGAACATTACATTAGCTAGCTTCATTACACATATTTCAGTGTTTGGGAATATTTCTCTGGTTGTAATGTTAGAGAATATGATGTTAAAAGCAAGACTAACATGAATGTTGTGTATAAATGCCTTTTCTACCCAACAATGTTAGAAAGAAGTCCTGGGTTATTGTTTAGGTATCAAGAATATAAATGTGGAAATCACATTAATTAATGTATAATGATTTATTACTTCTGATGCCTTTACATTTTTTGTACCTCCAAGTGAAGCCCTCTATGGTTACTGTATGGTAAATCTGGGTCCAATAAAGATAGTGTATGGGGTGAATCTGAATTGCAGAAACAGATCCTACTATTGCAGGCATCCAGTGAAACACACAATGATGTCATCTTCACCTCATTATGCACTTCACTTGTCCATCACTTTAAGATAAATTACATAATTTATCTCATTCCATTTTAAAATGATGGACAAGTGAAGTAGAACATAACTTGCATCATGACACTCATGATACCATTTGTTCACACATAGACACATAGACACACACAAGCAACAGGTGTCCGTGCTCTCCACTCTATGAATTTATCTATTATGTAGATATGGTTTCATGTCACCATCCATATCCTACTAGCTACAGATTTTATATATATGATGAGTACATACTCTACATTACACATATGGGCCACAGCAGCTCTTTTGTGGAAAACCCCATCGTTTTTTTGCTATCACGTAGCTAACTCACTTTTAATTTGACAGTTAGGAACATATCTCTGTTCCCCTTCCACCAAAAAAGAGAGAAAATGGGTGTCATGAGTAGATATTGTTATCGATCAGCCAAACTTTTCCTAATTATCACTCTATCTTGAACTCCTGCTCATGACTGCTGTTTCCCTGATGCTGCAAAGCTAAGCCTCCAGTGTTTCTTGAAGTATTTTCAAGGCCTACTAAGAGATGTGAGGAATGTTTCTGAGATATTATTTGCACAAAGTATTTGCTACAACACTAAGTCAGTAGTCTCTTTGATTGGGAATTGGTTGGGAAACAGAATTATAGTCTAAGGCAGGGGTGTCAAACTTGTGATGACAATGTATCAAAGTGATGTATCACAACTTTTCCCCTTTCACTAAATCAGGGGTGGGTGTGGCTAGCACCTGACGCATCCAGCCCATGGCCCGCGAGTTTGACACCCCTAGTCTAATGCATCTGGAAGATGTTTTAGTTGCCATATACATAATCACAGAATTGGTAAGGGCTCCGTGTATTATCAAGTCATACCACCTGTTTACTACTGTGTTTAACTACTCTCTAAGCCCAGCCAAAGAACCTCTAAGACCACTCCTTCCAACACTGATAGGGCAAGCCAGTAGAATATAAATTGACAGCAACCACGCTCCTTACTAATACTTGATGATGTTACCAAGTTTAGATAATGAAATGTCTACAAGAAAGCAAACAAGCTCAGAGAGCACCAAGGACCCCTCATTTCAACCCTGAGCAACAAATATTCTCCTCTATTGGTACTTTCTTTTCATTTATGTCTTTCTTTCTGAAAATAGTTTCATATTTTTCCCCTTAAAAGCAGCTAAGATAATTTCTGTTAGTAAATAGGACATAAACAAAACAAAAACAAAACATCATCCCAATAGTTTCTACAATGTATATAGCAATATTGATACCCACCCCCTTGTTATGATTAGAAAATGGTGCTTAATATCAAGAGTAGGTTTATTGAATCCAGGGGAGATAAATGCTTTCTAAAAGATCAGTAATACCAACTTACAGCCAATATGGCTTGGTTCATTGTGACATGTTCATTTGTCTATGCACTGTTCATTTTATCTTTATCTGTTCGTTTTATGTCATCACAAGCAAATAATGTGTGTGTGTTGGGGGGGGGAGAGGCAGGAAGGGGGAATCAGGGAATATGCTTTTTTAATGTTGTCAAATAATCAGTGTGTTTTTTTAAAGGGAGACACTGCCAGCCATTAGACAACAAAGAAAATAATGCAATAAATTGGATGGGGAATGTCAAAGTATTTCAGTGTACAATCCTCAATGCTTTCTCATTAACATTGAAACAGGCCAATATATGGTACATTTCTTTTATTAATATATGATGGAAGTTCTTCCTTTGTTATTGTTGGTATTATTTTCTTAACTAGTCATGAATTTAGTTATTAGGTTTTTTATTTTATTATGCTGCATTGTAGCTATGATTTTAAGCTGAAGAATAGGGTGTTTTGGTGGTTTTTCATTGTTTTTTCTATGATTGTTTTAAGAAGTCAGAGATGCTCGCATAGATATTGTCACCATGGCAATTTCTTTATAAAAGTGGGAAGCAATCCATTCTTTTTAAAATCTTTTCAATTTTCTGTATGAGGTTGTTGTTGTTGTTGTTGTTGTTATTCTGTTATAGATGTATGAATGCTACATAGACTTGGTATACTTTTTTTCTTCAGTTTCCCATTAAAAAGGTAGTCCTGTCCTTAAATGAAGTGTTCAAAATATTTTCAGTTTAAACTGTTTTGAGTTTGAAATGGGCTGTTTGGACAACACTGAAAAGTTCGGCTTTGAAATGGTTTGTACAAAGTCAAACCAACCATATTTGTTTCAAGTTTGAAACAGCTCTTTGGTTTCAACCTAAAATGTGTCATTTGAAGTTCAAATGAAAAGCACTACTGTTAAACAATCTTGTTAACACTATGTAATAAACCCCATGATATCACAATCATATCCAGGACTTTTCAATATATATCTCAGTAAGTTATGATCAAACTTACATTCAGATAAAGATCTGTAAGACTGAATCTTTAAATATTCTTTATTTTAGGAGTTATATGTCCAGCTCCAACCATGAGTTAGCTAGAAAAGATAAATGGGAAAAAGGCTGGCACTCACAGGGAGACCTCATCCAGTAGATATTCCCAATGGCCCAGTGATGCTGACCATTGGTTACTCTTTCCCTAAATTATTTTTGGATATATTTAGGAATATATACATATATATCTGCATTGAATGAAAAGGAACTGACTTGCACCACATATAAAATATATAATATAGTTAATATATATAAATCACATAATAATGTTACACGTTTAGGATTTTGTGGAGTCATGTTACTGGCTGTCCAAGGCTGCAAGCAGCCCACAAGCTATGGGTTAGAAATGCTTGGTGTACATGCAGTCCTTGATTTGTGGCCATTTGTCTAGTTATATTCAAAGTTATGATAGCACTGAAAAAAGTGACTTAGGACTATTGCAGCATCACTGCAATCATGTGACCATGATTCAGATGCTCGGCAACCATCATATATTTAAAATAGCTGCAACGTCCTGGCCTTACATGATTGTCATTTGTGACTTTCCCAGCCAGCTTCCAAAAAACAAAATCAAATGGGGGGGATCACAAAAAAAGGTAATACAATCAGGCACAATCACATGATGACTCGCTTAATGACTGCATCACGTTGTGATACAAATTCCGGACCTAATTGTGGTTGTTAATTGGGGACCCTCTGTATTGCTAACATCATTCATTGTCTTTGGTTCTAAGAGCATTTCATAACTTTTCATCAAGCATCATAGTGAACTGAAATTCAGAAGAGGAGGCCAACAAGGAGCAGCTCCAGAATTATCAGATGGAGGGTCTCTGAGCAGACAGAAGAAGCAGAGCTGTCCAGCAACAATCAGGCAGAGATGCCACTACTCTCCAAATAGGAAGGTGCTGAATTGCCATCCGTTACATCACAAGGGCTCATCGCTCTGAGACACGAGCAGAGCAAAAGTACTCTGCAATTCTGCTTACAATAAAGGGATCTCACTCTTCTTAATGACTATGCTATTTCCTGACTATGCTTCTGTTTCCTGTTTTGAACTGGAACTCTTGTAAGGCAACTTGCTAAACTCTGGTGAGAAACTTCTCTCTCTCTGCTCTGTGTGTGTGTGTTTGCACTCACTTGTTTGCTTACTTGCAAACCTCAGTAAAGTGTCCAACTACCTCTGCATGTGGGTGGGCATGCTTGGCCTGGGGCAAGATAGCTATTTAAAGAAAAACAGGAACACACGTAGAAGCAAACAAATAAATAAATAAAAGCCATCAACCACAGTTATAAATCTACAATGAATTCATCTGCTGGCAGGGCCAAATATTTTTACTCAGACAAGCTTTTGACATTTGGTTACTGATTTGGATTTACCTATTAATTTAATTGATGGGGCTTTAATGCTACTTTTTCATTAATCTATATGTTTTAAAAATAATGCCTATCTTTAATTTTAGCAACTCTGTTTTAGAAAGCGAGAAAAGATATAAAATTCAATCGATAAATAAAAATAGCACCAAACTTAAGAAATTGTTTGACAGCAATAGGAACCCAATCTTATTCAGAAATAATTAATTTATTCATATTTTATAATTCCTATTTAGTCACTGGAAAATAGAAACAAATTGTTCACATGGCATCGGAAACAGGAAGATTTCTAAGTTGAATCAGTCAGGAGACCAATATCCCAAACTGGGAGATCAAATATTCCAAACTTCCATCAGAATAGAGCTGGAAGGGATCTTGGAGGTTTTCTAGTTGAACCCCTTGCTCAAGCAGGAGAACATATAATATTTCAAATAGCTAACTGTCCAGTCTTTTCTTAAAAACTGCTAGTGATGAAGCACCTACAACTTATAGCAATAGCAATAGCAGTTAGACTTATATACCGCTTCATAGGGCTTTCAGCCCTCTCTAAGCGGTTTACAGAGTCACCATATCACCCCCACAGTCTGGGTCCTCATTTCACTCACCTCAGAAGGATGGAAGGCTGAGTCAACCTTGAGCCGGTGAGATTAGAACCACTGAACTGCAGATAACAGTCAGCTAAAGTGGCCTGCAGTACTGCACCCTAACCACTGCGCCACCTCGGCTGAACTTATGAAGGCAAGCTGTTTTTCCTTGGCTAATTGTCCTCACTGTTAGGAAGTTTCTCCTTAATTCTAGGTTGCTTCTGTCCTTGATTAGTTTCCATCAATTGTTTCTTGTCTTTATTTTTGGTGCTTTAGAAAATAAGTTGAGCCCCCTTTTTTGTGGCAGCCCCTCAAATACTGAAATACTGAAATATAGAAGTTTAGGCTGTCTTTTTGGTTGGTGTCTTGACTCTGGAAGAATCTTGACTGTGTTGAAAGGACTGCTTGGTTAGGGAATAACAAATATAATGAAAGTAATATAATCTGGAATACTTACCACTTGATTTTGCCAGTATATCATAGTAATTTTCAATCCTTTTCATTCCAAGCAGCAAAGAAGACTTTTTCACTTCATGCAAATGAATATATTAGCATGTTGGCAGAGTCCTTTACAGGATCAAACTCCAATTCAGGAAACATATGTGGCAGGATAGGTTTGAAAATCAGATGATGAAAATTACCACTGTACCCAATTAACTGCTGCTTCCTATGTGGAGTTACTTAAATTGGAATAAAGTGAGCACTACTACACCATGTTGAGATAAGTTAATAATAGATATTTATTACATGCTGTCTCTTTTGAAGAAATAACCTGATATTTCAATGGAGGAAAGTACTCAGCTTTTGTAATATTACATTTTGTTTAAAATTAATTCCCAAATGGTGGGGTTATCATCGGTAGCTTTGCAATAATCTGTGGTGAACTTAAGGGGACGTGCAGAAATGGAGTTTCAGGCATTCATTGCAAAACAAACAACTTTGCCAGCTGGTTATCTCAGAAGGTATTTTGCAAAAAAAAAAAAAAAACATGGGGGGAAAAAATACCTTGCTTTCATACTACTTATCTTAATAACAATTGCTATTTTTATTGCTTGCATGTTTTATTTTTATTGACACAATAGTTATTTTAATTTTTAAACCTTAAAACTAAATGCCTCTTTTCCTATTGAAATTATTAAGTGTTATTAATTCAAGTAATCGCCATCTATCTAACACGTAATAAATATGTGCTATCCTGTTGGTACAATTACTTTAAGTTATGCATTAATTTTAAACATACCATTCCATAAATATCTCAGCTTGGTATTTTTTATTTGCAGACATAGCCACATATTTCCTTTTAGCCAGGATTTGGGCTGCTCTTCAGACTTTTGCTAAGCTGCAGCAAAACAAGAAATAATAGAAAAATACAGTCTGCTATTCAAAACATAATGAAAACAACAGAATCTGTACGAACAGTGATGAGTGTCAAAATCAGCTTACTCCAAAAAGTCTTGTTCATTTTTTTCTCTCTGTCTCTCTCTGCCTCTCTGTCTCTCTCTGTCTCTCTCTCTCTTTCTCCCAAATCCAAATTTAATTAAATCAAAAACCAACATTTAATCAATTGTAAAAATCATTAGGGCCAGCCCTATTGTTAAGAAGTTGAAGTGATTGTCTCAGGTGGCCCGATAGCCTCCTTAATGTTTTTCATTGATTACCTGGATGTTCACCTCCACAGAAGGACAAAAGTGTGAATGTCATGTAATCTGTCCTGAGACATTAAATTAGCCTGATGCTTCAAAGGTGGTGAAGAACACTGTTGCATTGACTGAGCTAAATTGAGTTCAGCACCATCTCTACATGGTTTGGGAAGAATGCTTTCCCCCTCTTGTTATTTTCAACATGTGTTTAGCTTAAAAGGATATAACATTGTTTTAAGTCAAGCTTCACTGGGAAGCAAGTTCTAATGAATCAGTGCAGTTACCCAGAAAAAAATATATGCCTGGATCTATATAAAAAGTGATTATCTTTTTGTCACCTTGGGTTATATTTAAAAATAGTGGTTGTAATCAGCAGAGTAGATAAAGTCTTAGACTTTTGGGTCCTTCATTTATTTGTACCATTCCCACCTCTTCTAAGATGTTTTCAGCCTATCTGAACTTGGCAGACAAGTTTCATTTAAGAATGTACTCTTCACAAAAATGGCAAGGAACAGGACCACCATTTCTTAGCCCTGATTGAGGGGCAGGGGGAGAAATCTGAGGAGTTTCAAGATTGCAAAAAGAGATTTGAATGCCACATATGGAATGCAGAATACTCACTCCTGCCTAAATCATTGACTCCTCCATCTTGACACAGGGGGACCCACAACATAATTTGCTCTGCTGATGAGAAGAAACCACAATAGAAATTTTGGGGGGAAACAACTATTTACAGTCTCAGAACACTTGGTAATTTAATTGTAGTGCTGAACCGAAATCTCTCCAGCATTCTTTTTATAAGGAGAACAGGAAGCAATGTGATTTTGGTATGGTCTGTTCAGACTGTGAATTCCTGTACTAAGTACAGATCTCACATGAGGAAAATTAAATATTCCCAAATTCCTTATGAAAAGACTGGAACTTGATATTGTCAACGCAGCTAAGAAATGTCTATATTCAGCAAACTATATACTGACTCCTTTTGAGTATTTTTGGACTTTCTCAATCACCAGTGTACATCAGCAGTAATGTCTTCTGTTCCTTGGTATTTTCTAAAACCATCTCCATTTCCACATAAGCTGCTAATCTGCATTGTATGATTCTTTTATTCTTTATTGGCCAAGTGTGATTGGACACACAAGGAATTTATCTTTGGTGCATATGCTCTCAGTGTACATAAAAAGACAAGATACGTTCATCAAGAATCATAGGTACAGCACTTAATGATAGTCATAGGGTAGAAATAAGCAATCAGGAAACAATCAATATCAATATAAATCATAATGATACAAGCAACAAAATTACAGTCCTGCAGTCATAAGTGGGAGGAGATGGGTGATAGGAGCGATGAGAAGACTAATAGTAATAATAATGCAGCCTTAGTGAATGGTTTGATAGTGAGGGAATTACATTACTTAATTTAATTTAATTATGTCTTAGAATTACATTATTTATTTATTAAATTTATATGCCACCCATTTCATAATCAAGCAGTTTGGGGTAGCTTTCAACATGATGAAAACAACAATATAAAATGTTAAAACAGTACACTGTTAAATATTAAAACTAACAATAATTAGCTAAGATAGGAAACAATTATCTTGCTTTTGTGAGAAATTAAGTATATTATATAATGTACAATATGTTAAATGTCCTTTCTTTGTATTAGTACGTAGAGTAAGTTTTTTTCAATCTGTTAGCCACTTGTCATTTTCTAGATTTGCTAGCATAGTTTGATTAGAGATTTCTCTGATTATTTTACTGTTGTTTTCCATAGTTCTTTCCATCAATTCCTGTAGCTTGCTAACTCCAGTAATGCCTATAGTACTGAATAATTAGACTAGAGGTCTAATAGGGAATAGTTTCTAAGGTATGGTGGAAGTTGATATGTCTACTGTCTGTCAAGCAAAACCAAGCATTTAATAGTGATTGCCATACCATGTGCATGAATCATACAAGTGGCAAGAAAATAGGGGCAGTCAGGCATAACACAGGTTATGTAGACAGCAAACACAGGGTCAATCAAAATGGACTCAAATGTCTATAAACCAATGCACAGAGTATGAGGAATAAATAGGGCGAATTAGAAATTCAAGTAAAAGAGGGCAGATATGATATTATTGCCATTACAGAAACTTGGTGGGATGAAACCCACAATTGGAACATACATCTAGAAAGATTTAAATTATTTAAAAGAAATAGACCAAATAAAAGAGGAGGTGGAGTTGCACTATATATAAGAAATAACTACATCTCTACAGAAATAGAGCATAACAATGATGAGAACTATCTTGAATGCATTTGGTTCAATATTAAAGTTTCTTTGGGGGGAAAATGACATTGCCATAGGTCTATACTACAGGCCACCCAACCAAGCAGAGGAAGTAGATGAACTTTTTGCTAGTCAGCTAACTAAGGTATGTAGGAAGCACACCACAATAATAATGCTTTTTATTAATTTATCAAATTTATTTGCTGCCCATCCTGCAGTTTGAGTAACTCTGAGAGGCTTTCATCAAGATAAGAGTCTCATTGTCTTGGTATTTTCTGTGTTTTATTCTCATGTTTAATTTGTTGTGTTTCTTAGTTTTTCACAGTATATTTTTACAGTCATCCACAGCAACCTTAATTTCATTCCACAGTTCATGGAGTTTTCTGTCAACTACTTTCAATGCTTCAGAGTGATTCCTGGTGTTCTTCTTCAAAATAATCAGTACATGCTAGATCATAATGTACAAACTGGCTGGCTTTCTTCTTTAGCTTAACATGAAACGTGGAGATAAGCAGTTCATGATCTGTTCCACAGTAAGTCTCATCAATATTCATCAATGCTACTTGGATTGGCTATAATAGACGAAATAAAGTGCGTGGATTCAGTTACAATGGTTATGAGTCAGTGGTGGGTTCCGGATCCCACCTGGCATCCTCCATGCCTGGCGTCCTCCACATGAACGTGCTCAGCACTTGTGTGCATCTTACCATCCAGGAACTCCTCCGTGAGCCTCTGTTATGCTCCAGCTGCTCGGTGGAGCATCGCGCAGGTGCTGTACATGCCGTGTGCATGTGCGGAGTGCCAAAGAGTTTAAAGACAGGTAAGGAGCATGGGCAGGCAAGTGGGCCCTCCGGAGCACCATACCGGAATGGTATCTGGTGCTCCAGGCTGGCTCCGGTATGCCTGTACTGGGATGCACCACCTGCAATCCAGCGCTGTTATGAGTGCACTATTGGAAGATCTGAAAACCAGTTTAGGAGTAGATTATCATAGACAATGTTTCTCTGTGTTAGTGTGTGTGTGTGTGTGTGTGTGTGTGTGTGTGTGTGTGTGTGTGTGTGTGTTTATATATCACAAAGAATCAATAGAAAATACTTCTTCAATCATAGCAGAATCTTGTTGGTTAGTTCATGCTACTCCTCTGCCTCTGCCTTATACTTCAATGAATTAGAGGATTGTCAGCATGGTTTGCTTCTGAATGTCATCTGGCTATTAAAATGTTTTACCTCTTGGGCTTGCATATCTCTAGCAAGGCCATCTGCTGAACTTCCTTTTAACAATAATATCGTTAATTTGATTTCTATGTACTCCATCAGGTATGTATGTATGTATGCAAGTATTATGTATGTATGTGTGTGTGTATACACACACATATACTCATACACATATATGTGTGTGTGTGTGTGTAGATTTTCACGGGTATAGGTATGCAGGTCTTGGCGTATTCAGGTCTTTTCCCATGTAAGATTGACAGTATCTTGGCAACATTTTGATGAGGTCACACTCGTCATCTTCAGGCTGGTGCCTTTGGCTTTGTGCTTGTGCGAGCAAAGTGTGATCGGAGCTGCCATTTTTCTATAAATATAGGTGGGGATGTATGGAATCAAGATGTGACAACACAGCCAACCAATCTGTTTAAAGCAACAAAGCCAACATTCCACACAAACACACCTATATTTATAGAAAAACAGCAGCTTCAATCATGCTTGGCTCACACAAGCACGAAGTCAAAGGCACCAGCCTGAAGATGACGAGTGTGATCTCGTCGAAATATCACCTATATATATCTTCAGGCTGGTGTTTTCGGCTTAAAGCTTTAAGCTGAAAACACCAGCCTGAAGATGGCGAGTGAGACCTCACCAAAACTTTGCCAAGACAATCTCAATCTTACACGGGAAAAGACCTGAATACAACAAGACCACCATATATGTATATATGTATATGTATATGACTATAGTTTGGTTGTTGAAAACTACGCTAACAATAAGAAAGCACTCTTATTATCAGAACAATAAGAAACCACTGGATTATTACCAATAAGCCAGTGTCCTATTTCCTCTTCCCTGGTTTTTCTTCCTTACCATTTCACATTTTTAGGAATCAAACTTCAAACCACAAGTAGCATATTTTGTTTGCATTTCAGATTGAACTCGACCATAAAACTCTTCAGTATCTTCCACATCAGTGGTTGGAGCATAAATCCAGATAACCATCATATTAAAGGGTTGCCCACAAAAATAACAATTGATATTACTGTCATTGGCTACAGTGGACCCAAGTATTGTTTTTGCTGTCATCTTTCTGACTATGAAAGCATTGCTGATCCTTTTTTGTTTTTCATGTCCTGAATTGTCAGCAGTAAGATCTTCTGACTGGAAATGTTTAATTTCAGCACATTTTAGCTCTCTGGTGCCTGAGATATCAATGTTTGGGCATTTTTTTCATTGTGTCATTATGTTGACCTTTCTCATTCTGGTGCTTCTTATGTGTCATATTCCCACTGTTTTGCAGTTTCTGATTCTTTTTCCTTCATGACAACATCAGTAAGTATATATCTCAAAGGCTTTAATCAACTATGTCAAAAATGCTATCAGTACTTCGGTAGATTCTCAGTTCTTTTTCATCCACCCTGTGGGGGCTCATCATCTGGCACTCTATCACCAATTGCTTTACCTTCTGTGTCCATATACTGTAGATTTCTTGGTAAAGCAAAGAAGAGGTTTACTATGGCCTTCTCCCACCAGTATGAACTGATGCCTTTCAGATTGTCATTAAAGTCATCTCGCAAGAATCTTGGGTGATCCTCCAAGGAGTACATTGTTTTGCAATACGCTCATAGACTTTTTTTAATCAATTGTCCCAGGTACTCACATTGCTTCTGAGTGTGGCTTTGCCTGGGTATAATAGAATAGAACACAATATAATTCTTTATTGGCCAGGTGTGATTGGACACTCAAGGAATTTGTCTTTGGTGCATATGCACTCAGTGTAAAGAAAGAAAAATAAAACAGGATACATTCATAAAGAATCATAAGATACAACACTTAGTGATAGTCATAGGTTAGTAATAAACAATCAAATCATACTAGGAAACAAATAAAACAATATAAATTGTAAAGATACAAGCAATGTGGTTATAGTCATAAGTGGAAAGAGATAAGTTATAGGAAAGATGAAAAGAGGAATAGTAATACAGTCTTATGTTAATAACAATAGTAATATTTTGTTAGCATTTATTTGTGATCTCATCACAGCCCACATTTGGAACAGGAAATCTGCTTCTATTGAACAAAAGCTTGCCTTCTACCAGAAGAAAGTGTCACATTTTAACTTTAATTTGAGCGCCATTACTTCCTCCCAATTCCTTATTAATTATGTGCTAGAGTTGTGGTAACACTTATTTTCTTGGATATCGCACAGGCACTTGCTGCCCAAAGCTGTCCTTTCCTCTTCACCTCTGCCATTGGGCCACATGCAATAATGCAGTGTGCTAATATTGCTGCTGATTTATTCCTGTTTGTTGTGTTATTTTCATAGTCTAGGTGTTCAGCCTTCCTGTTATATAGTTGGTTGCTGAGCAACACCATTCTCTCTTCTCTCTCCCATAAATTGGTGACAGTAGTTTTATTTTTGTTTTGTTTTAAAACAGGCCAATAGTTTTGAAACACAGATCTCTAAAAAATCAGGTGCCATTTAAATAAAGCTGGAAGAAATGTTTTATATATTTATTTGATTGGTGTGTGTGTGTGTGTGTGTGTGTGTATCATGTGTATATAAACCATCCATACACAAGGATATATACAAAGATAGACAGACAAACACATAGAGAGATAACCTCTTTAAGGATTACAAATTTCCTGTCAGTTATTTCTTTTTAAAGAATACACACCTTATTATTTTATTCAGGCTGGTAAATAATTGAGTGCTTTATCTTCTTCCTATTGCTTGATTGAGAAGAGGAACAGAAGTAGCGAAGAAAAGACAGAGGGGGGAGGGCAGAGCGGGAGAATGTTATGCTGTTTTAGATAAGGATTGTTTAAAAGATTTTATGGCACCCAATATAGAAAAAAAACATACAGATTTCCCTTAAAAACTCAGTAAATAATTGCTATAGTAACAGTTAGGTTAAAGTGACTTTGGATCTTCTTCCCACCTGTCCTTCCAGGGCAGCATCAAGGCATTGCTGAGAAGAAATATTTTTAGTCTCTTCTTCCATTCTGAAAATACTGGCTTAAGTTCAACTGTTACTGAGTGTTCAAACTATTAATACTGTAGTTGACCCCAGATTCTCCAGAATTGTACTTTGGATTCTTTCACACAGAGGTGTAGATCCTTCAGTAGAACATGATGACCCCCATCCCTCTATTTTCTCATGATTACACATCTACAATAATCTAAGTCTTGGCTGCCTTCTGCCTCAGTTGTACAATTTGGGACAACAGGAAGTTCCCTGCTTAAAGAAAAGAATAAACGGGACGAATTGTAATTGCAACACTTGGTATGTGCAATGGAAGTTTGGATGTGCAAGGTTCAACTTCCTCCATTGATAGATCTCATCACTCTCAGAAAGAAACTCAAATCCAAATGAAGGGGCTTCTGCCCATCATAGTATATAAGCAATATACAGTATAATAGCATATTTCACCAATTTATATTAGCTAAAGCAACATATGTCATTAAAATGCAAAAGACCTTCAAATCCCAGGAATATCTACTGTGACCCAACTTTCAAGACCCATATCACACCTGGAACATCATTTGATTATCAGTGCATTCAGACTTTAGATTTGCTTAATTTTCAGAGATGGTCACTTCTTATTCCAGGTATTTAACTGTCCTTGATTTTTCTTCCTGCCTGAGTTCTTCCACAGTTCCTAAAGAGTTTCTTTAATCCTTCATTCTTTACAGCAACAATCCTTTTCTCCCCTCAACAGATTTCCAACCACTTTCATTCCCTGTTGCCTAGGAAACCACTTTCTTTGGTTAGCCCTTAGACAGGAAGGGACAATGTCCTGTCCATGGGCACCAATGTCCCCCTGGATAGATCCTGTGCTGCTGCTGTTGCTTTTAATGGGCATTAAAAATAGAAAAAAGTAGTCTAACAACACCTGGAAAGCTGAAATTGCAAAAATAAAAACTCAGGTGTGTGCACCTGATCTTTATTAAATAAAAGTTGGCTATAATGCTAGAAAGCTAAAGTAGAAGCAAGGAAGTATGCTTCAACTTTTGCAGCTCCCATTGTAGACAGTTATAAAGCAATCATTTATTTATTTAGAAATGTATAAGGCAGCCCAGCTCTATGATTCTGGGCAGCATACAATAAAAGCAATCATACAATACGTTAAAAAATGGAAAAGAAAAAAGGAAGAACAACAACCATTAAAATCATACAAGACCTACTCTGACAGAACCAGATTTGCAGGGCTCCTTGGAATACAGCCAAGGTTACTGCAGTCAGTCTACTGTATTTCAGAAGATGTTCTAGAACGAGGCTGCTACAATAGAGAATGCTCACTTCCTATGTCCCATTTAAGATCCTGAGGATGCCAACTCTATCTGAATATAAGCAGAAGCCATGAAGTCTTTTAGCTAACCTGGCCATATGCGATGAAGAGCTTTACAGGTGATAACCATTTTTATTTTCTAGGAAATATGGCACATCAAATAACCCAATGTGAGAAACATGCAAATTACATTAATGGTGTGGGGGGACGGGACAAAGCATTTTAACTTATTAAGTATAGCTTGCTTTCTTTAAAAAATGAATTGTATCCCTGCTTCAGAACTTATTTAAAAAAAATGCAAATATGGCACATGTATTTTATATTTTTTTTTAAAAAGCACAATGAATGTTTTGAACAAAAATGAATTAAAATTACTGGCATACCTGAAGGGAATGGTTCAAGGCTCCTTGGGAGCCATGTGGTCTAAAACTGCTCTTTTTCACCCACCACCTTTTCTTATAATTATTCATAATTTTCTTTTTATCCATAACATGCCTGGAGGCAATAAAACAGAATAATCTTAAATATTTTCCACCTTATCACATTAGTGATTCCCATTAAAATGATCCAATGTTGGGGATTTTTTTCCAGTGTTCTTTCTTTTCTAATTATATCAGGAAGATCTATTTCTATTCCATAATGGAATATGAGGTTTACATTGAGATCTGCCCTCCTCCTTTGATACTCCCAAGGTAAATTCTTGAAAGGAAATATATGCTGCCAATTCTTAGTCAACTCACAGAAAATCAATCTGATGCTCAAATAACACATGATAAGCAAGAATGAAAGGTCACAAGCATTTCACAGCAAAGTGGCTTGACCCAAAATCTTCTGAAGGGGCCAAGGTGGCGCAGTGGTTAAATGCAGCACTGCAAGCTACTGCTAGATCAGCAGTTCAGCGGTTCAAATCCCACCGGCTCAGGGTTGACTCAGCCTTCCATCCTTCCGAGGTGGGTAAAATGAGGACCCAGATTGTTGGGGGCAATATGCTGACTCTCTGTAAACCGCTTAGAGAGGGCTGAAAGCCCTATGAAGTGGTATATAAGTCTACTGCTATTGTTTCTGCATACTATCTGGCTGAAGATGTAATACGTTGATCCCAAAATATGGTTCAGGCATTCATTGACCATTCAGAATGATTTCTCATTGGGACTTGGAATCCAATTCAAAGGGAGATTTAAAAACCTTAAGTTTTTATCAAAATTGCAATAGATGTCTAGGAGCAGTGTGGCTTTATGAAGGGATAAAAACATCTACATTGATTAAATAAATGTATTATTAATTTCTAACGGGATTGGCATGATTCATGTTTCTCATTGTTTAGACAATCCCATCTAATGTGATCACTGTTTGTGACACTCACTGATGGCTTCCAACAAACAAAGTCAATGGGGAAGCTAGTAGGAGTTTGTGAATGGTGATTACATCATCTTGCCCCTATGCCATGGGGTTCATTTAACAACTGTCATTGGAACTACTGAACCTGTTGTAAGTTGGTGCAGTGATATGATGTTGCACTTTATGACACCATCACTTAACAATAGAACTCCTAATTCCAATTACTGTCAGTAACTAAGGAATAGCAATAAAATAAAATAAAGTGAGAAAAAGGGACATTGGTGTCTTAGTTTCCTTTATATATCCTTTTTTCTTAAATAAATATCTGCAATTCTGTAATTGGAAATAAACATTATCCTTTCAGGATAAAACTGCCAAAATCTGGGAGATTCTGTGCTAGGCAAACATTACAGTTCTGGCATAGTTAAAAAGGTGTGTTTATTTTCACACTGTTGGCAATATTACTAGGTGAGTCCCAAAAGTGCTTTATGAAAAGGCAACTGGACTTTGGGGTTTTTTCCAAGGAAAAATAAAATCTAGTTGCCTTTTGATAAAGCCCCGTTGGAACAATCAGGACCTGAATGACTGAGAATCTCCATAAACTTTACTGGTGAGCAATTTTTATATAAACAGGTAGCCCTATAATATTGTTATTATGCAAAAGCTTACCAAATTATAGAAAGAGATGTGCAATAGATTTTGTTCTAGAACTACATTAGATAACGTATGAGAAAGCACAATAATGGATTTACTTGCCCAACCTTTATTTGATCCAGTTATCTTACAAGCCGTTCTTCTGCTGAAGTTGCTGTGTGATGCGTGCATATAGCTTCAGCAGATCTTTGAATTTCATACAATTCATCTGGCTAAATGGATGGTTGCCTAATACCAATATTTTATTAGTATGGTTGGAGATTAATGATGGAATTAAAAATCACTCTTTCATTATCTCATAATTGCTTTACATCACATCTCTACTGTGGCCTGTTTAAACCTTGCTTCTTGTTGGTGAACGCTAAGAACAAGATTCCTAATTGACTGCCTTCTGCACACCACTCTTGCTTTTGCCTTTATTCTTGTTACTTGATTTCTCTGCCTCTGACAGATCAAAGGGACGATGCCCTCTCAAATAAAAGCATCTTCATAGTGATTCAATGCCCTAATTACCTCCTCTGCTCAGATATTTTCTGCTGTGTAGATAGGTCTTATGCTGTGATTCTGCTTTTCAATTGTGATCCAGAATCACTATCAGAAATATATATTTCTACTTTTCCAGAGGATACATTGGTGTGTGTGTTAATGTGTATATAGTTGTATAATCATTTTGTCAGAAGTGCTTGGCATTTGTTCTTTCTGGTGCTCTTCATAGCTACCAACATTGTTGCCAGGCTATGTATAATTGATTCATCAGATCAGAAAGCTACCAAAGATACTCAACACACCAACTTTCTCTTCTGACATAGGAGCTGCTACCATCATGGAAATAGTCTTACTTTTTATTGATGCCTTCTGTAAACAATAATCAATCCTTCTTATATTGTGACAGGATGGATATGACTAGGAGAAACTTCAGAGTATGGAAGAAGCTTCAATATTTTATGGATAACTTTTGATTGCATGCAGTTATTACTGGAATAAATACAAGAAACCACTGAATTTTATGGTCATATAACCAGGAGATACTCATTTTTGAGGAGAGATGAAAATTATACAATATAATAACTAATAGCTAAGTTCATACATGAATGCATTCAATTAATTGACTGTAGTATTAGATTTTTCCTTTTTATGTGGATAATCCTTCACAGATTTATCATAATCTCAAATGACCATTGTTTAAAAATAAGATGATATTTAGTGAGATGAAGATTCTGATAGACGTTGCCTCTCACCAATACCAAATCAGCTCAAGCTCAGTGTTTTGCTATTAAATAAGTGCACCCAGTGGTGAATCATCTGGAATCAAGTGATAAAAGTAAAGCAAGTTCAAATTATACATTCTTTTTAGCTCTCTGACAGGATGTGCTTGCAGTGAAACTTGAAATTAAAGTTTTTGATGAGTGAGTATGGTATTGCTTAGCTTAGAAATGACCCCAAAGCTTCTTGCCTGAATCCTCAAAATCTCATATAATTTCCACATAATTTTCACAAGCCTGGAAAAATTACTATACAGTATTCTGTCTCTGACATTTTCGTTTAAAATTCACCATAGCAAAAAGAATGGGCCTATTATTTACCACCAGTCATTTTTCTCCTACTACAGTTGAATATGCTTTGTAGAGCAACCTTCAGAGCAAGAGTGGGAGGGGAGAGTGAGGTAGGCAGGGAAGTTTTAAGGAAGTTATGCACTGCAGTTATAAGGGGGATGTGCTGCCAAGTACCCATATATGTGACCAGCAGGATGCTGCAATGGCCATAACTTCAGTCATAGCTCCCTTCCTTCAGCACTGTTTAAATTTTGAATAGTTACTAAATGAACCAAAGACTACCTCTACATACTGGAAGAATTGCAAGGATCTGTAAACTAAAATAAAAGAGTTAAATCAATCCCAACTGTACTTTAAAATGAGTTAAATAAAGTTGTATGCATTTGTCCAGTAATATGCAAAACCACATTAGGCCATTGCTACAAAGGAAAACCTATGAATAACTCAACTCATTTTGTTCCATAGCAACTTGTGGACAGAGTGTTCTGTTAGCTGAAATCTGGAAACCAACAAGGCAAAATGAGACAGGTTTTCCTTCCAATGGAAAAAAAACAGACATTGTCTTGCAAGTTGTATGAGACTCTAACCCCAACCCCAACCCTACCCCTACCCCTACCCCATATCATCTGTATTACAAACAGAACACTCTTTTTTTAATCACAAATATTTATTTTATTTCTTTTAAAAAACACAAATATTTCATCATTCGTCAATCATTAAGACATTGAAGTACAATTTTTTTGTGTGCCCCTCCCTCCCTCCACCCCCCCAACCCCCCTCCTCCTTCCCCCCCCGACTTCCCAGAACCCGTACACGGTATGGATTTTTAACTAACACAGTCTAAAATCTATTGAGAAAAAAGAAATAAAGAAATTAATGACATTCTACATTGACCTTAGCTTCTTCTTACTGAACTAACTTTTAACAGTTTAAAATCATTTCTGATCTTAAGCATAGGTTAACTGGAATTTCTTGGTCCCGTATTTATTTTGTATATAGTCAATCCATTTTTTCCAGTCTCGTTTATATCTCTCATTTGAATGATCTTTAAGATATGCCGATATTTTAGCCATCTCGGCTAAGTTTGTGACTTTCAATGTCCATTCTTGGATTGTAGGCAAGTCTTCCTTCTTCCAGTATTGCGCCACCAACAGTCTTACTGCAGTTATTAGGTGCAGAATCAAATTAGTCTCTACCACTGTAAAGTCAGTACATATACCTAGTAAAAATAACTGAGGAATAAACTTTATCCTTCTTTTAAAAATATTTTGCATGACCCACCATATTTTTATCCAGAATGCCTTAACCTTTTGGCAGGTCCACCATATATGATAATATGTAGCATCGAGAGAACCACACCTCCAACATTTAGGCTGTACATTCGGATACATAGAAGCCAACTTTTTAGGATCTAAATGCCATCTATAGAACATCTTGTAAAAATTTTCTCTCAGATTTTGAGCTTGTGTAAATTTCACATTTCTTACCCAGATTCTTTCCCATGTATCCAACATTATTGGTTCTTCAATATTTTGAGCCCATTTTATCATACAATCTTTAACTAATTCTGTTTCCAAATCCATCTGTATTAATACATTATATATCCTCTTTATATGCATTAAGCTTTGATCTCTTATTTGTTTAAACAAGTTATCCTCAACTTGAATAAAACCAATTTTTTTATCTATTTTCCACCTAGCCTGTAATTGCCCATACTGGAACCATGTTTGAACTACCTTCTCCTCTTTTAATACCTCTAAAGATTTTAATTGTAATACCCCCCTTTCCGAGGTAAGAAGCTGTCTGTAAGTAATTCTGTCCTGTTTTTGTGCTGTATTCATATTTTCAATTGCGTGTCTAGGAATTGCCCACATGGGTATCGTGTCATTTAATTTATATTGGTATTTCTTCCAAACCCGCAATAAAGCATTTCTTAAAATATGACTTTTAAAATTCTTATCCAATTTTTTGTTGAATAACAGGTAAGCATGCCAGCCAAATACCAGATCGTATCCCTCAATATTCAATATTCTATCATTGGTTAAATGAGTCCAATCACTAATTACAGATAATGCCACTGCATCATAATATAGTTTTAAATTAGGTAGTTTCAATCCTCCTCTCTCACGTACATCTTGCATTATTTTCATCTTTACCCTCGGCTTCTTTCCTGCCCATACAAATTTGTTGATACCCTTCTGCCATTCTAAAAGGTTTGCATCTTTTTTAAGTATAGGTAACATTTGGAAAAGAAATAAAATTTTGGGTAAAATGTTCATTTTCACTGCCGCTATCCTACCCAGCAAAGATAAGTGCAATTTCTCCCATTTTTTCATCTCTGTCTGTATACTATGCCAAAGTGGTTCATAATTATGCTTATATAATTTCCCATTTGAAGTTAAAATGTTAACTCCGAGATATTTGACTTTTTTAACTACCTCACATCCTAGCATCACTCCTAATTCTTCCTTTTGTTTAATATTCATATTTATAGCTAATATTTTGGTTTTTACTAAATTTATTTTAAAGCCAGACACTTGACCATATTGATTAATCGTATTCATTAAAACCATACTGGATTCCTGCGGTTGTTCCAATATTATGACCAAATCATCCGCAAAAGCGCGGACTCTATATTCTTGCTGCCTAATCTTGATCCCTTTTAAACCATCCAAGCCCCGTATTTTATTCAACAATACTTCCAAAGTTATAATAAACAATAATGGGGACAAAGGACAGCCCTGTCTTGTACCTTTTCCAATTTGAAAAGAGTCTGTTAAACTTCCATTGACTATGATTTGTGCTGTTTGCTGTTGGTATATTGCTTTAATTGACTGTAAAAAATTATCTCCTATCTGCATTTTTTGCAATATCTTCAGCAGAAATTGCCAGTTAACTCGATCAAAGGCCTTCTCAGCATCCAAAAATATAAACACAGCAGGGATCTGGTTGTTCTTTCCCAAATATTCTAATGCATTAATAATTAATCTGACAATACTTTTCATCTGTCTCCCCTGTATAAAACCTGTTTGGTCCATGTGTATCAATTGTTGAATAACCAACATTAACCTATTTGCTAATATTTTAGTAAAAATTTTATAATCTACATTCAGTAATGAAATAGGTCTATAATTTTTGGGTTGAGTAGTATCTTGATCTTCTTTGGGTATCAAAGATATAAACGCTGTCTTCCAAGATGAAGGCACTTTACCTTCCGTTTGATTCATATTAAATAATTCTCTAAGAGGTTCTACCATTTCTAACTGTAAGTTTTTATAGTAAACCGCTGTCAAGCCATCTGTACCTGGTGCTTTCCCTGACTTTAATTGCTTAATTACCTGCAAGATTTTCCCCGAGGTTATTGGTTGATTCAATTTTTGCCTGTGCTCTTCTCTAACTGAAGGTATTTTCTCTTTGTCTAAATATTTGTCTATGTCTAAACCATTAATTTTATCCCCTTTATACAGTTCTGTAAAAAATTCCCCAAAAGCCTTTTGAATCTCTTCCTGTTGAAACACCTCCTTCCCTCTGTAAATCAGTTTAGATATATTTCGAGTTTTCCTTTTTTTCCTAATCTGATAAGCTAACCATCTGCCAGGTTTGTTTGCATTACAAAAAGTATTGTGTTTTGCATATAATAAATTAGTGGCTACCTGGTCAGAGATCAACATGTCAAATTGAGATTTTAATATGTTAATAGCTTCCTTAACCTTTGTATCATCTGGGTTCATTGTTAACTCCAGCTCTTTTCTCTTAATTTCCTCTTCCAGTTCTGTTTGTTTTAACCCTTGCTTATTTCTATGTGTTTATTTATATTCATCAAGACTCCTCTCATATACGCTTTGCTTGCATCCCATACAAATTCCATAGATGTACCCTTATTCATATTCAAAACAAAATATTCAGATAGTAATGTTTTACAATCATTAATATACTTTTCATATCTAAATAAGTTTTCATTCAATCTCCAAGACCTTCTTGCCTGCACTACCCTTCCCAACTCCATCCAAACTGGGTTATGGTCCGAAAGGACCCTAGCCGCAATCTTTGTTTTCTTGACCCTAGAAAGCAAATCATTAGTGGTTAGAATAAAATCAATCCTTGAAAGGGATTGATGCCTGTCTGAGAAGAAAGTGAAGTCATATTCCTCTGCATTTCTTTCTCGCCAAATATCTCTCAATTCAAAATCATCCATAATGTCAAAGAAAGGTTTGGGTAACTTTGCTCGCATCTTAGTATTTAGGCGGGAAATCTTCTTATCTCTCTTAGTGTCTATCACTCCATTCCAGTCACCCAATAGTATACAGGAACTATAGTCCCACTGTACTAATTTAGCATGAAGATTTCTATAGAATCTATCTTGCTGTTGATTGGGAGCATAAATTCCCAAAAGTAATGTCTTTTTCCCTTCTAGGATTAAGTCTAAAGCAATATATCTTCCAAAGGGATCTGCTTCTATTAATTCAGCTTTCATATCTTTTCTTAAGTATACAACTATACCATTCTTCTTTTCCATAGCGGAAGCTGCAAAATGTTGACCAAGTTTTGAATTGATCAAATATTTTTGATCAGTTGACTTGATATGAGTTTCTTGCAAACGAATTACATTGTTCTTAAACTGTTTGAGATAATGAAATATTTTCTTCCTCTTCTGTGGAGAATTCAGTCCGTTGACATTCCATGTTAAAATCTTAGTTGTCATCTTTGGTTGGCTGAAACATTTTTAGAGCTTCCTGCATGGCCTGTTTAACCTTAGGTCTAGCTCCTCCCACTGCTTCCAGATTTGTTATTGTAGTTCCTTGATCGATGGCCGGTGATTGTTGATGCTGTTGCTTTTTAACTTGTTTCTCCATACGTCTAGTAGTCATGTGGCTAGGTCTTTGTTCCATAGCACCTTGCACTTCTAGAAAAGAGAAATGCTCCATCTTGTCTGGTGGTTGTGTAGTTTGCTGTCTATCCTGTCCTTTTTGTGGTCTTTCTCTAGGTCCAGATGGTGCAGGGTATCCAGCCTTCAATATATTATGATAAAAATCTCGGGCTTTCCATACAGAGTTGAGGCGGTACCTTTGCTTATCAAATGTAAATATGATGCCAAATGGTGCATCCCATCTATACTGTATCTGACGATTTCTGATTTCTACCAAAAAAGCGTAGTCTCTCCTGGCTCTTAACATTTGAGATGGTATCTCTTTCAAAACAGTCAGGTCTTGACCGCCAATTTGAAGCTTAGTGTTATAAGACGCTTGCAGTACCATATTTCTAAGCTCTCTTGTAGTAAAATATATAACGATGTCTCAAGGAAGCTGCTTCTGCTTTGCCAGCCAGGAGTTAACGTGGTAAGCTTTGTCAATTTGCCAGTCTAGGTTGGTCCCTGGTCTTCCCATCAGGCAATCAAAAGCTTCTGATAGGATCTGTTTCAGGTTCTCCTGTTTCTCCTCACGCAGCCCCCTTACTCTTAATGCGAACTCCATTTGTCGGTACTGTATCTTAATAATTTCTTTTTCAGCATTTTCCATATTTGTTCCACCACGTCTGTTTTCAATGTCAAGTTAGCATTGGCATCATTAAGAACCTCTAGAGTATCTTCCATTCCAGAAATATGTTCTGTTAATACAGTTACAAGTCTCAGCATTTCGTCTCTAATTTTACCAACCTTAGCGTCAATTTTCTCATACAGCTCCTGTTTAAGTCCTTTTATTTCACTTTTGATTTCTTCTTTCATTTCTTTTATTTCCTCTTTTCTCTCCTGCTTTACCACCTCTCTATTATCTCTAAACTTATCGTCCATTTTAATTGTCAATGCATTAAGAGCCTCGCTTAGATTGCTCAGGAAAAATTCTTTCGTTAACACATCCCCAGCAGGGGGTGTAGGAAGCAGAGGCTGCAGCTTTGTGCCAGGCACTGAGGATGTGCCCCTGGAAGTAGAGGGTGACGACTTCAAGTTAATATTTAGTTTTGAAGCCATTTCAAAATTTATCTGCCTGCAGTTAATAAAACTCTATTGCCTGAATATGCAGCTTTAAGTAAAGAGGCTGAGTTCCCCTTTTATTTTGAAGTTTAAGGCTTGGCAAAACTTTCAGTGAGTAAACATTGTAACAAGACCATTCAGCAGATTCATCAACATTTAACTTCCAGATAAGCAAGATTAATGAAGGAGTGAAATTCTTGTAGAAATGAAACTAATTAAAAAGCTTCTGCTGGCCTATTGTGAAACCAAAACAAATGATAAGCAATCTCTTTTGTTTTGAATTCTTGTGACAATTAACAAAAAGTGTTCGTTATTACCGGAGAAACCAGCCTGCTCGACGCCATTTTAAAAGCCTCTAAGTAAATAATTTTTCGGAGGAGAAAAAGAAAAGAAGCTAAAATGTTGATAAACAATTATTGTCCACGCAAACGGATCCAGCTCGTGATAAGATTATTGTCCACGCAAATGGATCCAGCTCGTGATAAGATTAAATCAATCAAAACTTTGAACTGAGTGGAGGAGACCTACTTTGTCCCGCACAAGGCAGTTTGAAGTTCCCAGCACGGACAGCCGTTCTGCCTTGGGCTAGCCCCCCTTTCCCTGCAAGCACAAAAGCTGCAAAAATCGAAGAGCATTTGCCAGCAAAACAATTTCTTCTTTCCTTCTTGCCTGAAGGATAAGAAAACCTGATAAGACATCAGATGGAAGATCCTCTAAACAGGTACGTAGGAGGCAGCTGATTTTTTGCTGCCACCACCAGCAGGCTCCTCCCAGGAAGTCCCAAACAGAACATTCTTAGCGTGTGCAGAATTTTGAATATACCACTGAGCCCTTCATTATCCAACACAGATAACATGAAAGTTAAAGGCTGATTCTAGACTGGTGCAAAACTGCCCTTGTGTTGGGGGATATTAAGAAACCACAAGGACATTCTTGGGGAAAGTACTGTGATGGGCGGAGAATGATTGCTCTTTAGGCATTATCAGTTTTATCTACAAATGTCATGAAGCAGCAACATTCTCTTTATGAGTCTGGTCTTCTAAAATACTTACTTTTTATTTGCTTTATTTTTCATATTTTTCCTTTTCATCTGATCTCTCATCCGTCCATTTTATTTTTTCCTACCTCTAATGTCAGTTTGCCATCTGTATATATCTACAAAAAAAATCATACAGATGTCCTACACCTCTTACTCATCCGTAATGTATTTATGCATATTGATTTTGTTTTTTTGCAATTTCCTGTAATATAAAGTGCTTTTGTTCCTCAGTTTCATTAATGGTCATATTTCTGTGCATGCTTTCTCCTAATATGTGCATTTGAATGCATTTTTAAAAAATGGAGAAGTATATTAGAAATTATAATGCAGATGCAAATTGTGAAGCAAAATATCCAGTTTTGCATATTGCATATTTAATGCACATTTGTAAAGTGCACTAAAATGTGGGCAGAATAAATTTTTCCCTTATTTCCACTTGAGATTTAAGCAGCTTAGATGAGGATTCAGCTGTTATATCACCATCAAAGGTCATCCATGTCAGCAGTGAAGTTTCTGCCTCTGACTCTACCAGAATAGAATTGAACACCATAATAAAAAAATAAAAAATGGGTTAGGTTTATTAATTGGCCTGAGCTGCCATTTTTCATAATAGCAACAAAACCACATAATTTTGTGTGGTTTCTCTTCTGCTTTGCTATGAGCTGCATCCTGCCTGGCAAAAGTCAAGTTTGACACTCTATTCTGCATTGACATAGGCAAAGATTGGCTTGGAACAGTAAGTCTTAAATTAAAGCCCATTTTTAGCCACTTCATGACCTTGGGCCAGTCACATATACCAGTGTTTTTCAACCTTTTTGTGCAAAGGCACACTTTTTTCATGAAAAAAAAATCACGAGGCACACCACCATTAGAAAATGTTAAAAAAATTTAACTCTGTGCCTATATTGACTATATATAAAGTGTTTTTCCCACGGCACACCTTACACTATGTCACGGCACACTAGTGTGCCACGGCACAGTGGTTGAAAAACACTGACATATACACACACATGTACATGCACCTTGTCTAAGGCATCCTACTGAATTTTGTTATGGGGAGAACTAAAGAAATAGAACATCAGTGTTATATCAGTCTAAGTAACAAATCAATAAATAATCAAAGAAACCTTAGCTGAAACCTGCCTGTTAGATATCACAGGTAATTTAATTTTTTATGTGAGTGAAAATAAAAATTATTGAATGCACACATTAGCTCTATTTGATGTAATTTTATTCAACTAAAAATAACATTAATGTTTGCCTTGGTTCTGATTGCTACTTTGTCGCTGCTAAGCCTATTTTTGGTGTCCAGTCATAAACGTGATGTTTAAAATCAGAGTACTTTCAGCCTGAGAAAGCTTACATGCCTGTGATATATTATTATACATAAACTTCTGCACTTTATGTATTATTTCCTTCCACAAAGCTAATTTTTCCTTCATTTTTTTAAAAAAAAAAACATTGCAGGGCAAACAATACAATAAAGTGATGATGTTTCCATAAGAATGATATTAACCATAGAGTTTTGAACGCCTATGAATTTTCTTATAAAACAATGTTGAAAAACAATTTGTGCATGTTTTTAATCTTTCAGCCTGAATTACAGTATTTTCTCATTTGAGTGGAATCTTTTTATTTACCCAGCATTTTATCCTGTTTCAAAAATTGCTTATTTTACTCAGGTTAAAGGCTACATAAAGTTGAAAAGCTTTATTCTATAATGACCATATTTCCGGCAAATAACTATAAATACATTAAACACATGCATTACTAAACATACAATTTAATGCACACTGCATAAGTAAAAATCTATAGAGAATGATTCAGTAAATGGAATGTTTCATTCATCTTACTCCTGATATTTGCCCCCTCATAGAATTATAGAATGTATGAGACTTATAAGTATCAAGTCCAACTCTCTGGTCCATGTGAGAACCCATTACCAACAAGTTAATAGTCAGACATGGGCATCCACAAGTTCCTGGTTTCATCAAAATGAGCCAACAACATAACCTTGTCATGCTGGATGTTCCACAGCTTTTTTTGGGGGTGGGTGGGGGGGATTATCACAACACATGTGATAATTTATGAAAGGATCATGTTTTTTTATCATTAAGACAGTACCCTGTTTTTGTCTGATTAATCTTTTTGACATTCCATCTCACTAGACAGTTGCTATTTTGTGTGTGTGTGTGTGTGTGTGTGTGTGTGTGTGTGTGTGTGTAAACTATCTCAAGAAAAACTCTCCCCCTGTTCTGGGCAGATTCTTCTACTGCTTAATAAAGTCTTACTTACATAATCTTGACTCTCCTTACATTTAGTTGGAAACCATTGGTTAGGGGAAAAAACAGGTTACTCTGTATTATTCATGACAAACACAGCCAGATGAGCTAAATCTATTTTATTATAAGGTTACATTAATCAAATCTTGCAAGTCTGATAACATATTTCTCCCCCTGTCCACTTTACAGCTTTTTGGAGGATCTCTTCTAAGTCATTTAGAACAGTGTTTTTCAACCACTGTGCCGTGGCACACTAGTGTGCCGTGACATTGTGTAAGGTGTGCCGTGGGAAAAACACTTTATATATAGTCAATATAGGCACAGAGTTAAATTTTTTAAACATTTTCTAATGGTGGTGTGCCTCGTGATTTTTTTCATGAAAAAAGTGTGCCTTTGCACAAAAAAGGTTGAAAAACACTGATTTAGAAGAGATTCACATTCCTGCTACACACTCAGCTGCCTTTTATCTGACCGTTTGATTGGTTGCATCTTTTTGCTCTTTCTACTCAAGGCCATTCTCATATACCGTTACAATATCTTTCTCAGCTGTTATGTATTTTATTTTTTGTATTTATGATGATAATTGTTTTTAATTCATTTTAAGATTATTCACTGCTCAGAGTTACAGGCAGTCCTCAACTTACAACAGTTCATTTAGTGAGCATTCCCCAGCATCCCTATGATCATGTGATCAAAATTCAAATGCTTGGCAACTGGTTCATACCATTGTTGTGCCCCAAGGTCACACAATCATATTTTGCAACCTTTTGACAAGCAAAGTCAATGGAAAAACCAGATTCACTTAACAACCAGGTTACTAACTTATCAACTACAGTGATTCACTTAAAAATTGTGGCAAAAATTGTGGTAAAATGGGGCAGAACTTTCTTAATAAATGTTTCACTCAACAACAGAAAGTTTGGGCTCAAGTATGGTGAGTACTAGCTCTAAATTGTACTAGTAAAGTACTAAATTGAGTACTAGCTGTATTTGTTAAGATAGGCAGCCATATAAATTGAATAAATAAAATAAAGATAAAACAATAAATAACCAATCATTGGTGCAATTTGCAAATCAACAAGACTCCAATGTCCAAAATACTTCATTATAGACTTTGTTAAATATTTTACTAAGATAAAGATATGCTGCATCTAAAGCATTTATTGGTCTACCAAACAAGTCACTCTGTTAGGAAAAGTGGTGACATTAATATGATGCAACTTGTTTTTGACAAAGCCCCTGCTATCTCCTGGTAATGGTAGCTTTTTTGCTGCTTTACTTTCAATCTTCTAATCACAAACTGAAGGACAATAAGGAAATACATCGTGGCAAGCTTAGCACTAAGCCACATAATACTTAATGGATGCTTTATTGCTGGGTACTGCTGTGATGAGCAGGGAAGGGAAGCTGCTAGAGAGAGAGATGAGGAGAAAGCGATGAGAGACAAAAGAGAAACTCTGAAAAGGAGGAAAAGGATGAGAACATGACTAAGGAATTAGTAATATTAAATTACTTCCTTCTGTTTTTCTGCTCAGGAACACACACACATGCTGTCTAACATTTATCCTAGTAGGATGTAGTAAGCAAGGAGTTATGCTTTGCCTACCTGTCTAATTTATTCCTGTAAATAAAGCTCTTTTATGTGAACATTATGAAAGCTGTTTCACTAATCATTGCTCTGATTAGATTCTACTTGGAGGATGCTTGTATGCATAACCAGAACACTTTAACAGAGGCCACCTCAATTAATTCTCTCTGGTCCCCAAGAGCTGGTTTTCAGAATTGTCACCTGAGTTGGGAATGTAATAAAAGACAAAACAATCTAGAAACAGCATAAGCCAAGGTGGTATAAACCATTATGCCTCTCTACGAAATGCACATTCATTTTAAAAATCAATGGAAAACAGCCTCATTCATGTGACTGATTTGATTTTTTAAAAGAAGATTGTTATGTAGAGAAAAAGCAATACAAAGGGAAAAGTGAATGTATATTTATTTATAATATTTTATAATATTTATACACTTTTATTTATTTTCAGTTGCCTTAGAGACACGCATTTGTGTTGTGCCTATTAGCAGTTCATAATCTTTAATCTATTCCCTCATAGCAGGTGTGACGATAAGTCATCAAATGCCCCTTTTATCTTAAATAAAACATTTTACTGCACTTTTGCTACATTAGGGTACTTCAATTAAAAATGCATACTGATTAAAGAATTAAATTAGAGCCCTCTCTGGCAGTTCCAAAAATACGCCATGTCATTGTAGAGTGACTGGAGGCTGTCTAATTTGACTCAGAAGCTAAATCTTCCTTTAACACTTTAATGCTTTTGTACTATCCTTTTATGATCATTGAAATCGGAAAATATCTATAACTTTTTCTTACTTTTCAGAATATAATGAAATGCTCATAATAGTCCCCTTTGAGGGAAAGAAGCCTGTCAAATTTCAGGAAAAAATATGTACAAGGGATTAAGGGACAGCTACTGTTCCACATTGATTTTTTAAAAAGAAAGGAAAAAAAAAACCTGGCCAATATATTTCTATTTCGTGCTACAATTGGATAACATTTGCAGGCATGTCTGCCCCTTTGGAAGAATGAGTGGGTTTAAGACACTGTTTACAATTCAGATATACACATATAGAAGTAGATATAGATGTAAATATATACCAAAGGATGTACTTATCCCAAATGCTTTTGGAAAAGGGGAGATCACTTTGAAAGTAACAGGCACTGAACTACTTTTTGGGACCTGAATTTGAATCTTTGCACAGCACTAAAAGAAAGAATACTGAGGCTTTGGATGCAATACAAAGGATGGGATAGATAAGGAACCCAGGCAAAAAAAAAATAACAACAGACCATTCAGTATTGCCCCAAATCAACCTAACACCATGGTGCCACTAAATTTTTCACATTTCTGTTCTTAGAAGAAAATAACTCAACAATAGCAATTTTCATTGAACACTGGAATAATCCTGTGGTAAATGATATTTAGTTTCACATGGAAGTCTTAATATCAGAAGTAGAAACTATAATGCAAAGGAAAAGATTCAAAAATATCTTCTCACTAGGGCTCTACTTAACATCCAGAGATTTTGAAAGTGGGTAACTGAGGAAATGTTACTCTCTGTGACATAATAGCTTAGTGAAATAATAGCTTCTGAGTAATTGAGCACAAAGAAAATCCTAGGAGACAACATCTATTCAGTTAGTAGCCAGGGCGAAGTCATTCGGCTTTAAAACTTAGAAGCCATGCTTCTCTAACAGCAAGCAAGAAAATCTTACTTTCCCAAAGCTGCCAATAATAGGTAAGGATTCAACAACAACAACAACAACAACACACACACGGCGGGATCTTGGAGTAGGTTGACTACCAAGCCAAACTATCCAACCTACTCCAAGACTCCACTTACAAACCTCTAAACACAGACCCCACCACCTACCTGGAAAAAACCACCAAATCCAAAATAAAAGCCTCTCCCATCAGTGAAGAGATCAAGCAAAGAATCATCCCCAGAGAGAAATCTTCCAGATGCCCCAAACTCTATGGCCTCCACAAAGAAGGAACACCACTCAGACCCATAGTCAGCTCCATAAGGTCTACAGAATCTTGCCAAATTCCTCGCCAAACAACTCCAACTCTAGACAGAATCCTTCATAGAAACAATGAAGAAACAAAACCTACAACCCAGCAACCTACTCATGAGCTTCGATGTCATATCCCTCTTCACCCAAGTGCCTATAAAAGGAGCCTTGACAGCTATCCAGAACAAACACAACCCTTCTAAACACATCCTAGTCCTGACTAACCACTGCCTAACCAACATATACTTCATCCATAATGGACAAAGTTACAAACAGATAGAAGGAGCACTCATGAGATCACCCTCTCACCCGTCATCACAAACTTATACATGGAACTAATGCCTTAGATAAATCTGAACACAAACCCAAACTCTGGCTTAGATATGTTGATGACACTTTCGTGATTTGGCCACACGGGAAAGAAAACTGGACAACTTCCTCACACTTCTCAATAGTCTACATCCCAAAATACAATTTCACTATGGAAATAGAAGCAAACAACCAACTTCCCTTTCTGGAAGTCCTAATCTACAAAAAACCCAATGGCTCCCTAGGACACACCATCTACCAGAAAAAAACACACACCAATTGCTACTTAAACGCACAATCCCATCACCACTCTGCACAGATCAACTCTGTAGCCAAGATCCTCCTCTCCAGAACCAAATGCCTAGCCGACAAAGACCACCTGAAAACTGAATTACACACTCTCACAAACGTATTAATCACTAACGGCTTCCAAAGAAAAACAATTACCAAACTAATCCAAAGAGAGACTCCTCCCAAAAACCGAGACACAGAACAGGACAACGGCATTGCCCTCAATAAAAAACCCACAATATCAAGACAGCCTTCAACGCTGACCAAAAAATAGCCAATATCTTAAGAAACCCCAAAGACAAAATCCAGCTAGAAAACCAAGGAGTCTACGAAATACTATGCAAAATCTGCCCTGCAACATACATAGGACAAACGAACAGGATAATAAATGCACGCATTGCAGAACACAAGAATGCAGGGAAAAAATAAAAAAAACTTCCTCCCTTTTCCAGCACCTTAAAGCTACAGGACATGAAATTAATTTTGAAGGAACCAAGTTAATCTCCAAAACTAAACACTTCAACAAGAGAATAATTATGGAAGCTATCGAAATAGAGAAACATCCCCACAACATGAATAAACGTGATGATACCTCCCGCCTACCAGACATCTGGAAACCAGCCCTAGTCAACAAACAAGCCCCCCACCACCACTCAGGCGATTACAACACAAAACAAAAACAGACCTACAGCTGGCACCAATCAGCAGCAATCTACCAATCATGATACAGCCACAGATCCAATCAATCCACTTACTGAAACAAAGGCAGCACTTCACACACCCCCACCAAGATTTATAGAAAGATAGCAGATCTGGCCACACTTTAAGCCAAAAACACCAGCCTGAGGATGGCTTTATAATGGATCCTGCAAGAATATTTCTTTATTTCGACAATTGTTTTAAAGTTCATTATATATACTGTATATATATTTATTTTAAAATAGTTGTCCAAATAAAGAAATATTCTTGCAGGATCCAATCTAGGTCAATCACTGAGACCAGAGGTTTAGTCTTCTGAGTTGTGAGAGTCATGCTGGAGCCAAACCTTAGGCAACTTCTATCCAGCAGTGTCTGTGCTTTGGGCTATTATGTGGGTGGTATTTATATGGTACCTGTTGTGTGTGGCTTTTTAAATGTTGGTTGTGGTGTTGATGGCTGACTATTAAGTCATTGGTGGAAATCTCAAAACACGCACTCTGCTAGAGAAGAGTTTCCTGAGGATGTGCTCCAGCATGAGTCTGAAAGCTTGGAAGACTAAGGTGACTGATTCAGATTGGATCCTGCAATCTTACCCTGGGACATATATATTTTTCTTCATTCATGAGAAATATTCTTGTTTGATTTTTGATCATATATATTTTTTTAAAAATGCTAGAACAAAGCAAATGAATTTAGACTGCAAGTCCTAAATCCAATCTCTAAGCAGATCGTAAAAACGTTCAGTTCAAGGGTTAATTCGAAATCAGATTTAAGAAACTTTAGTAGGAAAGAATATGACACTGGACCACTGGACCTTCAGATAATAAGCTAAATTTTGGAGTAGGAGTGGGGAAGAACCAGATTAAGTCTATCCTTAACAAGGAAACTCAGTGGATCAATGTGGGACAATTATAGGCTAATTATTATCTCTAAATCCAGTCTATCCCATAAGTGATGTATTGTGGGAATAATTAGAAGAAAGATCTTAATGAAAGACACTTTAAGCTTCCAGCTTAAAATTTGGACATTTAAAAAAAAAACCTTCATGAATAAATTATATTTTCAAATGAAAGGTTTAATAAAGGAGTTGACCCAATATGCTATGAGTATATACCCTAATGTCCTTCAGGAATTTTGAATTATAGCTTTCTTACTCTTTGCCTTTGGCTTATGCTAGTTGGCACTCGAGATTCTATCCTTGGAACTCTTGGAGTAGATCAGGTTACCTGTAGAGATTACATTCTGTGATATTCTAGACCAAACTTTTGCTTTTCTTGACTAGAAAAGAAAGAAGATTACAGTTCCCTTTAGCCCAAGTCAGCATGCTGGTGACTTTCTCATGACTTTTCGGAAAATGTGACCTCAGTCAGAATAACAGAGTGGTAGTTGCCCATTACAAAAGCGTCAAGCACCATACAGAGTACTGCTGCTGAAAAGTATCATGAATGGAACAAACTGAGTTGAGAAGTTAAAAGAAAAAAGGCAGTTTATAAAAGAGTGTATAGGCATGGCAGAACCAAGAATAGTTTGCAAGGAGAGAAAGAATAATAGGAAACTACACAGTAGTAATAATTCAGTGGGGGGGGGGAAATATCAGTAGTACTTGAATTAATTTCTCAGGAGGCCCAATGTAAAAAGATCTGTGCTTATAGAATGCCAAAAATATGCTGCTTCCCAACTATATAGCCAATTTATATATAACCATATATAATCACCAGCATTGATGATGTTACCTAGTTTGGATAATGAAATGTCTGCAAGAAAACAAGCAAGCTTAGAGATCACTAAGGACCCCTCATTTCAAACTTGAACTACAAATATTCCCCTTTATTAGTACCACCCGTGAAAATCCATTGAATACTCTTATTTTGAATCTGGCTGTTTTTCCTTTTTATTCTTTACTAGCCAATAACTCAGGGTTGCCCGGGTATTTATTTATAGAGGGGAAAATGTCCAGACCAAACGTAATTTCTAATGTTGGATTTTCCCCCTTACCAGAGGGAGCCCTCTTGTGGAGTACTGTGAAGCAATTACCATGGCAACTTCACTGTGCTGTTCACTAGAATCCAGTATGACAGTGCAGCACAACAGGCTGCATCTTAACAGGACACACATCCCAAAGGGTATTAGGGGTGTCTTACCCCCACAGTATTTTTCTCCAGAGGGTAAGTCTGCATACCAAGTTTGAAATTTCTCAAGGCATTCCAGAGTTATGCTGGAACACACACAGACACACACACACAGACACACACACACACAGACACACACACACACACATTTTATATACTGTATATAGATAATGGCATCTGAATAATGGGACATTCACTAGGTCCAGGGATTTAGAAAACAGTTTGTGGTCTTACTGAGGGTGAACTGTAACCTTGTCAGCAGGAAAGGTGATGGAGGGCAAAGTCTGCTGTGTTCACATGATACATTATCAACACTGAGATATGATGATTGATGGAGGAAGGAAAGTGCATGAAGAACTGTAAGAAAAGGGGGTGGATTCATGAGGCACATGGAAGAAATTGGTTGTAAAGAAGGATTGGGGAAGATATGATGGAATAGAGTTTGGAGCAAGAAAAAGATGGAAGAATTGCTAAGGACGCGTGTCAAAACCATCCACCAATCACAGCATGTTTTGATTAGCAGAGAGTTTTTAGAAATTGGGAGGGCAGGAGTGAAACAGGATTTAATCTGTTTAATAAACCCTCACGTGCTGGATAAGGAATCAAACTTATCGCAGAAGCTAGAAGAGAGTCTACAGAGTTAAGATAGCAATTGACAGAAAGAACAACACCTTTTATGTGTTTTCTGCCACCTCACGGCCATGTGAACATCTACTAATATAGGACCTGCACTACATCAGTGCATTTTTATACTGTAACTATTTTTTTTAACCAGTATCTACAGTTTATGGCACTATTAGACACTTTTGCTCTCATGGTTATACAGAGTTTGATGTCTACAGAGTACAAGCGGAACTGAATAAAGACATGCTGGATAAAGTAAAATTGTCTTTCTCTCTCATTCATGAGCTAAATATTCATGAGCACACTGTTATTTTCTCCAGATGCATCTGTTAAGGAATAAATAGCTTTTTCACTTTGCTATGCTTTAGCTCAGTAAGCAACATGTGAATTTCCAGCTGCATTTTTGGAGTGTAATTGTTTAGGTGAAGTTACATGTTAATATTTCTGTTTTCCCACTGACTGAACATTTATAATATAAACACGACACCAAATTTGGCTTCTGCAAATAAATTTTACCCATATGGTTGCAATCGTGCTTCAAAACGTGTAGTAAGAAGTCTGCAGGAAGAAAAAGATTGAGGCAGTGTGTTCCACTGTGACTGAAATGAACTTGCTGTGAAAAATGAACAACTGGGCAAACAATGTTCTGCAATCTTTGCTTTGCTTTAATTGAATGTATAAAGTGCATTCATTGTGGATGAATAAAAATGGTAAAGCCATTTCTGATGTGAAGGTAGATTTCAGAGGTGTATGAGAGGCAAAGGAATTATTATTCATTCAAACATTGAATCGGGGCGATCATTTTTGCTTTCAGTAAAGAAGGAAAGGTATTTCTGGGGAGTTGAGTGGGTTGCATCTCCAGACTATGCAATTTAATTAATTAACTACTTATATATATGATCAAGTTAATAACTAGAGTTTTCTGGCCAGATTGTACAGCTTAAATAAAATATTACAACATAGCATAGGTAAGGGAGAAAAAACAGCCTTGGTGGTGCAGTGGTTAGAGTGCAGTACTGCAGGCCACTTCTGCTGACTGCTAGCTGCCTGCAATTTGGCATATCCCACCAGGATCAAAGTTGACACAGCCTCCCATCCAATTTATCCAGGTAAATAAATTGAGGACCCAGATTGTTGGGGACAATATTCTGGCTGTGTAAAACTGTTTAGAGATGACTGTAAAGCGCTATAAAGCAGTATATAAGTCTAAGTGCTATTGTTATTGCTACCAGCATAATGCATGTATTTCATATCAAAACCATCTGAAGAAAATAACTATCCCCATCAGGCCCCAAGATGCTATCAGTGCAGCCATTAAAGGTCCTTCTCTTAAGAAGGCATTCCACAAACAAAGATCTCGAACTGAGAATGCCATCCATGTCATAGCTACTTGTTTAACTTTGCTTGGTGGAACATATGGAGATACAAGACTTCAAAAATTCAGAGAATTATCAGAGTGTTTGGACAGGCAAATTATGGAAGAAGATATTTTTGTAATATTCTGGCCCAAGGTTGTCTATGGAGATTCTCGGTCATCCAGATTATAGTTGCCCCAAATGTGCTTTTTCAAAAAACAATTTGGTTTGAAAGAGGGGTCAAAGACACCATATACATTAAGACCGAGCAGCCCTCTCTCAACAGAGGGAGAAGGACACGAACCACCTATCTCCTATTTACAATACAGTTCTTTCAGCAGTTCCAAGAAGGTTCCACATCCATTTGCACCATTAGGTCTTAGGGCAAAGATAAACTTCCAAGTGGCCTCAACGATTCTCAGAAAGAGTGCTAATGACCAAATGAAGATCCTTCATCATTCAATCAGAACTGAACACATTTCTTGGATGAGAATTGAAACATCAAGGGAAAAACCAAGTCCAGTTGCCTTTTGAAAAAGCACATTTGAGAGTGACCCAAAGTTGTTCAGCACCAACACATTAGAATCCTGCCCCACAGAGAATGGTATCTAATTAGCAAGTTAGATATTTGATTACAAGTTAGATATTTGATTACTGACTTAACTACTAAAGTTTCATTCAAAAAAATATTTTCTCAGAGTAAGACAGAAATTCATTTTTCATCTATCATCCAAATAATTATTGTGTGTGTGTGTGTGTGTGTGTGTGTGTATCTGTTTAAAGTTACAACCCCTGGTATGCCCAAATATGGGAGGAAGATCACTACTTCCATTCTCTGTCCTTCGACTCGTCACAAGAGACCATCCAGACAGAAACCCAATATTTTTACTGTTGCCTTTGTTACATTTGTGTATTTGTGCTTTATTTATTTATCAGCACAAATATATTTACACACACACACACACACACACACACACACACACACACACACACACATAAATACATGCATGCATGCATGCATATATACTCTGGGCAGCTTACAAAAAACTATAAAATAAGCAATATATATATGTGTGTGTGTGTGTGTGTTTATTTGTGCTGATAAATAAATAAAGGGAGACTAGTATAGATCTATTTCAAGCTATTTAGCTCTCATCAGCTAGCCATACCCTTACTGGGATTTGAACCTGGGCCATATTGCATACTAGGCATACTAGGCAGAGATCTTAGCCATTAGGCCGCAGGCTCTTATCCGTTATCAGCAAAATCTAATATATATATATATTGACTATATATATATAGTCATTATTAAAAAGTTTTAAAAACTATAATGCATTCAGGAGATGTCAGCAACAATAATGGAGGTACTTCAAGATCTCACCAGTGAACATCCTCCTATTTTCCCCACAATAATAACTTGTGATGTGAATTGTGATGCTAAGAGAATGTGACTGGCCCAAGGTCACCCAGCCAGTTTACATGCCTAAGGCAGGAATAGAACTCACCATCTCCTGGTTTCTGGCCTGGAACCTTAACCACTAGAGTCTGGATTCCCAACAGTTTCTATACCCTGGACCCCTAGAACGCTTCTAATATATTCTCAAAAAAATAAATATATATGCATATAATTATGTGTTACACTATAATTTTGAAACTTCTAAACCAAGGTTTTCACACCCCCTGGAATATTGTCTTGCACCCGCAAGGGATGCATGCACCCCCAGTTGGAACCCCTGCACTAGACCAAACTGACATCAGTATGAAAAATCACCAAGATTTGCCAAGTTAGTCAAATTCCTCTAGAAGTAGACAAATAGAAATGGCATTTTAGTTTTGTCCTAAAGATCAACAGTTTATGAAAATAAAAAGTATCTTTATACTGTGAATAAGATAAAAAATAATTTGGTTTATATATGCCAATACAACTAAAATCCATAAAAATATATTACTAGATATGAGAGTCAATCCAACTTTTTTGTAAGCCATGATAACTTTAATTTTAATTAAAACATTTATATGCCACATTGTATTAAAAACATCAGCATAATTTACTTTCTTTGCATCCTTCTGTTCATGTGAAGCAGACTTTCTCTTTCCCCCTTCATTTGATGAGATGCATCACTTTGAGTTAATGTTATTTTGCATTTGCAGTGCAGATGGAATCTTTTGGGATCATTGTTCATGTCCCTGATAACAACCAAGTCCTGATGAAATGTAGGGTAGTATCTATCCAGATGTGAATTCTGAGAAAGGATAATAGAATTCTAAAGGATGCATTGAGCCTGAAAGGAAATAGGAGAGTATGCTGTAGATAGTACACTGGGACCTTAAAGTTAGCAGTGACTTTGTCCTCTATGATTAAGACAGACTACTGTTTATAACATTGTATAGCTTCATCTGTCTCTATCATAGTTATGACAGTTCCTCCTGTTTCTAATTACAGTTAATGGTGACTGGACAACAAGAGGACAAGGTTGGTACTTTGTAGCCCAGCACATTGACCTTGTATGAAAGAAGGATGATTAAAATTGGCAATCAACAAAGATTTGGTTAGGGACTCCAAACCTTAGCAAACTAGAGAGAGCACCTGCCTGCAATAAAACTCAACCATCTATCTTTCAGATTCCACAGAGTGTCAGAAACAATTGTGATTATAATCCTTTTCCATTCTTTTTGTTGTTGCTGCTGTTGCTGATTTCAGCAGTGAAAAGGGGGAGAGGGATGAACATGTTAGTAAGCCTTTCCCTCCTCTGCCTTTTACCTGTAAACAAACAATATTCAAAACATGAAAAATGGAAAAGTACTATAGATTGTTTTTAATTCAGAATTTTGAGTTGCCTACAGCCCAGAAATTAATTCAGTGTTTATGGCTATAGGAAATGCCAGGAATTCAGTACGTGCCCCTTGGTTTTCAAACCAGGGACACTACAGGAGGTGGAGAGCAATTCTATGTTGAATGTAATCTACTACCCAACCTATGTTGAAATTGGTTAAAAAGTGACAGAAAGGAGAACCAAAAGCAATATTTCTATGGGGATTAATTCTGTCTGGGATGTTTAGTCAGTATAAATTAAATCACAGAGCCAAAAGGGACCATTTATGCAATTTTGTCCAAACCCCCACTCTGCTCAGGAGTACAATTTAAACATTCACAGCAGATGGCTGTCAAACTTCTGCTTGAACATCTCCAAGGGAGGGGAGACTATCACCTCTCTTGATAATTGGTTTCATGGTGGACTTGCTTTTGCTGTTAGTAAGTTATTTCTTATGGTCAATTGGAACTTTCTTTTCTTTGAAATTTAAAACCATTATCCTATGTACCCTAGACTGGAAGAACACGATAATCTCCAAACTCTTGTTTCTGATGTACATTTTACATGTGGGAAAATTGAAAGTTTCTTTCTCAACATCAGTTGAGCTTCTCTTGATGGTGATAATGGTGATGAATTCCTTAAATGTAATACCACCGTAGTTAAAATTCTACCCCTTATCCACTTGACCTCTTTTGTACCTACCTGGAGCTTGACATCTAGGTAGGTACAAATGGCAGAAGGCATTATTTTAGGTAAAGTGGCCCCAAATTGTTTAGGATTAAAAATACCAATTAAAAAGTTATTGAGTTTGATCCCTTAGCAAACCAGCAAGCAGTGTAGATGGTATTATGTATTGGCATATTAGCAGGTCCCAATGAGGACTACTGAACTAACTGAAGTTTTCAGGCCATTTTCAAAAGCAGCCCTAGATACAGGACATTGTAGCAAACCAACCAGAAAATAGCTCTTTCTGTCCAAGTAAGCTTGTAGTTGGTAAATTAGTTGAAACTGATGAAAGGAATGCCATAACACTAATGCCATCAAAATGGCATCAGAACCATGGTGGTTTCTTTAGTCCAAATTTGGGGCAATATAGGAGACTCCTTATGTATTGCAATGCACTTGAAATTTCTAGTCTCAGACATATTAAACATCTGAAAGAGACTGTATTGAATACGTTACTTTCAACAAGAAGAGGAAAAAAATATTTCTGCCATATATCCAAAATTCAAAGTCTGACATACCTTCTAGATTCTTGGCCTCAATTAAACCCAACAATGCTAAATTTCATGTTTGTCTGTCCTGCTATGATGACTAACAGAGAAGAGGAGGAAAAAGTCAACCACTGTTTTTCTAGGATAAAGAAAGTTGGTCCTGCTTTTATCATGGTATCTTGTGAACTGCATGTTTCCTCTGCACAGCTAGAAGGATTTGGTTACAGGAGAGAGGGAAATTCCATGATAGTGAAAAACATATGGATGAGAAACTATGCTGCTGAAAGGACATATATATTGTGCTGTATGTGAAAACATTGTTATTCACATACAGAATGGTCTTATAGTGCCGAATAACTGGAGACAAGACAGGGAACAACAATACCAGAAAGTAATTCATCGCTTCTTTATAGACCAATCACTGCGTTGAATTAAAAACTGAAACATAAATATTACTTTTGTGATTCTGTGTGAGCTATTCAGAATATCACAGGATTAAACAATGCAATTACCTATGTCACTTATTTCAAAACAAGACCCAATAGTCCTGCTCCCACAGCTCAATTAACTTGGTCAACAAGAGGTAGAGGGAAGAGGAATTTTTAACCTCAAACAGCTCTAAGGGTTTCTGTAGCTGAACTAGCCTTTTCTGGTCATCCATGTCATGCACACAATAATGAGAGAGTTAAAGGATGGTTGCTTCTTGCTGCCCAAATAAAGATTAAAGCCTCCAGCCATTTCCTGCAGACTCATAAAGAAGAATGAAACATTGGAAGAAAGCAATTGATGAATCTTCCTCTATGCCATCTTTGTCTCCACCTTCCTTTCAAAACAGAATTTAAAAAATAGTGGCAGAAAGTTGTAGCATTTGGGAGGCTGTCAAAAGGTTGCTCCATATCCAGAAATATTTCACAAGAAGAGTACTCCACTTCTCTGCTCGCAATAGATTCCCTTATGCCACCAATCCCTTAGCACACAATATTGTCTGTTATAATGTCCTACCTGTCAATGACAACATCAGCTTCAACCTCAACAATACTTGGACAAACAATAGATACAAACTCAAGATAAACCGCTCCAAACTGCAGAAAATACGACTTTAGCAACAGAGTGGTCAACGCCTGGAATGCTCTATCTGACTCCGTTGTTACATTCTCAAACCCTCACAGCTTCAATCTTAAACTGTCTACTGTGGACCTCGCTCAATTCCTAAGAGATCTGTAAAGGGGGCATGTGTAAGCGCACCAGCATGCCTTCCATCCCTGTCCTACTGTCCCCATTTATTTGTACTCATTTCCCTTGTTCATGTCCATGTTTATACTTATGCCTACTATCTTGTACATGTTTGACAAACTAAATAAAATAAAAATAAAGCAAAATAAAAATGTCAGACTAAGGTATGTCATATTAAGTGCTGCTGGCAGTTGGGGAGCTTCCCACACATTCTGATGAAATACCTTGTTCACCTCAATACTCAATCATAGGACTATGCCTATGAAAGGCATTTGAAACCTAAAAAAGGAACTAAAAAGTGGTAAAATAAACCGTTCACACATTATATCCTGAACAAATAAGGCCTTTCAGGGCCAGGTGATTTAATGATTCAATCTTTAATGGGCCAAGAGACAATCTGACTCACCCATCATTGACTATAGATCTCTTGGGTTTACTTTAGGCTAGTCACTTTTTGTTTGTCCTGTTTTGTTGGTCCTGTTTACAAAACCCTAGTAAGACCACACCTGGAATACTGAAACCAATTTTGTTCACCATACTAAAGAAAAGATGTTGAGACTTTGAAAAAAAATCAGAAAAGAGCAGCTAAGATGGTCAAACCCTGGAGACTAAACCATATGAAGAACAGCTGCAGGCTTTGGGCCTGACTAGTCTAAAGAAAAGAAGAATTAAGGGTGACATGATAGTACTATTTTAGTATTTGAGGGGTGCCACAAAGAAGAGGGGGTGAATTTATTTTCCAAAGCACCAGTGGGCAGGATGAGGAAATGATGGTTGGAAACTGATCAAAGTGAAAAGCAAGCTGGAATTAAGGAGAAACTTCCTAACAGTAAGGACAATCACCTAGTGGAAAAGCTTGCCTTCAGAAATCATGGATGCTCTATCACTGGAGATTTTAAAGAAGAGATTGGACAGTCACTTGTCTGAGATGGTATATGGTCTCCTGCTTGAGCAGGGGACTGAACTAGAAGAGCTCCAAGGTCCCTTGCAGATCTAGTCTGGTCTAATCAAACTCCCCGAACTGTAGCTGTAATCAACTCATGAAAGTTTTATAAATTTTCAGTAACATATCGATGTAATCATACTACTGTTGAAAAATAAAGAGTTGAAACAAATAGTGTTGTATAAAGGGCCACAAGTTTCCTCATTTTTTGTCAAAGAAATTTGCAGTGTTGGCATCTGTGTAATATCATTTCTTGGATTAATTGCTCTATGCAAGTCAGCTTCATTGTTCAGTTTGCAGACCTTGCAAGCAATGTATCCATCCAATTTGGATTAATTTGGTTTAGGAGAATAAGCAATATAGCTGAGAATTCATATTGTTTATTTGCCTCTCCCATCCCAGATTAGCATATGGATGCCATGTGTATCAAATGAAATCTGTGAAGTTTTAAATGAGTGAGGCACACATCCCTTTTTCAAAGCACTATCTGATAATTTAGCAAGAATACATATTTTATCACATTTAATTTGCAAATCTGAACAGGTTTGCATACCAGGTATAATTGCACAGCAGGTTTATTTGTAAAGCAGGTTTAATTATAAAGCAATTAACCAGATAAATGCTGTCCTCAAAATCAATTTTTTTAAATTATTTTCAATATAACTTTTATTGAAAGATTTAAAATGAGTATAAAAAACTAACACAAATTAAGATAAAGTAAGAAGGAAAACATAAAAAAGAAGTAATAATATAGAGAAAGCTAAAATGAAAAATGAAAATGGGGAAGATCATTTGTTTAATAACAATTCCTAGTTACAACAGCATGGGAAAAAGGGACTTACAACCCATCCTTGAAGTTACAATCATTGTACCACTTTCTAGGTCACATGATCACAATTTGGACATTTAGAAAATGGCTTGGATTTATGATGGTTGCAGTGTCTTGCAGTCATGTGATTGTGATTTACAACTTCCCAGCTGGCTCCCAAATATCATTCCAAGTCAATTGGAAAATCTAGTTTCACTTACAAATCCCACCGAAAATCGGATTCACCTAATGATCATAGTAAAAATGATCATAAAGTTGGCTCTGGTCATGTGATGACTCATTTTATGACCACACTGACTTACAATAGAAATTTCAGTCCCAATTGTGATTATAAGTCAAGGTTTACCTGTATAGGTTTCAATACAGCTAAGAGCTTGATTGAAATTCTTTGATTCCCCAGCCATTTGACTCATGAGCTCACTGCAAAAACCTGTTCCAGATCTCTCTTCACAAGGAGCAATTAAACGGAGTACAGATAGGGGATCTCATAATTTGTCCAAAGAGACTGCACTAGTCAGAAATTACTATTTGGTCACTGATCTCTGTGCCAAGGCTGTCTTTTCTCCTTCATGAACTTTTAGAACCTCACAGAACATCATTTGGAATCTCAGATAAAACTGTTCAAGAAAAAAAAGAGACAACTTTCTTGTAAAGAAAAATAATTCCTACTTTCTTTATCTCTTAATATCATAGGTAAAGGTTCCCCTCACACATATGTGCTTGTTGTTTTTGACTCTAGGGGGTGGTGCTCATCTCCATTTTAAAGCCAAAGAGCCAGCACCATCCAAAGATGTGTCCTTGGTCATGTGCCAGAATGACTAAATGCCGAAGATGCAAGGAATGCTGTTACCTTCCCACAAAAGGTGGTTCATATTTTTCTACTTGCATTTTTACATGCTTTCGAACTGTAGGTTGGCAGAAGCTGGGGCAAGTAATGGGAGCTCATTCCGTTATGTGGTACTAGGGAACCACTGAACTGCTGACCATTCTGATTGACAAGTTCAGCGTCTTAGCCACTGAGCCACTGTGTCTCTATCTTAATATCATAGATAACGTAAATTCAGAAATGTCCAGGATATTGGTTTTTTTAAAAACTACCCTACATTTTCCGCAATTTTTACCAAACAAAATTAATAATTGCCTTTATATAGTTTATCTCCATCAAACATTCTTTCATATGCCTACCAAATCCCCAAATATGCAGCTGTTAGAAAGACAGAAGCTTTGAAGTGTCTTGGGGGACTCCTGTTCTGCCTTACTGAAATCCATTACAGAGCTCTTCTTTCAATAAGGAAAGGTAGTTTCGAGACACAAGTCTAGGAAGGAAAATGAGATTCCACCACCAAGTGTAAAAACTGTGACAAGTCAGCTACAGATGGAGATGACAAGAGTTCACTTTCTGCAGACAAATTAGGAAACATTTCAAAATATACCAAAACCACAGGGAGTTACAAAATTTCAGGCAAAATCTGATGAAAGCAAATGTGGCTCAGAGCCTTGACTATGGGGTTTGTCAAACTGCCTCGATGCATGAAGTATATGATGCTGCTGTTTACTTTTCTTTTTGGCAATCCTATTCCCTTGCCTGTCTCTTCAAGGCCAAGAAGACTGGTCTTCAACCTAACAAACAGCTTATCAGTATTTATTTCTGAAAGTCAAGAATCTTTGATTTTTTTAGTAGCAAAAGACATATTTTTGCACACAGAAAGTCTTTACTTCTATTCCAATGCCTAGGAGATTTGAAATAACACAATTTTGAAACAAATAAACCCATGGTCTGTCTTCTATATTTCTGTTGCCAACATATATTTCCCATTATGTATTGATCTTGCCATAATGGATTTGTATTTTCTAACATTCACAAAGGCCATTGTTTTTACAGTCCTTTAACTAGCTTTCTGAAATGGTGGCACCACTCAGATGTGTGAATTTCACCTCCCGAATTCACAGCAATAATTTTACTGACCCCTGGGAAATATGGAAGGCACATCAGTTGGTGAAGTTTGCCTTATGTATACCCAAGAATTTTTACCATGTTTGGATCCATCTGTGATATCTGCTAGTGTTGTGCCAAAATCTAAATTCCAATTTTATGAAAGCTTTCTTTCCACAAGGCTCCTTGATTTCTGCCTGATCCTCAGTTGATTTACAAAGTCTTTTTATTTGGTTTTTAAGAACGTATTTTTCTGAGGGAATTGAAAATTTAATGTGTACATTTTACTATGACACATCTTTCCATCAGTCAGTTTTTCTAGCTGTCCAAACTAGAGGATGAGAGGAATCCTGTCATATTTCCTTCTGGATTTTGACCGATATGCAAACATTGTTTGGAATTTGAAAAATGATTGCATGGTTGACATAAAGGACACAGATTACACTTAGCCACCTTGGGTCTTAGATAAGTTTATAATACATACTATATTTACATGCCTTATGAAATAATAATAAAGTTGATTTAAAAATCCACATGAAGTTAGTTAAGATCAAGAGTTTCAAAGAAAGAAACTGAAGGGCTTATTTTAGTGGCTCAAAATCAAGCTTTGCCAACGTTGCATGAAGGCGAAGATTCAACATGCAACCAACAACAGCAAATATCAATTTTGTAGTGAAAAGGATGAAACAATTGACAATTTGTTTGTGGTTGTAGCCAAATTTCACATATTACAACCAGTATCATGATTGAGTTGGAAAAATTATTCACCAGAAACATTTAGATTTGGAATCAAATGTAGTAAAAACCTACTGGGACTATCAAATTATGAAGGTTTCAGAAAACATCTTATGATAGAGGTCCCCAACCTGCAGGCTGCGGCCACTACTGAGCCATGGCCTATTCACAATCAGGCCACATGAGTAGTAGGCCAGCATGCACATGCGTGTGCACAGTCCAACTCACACTCGCAGCCTCATTTGTATGAGCAGCATGCACCAGCACTTTCAGCCCCACTCGTTCAAGTGGTGGACCACAGATCTTGCAGCCCCACTCACTCAAGTGGAAGGTATGTGTACCCACCTCTCACAAAAATGAAGCTGTGTGTGCACATGCATGCATGCCTCTCATACAAAACCATCTCCTCTCCCCACCCCTGCACCAGTCTGTCAACCCAGAGAGGTTGGGGAATGTTGTCTTATGGGACTTTTAGATCCAAACAGAAAGGCATCTTGTTATAATGTAACAGTTATTGGAAAGAAGGAAGTCTTGTTCATTGATGTTGCTATACAGGGTGATATGAGGATTGAGAAAAAATCCTCATTGGACAAATTTATAAAATACCAGAACTTGCAGACTGAAGTTGAAAGTTTATGGAAAAATAAATCCATTGTTATATCAATTGTGATTAGGTTGCTTACAGCAATACCTAATGGACTCCTTTGATATCCAGAAATATTGAATTTATTGGACCTGGACACCCTAATTTCACACACACACACACACACACACACACACACACACACACACACAGGTGCACACACATACACAACTTGTTAGAACTGACAGAATTCTTAGACACTGCTTTAATATTTCTTATAACCTTGGTTAGAACTTAAATTATTCCACTTACAATTTTAGACTGTAATTCTAACTTTAGATTAGCCATATTTAATAATAACGCTAGTACTCATAATAGTAATGAGCATCTTGGGTACAATTCCAAATCTTTCGGAGCATCTCTTGAACCCCATTGGCACTGAAAATATCACCATGAATCAATTGCTTTATTTGGAACAGCTTCCATCTTACCACAATATCTGTAACACCATCAAACATCCAGAACTGCATATCCTTGGTAAGGATTTGAAAGGTAGACAAAATGTCAGACCCAGTCTAAACATCTTGCTGACTGTGAGAAGGAGGGAGAGGGGGAGGAGGAGGAGGAGGAGGAGGAGGAGGAGGAGGAGAAGGAGGAAGAGGAGGAGGAGGAGGAGGAGGAGGAGGAGGAGGGGAGATGAGGAGGAGGAGAGGAGGAGAAGAATTCCTTTTAAAATGCAAAAGAATCTTCCAGCACAGAACAAGTGTCAACAGAATTGTAGCTTCTCTCATTCTCAGAAATGTATGCAGATGCATTTCTACAGTTGATGCATATCATTGTTCTTTTTGTTTAACGGATACCTCTACTGTGTCTACTTAACATGTTTATGAATGATATCACCTTTGGCTTTTTCACCATGAATAGACCTTTCTCTGCATAGCTTACTCCATATTGAAAACACATAGAAATTAACCCTAGACAAAATTCTAAGAAGAGTGTTTTTGGAAACTTGGCAGAAGCTGTTTTTCATCAGCCACTGAAATCATCTGGAAATAACTTTGACTTTCTGGGGCATTCATTCACTCATTCATTCATTCATTCATTCATTCATTCATTCATTCATTCATTCATTCAATTTCTATAGCTTCCAATCTGAACAAATCATTCTTTTGTGCTATCATTTTCTAGTAGGTCTTTTATTTAAATCTTTGCTTGGTAGCATACTTCATGAAACTGAATATCTACTGTGTGCTTTGTAAGCAGTTTTCTGGTTCTGCAACCCCATTAATCCTACAACTAGCTTCTCTAACAATCCAGTCTTTTAAGGAATAATTTCTTCTTATCTTACCAAAGAATGGTTTTGTCTGATCCTGTGGTTTAATTTAAACAACTACAGCTATCAATGTGTAAACTCCACAGCCAAATTTCAGACAGGTTTTTGTCAAAATACACTGTTTTGATGAGTGGTTGTTTTTTTTCTGGATCCCTGAATCCATTTGCATTCAGCATCATCCTAAACTGGATGACTCATAACTTGCTCATTACCATCACTTTCCTCTCACTTTCCAAATTTAATTATTTAGATCAACATTTCTCAACCTTGGCAACTTTAAGACTAGGAGACTTCAGGGTTTTCCCAGCCAGCCATTATGTTATGAATTTTATTTCTTTTTTTAAAAAACCACACTGGACTTCCTATTGGCAAAGTCAACAAAGAAAAAACAAGTATGATAGATCAGATACCATTGTGTGAGAATATCCTTTACATGCTTTCAGAATTAAAAATGTATTTAATGAGCCAAAATATTGTAACCTTTTTTAAAAAAACAACAGGATCAAGTTCTTAACATCATATCTACTAGTATGACAAGCACATGAAACTATACTAACTTAAACACCAAATATCTATCTATCTATCTATCTATCTATCTATCTATCTATCTATCTATCTATCTATCTATCTCCCCCCCCCCCTCTCTCTCTCTCTCTCTCTCTCTCTCTCTCACACACACACACACACACACACACACGGCAGGGAAGAAAATCTCATTGTGCCTAAACAAACATTATTACAGAATTTGGCATTTTGGTAATTATTCATAAAATTCCTAAGATGATTTCAACAATATCCACTGACAGAATAAGAAATTTTGCTTCTACCTTTAATGAGACCTTCTGTTATTATAAGCATAAAGTATCAAATCCAGGAAATATACCTCAATTTCAGAATAGCACCATGATGAAAAGAAGTAATTTTCAGCATATCATAATATACTGTTATTGAAATTAGGAAGGAACTGATTGGATTTTCTCTTATATAAGTCAGATACTAACCCATAAGCTCCTCTTTTGAACCCAATTTAAATTTATTTTAACATATTTATTTTCCATTGTATTTTTGGCATCACAGACTTTGCTGCAAAACTAAATGTTGATCTCCTTCAAAGGCAAGGAATGTTGTGAACAATTTCAGCATGAAATCATGCAAGTGCTATTTGCAGGGAAAGATTAGAGTCCTACTTAAGATGTTGTTTGGTAAAATGTCTGCATAAACTAAGATGAAAATAACAGCAACCTCTTTATAGTTAGCATCAATAGTGAATTCCCAATCTTTTCTCTTTGCTATTGCAGTCATTTGAAATAACCACAACAACCTAAAAACTGATCAGTTGTGTTATCTTCACATTTCAAAAGTGGCACTCAGAGAATGGTGCTTTGTCACTGAATGTATTTTTTTGGAAGTGGGAGGCTACACTGACATTACAGGAATGTCTGCTGTCTGAACAATTGATCAATTGTGTAGTAGTTGATGAGAGACAACCATGCTGTACTCAACTCCTAAGTCAGAAGATGAAGACAATGTTCTTTTCTATCTTTAGGAGGTGAGCTTTCCACAACTACCTGTGTTCCCAATTACAATTGAATTACAGGATTTCTGTACATTCAGGAAATGTTGTAATAGGTGAATTGTTTTCTTCCAGAGGCTGTTTTTTCAGGCAGATTTTGTGAATTGCTACATTTTTGTCTAATTGCCAGGGCATTGCATAGCTGTTACAACTTTTCATAAGCAATATCTGCCACAGTTGTCCACAAATTTCAGTCCTACATATAGATTATAATAATACTGTTGCTGAAGAGAGCTTCATTTGGGTCTTTCTGGATATCCCTATGAAGACTTAGGCCAAAACTTCATTGCTCTCATTGTTTGCAATTTGGTCCTGGAGTTCGTATTAAGAAAAGTTTGATTAACCAAATATACACCTGGAATTCAGTAGTGAATCTTAAGAAATTCACAACTTTTGAACCTAACTGACACCATTTTCTGCAAACAATGTGATTTCTCTCTCTCTCCTTACATGAACAAAGTCGTTGTTTATAGAAACCTAGCATCTTAATTAAAAAATTTTAGTGCTACCTTGCCATTAATATGAAGTTGATAATTTATAAATCCACCTGGTCCTTCATTCATTCCCAGGTGATAAAGTCTCAGGAAATCTTGATGCAACATGGCTTTCTAACTTTCTAAGGTCAGTTAGCATACTTTTAGAAAAGAAAACCACATACATGGTTTTTATGGATGTAATATTCAGTTCCAAAGGCAACATTGTATTAGGAGTGGGTTTAACCTATAAGTTGCAAACATAGAAATACTCCCCCCTTTTATGATGCTGTAATCTCTTGGTTTAGGGTGGAGTCACGGCAATTGATCGGAGCTGAGTGTTTACTGGCAGGATGACCTTCCTGATGCCTATTCAGAGTTTACAGCAGACATTTTTTCTCTTTGCACCCTGATAGAGTAACATCTGTCACTGCTTAGGATTGAAGTCTCAACTTTTTGAGTGGGAGGTGAGCATCTTCACCTCTAGGCCACCACACCACTGCATACATAGAGCTATCTTATGCTCACTTATTCAAGATAACACTCTAATTTTTCCATTTCCTGAGCCCAGTAATTCCATTTGCAAGACTTATTTTAGCAACATTTATTATCTTTGTTATTTTTCTTTTAATTCACTTAGCTTTCATTAAATTACTATCACAATTATCTTCTCTGTGATTATAGAATTCACATACTCATATACCATGACCAGCACATCTTTTTCCTCTTTCTCCTCATTCACAATCTACCTCTTTCTCCTAATTCACAATCGATGAAAGATTGGAGGATTAAGCTTTTTAATTAACAGGTGCACATGTGCCCAAGAAAAATAACCTCTGAATGCAATCAGATTAAACCCTAAAGTTTCTAATCAGTGCCCTGCAATTTTAAATATATAAAGAAAGTGGCTCTTTTACTAAAACCATTCTTTGCCCAAACCCAGTGCTGAACCGGCAATCACAAATACATTCAGCACATAGCAAAGTGTAGAAAACCACAGTGTATAATATTAGCAGAAAACAGGGTTTCAAATTGTGATCCTTCCTGCCATTATTTATTTGCTTCTGTTTTGATCTGCATTATATCAGGAGATGCTCATTCAGAGGAACCAAGGATGCTAAACAGTAACAGAGAGGTTCAGAAGCTACAATTATCTGTGAGTACCTAGAAGCAGAGAAGGTATAAATTGCTATGCTTGATTAATAAAATATTAAGCTGCAAATATTCACAAAGAAAGAAAAAGTTATAATAAAATGGTAAATGAAAATCTTACATGATATGAAAACAATAATATCAATGCTAGAGTAGCATAATTAGGGGAAATATCAATTAATAAGATTAAACATACTATGTTTTGTTCTTATATGATCAGATAAAATTCCAAAGAAGGTTAATATATAGCTTCTTTAAGTGGCACATTTAATTTATTTACATTTCTCTTTGTTATCATGTTGAAAGCAGCAAAATTATTGGTCATTTAATTATTATGATTCTTTGAGTGAGGTTTTTTGTTTGCTGTTTTGACATTTAGCTCAGGATTCAGGAGCTTCTCAGCATTCTTCCATATCTTGGCCTTGGCATTATAATGTTCAAACTCTTTCTCTTCGTGAGAAGGAAGTCTACTTCTCATTTGCTTTCTCATCAAGGGAAACAGGGAGCAAATACAACTTTTTCCACTACCACTCCAGCAAAACAGGCAAGTAAGTTATACCCAAAGAGTTCCTGAGCAAAATATTCAATACTCCCTTCACTTTATAATATGTCAGAGAGGAAGAATGGAACTGTCTTCTGCTACCTTTCTTTATCCTTTTAGGTGTGTGCTCATCATTCATGTGCACACAGTCTGGGGGGGGGGATGAGAATGACCTTTTGATTGTTCTATTAGGCAGTTATAGAGTAGGTTTATTGTGATTACAGAAAATTAGTTAGATGTTTTACTTTGTAATTTACACTCCTTTTTTTAAGCACAGACCCTTATAAATGAAATACAACACTGGAATAAGAATAGTGTAACTTAGCAAAAAGGAAAAATAAAATAAAAGCATCTTCATTTATGCATTAATATAAAGTAAAGAACCAAAGGCAAACTCCTTCCAAATCTAGTTAACCAGGTATATATATTATTTCTGATTGCACTGGGGATCAGATGTTAACTGATTTTTCTTAATGTCTTTTTTTCAAGATGAAAAGTATCTCATTTCAAATGTGCTACATTCAATTTCATCTTCATTTTACCATAGTTCCTTTTACAATTTATTTTTTAAGCTGCCTTCAAGGATGTTCTTTTATAAATCATACATCTGAAAAGCTGTTATGTTAGATATATGCAGAACAGTAACAAAAACTATTAAGCAGAGTGAAGGATGATAGTGCTGTGAGAAGTGGCAGAATTTTGCTTTGTGAAAATAAATCCACTCTAATCTTAGAAACAAAAAGGGCCAACCACATAAAAAAATTGGACTCTCCCTTCAGCTTCAACTGAAGCATCAAGGCAGTTTATCTCAATGTACCTTATGTCAGCTCTGCCACTAGTCCCAGAAGCAAATTGGGTGATTCGGGGCCAGTCACTCTCTCTTAGCCCTAGGAAGAAGGCAATAGCATACGCCTTCTGAAAACATTGCCAAGAAAACTACTGGGACTTGCCAAGCAGTTGCCAGCAGTCCCAGTGATTTGAAGACATGCCTGTACATACAAAAATCTTTATATGAAGTATTTCATTATATAAGATGATTTCTGATTAGAAATTTCATTTCCCTTATCAAAAATCATATGAATAATTTCCTAGGAGTAAGACCTGCTTTATTGAGTAATATATTTAGTTTATCCCCCAAAGTTCTGGGCAATTTATAACTTGTGATCATTTAAATGTATTTGCTACATTGTATAAGACATATATGGAAATGTTATGGTCAACAGCATATATGGCATTAAATTTGAAAATGTCTTAATAAATTCATACCTTTTAAGCACCTTTCTAAACTGTAACAGAGGTGAAACTTCAGTTCTAACAGTTAAACTCTGTGATTCTATAATTTAAGCTGCACATATGTTTGCATAGTAAATCCCATATGTATTGCAGCATGCTTTGCAAGTAAAGGATTTCATCTAATATATTTTGTTTTTCTATATATGAGCTCTTCTGAAAGAAAAATAAGCAGCATTTCACATTATTAATTCTAGGGTTGTATTAATACTTGATTTGAAAATCCATTTTGAAGATGACTTGAGTGCACATCCAGATTTCACTGAATTTCTTAATAAGAAGGAGAGTTTAAATAATCAAACGGAACTGAATACTTTTAAAATTAATTTTGAAAATTTGGATGCTAGTGCACATTCAGAGAAAAAGCTCTGTCTGAATTCAGAATGCAAATCCACTTGATCTGATTCAACAATTCTGATGTCCAAATCAACTGAATTGATTTTTGAATTTATTCACATAATCAAATCAAATCAACTTCAACTTTCTAAATCACATTATCAATGCAAATCTGCTGTTACCTGATTTGCATAAAAAAATAATTCTCCACCTTCTTACTATCTTATGGTTTCACCAACTTCCTTAAAAGGAGTAACCTTTTCTGGCTTTTGCAATATTCTTATCTCTGAGCCAGCACAATTTTTTTGCACTTAAGTCTAAACCTGTAAGCATTTACAGAATGTGGTCTTGCTGCATCAATTTTTCTGCTTCCTTTCTTCGCTCACCAGGCCATTTCACCACCTTCTTGGCAGAGATTTTCTGTAGTCTCCTCAGGCATCCACTGTTCACTGAGGGAAGGAAGTTTCACCTCACAGCTCTTCTGGAAAAATAATTACAGCAATCTATAATCTGTTAATATACACGGGAGGGAGCTGCGGAGAGATACACTGGGCTTGAAATGGAATTAATACATTAACTCAGCAAAAATTTTAATCAACCACACTGGAGTAGTGCTGTCATCATGCGGGGGGTGGGGGTGGAGAGGAGAAAGGAACAAGAACTGCTGTGAGATGGAAGCTCACCTTCCTGACAAAAGTCTAGGACATGGATTTAGATAGACAGATGTTGATTACTAATAGTCAATCAGACAGCTAAAGAAAAGATTCCTGGTTCTCACTCATTGTTGCTCTTTTCTTCCTACCCTGCCAGTTTGACTTGCCCATTTATTTCATTTATTTACTTGTCATATTTTGGAACTGCCCATCTCTCTCTCAGAGGTCTCTTTTTTCTTAATTCTCTTATTTACTTATTTGCTTCCTAAAACTATATCCTGCATTTCCTAGCTCTTCATCCCCTGCTCCAAGGTGACGCAGTGGTTAGATTGCAGTACTGCAGGCTACTTGCTGACTGCTAGCTGCAGTTTGGCAGTTCAAAACTCAAAGTTGACTCAGTCTTCCATCCTTCCGAGGTGGGTAAAATGAGGACCCGGATTGTGGGTGGCAATATGTTGACTCTGTACACCACTTAGGGCTGTAAAAGCACTATGAAGTGGTATATAAGTCTAAGTGCTATTGCTATTGTTATTCCTGCCCCAAGTGAGAGAAACTGAGAAAAACCAAGTGACCCAATTTCGCCCAATGAAATTTCCATAGCTGAAAGTGGAAAAAAAAGAACCTGGCTCTCCTTGAGGTTTCCTTGCTCCTAGTCTAAGACCTTAAGTGCTATACCACACCCATGTTCTTGATATTGAAAAGTAGAATTATTTCTACATATTCAAGGCAATATTTGTGCATTACTTTCAGAATGATAAGTCCTTGAACATTGTTTCATGTAACTATACATACCAAGTTGAAATTTACCAGGAAAATGGTCAGCCACAGACTGAAAAAAAGATACGGAAGAAACTATGAACTTCTTTTCGTAATAGCAACTCATTGCTTATTATTAAACGTAATGCCATTTCTCTCCAAAATAAGCTAAAACAGAGTTTAATTTTTTAATGGATAATATTGATCATCATTGATAATTTTGTTGATTAAAATAGGATTACCAACATGATTGCCATTTTCTGATGACAGATATGGCACAAGAAGAAGATTGGATTACCTCTGTTCATGTAACACTGTGAAACACAAACCACTCAAGACAATTTAGACATGTCAAGGAAATCCAGATCCTTTTATTAACTGAGTTATCCATGGTTATATCATATAAATGCTGCCATTCTTTCTATTCTATTCCCAGGCTCTCAGGAAAAGTTAGACATGACAAGCAAGTTCAAGAGAAGAGAACAGCAGTGTTCTGATTAAATCATTTTGCTGAGCTCATTCAATATTCTCCTACTCCTCTTTATCATATCAGCTTGTCATCACCTAGAAAGCCCATCTTTCTTTTTGTAGAGAAGCCCAAAGATGGCTTCAGATTTTACCTACAGAATAAATACCATTAAAAAAAGAACAATGTATCTTCTTATTTTTAAATGTGTATTACATTTGTTGCTTTACTTTCAGAGGTGCAGAAATTGATATTCTTAGCACTGCAATCAGTGCCTGAAAATCTTTGATGAAGCCCCCAAGAGTTCTTGAAAGAACTGTCACCAAATTGTAAATTTATTTTTAGAGAAGAAGGTAATAATCAAATATGAACCTGTCCTGTGTAGTCACTTCCTTCAGTCTTGGACAACTTCCTGGATAAGCTCCTAATTTTTTTAGACAACATTTTCAGAAGTGGTTTGCCATTTCCTTCCTATGAGAGAGAGAGACTGAGAGACAGAGACTGAGAGATAGAGACAGAGAGAGAGGGAGGGAGGGAGGGAGGGAGGCAGGCAGGCAGGCAGGCAGGCAGGCAGACAGACAGACAGACAGACAGACACACACACACTAACTGGTCCATAGTCATCAGATTGCTTCATGCCTAAGGCAGAAATAGATCATTGTTGAGTTTTTAGCCTGATGCTTTAATCACACCAAACTAGCTCAAACATGCCTTTTATAGGCTTATTGTCTTTGATATGATGCTAATCACTCATCCTGATCTCTCACTACTGTCTGATGCCAGATTCTATATCCAAGTCCTTCTCTGGTGTAGTGTTGCCAAACCATAGATCCCCCATCCTATATATGTGTGGTATGTTTTTTATCCTGAAATGCAATACCTCTGTTGAAGGACATCTTTGTGTCACACTTAAGGAAGAACCTGCCCCTGAGGCATGTACAGTATGATCTGTCCTTCTGGAAAGCCTGAAGTTAATGAAAGTCTGGTTTTGTGTTGGTGGTATGTTTGTAATGAGATTTATACACATATATGTATAAAGAGAGGCCTCAGCTTCATAGCTTAATTGATCAAGATTATGTATTTTTCTGTTTTCTGCCCAGAATTCCTCTGTTAAATTGGTAACCATTTAACTTTGTTTAATAAAAATAAAATAAAATAAATTCTGTTCCAAAGTGTCCAGATCAGACTGCAGTCACATTTTGTCACTTGGGATGTTGATCAGATCTTCCAGTTTTGTGCCATCTGCAAATTGGATAAGCAACCTATCAACCCCTTTACCTTGTTCTTTAATAAATTGTTGCAGAGTGCTGACCCCAAGACTGATTCCTGAGGAACATGTTACTGCTCTCCAAGTTGATGTAAAGCCACTAATGCTCACTCTTTAAATGTAATTAGCCAGCCAGTTGTGGACATAATTTTCTGTAACATTATCCAAACCACACTTTAATAGATTATCAATTAAAATGCCATGTGGAACAGTAAAGAGGAAGTAAAAAAAAACTGTTGCAGGCACATAATATTCTCACCTCCCATTTTTATTTTGAGAACTGCACTGATTGCCAGTTGACTTTGAGCTCAATTCATGATAACAGCTATCACCTTTCAAAGGCTTTCTCTCACATGGGAACTTCTCTCAATGACGCCATATATCATCGCCAAATGAAAGCTTTCCTCTTCTGTTGCTGACTTCTTCCTTTGAAATAGGCCCAAACATTCAGATGGCCTCCTCCCTACTGTCAGAGTTCCAAGTAACACCTCCAACGAAAGAAGTCTCCAAGGCTTTAAGTTTTTCAAGGTTCCATTTTATTAGAGATGTCATATTGGCACATCTGGGAAAACCTGAATCTGAAAGTTTCCAGGTTTTCCACACTCAAGTGAAAGTCCAAGTCCCTGTCCAGCACCCACATGTCAGTCACATGGCCCAATCAGATACCATCTCAACTGGAGATGCCTCCCAGTCACACTCCTCAAGGTGCAGGGTAAGATGTCCTTGACTCTCTGAGAAAGGAATGTTATTATGCCTATATATCTCCCATACTCAGTGTAACCACCCCCTCCCATTTTCCCACAGCACTGAACATGGCAGGCCTGAAGGCCCAATGCAAAAGATTACTTACAGCCTTGACACCTGCTATCCTTCAGAAAGTTGTAAAAACTTGGCTATTTCATCAGGTCTCTGGTAGAGGACTGCTATAACTATTCCTCCCGCATGTAATTATTTTTAATTGCTTTTTAAATATATTGGTTTATAATGATTTTGATTTTAGAGTTAATTTTAAATCAAAGTATGTCTTTAAGAAGTTGTATAGCAATCAGAGTTAGTTGACTGGAGTGATCTCCCAAAAGAATGAATGAATGAATGAATGAATGAATGAATGAATGAATGAATGAATGAATGAATGATATTCTCATATGTGTGTGCTTCAGGATACTATAGTTTCATTGCATTCGACTACTATTACATTATTGCTGAAACACATTTCATATTAATATGCTAATTCAGATCAAAAAATAAAAAGCATTATAGGCATCTCGTGTAAATGAAATATGATCTTGATACCTGCAAAATTTGTCTGCTATAGCTGTCCTGATAGAAACTACTATGAATTCTGAGAAATCATTTATATCACTTCTAGAAGAGCCACGGTGGTACAGTGGGTATAATGCAGCACTGCAGGGTACTTCTACTGACTGTTGGCTCCTGCAGTTTGACAGTTCAATTCTCACCAGCTCAAGGTTGACTCAGACTTCCAGCCTTCTGAGGTCGGTAAAGTGAGGACCTAGATTGTTGGAGGCAAGCTACCAACTCTGTAAACTGCTTATAAAAGGCTGTAATGCACTATGAAGAGATATATACATCTAAGTGCTATTGCTATTGCTATTGCTAGATTTCAGATGGAAATTTGTTGCCAGTCCGATTAGAAATATGCATCTGCAGAATGTTGTGCCTCACTTTGCTATGCTAAAACATATCCTTACCTAAATACAGACTATGTATGCAGATGTAAACAGTTAATTCAATCATATTATTATCCAGTTCCTTTGTGAGCACTACAGGCAAGGTGTTTTTGTACAATGTGGAACACTTTGAGTGTTTTCTGTTCTCCTACCAGCACAGCATCTCTACCATCTTTACACAATAATGTAGATTATCTGTATGGATAATAATACTTTCAGTGTTAGAAAATAGAACCTCTTTCAAGAAAAGCAAGGAAGGGGAGAAGAAGATTGTGCTGAAGAACAGAGTGCCTCTCAAGAATGTTACCTTCATAACAGTCTATGTTTTAATAGTAAATATATATTAGAATAATAAAAAGTATCCATAAATGCAGCTTGTAAAACAAAAAAGGGAAGGAAATCAGCTTAATACTTTCTTACAAATCAGGCCTTGAACTACAATTTTATTTTATTCTAAAAATTGGAGGTTATTACATTGTGGTAAACAGAAAAATCAAATAATCATATATATTTCTGTTCTCTGGTATTTTTTTTTACAGAAATACTGTAGAATAAGGAAGCTTAATACCAAGAGTCCACTAAAAAGAGATTAAGAAAACAATCTAAAATTGTTTTTTTTTAATTCTTCTTTTAAAAAAATATAAAATGAGGGACTGATGTGTGGGTGAATCATTTTAAAATCCACTAGTGTTAAGTTAAGTTTCTCCTTTTCATAGCAGTCAACGGAAGTTTAAAAGGACTGGAACATGTCTTGGGACCAAAGATGAAAATGATGATCTTTTGTAAAAGAAGTAGAATGTCTGCTACCTGATGGGTAGAATATCAGGGGATTAACTTCAAAAGATTGCAATGAACAGAACAAAGAAAAGACTACATATAGGATATTCAATCAGATCTAGGTGATCTCACTAACTACTGTTGAGCCATAGTTGATTTGAGGTTCTTTAAAGCATAGTAACAGAACAACTTCAGATATTCAAACAGGATGCCAATTATCTCAATCCTTAGTCATAGGGAGGAAACAATTGAGAGCATGACTCTGGAAATCCTGCTTGGCTTCTCAGCCACTTTCAATTCCCTTAATTATAGTATTTGATTTACTTCCGTGAGTGAAAGGGAATGAGTTCCACTGGATCCATTCCTATTTATAGAGACACTTTCAGAAAATTGCATTTTTCTGTTGTACTTCAGTATTCTGGCAACAATGCTATAAGGCATCAGAAAACACTGTGGCATAATTCCTGTCATAGAAGAGGCTGCACGTGTTTTGAAACAATGTCTGGGTATAATGATCAAATGATGAAGCCTAATAAATAGAGATGAACCCGAGAAAGATGGATACTTTTGATGGATGGTTCCTCTTTATCTGAACTGGGCCATTTGCTTGTTTTAAATGAGGTGGCAAAACAGGTGTTACTAGAGTCATTACTGTCATGGAAGACCGAATTGACTTGCATGAGCAGGCAGACCAGTGATAAAGTCCTTCCTAGACATGGACACCCTAGATGTAGCTCTAGAGGTCATCAGAAAGGAATATCAGAGTTGCTTTCGTTGGGGATGCAGATAAACTGGGGGGGGGGGGAAGGCATGACCTACATAAAATTTAAGATATTCTGTGCATATCAAATTTAGATTAGCATAATGCACTCTATGTGAGACTATTCTTGTATGGATTTGGAAGCTACAGCTGGTGCACAAAGTGGGCTGGAGAAGGGATATCTGGATAAGTGGGGGGATTCAATTTTTTTCTACTACTGGTTCTGTGGGCATGGCTTGGTGAGTGTGGCTTAGTGGACATGGCAGGGGAAGGATACTGTAAAATCTCCATTCCCTCCCAATAAGTATTATACTTGGAAACAGAACTTGTCTATTTCAAAAGTATAGGTTTGAGAGACTGGAGCACTTCAGTCAGAGTGCTGTTTTGTAGTATGCTTAATGAAAGGATGCGTCTGTGCATCTGTGTGTAATTGTTATTTAATTCAAAAGTGTTGCTAATGCAGCTAGGTTATCTAGATATAAAAATTAATGTGGGATTGTCTGGTTGAACTTTCATATATGTATGCATTCCATACATGTATTCTGTCTTACTGTAATGTTATGCAATTAAGAAGTATGAACAGACTGTTTTGTTTTGTTTTCTTGTTATTTTCTCCCAGCTAACAGACACCTAGCTCAGAAGCCAAATCATCAGAAAAGAATATCAGAGTTGCTTTCTTTGGGGGTGCAGATAAACTGGGGGGGGGGGCATGACCTATATAAAATTTAAGATATTCTGTGCATCCTTTAGATGCCTGTTCTAGACTTGTCTCTTCATCCTGGACTTTCTTCAATGAATTGTGGATATAAGAGTGTTTTGCTTTGATATGGGCTACATTTACTTTTCTCTGAAGCAGACAAACTCTCCTTGCTTCTCTTTTAATTTCTATTGACGAAACAGGTGATATGTCCAAGGGCTGGAGAAATGTATTACAGGTCCCTATTTAAAACAAAGGTGCAGAAAGAGACCTGACGAATTATATAGGTAGTCCTCAGTTAATTTTGGTAATTGGGACCAGATATTCCATTGCTAAGCAATGCAGTCATAAAGCATGCATTCACATGGGTACATTGCTTAGTAATAGCAATCCCACAGTCCCTCTTACTGTTGGTAAGTGAGTTGATGGGTTGTTAACCAAGGACTTCCTTGCAACGTTTTGCTGGTTTCAAACAATCAAAGTCAGTGGAAAAGCTGGCCAGAAGTTGCAAATCCCAGGCAATGTAGAGCAAAGACGGTGGGGTGGGGTGGGATGGGTGACTGCTTCAGGATGTAGGAGAGTTACCAGAACAACCTGTGACCTTCTCTTCCAGATTTCCCATTGACTTTGCTTGTGGGAAGCTGGCAGGGAAAGTCACAAATGGCAGTCACAGGACTGAGGGATGCTGCAACGCTTGCAAGTTCAAGCCAGTGCCCAGATCCTGATCACATGACCACTGGGACAGCCAGAATTTCAAGGATCATTCATAAGTACCATTTATTCAGCATTGTCATAACTTTGAATGGTCATTTAATAAGTGGTCATTAACCAAGGATTAACTGCATGCCCATTAGCCTATTGAGTGTCATAGGCAAACTCTGTGCAAGGCATTAGAATCAGAAATTATAGTAAAGGTGTGTCAAAATTGTGTGAGTGCATACTATCGTGCAGGTTCCCACACCCACAATTCAATGCATCCTGCACACCTGCACATGCAACCCCCATGCCACGCATGTGCACATGACCCCCCTGTGGGGGGGAGTTTTCACCCTCTCTAGGCTCCGGAGGGTAAAAACAGCCTTCCCGGGAGGGGGGGAAGAGATCATTTTCAGACTTTCGGTTGGGCCCATTTTCCGCCCTCCCCATGCTCCAGAGGCTTTCCTGAAGCCTGGGGAGGGTTAAAACAGCCTCCCCCAACCCTCTGGAAGGCTGAAAATCAGTTGGCCAGCACGTGCATGCGCACCAGAGCTGACGGCTTGCATGCTGGCAAATATGGCTCCGCTTGCCACCTGTGGCATGTGTGCCATAGGTTCATCATCACAGGTATAGTATATCAAGTATTTGACTGCACCATATAATGAAGAAATACATTTATAAATATACAACTCCCTTATAGCGGGCATTTCTTGACTTCCTTTCTTGGCTTCCTTAATGTTTGATTCAATATATCAAACCCTGTTATGGGAAAACTTTGAAGTACATCATCAACAGATGACAGTTATTTCTAATTCAGAAGCTATATACCAAAATCCCATTTCATGTAAGATGCTTACAAGGAACATGCAATACACCCTTTCAAAAGTGTCAGACAAGGAATTTTAATACTCATATTATCCAACTTTCATATCAAGCATACACTGAGAACCTTATATCCTCCTGTTTCCCATGCTCCCGGATGATGTTATCTGCTCAATCATGTCCAATCTTGGTAATTCTATGGGCCAGATCTCTCATATCTTCCAATTTCACATATTTCATTGAGTTTTTCAATGGCTGTTGTCAGCTTCAATAGCATCCAGCCACCCTGGACTCTTTGATGGCCTGGTTTCCTTTTATCACTAACTCTCCCAAACACAATTGCTTACTCCAATGAATTCCCTACATGACATGACCAAAGTGAGACTCAGTTTTTGATTTTGCCTTCTAGTGACATGTCTGGTTTTCTATGTTCAGTACTTGCTTGCTAGTCACCTTTGCTTTCCAAGGAATAAATTCTAGCACTACAGCTCAAATGAGTTGATTTTCTTCCTGTCGTACTTTTTTTTAAGGTCCAACTTTCACAGACACAAACTAATCTACATTTGGTTGCCAGGCTAATGTCCTTGCTTTTCCATATTCAGGTCATGTCCATCATTGCTGTGTCACCCAGTGCAATCCAACATTTTATTTCTTTGTTGCAGTCACCATTTTGAGCTATCTGTGATCCTAGGAAACTTAATTTTTCTACACATTCTATCTCTTAACCAACAATTTCTATTTTGATGTTTCCTTCCCTTCAGTGGTCTTGAGCTTGGTCTTTTTAATGTTCAGGAAGTGACCAAAACTTTTTGTTGATCAGATGTTCCAGGTCTTCTTTGGTTTCTGAGAGGAAAGTTGTATCATATTGAAGATTATTGATTTTCCTCTAATCCAATATGCTGATCATTCTCCTGTCATCTCTAATTCTCAGATTCTTGTCAGAAGATTTCTGAATGCTATTACATGCTTTTGTGTCCATAAACTAAACACTAACCTTCAGAAGTACAAAATAATGGTTTGTTCCCATAAGGCAAAGTCACATACATGGATGCCAGGTGGAACCCACATAGAACAAGTGTACTCCTTCAAATACAATGGGAAAATATTCCATACCTCATGGTCCTGGAAAGCCACCATGAACATATAAATGAAACAACAGTTGGATCCTCACTACCCATTAGAAGATTTTTCAGTGAGAAAATGAGAGTTTGTCCTTGAAGCCCTCAAACACTTTGAGGCCAAAACTTTGAACTTTATATGAAGCACAGGTTTACTATTTGTAAACAAACTGAATTTTTGAGATCCTGCTACACCAAAAAGGATCTCTAATACAACCCTATCAACCTTAACATACAGATGCTCAAAATTGAACATAGGGCTTGGAAGGCAGTTTTGTTTTTTCCTAATAGACCTAGCATCATTGACTTTAATAGAGGATTATGCTTCTCCAGTTACTTTGACAGTAGAACATAAATTAGCTAATATTGAATAGCTTATCTTTGCTATCTATGATCAAGTCAAAATGAATATATATCAAAGGCTGGAGAATGCAGAATTACAAATCAACTAGCTACCTAACATGGTGCTACAGAATGTTCATTACCATGAACACCTGGAAATCTGCAAATTATTTGATTATGTTAACCTTCTTAGCCTAAGGAAAGAATTATTTTTAACTAGACATAATATATTACCTTCTGCCCTTCTGTATGGCAGATGTAATAAAACACCTATACATGAAAAACTATATCCATACAATTCTGGAGGAATATCCTCTATTATTGCATTTCCTAGAACAGTGTTGATGAAGCTGTTTGGCACCAAATGCCAAAACGTGAGTGCACGCACACATGCACATGCCGGAAACTGGAAGAGCAGCCGCCCATTGTGTATGGAAAAGGAAACCAGGCCATCAAAGTTTCCATGGATTTGATCCCTGTATGCAAAAGTACTTCAGCATGGGGTTAGCCATCAAAAGATTGTCCTCTAATGTTTTAGGAAAAGTGATAGTCAGGGAGAAAGAACAAGGAGGACAGATCCTAGAGTTAGACATTTTGAAAATAATAACAGTTTATCTAATGTGGCACCAGACCATGTATCCCAGCATGAAACATTTTCATAAATTCAGCATATACTGTATTTTTCAGAGTATAAGATGCACCAAGGTTTTGAAGAGGCAATTTTTTAAAAAATGTAAGTAGGTAGATAGAGGGATAGAGAGGGAGAGAAAGAAAGAGAAATACAGTAGGTAGGTAGGGAGAGAGAGAGAAGTTAGGTAGGTAGGTAGATAAAGGGGAGAGGGAGGGAGGGAGGGAGAGAGAGAGAGAGAGAGAGAGAGAGAGAGAGAGTAGGTGGGTAGGTAGATGTTTCCAGGTGTATTTATCCTTATGCTGGAGAAAGAAATAGCTGACAATCTGCAGCACCTAAGACTTTGTTTCTGCTAGCACAGTACTTGATCAATGTAATTCTCACCAATCAGTTAAAGAGCTTTCCAAAAGGAGCAAAAAAAAGTTTTTGCACTCTGCAAACCTCCCAAAAACGGCCCGTTTTTCGTGAGAATGGACCCATTTTTTAAAAAAAAAGCATAAATAGCCTTTGGAAGGCTTGCAGAGTGCTCGGGGGAGCAAAACAAGCAAAAACTGGAACATTTTTCACAAAAACGGGCCCATTTTCTGTCAAAACAATTGCAGGCATAACCTTATGGAGGCTTTCCAAGTGCTCCTGGGGGCTGGGGGGGTGGGAAATGAGCGAAAAATGGCCCATTTTCATTAATTTCTGCCCTCCCCAGCCCCCAGGAGCTCTCTGAAAACCTCCATAAGGCTATGCACGGCCATAAGGCTATGCACAGCTATGAAGGGGACGGGGCTTTGGGAGGCAAAAAATTCTCTATTCAGTGTATAAGATGCACCCAGTTTTTCAGCCTCTTTTCTTGAGGAAAAAAGGTGCATCTTATACTCTGAAAAATACGGTATATGCAACATCAATTGTGAAAAGTCCCAATCATCAATACTATAAATCACAGACATGACTGGATCCATCTCATAAGAATCTACATGATGATTAGGACTCTTTATGACTAATAATAAGAGTTGGATCACTTCACATCTGGTGGTGGATTAGCTTTTTGGTCTGAATTACAGCTCCCATAATTCTCATCCAGATTGAGGAAGCTAAAAATATAAAATCTGATCTCTGTGTATCACTCAGTTAATATGAAGCATGATTTAGTGATGGTCCATAGGATGTGGACCAGCCCTTGGTACATTTATTCTTTGGCAGATTACAAGGTAGGCTTTGGTTAATTTTGACTTTCTGTGCCAGTTGCTGCTGGCACTATCAGCTCATTTTTTTCATATAATTTCATTCAAGCAATTGCTCCAATTAATATGACGGAGCTCTCAAATTTGTTTTTCCTGGTTTGATTCCAGAACCTGGGCACTTTGGAGATATTTTTAATGCCATTCATTTGATCTGAACTGAACTTTGGCAACTCAACTCAGTCTATCTCTGTGTCATTTGGATTTTAATTGGATGAAAGCCATTATTAATCATCCAGATTTTTAAATGTGTGGGTTTGAAAAGGAAGCTCCTTTGTTCTTGAAAATGCTTATTTTAAAATCAGATTGTTCTATTCCATCTAGTCAATGAATAATCCTTTATTCTGACTGCTCTAATTCTGTTTTTAATCATTCTGTTCTTGCTCTATAGGACTCTCAGAAGGATGCATAGAATAGCCTGAGTGTGAATGGAGCCAATCTGCTTAAAAAAGTAAAAATATTCTGATTAAATGTGGGTGAATCAGCTCAGGTTTGATTTAGATTCAGGATCAGAAGTCAGAGGTATCAAGGTTCAATCTGAATTTAACTTTCGACATTCAAAAGCTTTAAAGAGTTGATTCAAACCAATTCCAGATATGGTTTGATAAAAAGATTTACCATAAATGAGAACAGAAAAAGATAGAAAAATATATAGATGCCCTTTTCCCCCTGAAAATGGAAAGAAAATAGCAGGATAGTTGACCCTTTATGGGTCATTAACTCTGCAATATTTTAATCAGATAGCTTCACCATAATTATTTTTATGAATATCCTTGCTGTACTCTTTTAAAGCAGAGAGAACAGGGATGAGGGAAATATAGCAAGTAGCCTCTACATTTTTCAGCAAAGAGCCTTATAGCAACATTGTGTTGAAGCAATGCAGGAAAAGTCCTATTTTCATCAAATTAGAGATCAAAACACTCACTAGCTGATTACCCCACCCCACCCCGCCACCGTCTTTCCCATTAAACTGGAAAACTTATTGGAAGGGCTTATTGGAAAGATTAGCTTCTTCTGGGAGTAACATGTTATGTACTTCTTGTGCAACATTTTTTGAAAAACCAATATTTGAGAAATGTGTGTTCTTAGTGTTGCCTACACAGTAGACTGTGGTGTAAACAAATATTTGGAATTATAAACCACAATCTAATATAAAAGCACACTATCTCAGAAACATTCAAAACTTAGGAGATTTCACACAAGCATTGTAAAATAGAGATAGATAACTCATGGAAAGAAAACAGCTTTATTTATTTTTAAGACCGGGGGGGGGGGGAATGAAAGAGGGTGAAAGGAGCTATAAACAGGGGCTGAGAGGCCTGAAGAACAATAAACTGACTTGATAAAGAGACTATGCTATAAGCAAAGATAAGGAAGGTTACAGACAAAAGAATATTAAATTAGGAAAACTAAAGGATCACAAAAGAGAGTGTAAACTAATGTTGCTCTAAATAGCAGCAAAATATCTCATCCTCATTCCTAGCAAAACTACTACAAAATTAGCAAATAGACACAAACAGCACAGCATCCCAACTGAAAACTCTCTGAGGGGCAGCATTTGCACAGAAGATATAACTAATGGTAGCATCAGATCACCCATTCAGAGGTGTCTGCAAGTTCTGAAGTTTTCATTAAAATGACAAAAGCAACCCGTGCAAGTGCCACCCTCTTTTGCACCCGAGTGACATCATGAGGCATGCACAAAAGGGACAGAACTTGCGTTGTGACGTCATTTGCCCTTCTTTCGCAGAACCTTTGAACTTGCTCATTGTGCAATTAAGAGCAAGCTGCAACATTTAAGGTTCTTCAAAGCTAGAAGTCATGGTGCAGATTGGAGAAGCACCTTAGAAGCTCTCCAAAGTCATTCAGAGCCACCTGCTTCATTTTGATGCTTTCAATGACTGCAGAGATTTGATCCAAAGCAGGGAATTGATCAGATCCCCTTTGAATCACTTCCTTTCTTTAACTCTTCACAATGGTATGGAAATATGCCTCCAATTTCTTTGAAAAAGTGTAACCCACCTTTCGGTCAAACAATTCTCAACATCCTTAAAATCATTTCTTTTTCTTTTATAGACACACTTTACTTAATTCCCTGCCAGACACATGGGGCTGGAACTTGATTCCTCCTCACCTCTAAGATGACAGCGAAAATCTTTACATCTGGTCCTTTATAGACTTTCCAAGAGGAGTTTGCCATCATTATAAGTAGCATACTTCCAAGAAGTGAGAAAGTTAGGAACCTAAAGACCAACTACTGAGAATACTTTTGGCAGACTTAGCAAGTCCCCCCATCCCCTGTAGGAGAATAGCAACTGCACAAAACAGGATAAAACAGCAGTGAAAATGCTGTGAGGTAGACCCAGAAAGTATCCTTTTAAAATCACTTCTTTCCATTTTGATTGGAAGGAAAGAATGTTAAATTAATAGATTGTTTACTTAAATTAGTGTAGGAAATTAGTACCCACCCCTCTACTAGAAGAATGAATTATCCTACTAAATATTAAAAAGTCAGAATATTATATTCTGAGGACCCAGATTGTTGTTGGGGGCAATATGCTGACTCTCTGTAAACCGCTTAGAGAGGCCTGAAAGGCCTATGAAGCGGTATATAAGTCTACTGCTATTGCTATTGCTATATTTCCCTGGATGAGAAATGGAGAAACATGTTTTTAGGCAGGAAACAGGCTCACTCTTAATAGTTCCCCCACCTTTGTCAATGGGCCATTAAGGCCTGAGCCAGTCTATTCTACATAACAATGATGTGCCCCATTCCATTGCCCTTCATTGTACCACCCATCAAGTGTCAACCAAACTTAGCACACAGACAACCTACAAAGCTAGCTATGACCTCTGACAGCAACCAATCAGGATACTCTTCCTGTGTCCCAGGAAGTTCAAAGCCTAGAGGGGGCATAAAACCCAGAGACTCTCAGCATCTCGTTCCTTCTTCTGCTCAGGAGCTCAAGCCATGTGATCTTGTTCAGGAACTCAAGCCATGTTATCTGGTCCACCATTAAACCATCTTTCCAAGCAGCTTCCATGTTTCCATTGTCTTTTCCCCCACTTGGAACTGAACCCAGATGGACATTTCTTCCAACATTAAAAACAAAGTTTGGTTAAAAATTAGAAATGTAACTAGGAAAGTAAAAATGGGAAATTAATAATGTGCAGTAAATAAATTATATTGTTGTGGAAATATATATTAGAGAATTAAGAATTGTAAGCATTATCTAAATATTGAGAGCATTAAATAAATTGGCATTAAATTTTGTTGTCTGTAAAATTTCATTCATCACAATGTTTATTTATCTCCCCCTTTGTCCTTGGATGAATCAACATCAGATAAAGTAAGGATAAAGGGTTTTTCTTACATTGTAATAAAGAATATTATAAATATAGCAATGAGAGTTAAAGTTGTATTTTAGAATGTGTTCTATCCTAAATGTGAAATGTTCTGATTTAGATGGAACCAAATAGATGAGGACCCTTGCTAACTATTACGTGGCTTGATCTTAATGTAATTTTTTGGGGATTCTGACTTGATGCACTACCTATTAATAGGCACTTTATGAGAAAAGACAATCATGAAAGACAATGGAATGAGGACTCCCCCCCCCCTCATCCTGGCTCAGCTGTTTTCTTGAAACAAGCTCCTATGCATTTCTTCCACCTTCTACCTTTAGATTCTAGCAGTCCCTCAATCTCCTGGTTTTTGTTTCTGACCTTTTAATTTCTCCTATTTATATCTACACCTTGTCTTATTTCCTCTGTCCATTTACCTTTACTGTTTCTATCCATTAATTTTAAATCTGATTTTTTTCTTCCCTGATCTTTTCCCCCTTCCTCCTTTCTCTGTCCTTGCCTTCAACATACTTTCCTTCAGTTTCTCTCCTGTTCCTCTTTAAAAACAAAAACTGAGCTGGTCTCAGTAGTGGTAGGTGGAAAAGAGATGTTCCCAGCCAGAAATTTATTTAGATTTGATGAAAAGAGCCTTAACCTTTTCTCTTTGGGAGCATATTTATAACATACATGAAGCATACATTCCCCAAAGTAATCTGCACAAGTAAGTTTCAAACCTCAGTGAGTTATTACAGACCAGAAAACACAACTACTACACACAATTTAGGGCTGGTGGAGAAGAAATGTTATTGTTGTAAATTAGGAACCAGAAATTATCATCAAATTTTACACCAAAGTATCCAGAAAAGTATAACTAAATCCAGATCTTCTATTATAGAAGATTATTAGCGCCCTATCCATTACTGGAAGTCTATCTAGTTCCTTTAAAAAAAAGAGTGAAGGGAAATTCTCTTTTGGAATTTGAATTTGCTTAAATATTTGCCTGCCTCCATTCATCACAAGCAAGTCAATGACTAAAATATAGCAACAGGGACTAAAGTTTAACTTTGTATAGAGAAACACAGCAGATTCTATGGAAAGAGGCCCTAGGTACAATGGAAAGTCTCTGTCCGATGAAGCATCTCATCGGCTGTTGGTTATTTATACCAAATGTAAAATATAATTTGACTTTAATGTAAAGTTATTGAATATCAATATCCATCAGATGAGAAGAAAAAATCCCCACACTAGATTTTTAAAAAGCAGCTCCAGTTCTAGAGAATTATTGATGGATTTCATAGTAATCATATTTAAATGGATCTTTAAAACTTTCCTTCACTCAGCAGTTTATTTTAAAAGAGCTGAATTCAAGATTGGAAAAAAGGAGACATTGAAAGAGAAGGTCACATCACCAGCACTCTCTATTTTCAGCTAATGCGCTTAACACTTCCAACCTGAATACATGTTTACTCTGATATGCATTTGTCCACTATCTCTCATTAATCATACCCAGAAGTTTTTAGGTCTAGAGATTCAAGTCAGACAGAAGACTTGATATCATGACATGTATAACTGACATATTAAAACATATGGCAGATTTATTAGCTGGGCAAAACAGAGATATTGTCATTTGTTGTGATTCACAGAAAACTGCTGGGAATTATTCCTAGAGACAAGTTTATAAATTGTTGTGATATCCGGTGAGCAGTGAGATAGTCTGAAATATCCCATTGTTTGAGGCTTCTTACTCTGCTTGAACAAAGTGTATCTTGGGAACCTCACAAAATGAATCTCGGGAAAGGTATTAACTCATTTTCTGATGCAGGCTAGACTACCTGGTGCCTTTTTTTTCCAAGTCAGAAAGTACTATGTTGCACACAAATTATCCGAATCTCCAAAATAATAATTTAGAGTTTTAATTTATTCAGTGTTAGCAAAGAGAAAATGTTAACAATTTTCTGCATAATTATTGTTAGTTTTTCAATGGAAACTTGGCTTCATTGTTGATCAATTTGGATTACAACATGCATTTGAAAAGTTAATAGATTCCAGTTCTCATAAAATAATTTCTATATTCTCTCCTTGAAATTAATTTCATTTCTTGAATTTAATAGGAGTGATGAAACATGAAAAAAATAAATGAACTAAGCAATTAGAGATTCTACTAATCTAGGAGGTGTCAGTAAAGAATCAGAAGATTCTGTTTTTCTTTGCTGCCATCTAGTGATTGCTCAGGGTTTAAAAGATAGGTGAACCCTAGTGTCCAAATCCTATCCCATCAGATGTCAGGAATCAAAAGGACAGTCCCCAAAAGGGACAAAATGTCTTCCAGTCAGCAGAAGTAGAAGGATGATCAACACAAATGTCCAGATTGACCAGACATTTGGGCAGTCTAGGCCGAAGCCACAGAACCAAACATGCTCATAAAACTGTAAACAGAGATAAAATCAAGTTAATTAGTTATCTAGCTAGCTAGCTAGCTTAGAACTCATCCCAGTGCTGAAGGACATGCCTGAACATCTCCTTCAACTTGACCTTCTGAGCTCAATAGATTTGATGCCTGCCTGCCAACAGTGGTTTTTCTCTATCTGATAATAGAGAAAAAGGAAGTGGATGGTGGGGTGATAAGGAAAAGGAAGAATAACATGCTCCATAGAATCCATTTGATCGTGGATCTTCACTTTCTTTATTTACAAAATAAATTCCAAAGCACTAAAATAATCATGAAAATAAATAGCAGGATTTCGGGCCCATGTCAGAGCATGAAAATATATTACATCTACATGCTTAACACTGGTGCTTAACACCTTTTTCACTAACGATCTTGGAATTAGTATTCATGTTATTTTTAACAAAACTATTCTGCTATTGTTAATGGAACATTAGATGTCATGTTATTATGTTAGGTGTCCTATCCTTGATGTTATGGCTTCATTTTAAAAACTGAACAGAAAGCCTCCAAGCAGAAACTGAAATAAAAGTACTAAAAAAAAATCTTAGTCAAAAGGTAGATAATACTGAATCCAAGAAGAGAGACTGGCCTCCCTCCCTGTTTTGCACATTTTTTTTCTGTTGTTTAGGGTGTTTTGCTCCATGAGTCAGAGAAATAAATAGCAATAGTCAAGCATATTTTCAAAATAATTGTGCACCTGGCAAATAATGTATCTGTGAGGTTGCCTATTAATTTCAGCATGGAAAAATTAGTTCTATTTTTCTGTTATCTTGCTAAACATAAATCCGTTCTGAAAAAAGTGTAAAGGGAGGGTTGTTGCTGATTTTTTCTCACTGAATATCCCATTTCAAATAAGGTGTGTCCCCTGTTCCACCGGGCAATATGTTGCAAAGCTTTCTTTTTCTCCAGTCTTGGAGAAGATGATTCCTCACCTCAGAGATTATATCTTGTCTTTAGCGCTACCTCTTGTCATCCTGCTGACATTCTTAATTTATTTTTTTTCTGGTAGATCTGAAAACAGTTGTACAAGCCTTTCTCACCCTGTTGCTCTCTAATCAGCAGAAGTCCTTCCAAGGTCAAAGGAATCAGAGCTTATTTCCATCAAGAGGTTAGAAACCAATGCAGAACCTAGTATAAATGGACCAGAGCACAGGCTGATATAGAGCAATGTTGTATCCTTCTGGACAAAAATAAGGAAACCAGAGAGACCTCCTGATGAAAACTAGATAGACTTTACAAGGCGATTGAGCAGTACAAGGGACTAAATCACATTTTTTTGTGAATTTGTGTTTGGTGTAGTGCATTCTATCAATAAGAGAGCCCGAGAAAAGTTACTGCATAGATCTAAGCTGTACAAAACTAGTCTATATTAGAACAATGTCTGTGAATGCCTTAAGTCTTAGAATTTCTAAGCCTAATTAGGTATAAAAAAGAAAAACCCCAGCACATCTACAAGGTTTGGAAAGAAAACAGGTTAGTGCATCCAAAGCGACTAAAGTAGTTGTTAAACAGGGACTGCAGAACAGATTGTGATAGGCTTGGGATCAGCCCAGGACATTTTTATATTGTACAGCATAGGCAAATAGATCAGCACGCTTCCTTGCGTTGCTGGATACTTGGTGAAGTTTCCCATAAATTATGTACATTAGGTAAATTTGTTTACAAAAATACCTATTTTGTGTTCTTGACAATAATTGATTGCCTGGAGCTGATGCAGAAAGGAACACCTGCACTTACATTATTTTTCAACCACCTTGAATGTATAACATAGGCCTCTTCGAGAGTTCAGATTCAAAAAGTAGAAAATGTAAATGGATAAGTAAAACTGGAATCATTGACTTATTGACACTCTGACCTGCCTTGTGCCATTTTCATTAAGAAGAATAGATATTATTTGGAATTGACTTCTAATGGGAGGGGAAATGGGAAATTAATTTCCTTCTATTACATGATTATTTTATGCAGCATAATTACAAACTGTTACTAGCCTCCTACAGGCATCTTATTTACAACTTTCACTTTAATGAGCAGGCATCTCAGCTAAAGGACAATGCCTGTGACCTCCCATATAACAGGAGTAAAGTCACAAAGGACATTAGTGATTTATTCATTTCCCCATGCCCAAATAACTCACAGGTGTTTGTGTGTGTGTGTGTGTGTATGTGTGTGTGTCATTCACACATACATACATACATACATACATACATACATACATACATACATACAGTCCTCAAATTATGACCAAAATGGAGCCTGTATATTACAGTTGTAAATTGTAACAGTTTCCAAGTCGCAAGTTCCCTTTTTTCAGGTAAGTTATAACTTTGAACAGTCATTAAGTGACTGGTCATCCCAAAGGTTCATTTTCAAGAGGCAACTGGACTGTCTTTTTTTTCATTGAAGATGTTTCACTTCTCATCCAAGAAGCTTCTTCAGCTGTGACTGAATGGTGGGGAATGAAAGGATTTATGTTCCTTGCAGACAGCTGGTCATTTGCATTCTTTTAGAGGGTTGTTAAGGTCACCTGGAGGTCTATTTGTGTCCCAGTGGTGGGATTCAAATTTTTTCACTACCAGTTCTATGGGTGTGGCTTTGTGGGCATGGCAGGGAAAGGATACTGGAAAATCCCCATTCCCTCCCCCCTCTCAAAATTTCCACTACCAGTTCTCCAGAACCTGTCAGAACTGGCCGTCTCTGCTGTGTTCTCAGGGTCACTTGAGTGGTGCAAATGGAACTGATGAAAGGACTGTGATGTAGCCTGGAGATAGATGATGTCTTATTCTTCCCACTTTATTGAGGCAGGGCTGTTCAATTTTGACATAGATGGCCTCTTTGACCCCTCTTTCAAACCAGAGGCCCTCGCTGTCTAAAATATGGACTTTGCTATCTTCAAAAGAGTGGCCTTGTCTTTTAAATGCCGATGAACTGCTGAATCTAGTCCAAAGTGGTTTGTTTGCCTTTGTAAAAGCATCTTTGGGACAACCATGACCTGGATGACTGAGACTCTCCATAAACATATATGACTGGTCATATACACTGCATATCAAAAGGAAGGAAAAACTGAAAAAGAAATGAATGGGGTGTTTATGAGGTTAGTAGTTTAAAGAAAAAATTGGCAGTATATAGTGTTCTAACACATGGGAACAAGAAGGATAGAAAAAAAAGGAGAGGAAGACTTAATGGTGAGGGTGTTAATTAGTTTTATCCTTGTTTCATTTTTAGCTTTAATTTGTTTTGTTTACAAACTCTTATTCCTTTTTTTGCTTTCTGCATAATATAATATTTCTTATCCTACCAGATAATAGCAAGATGTGCGTGTGTGCGTGCGTGCACATACAAACTAAGTATAATTCCCTTCAGCCCTTCAGCCTGTCTGCTGATCGATGACAATTAGTCTGTAACATCAGAAGAACAATCAGTTAGAAAAAAGCGGTTCCAAGGAAAATAAATAGGTCAAGAAATTCGATTGTCATCATTTTATAGATAGCAGATTTATTTGTTGTTTTCTTAGTGTTGTCAGAAATATTTTCCTTCTCCAAAGCCCAATACATTTCTTTTGCAAATACAGTTAATACCTCTCAAAATATCATTCCTTAAAACCTGTAGTTAAAAACACCATTGTTCCTTCAAAGACAGTGAAATAGAAACATAAGCCATTCCAGATGCTAGAACAGAAGTCCTCTAAAGTGTGTTTTCTTGAAAAGAAATGTTAATACCTCTAAATTCCATGTAAACAAGTTAAAGGTGTGATGCTATCCTTGTAGCCCATTTTACCCCCTGGATTGCCATGGGTATTTATTTATTGGATTTCATTTGAAATCCACACCTTCACCACCGTATTTTTCAGAGTATAAGACACACCTCCCCCCCCAAAAAAAGAGGGTGAAAACTTGGGTACGTCTTATACAGTGAATGTAGCCTCACCCACCCACCGGCCCCAACACTTTGGCCTCTGCCTCCTAGCAATTTACCTCCTTGCAGCAAACTGGGTTTGAGAAGGCTGCAAAAGGCTATAGTAATCCCTGCAACCTGAAACAGCTGATGATCTGTAAGTGAAACCTGCTGTTTGCTCCACCAGGCAAATTGCTGGGAGACAAAGAGGTAGATTTTTCCCCCTTGTGCTAATCAGGCTGTTTGCTGCAATGAGGCAAGTCAGTAACTATAAATGCCTATAGAGTGTTCAAATTACTAGACATATTTTAAAGACTGCTTTATTATTGTTCTAGACAACTTAACAAAATGAAGAAGCTTTTTAAAATAAATGCTTGATCTGAAAATATGGTAATCTGAAAAAAAGAATAGCTTTGGAAATGAAAGCCCTGAATAAAAGAATGTGCCTTTAAATTATTATAACCGCATTTTCAGGATCAATACTAACATCTATAATGTGGTTATATAGTTCTTTTAAAAAAATTAAAGGTAAGGGGTTTATACCATATTACATGGTGGAAGAGGAAGGAAAATTTAATTCTTGCTATAGTTATGCTTTGTATATCAAATAGTGATGTGTTTTAACAAAGAGATGCTCCCAGCTGGGCTTTTGTCACTGCACAACAAAGCGACTGAACATGCACATACATGTGTAGAAACAGCTGGAAGCAGCTTATGAAGTAGTTGCATAAGCCTGGAAAAAGATAGATTTCATTGATTCAAACGGTTGTATGTGCTATGTGTTCTTGTTCATTGCAGTGAACCACTCAGGAAGGATTTATTCAGCCTAATTGTTCATGTCATACGTATTTAATCTGCTCTAGGGCTGTCAATCAGTCTTTGTTTTTTGTATCCATCCGCTTGCTTTCCTTATTGTTTTTATATGTGATGATGTGTAAATCAAATCAAATATCTTTATTATGGTCTTTGACCAACCTCTGTGTGTGAATAGAGGTAGGTAGACATGTAGATATAAATGGTATAGAAAGCACTTCATTATCACTTTATCACTTTATCTTTGTATACATTTGGATAGTGCTAATATTCAAAGTGACACCTTCAATGGATTCTGCAAGTCCATCAAAGCATCCCACCGAAACTGTCTCCCTTATTCACACTTTGGGATTGTTGGTTGGTTGGTTGTGGCAATTTGGGCAGGGAGTTCCTCCTTACAAGTTTTAGGGGAGGTACAGTGCTGTAGTCTTCAGTCTTGTGGCCCTTCCCCATCAACATGATGCTTCTAATAGAGAATTGGCACTGAGCCTTTTGCAATGTGGGCTGTTGTTTAGCTTTCCTCCCACAGACTTTGCTGAAGGATGCGTGCATTTGGTGAGCAAACTAAAGACAAACAACATAATACAGTTTGCACATCAATTTTAAAAAAAGAGGAGGGAAAGAGAAAGTCAAGACCCCAATAAAAATATCACACCCAGACAACATACAGAACTACACTAGAGATAGATGCCCGTGACAAAGCACCACATTTAAAAGATGTTCATAGCTGTAATGTCTTCTTTTTTCAAACAGAATCTCCCAGATATTTATCATCTTACAAAGAAGTGGATCAAATTAGTGGTAGTACTTAACCAACCTGGGATTATCTCAAAAGCGTAGGCAAGATTGGAGTGATTAATGGTTGGATTGCACACTACCAGAAAATCCCAACATAGCTGTTAGACTTTTTTTGGGTGGGGGGGCTAAAATGCTTTCACATCATTTACTGACAGATTGTTTAAATACATTCATACTTTTAATTTGAATGTAGAATTGTAACATTACTATTTTATGATATGGATGTTTTCAATCAGAATAAAGCTGGAAGGGACCTTGGAGATCTTCTAGTCCAACCCTCTGCTCAAGCAGAAGACCCTATACCATTTCAGATAGGTCACTGTCCACTCTTTTCTTAAAAACCTTCAGTGATGATGCACCTACAACTTTGGAAGGCAAGCTGCTCTACGGTTAATTGTCTCACTGTTAAAAACTTTCTCCTTAATTCCAGGTTGCTTCTCTCCTTGATTAGTTTCCATCCATTGCTTCTTGCCATGGGGGTGAAACCAGTCAGAGGTGCTATTTACCCGTTTTCCAAAAATTTCCAAAATTTCTGCTACCAGTTCTCTGGAACTGGTCTGAACCTGCTGAATACCACCTCTGCATCTGTTGCTTTGGAAAATAAGTTGACCCTCTCTTCTTTGTAGGGGTTTATATTTATATTATTATTATGTAGTTTATATTATATTATTATACTTGATTGTTGCAAATCATTTTCATACTGTTGTCAAGAGAACTACATGGACATGTTCATGAAGCCACTAGGGATTCAACTGCAGTCTGAGACCTTCATTTTTAACAACGGTTTTAGCTGGAATAAGTAAACAAGCTTTTATTTTCTCAAGTAATGACAGGAGCTGGGAAAATGCAGCAGAGTTTGAAATCTATGCAAAGGGGCTGTATCCACATGAATATCATATGGCAAAGAGGTAAGAGAGATCGGCCCTCTGGAACGATCTCCCCATGGAGATTCGGACCCTCACCACCTTTCAGGCTTTCCGTAAAGCCGTTAAGACCTGGCTGTTCCAGCAGGCCTGGGGCTGCTGAGTTCCATCCCCACTCGAACTGGTGTGCTTGCTGAGACCTTTTAAATTGGTTCTGTATTGTTGTTTGTCTTTGTTTTCTTTACTTTTGTATTGTGCCCCTTCCCTTTCGGTTTTGTTAGCCGCCCTGAGTCCCTCGGGAATAGGGCGGCATACAAGTTGAATAAAACCTAAACCTAAACCTAACCGATTGCCAAATCTTAGATTTACTGCACTGAGATGTCCATTTCTGCAGTTTTTTAGGTGCTGGAAGGAAATGTTTTTACAATATATGTAATGAACTCTTTCTGCTAAATTTCATTATCATCAGTTTTTTGTTTCCAAACTTGGGGTAGTTTAAACAGAGACATCAATGCTTCTAATAGGAAAGCAATTGAAAATAACATTATGTCTCTGATCCAGGCACAAATTCAGAGCAGAATACACAGGTAGATCTCTCGTTATAAGCCTCACTGAAATGAGTGCGCGAGAAAATGTCCTTTTAGATTGCACCTTTTATCTCCTGGCATTAGCACATAACAAATCCTGCCTAGCGGGCTATTAAAGCTGGGTGGATAATCCAGGAGCTTTCTCAGGTCAAAGGCTTACAGTTAACTGGAACCTGGCTACAGAAAATCATTGACCATCTGCTTTGCTAAATGGCTTGGAAAATGGAGGCTAAACATGTCACTTTCATGCTCGAGAGCAGACCATTTGATCCTATTCATCTCTAGTTCCCCTTTATATTCTTTCACTGCTCAGAAGAAAAGATTTTCACCTTTCTTTTTTTCTCTTATTCACAGCAAAAGAAGTGCATCAGAATTCATACCACTGGGACCGGGGAGAGACATTGAATTTAGATAGTTGATGAGATCTTCTGGGATTTTCTTCCTCACTAGAGAAAATATTTACAGAAAGATGCACTGCAGTGGCCTCTCCAAGGGAGGGCAGGAAGGAGAGGCCAATAAAACAAGCAGTGTGCAAAGCAGTACCAGATTCAGCTTTTTGTATTCATGATGACATTCACATGAGAAGGGGCAGAGCTTGTAGCATTACCAAAGCGACAGCTCCTTCTGGTGAAGTGGCAAGATTCAGAGTGGAAAAGCATCTAATGTTCAAACATTGGCTGACTTGCATGTATTCCCAAAGCTGCCTTCACTAAGATGATATCACTGTGGAAACAGGCAACATTTCTAGATGAGTATTTATAGGCAACAAAGGATATGTAAACATCTTGGCCTTCTTACACACAGACGCAGACAGACAGACACATACTCACCCACACACACACCACTCTTAGCATTGCTTTATGCATATATGCCTAAAATGTATTTTCAGAAATTTAATAGAACTTAATAAGAAATTCTTCCATTTGTGGATTAGACAACTTTATAAGAGACTAAAAGCTGTTTGTGGATTTTCTACATGTTAAATACAATGACAGATGGTTAACCGAGGGATTTGAAGGCTAATGTAATGTTTGGGGTAACCTGTTGTCTGGTGTTTTTTTTTTCTTTCTTGCATATACATTGTGATTAGATGTTGGGTCGATTTGATTATTAGACAGGAAGATTTCCATATCTTTGTATCTTTGTATAATTAATATAGCATTTTTGCTAAATATAGATGGAAAAGTGTATAACTATTTTTAGACCCATTATGTAAGGGGGAAATAACATATTAGATTTATTAAATCTATTTTTCAGCATCCAGCCAAGGTGGATTTTATATGTTTAATGTTAGATCTATTTGACTTGGGATTTGGGGTTTTCTTTCTTTCTCTTTTCTTTCTTTCTTTCTTTCTTTCTTTTCTTCTTTCTAAATGTATTATTCTTTTTGTTGTTAGTGTTGATGGTTCGTTTTTCTGTTTAGTATTTTATTTTTGTTGATAAAAGAAATATAAATCTGTTTTAAACAAACAAATTCTCCCATTCATTTTTTTCACTTAGAAAAGCTTCAGCTGTACCTTTCTTTTCCAAATCTCTACAGTATAGTAAGGCATATCTTCTTTCTCAGATTACCTACTAAGGAGTTGATTTCATTTTTGGAATCAGCATATTTGGCACAACTTATAAATTGGAAGATGTTGGACCCTATTATCTTAGAAATCTGAAATTCCACCTCAAACTTTATTGCTTAGGGTGGCAGAGCATGCAATAGCATACTGATTCCAATTTGAGCCTAATGATCATGCTAAATCGGTGCTAGGAAGCAATCCAAATGTCATCCTATTAATGGAGAGCCTGGGCAAAAAATTGAATTAGTTAATAGGATCAGATGGAGATCTTCTTCTTATGTGAGCAGTTGCCATATACCTATTATTTGCCAAGATGTTCAAAGTGACAATATTATCAATTTAAGCACGTTTGGATGTTTAGATATGGGCTGGTAGTTCTAAGTGCTTCAAAATCTCCTCAATCTAGCAACAGAGAATTTAACATATTTTTACAACATAAAAATCCTATGAAAGCTTCTTATTACTGATTGTTGGAAAATGATAAATGTTCAAAAATATTGAGAATCAGAGGATAAAAGACTGGAATGTTCAGTAAACACATTTCTGGCATTTCAATGTCTCATCTCTACAGATTTAAAATTACAACTTAATCAATATGAATTCTTTCAGATATTTTGGACATCTATAAAGCTTTTTGCAAATAAATTGGAAGTTTCCACTTAGAGGAGAGAAACTAATCATGTAATACAGTCATATGATAAAAACATGAATCACAATATGTGTTCACATTGTGAACTACAGTAACTCTCTTCTGTATGGAAATGATTTCATATTCATGTATCTATTATATCTGCATAGCCACCCATCTGACAACAGACTGATTCTGGATGGAATATGGTACTTAATTAAAAAAGAAAGCAATACATTTACTCAACTACCAACAGTTCTGAGACTAACTAGAAGACAACAGAAATGGAACCAGTTGATATATTTCTAAAAAGATAGCTAGAGCTTAGTTGAAATGACATGTATTTCCTATCAGTTATAGAAGAGTCTGGAGGGCTTATATATTTATTTTTGAACACCTGGCATTGAGGAATGATTAAATATTGAACTAGCTACACAATCACTTATATGATTTCCCAGTTTTTCTATTCTATCACTATAGGAAATGATGGATATTAATAAGTTAATTGTTTAATGAGTCTGGAATATAGGTCAATTTTTGTATGTTTGTGAGTGTGTATTTATAACTACATATCAAAGGTGGATTGCTGTCGGTTCGGCCTGGATCAGGCAAACTAGTAGTAGTGGTGGCGGGAGCTCCACCCATCTGCCCAGACGATTCTGTGCATGTGTGCGAGCATGTCCAAACTGGTAGTAAACACACCAGTGCTACATATGGTGTATCTCTGTTTTGCTTTTAAGTTTACTTTTCTTCATTAATTTTTGCATGCTCAACTTTAAAAAGGCAAAGCAATAAAAAAAGGAGGAATGGTATTATTGAGTGTCAAACAGCAGCACAGCCTGCCATACAAGGTGGTGAATTCTTCTTCACTAATGATCTTCAGGAGAAGCTGAAAATTCTAGTAAATCTTGCACTGAGCAAGAAGTTGTGTGAGATGACCACCAAGATTGCACTAAATACTATGATTCTATACATATATAAGAAATGCCATTTGGTAAGGTTTATAAAAAAGGAATGAAACAAAATTCAGAACACACTGAGCAGCAAGTGTTTTTACTTTATGGAGTAATCCAACATTAAAAATTGAGGAGGGAAATGGAAATGATATGGAAAAAATGAATAGAAACAGGGTTATTGACTTTGAACCAATTGATACAAGATGAGGATGAATTTTTAACATATAGTACAGTATGTTAAGAGACAAATATCCTCTATTGGATACGACCCAATGGTAATATTTGCAGTTAGGCTTGTTGATAATATTGTTATTAGTTCATCAGATTTGTGTATAGATAAGATGAGATATGGAGGAAGAGATCATTTGTTGTATTTTAAGAGAAGGTTAGGGTTAGTAGAAGCACAGTAACAGAGTAATTCCTGATAGTGCATCTTTGAGTTATGCAATAATTCAAACATGACACATATATACACACACAAGCTACTTTTGCTGTTGGCTACTGCAATTTTCATGGCATATTTCTGACATATTCTAAAGCCATGGGAAAGAGCAGGTAGAGCAGTATGCACCAAAAGGAAATATAGTAAATCAACACCAGGCATAAAATTATAAAGGAAACAGATATAAGGATTTAGGAAATGTCTGCTAGTTCAAAAAAAAGTGTCCATTGCCACAAGTCCATCAGTTTATTGTAGTTGCTGATGAATAGGGCACAATATAGGTAATTATGCTCTGTTTGATCTCATCTACTAATCCATAATAAACTCCTCTGAACATGGCAATTGCCTTTAGCTGCCATGGCAACCATCCTCTGATAAAACTCTAAATTCATATGATATTCTAAAAGGCCCTCTAAGATACTGATTATTACATGGAATTGAGATCATATGATCTTCTCAGGGGAGGTGTTTGTTTTTTTACATGCATGATTATTTGTATGTATGTGCAGCAAGGGGAGTGCGTACGTGTGCAGCCATCTGTTTTGGCTTGAGCCAAACAGTCTCTAAATTAATTCTACAGCAGATAGCAATAGGGCCATTCAACTCAGGCCCATGGCACATGGTGTCCTTGCATGAACATTGGCTTTCTGCACATGTTCCAAATAGACTTCATCAGAAAAGCTGCTTTTGGAGTCTGGAATTTATTTAGAGAGGCAAATAAACAACACAAACAATTTGAGCTTGAAAGATTAAAAGTCTTCCTGCTTATACATGTGTTGTTTTGCACCTTAGCTTTGCATCAGGCTGGGCATGTTAGTCCAAGTTTTGGGGAGCCATTACTTCCTGAATTTGGGTGAATTTGGACGATGTTCTTCATATTGCCTAGTTGTCTCATGATAGCATGAGCATAGGACAAGAGTAGTTTAAATGTTTAAGAGTGTGTTTGTGTGTTTGTGTATGTGTGTGCGCGCGCATGTGTACACACACACACACACACACACACAGTTCCTTATAGTTTCAGATTTCTCACGTATTTTGAAAATTCATTGTCTTATGCTGGGCTTCTTGATAAGGTTCTAACTTATCAAGCAAGGGGACTTCTTGAATATGAACATTATGAAGTGTTTCATTTTGTCCAAATGCCCTTGTCAGCTGGAAAAAGCAGATTTTGAAATGATTTTGCTCATATTATTTTTCTTTAGCAGAAGAATAAAATGGGGGTTGGCGGAAAACCTTTACTTGTCTTCAGAATTGCTTTGTATTGAAAATGCATTCTTCATTTTTTTTTAAAAAAGCAAGACTGTTAGAATTTATTGTGGTTTTGGTGCAGCCTTCCCCTGTGTGGCTGGTTTTGTGTGCTGCATATTGTATGTCTGTGTGTATGTGTGGGAGAGACAGAGTGAGTGAGTGTGTGTGTACAAACAGACATACACACATATGCACAAGCACACAATCAATTTTTATTTTTTTAAAAATTAAAATTCAAACAAAAGTGCATTAGACAGAACCAGGAAGGAAAATGGAAGATCACTTACATTAGAGGCTGTGTTATGTATCTGACATGTCCTTTCTTTCTTTACCCTCTTCTTATACTTACAAAAGCCTGAAGCATTTCCCTCTGTCTCCAGGACCCTTAATTCATTTCTGTCCCCGAGTGTTCTGAAATTTCTGTGTAATAAGATCAAATATACACATCCTCTCTGACCAGGATTCTGAAAAGACTTTGCTTTAATACTTGTCCCTTAAATCCCATTACTTGTTATGAGAGATGAGCACATTTTATTTCTTATTGACAGCAGAGCATGAAGCAAAGTCAGCTGCATATATACTAAATTTAAACCATAATCATTACCCTATTTCTTTCCATTTTTTTTTCCAGGTCTAAATAGTTTGCAAGGCAGAATGCGGAAATCACAATTGTTTTTCTTCAAACATGAATTCAAAAAAGAAGCCCAGCAGAGATGTTCTAATAGAAAGGATTATTCATCCACAGACAGATCGTATTGTTGGGTCAGTTCTAGTTAGTGACCTGAAATGTTCTCTCTCTCTCTTTTGCCCCCAATACTTTTATCAAGGAGTATATTAAACAGATTAAAAAAAGGTCAAAAACCTACTACAAAAGTATACATTAAAGAAAAAAGAAAAATATTAAGAGAGTGAGAACCACCACAAATAGAAGGGAAAATAGAAAATATAATTAAAAAGAAACTTTCCACTTTGTCGCCAGGAAGTATAGTTAACTAATAACTTATCACTGTCTCTCAAAACACAACCAAACGATCGTCACTCCATACCTCACTCCATTTTCTATAAACTTGTCTCTAAATTCTCAACTTGCCTTTTTAATTAACTAATATTCAATAAAAGTTAACAAAAATACTAAACAACCAAATATATGTTGCCACTTCTATTTAAAACCTAATCCCCTAATGCCACGTAATAATAAACAAAGTCTTATCCAAATTAATTATTCATCACTGCAATTTTTTTAAATGTACTAAATATTACCAGAGCTAATCCCTGTTTGATATATCAAAAGTACCAGCATGCATATTTCAAACCAATCATTTCACCCAATAAACAATTCCAAAGCAAAAACTACCCAATAAAAATAGCTGTAAACATCACCAGAGATAGCAGCCTATTATTATAATAAACCCTTATTTATAAACCAAAAGTTCCATTGAGTTTTGTCAGTCAGTTAAAATAAGATATATTATATGACATAACATTTAAAATATTAACTACAAGATTAAAATATGCACAAGTTAAATAGATCTTGCACAGAAACTAGCAGCATTAATTGTTTGCTGTCAGAGGTTCTCAAGTATACACTGATCAGGGCAAAAAAAGCAGGTATACATATGTGTTATTGTCTGCATGTTACCACAATCACAAAGGACAGAAGCTACTGGATAGCCCCATTCTTAAAATTCCATTCATCAGGTTGTAACATCTGTTATCTTTATGCTAGCACTTAGACTTATATACCGCTTTCTAGTGCTTTATAGCCCTCTCTAAGCAGTTTACAAAGTCAGCATATTGCCCCCAACAATCTGGGTCCTCATTTTACTGACCTCAGGAGGATAGAATGCAGAGTCAATCTTGAACTGATCAGGATCGAACTCCTGGTGGTAGACAGTATTAGATTACAATATTGCCTTCTAAGCACTGCACTACAATGGCTCTATTCTCTCAAAGTCCTTGTCTTCTTTATCAAAATCTATTTGTAATTTCAGTGTAGCCTCTCCAGAAAATCTCTGATATTTCAATTTAAATAAGAAATCCACATTATTCTTTGATATCTTATTTGTCTATCTCTGTTTTTTTTTAAAATAATCTTCTGGATGCATTTGTAAATCCAATATTTCTATCTCTTTTTTGTAACTTGTAATTTTAGGGTCCTCTATAATATCCTTTTCAACTTTGTTGAAATAAGCTTGATTCTCTTCAATATTTTTGGTTGCAGTATGAAATTAAGTAGCACACAGATCTTGACTCTACAGATCATACATTTCTTTTAAAGTAGTCAACCGGTACTTTCTAATGATTAGCCTTCAAAGCCTTCTTATCATCAACTTATCAACACTGAAACTCCTTCTCGGCAGGAGAGGATATTTTTAGTTAATTCCCACAACTTTCTTTAAATCAACTTCATCCCAATTCTTAGTGTTTAAAAACTAAAACAACACTGTATTAATCATTCTACTGTATATTACAAAAATAAAATCTTATAAAGCTGGAAATGCATACTTTTCTTTCTTTTTAAATGGATTAAAGAGGGATCCCCACCAGCAAACACAGTTCTGAAGAGTTTTCAATCTGAAAGAGATAATAAAAAGAAAATTGAACTCTGAGGTGATTAAAAGATGAGGCTAGGTTGAACTTTGAATCCTCAAAAAAGCTACATTAACAGAAGATTCCCAGCTGGTTATAAATGACTACAAAAACATCAGTTTCTGTTGCTGATTCCTTAAAAACAAACTCTGCTGTTTGAAACATAGGGGAGCGATCTCAAGATCTCTCCATATTCCAGAGAGAATTATCAGAAATCTAGATCTTGTATCCAGCTGCTTTTTTGACCACAATATTCTCTTCAAAATGCAAAGTGTCTATTCTCCCACCTCACAGGAAACTTTCTCCTTAAACTTTATCTCTCTATTTGTGCTAATTTCTCGAAAGTCAGGCCTTTTCTCCCAAAAAAGCAGTACTGATAACTATTTTTTATGCATGGAAAAGTTACTGGGTCATAAATAGCTAGTGAATTACTATGCACATTGTATCTGATGTAGCCATTTCCCTTTGCACAAACACATATATAAATCTTAAGTATACAGGTAGCTTTATTAGTTAGATTGTGTTCTCATTTCAAGGAAAGCTGATGCTCATTCAGCTTTTATAAACAGTATATTGCCCCTGATTGGGTTCTTTGAGAGAAATGTGTGAGATGGGATGAGATTTTCTTATTCTTCAGCAAATGTTTATAACAGACAGAAGTCAGTAACACCAGATGAGGAAACTTCAGTGCATGCTAAAGAACATGACAATGGATAGAACAATTATATGGGATGCAAAAAGATAGTACTACTTTCTGCATGTATTGCAGAAAATGGTGGCAGTGAGCCCTGGAACTCATAATGAAAAGGAAAATTCTATTTCATTTATTTGTTATTGTCTTCACTTGCATATTTTATAGAAGGAAAATATTTTCTTCATTCATTTATTTATTTGTTTATTTATAAATACAATTAATCAACTGATCGATCAATCAACCAATCAAAGTTTATGCGAGTCAAAAGCAGGACATGTCCCATATAAACATCACTGGCATTAGGAGAGGTTAGTTTTCAGCCCTAAGTATCGCCACAGATTTTTTAAAACAAAACAAATCTGTATCAAAACACAAAAGGGAGAGTTAAAGGTGAATATTTTTTTCTAGAATCCCAGCAAGCATGAAATCCTAGAACAGTTCTGAAAAACAGGACCACCACTTTTGTTAAACCAGGCTGCATTTGCTTTAACAAACAGTAATGGTCATCACTTGAGATTTTGTCATACAGTGCCTTGATTTATAACTTCAATAACTTATGACCAACTCTCTTACAGTTGTAAGTTGAGAACTACCAATAAAAAAGCATCAGAAAGTGAGAGTTTCCTATTCATTACCATGATATTACTTCCCATTCGACCAGGAGGTCAATGATTACATAGTGCCAACATCAAAAGATGTTTATCTTGTAGAATCAATTGACTGGGTCCATTGTATTTGGAAACAAAGGCAATAGGTATAATATCTCTTGAAGACCAGTGTCTATAGCAGTGAGTGGCATGTGGGGAAGGATATCAAAGAAATCAAGATGGCAACCTCACATGAAACACATAAAAAGAGGGTGGGGCTTCATTCAGCACCATTTTGATTTTTTTTTAACCTTTCCCATGGCCTTCCTGACAATATCGAGTCTTAACTAAAATCCTGCAAGATGAAAGAGAACTGGTAGAAGATCAGGCATTATACAAGAATAATTCCCCTTTGTATTCTTCACAATTATGTGACATTCTATGGAAATTGCTTGGGACATAGTCTATATGTGGCCCGAACAGAGCAATTATTCGGAGTAGCTAATGGATCTGCTTCTGTATAGATAGGGAGAAGTTTGACCCATTTAAAAAATTCAGTCAAGCTGCATGACCTCTGATTATTTTTAAAATTTCATAAAGTTAACATGACCTAAGATGTCAGCCTAAAGATTAATTTTGCTAATTAAGGGGCAGCTAGCCAATTTCTTACCAGTGAAGTCGATAGTTTACAAATTAGTGAAGGAGGTTTTTTTTATATATAGTTGCCATGAGACCAAAAAAACCCAAAGTTTTTTATAGTTTAGAATGCCTAGTTTTTAACAGAATTCCTGCTTCCACGAAATTGAAAGAAGGAAGAAGCACACCACCAAGTATAATTGGGCAGAGAAAAGGATATGGAAGGACTAGATATATGGGGCTAAATGAAAATCTAGTTGTAAGAGACCTATGCATATTTGTATTTTATTCATTTCATCCAGTTTCTAAGTGAATATTTTAAAAATATCATACTATTTGGAAAGTGAGATGTAATTTTCTGCAATACATGTTCTGTGTAACCGTGTATATGTATGTGTGCACACAGGCATCATAATATTTTTGTCTACCTGCTATGCCTACCATATCTTGTTACCCAAATGTCATTATATGCACGCTTTATGTTTCTGTATATATCACTCACTAATATTTCCTAAATTTGCACGCTAGTTTATATGCATTTGAAACATCCAATAGGCATAATTTTGTTTTCTTTTTACACTTATTTATTAGATTTTTATGCTGTCAATATCCCCTATAAAGTGACCCTAAGTGGCATAAAAATGTAATACATAATGTTTTTTCTTCATTTTTGCTCCTATATTTAGTATTTATAAAAGGGGGTGGGATTTATTCAAAACCATTTTACATTGCTGAATAGGTTCCAGTATCATTATATGTATTACATCAAGATTTGTATTAAAGTTGAGGAGAAAATAAGATATCCCACTGGGCAAAACTGGAATACAAGGGATATTTAATAAGATTAATATAGCTAGCCCAAACATTCTACAATGAAACATTCACAAAATGTTGTAATTTGTTAATGGAAGGCTCGTCTGGTGTATGACGGTATTGCTATAATTAGTAGGCTGTGAAAATTGAAAAAGAATTTCAGTTTGAGGAGATCTGGTCATAACACCCCTTTAAAATGAAATGGCAAAGCTAATTGTTGGCCTAGTTCAGAGCATTGGATCAGTCACAAGGAATAAAAGAGTCTTTTGCCCATCTGATCAATTAAAGTAATTGGATCCCCTTTGATGTTTCCAATCAGATCATCAAAGCAGAGTGAGGTTTTTCAAACTGAAGCACTGTTTCAAAACAGATCACTTTGAAGACCCGATTTGAAACAATGCTTCAAACTGCATTGCAACCATACTTGAATAGAAGGTAAAGATTATTTTCCTGCAAATGATTGTATTTCAGTGGAGTGGATTATTTTAGATTTGCTGAGAATACAGAGACAGATTACTTCTTCCTCTGCATGAAGGAAATATTCAGTAATATTCTGTATCATTAGTTATATTCTTTGAGATCATCTCACACTCATGCCCATTGATTAAGGAGCTCCTCATGGCTCTATATTATTCTATAAGATTTCGAAAAAGAAATGCTTGAAGAGTTTATTGAGAGTTTTTCTGATGTGTTATCAAATGTTATCTAAATGCAGAAAGAGAAATAAATAAGAAACAAATTAATGGTTACTGTAGACATCACGATTGGAGAACAACTTATTATGGAAGTATCATATACTTCCTTTGAAAGATCCAAAATAATTCCTATAGGAGATATTTAGATACAGCTGGCAAAAGCTCCGGTGACATTCCGTAACATTGATATGACACAAATGGCATACTTGTCTCATATTGTTCCACAACACAAATGAGGCAAGTACATTATCTGCAATTTCGCTTTCTCTGCAGATGACTCTGGATGTATCTTAATCAGCTTCTTCTGGTGCATTTTTGTAGAGAAAGTGGATAGAGCTGTAATAATGGAAGTCTTAATTACCTTCTTGGAAAAACAACTCCAAGTTTTTCTTTACAGGGGCTGCCTTAAAATGTGTTTTGAAAATACAGCAGCCTTAAACAAATTACATTAGCTGCCCATTTGTGTGAGAGATAGTCATTCTACACTGGAAACAAACAACCTGATGCTACTTTTAACCACAACTGAAATAGGAGACAGAAAGGAGCTACTTTCTCACTCAAAGGGAAGTGCATCAAGCCCATCCATAGTGCAGGCAGCAAGAAAATATGCAACAATTGAACACTGAATTTACTAAATAAGTATATCTCATTTTTGCACATAGAGATTACTAGAACTGATAAGGAAGGGAGGGAGGGAGGGAGGAAGGGAAGAAGGGAGGAAAGTAGTTCATGTTGTTCCTGGATTCTTTATGCTGGTTTTTAAAGGTTACAGTCCAGCTGCAAAGTAGGATTCTGAAAATGTGCTTTTGAGCCCAATTCCAGACAATGAGCTTCATTTATAAAAACCAAATAGTTTGGCATAAAAAAATACCACCTCCAAATGATTCTGTCCATAATCTATTTAAATATAGACCATGTATTTGGTCTTTCATTCCACCCACCCCCTGCACACAAACCATTTAGGTTCACCAGCATATAGCCCATGCATAGATAATAAATAGATAACCCACATCCAATGTGGGTATTGTATATGTAGCTGTAGATATGTGGGAATATCATGATTGAAACATGGACCTTTCTATGCATAAAATAAGTCGGGGGGGGGACATTACCTTTTCACTTTATTGTCTGAAGCTACCTAATGTGCTGTTGGTTAAGGTGAGACTGAATTAAATATTTTTCTGGTCACTGCTAATACAATTTGCTATAGTATACTTCGGATGTTAAAATAACATTAAAGATATTACTTACTCGTTTCAAGACATGTCAGTGGTGAAGACAAGTCTCTTCCAATTTGTTATTATACCAGGATGTAATTATAGAACTAAAAAAATTACAACTAGGAATATTTAATTGTCATTAATTAGTCAATGTTGACCCAACAATCTAAAAAATATTTATAAGATAACACCCACCTAAAATATGACCAAGCACAGATGTGTGATGAAAAAGAAATTATAAGAGTTAAGTAAGATAGAAAGGAAAGCTGAGGGCAAGAGTCTCCTTGAAATACTTTACAGCAAGTAGATTTCTATGAAAAAAGCAGAACTGTGCAACTTTGATTGGACGACTTTATTCAGAAGAGAGTCAATTGAGTTACCCTTTTGAATACATTTCTGACATCAAATTGAATCAAATTTCCCTTCAGAAAGATTCTGAAGTTTCAGGGGATTTCTACCTTCATAGACTGTCAAACATTATTGCAATGTTTTCCATACATTTGCAAAGATAAAGAGGAAAGCTGAGTGGTTTTCTATGCTCTCTGATGCTGGTAGAAGCAGCCAGTCAAAATTATCATGTCTGTAACTTTTACCTATAGTATTAGAGTGCTTGGAGAAAGCAAGCTATGCTATTTCTGTCTCTTACTCTTCAACTAAAATTTGTTTTAGGCAAATTTGATTAGAAAGAGAGGAAGAAAGAAAATGTCAGATATTTGCATTGTGATAGCAAGTCTGAAATGGTGCATTTCCTACTATGATATATTACATCATATTGTTGCATATAAAGAAGATGCCATAATGTAATTTACCCCAAATAATATCATATATTCATATATGATATATCTTGCTAGGGATGGCTCAGTGGTGGGATTCAAATTTTTTACTAACAGTTCTGTGGGCATGGCTTGGTGGGCATGGTTTGGTGGGCATGGCAGGGGAACGATACTGTAAAATCCCCATTCCCTCTCAATCAGCTGGGACTTGGGAGGTAGAGAATAGATGGGGGTGGGGCCAGTCAGGGGTCGTATTTACCAGTTCCTTGAACTACTCAAAACTTCTGCTACTGTTTCTCCAGAACTGGTCAGAACCTGCTGAACACAACCTCTGGGGTGTCTAAAATTTCCACCAAGCCAAGAGTTTACATTTAGTAGAAGTTTAGTTTTAAAACAAAAGCTTGAAAGTTTGCAATGTTAGAATTTGTATTCTTTATCAAGTTTATTTCTGAGCTGGGATCAAAGAAACAGCAGGCAGTTGCATAAAATTAAGTTCTTTATTCTTCTTCATCCAAGAGCAATAACAGCAAGCTGTTGGGTAGCAGCTAAGAAGCCCCTCCCCGCCATCCCTCCTTCCTTTCAGCATATTATCCAGGTGATTTTAAAGCTATAGGAATATATATATATATATATATATATATATATATATATATATATATATATATATATATATATATATATATATATATATATATATATATATATATATATATATATATATATATATATATATATATATATATATATATATATATATATATATATATTTAAAGTCACAACCCCTGGTACGCCCAAATATGGGAGGAAGGTCACACTTCCATTCTCTGTCCTTCGGCTCGTCACAAGAGACCATCCAGATAGAAACCCAATATTTTTTTACTGTTGCCTTTTTGTTACATTTGTTATATTTATGCTGATAAATAAATAAAGGGAGACTAGTATAGATCTATTTCAAGCTATTTAGCTCTCATCAGCTAGCCATACCTTTGCTAGGGTTCGATTCCCAGCAAGGGTATGGCTAGCTGATGAGAGCTAAATAGCTTGAAATAGATCTATACTAGTCTCCCTTTATTTATTTATCAGCACAAATTTAAAAAAAACACCACCACAAATATATATATATATATATATATATATATATATATATATATATATATATATATATATATATATATATATATATATATATATATATATATACACACACACACACACACACACACACACACACACACACATCACATAGTCAGCTCCATACAGAATCTTGCCAAATTCCTCGCCAAACAACTCCATACCTACGCAGAATCCAATCATCTCACACGTACAAAACTCACTCCACTTCATAGAAACAGTGAAGAAACAAAACCTACAACCCAGCGACCTACTCGTGAGCTTCGATGTCATATCCCTTTTCACCCGTGTCTATAAAAGAAGCCTTGACAGCTATCCAGAACAAACACAACCCCCCTCAACACATCCTGGACCTGACCAACCACTGCCTAACCAACACATACTTAATCCATAATGGACAAAGATACAAACAGATAGAAGGAGCACCCATGGGATCACCCATCATTGCAAACTTATACATGGAACATTTTGAAACTAATGCCTTAGATAAATCTGAACACAAACCCAAACTCTGGCTTAGATATGTTGATGACACTTTTGTGATTTGGCCACACTGGAAAGAAAAACTGACAACTTCCTCACACATCTCAACAGCCTACACCCCAAAATACAATTCACTATGGAAATAGAAGCAAACAACCAACTTCCCTTTCTGGACGTCCTAATCTACAAAAAACCCAATGACTCCCTAGGACACACCATCTACCAGAAAAAAACACACACCAATTGCTACTTAAATGCACAATCCCATCACCACTCTGCACAGATCAACTCTGTGGCCAAGATCCTCATCTCCAGAACCAAACGCCTAGCCAACAAAGACCACCTGAAAACTGAATTACACACTATCACAAACGTATTAATCTCCAATAGATTCCAAAGAAAAACAATTATCAACCTAATCCAAATGGAGACTCCCCCAAGAACCAACACACAGAACAGGACAACGGCATCGCCTCCCTCCCTTACATCAAAGGGACCACAGATAAAATCAGCAAAATTCTCCACAAACACAATATCAAGACAGCTTTCAATACTGACCAAAAAATAGCCAACATCTTAAGAAACCCCAAAGACAAAATCCAGCTAGAAAACCAAGGAGTCTACGAAATACCATGCAAAATCTGTCCTGCAACATACATAGGACAAACGAACAGGAGAATAAATGCACGCATCTCAGAACATAGTAAGAAAAAAAGAAAAAAACTTCCTCCCTTTCCCAGCACCTTAAAGCTACAGAACATGAAATTAATTTTGAAGGAACCAGGTTAATCTCCAAAATTGAACACTTCAACAAGAGAATAATTATGGTAGTTATCGAAAGTTACCAAACACACAGAACAGGACAACAGCATCGCCTCCCTCCCTTACATCAAAGGGACCACAGATAAAATCAGCAAAATTCTCCACAAACACAATATCAAGACAGCTTTCAACACTGACCAAAAAATAGCCAACATCTTAAGAAACCCCAAAGACAAAATCCAGCTAGAAAACCAAGGAGTCTACGAAATACCATGCAAAATCTGTCCTGCAACATACATAGGACAAACGAACAGGAGAATAAATGCACGCATCTCAGAACACAGTAAGAAAAAAAAAACTTCCTCCCTTTTCCAGCACCTTAAAGCTACAGAACATGAAATTAATTTTGAAGGAACCAGGTTAATCTCCAAAATTGAACACTTCAACAAGAGAATAATTATGGAAGTTATCGAAATAGAGAAACACCCCCACAACATGAATAAACGTGATGATACCTCCCGCCTACCAGATATCTGGAAACTAGCTCTAGTCAACAAACAAGCCCCACCCACCACCCAGGTCATTACAACACAAAATAACAACGTACACATAGCCAGCACCAATCAGCACCAATCCACCAATAATGATACAACCACACAGCCAATCAATACACTTACTGAAACAAAGCCAGCACTCCACACACCCCCCCCCACCAAGATTCATAGAAAGATGGCAGCTCTGACCATGCTTTAAGCCGAGAACACCAGCCTAAAGATGGTGAATGAGACCTCGCTGAAACGTTGTTTTGATAGATTTTCACAGGTGTAAGTATGCTGGTCTTATTGTATTCAGGTCTTTTCCTGTGCAAGATTGAAATTGTCTTGGCAACGTTTTGGCAAGGTCTCACTCACCATCTTGATGCTGGTGTTTTTGGCTTAAAGCGTTGTCTGAGCTGCCGTCTTTCTATAAATCTTGGTGGGGGTAGGGGTGCTGGCTTTGTTTCAGTAAGTGGATTGATTGGTTGTGTGGTTGTATCTTGATTGGTAGATTGGTGCTGATTGGTGCTGGCTGTGTGCATGTGCGTGTGCGTGTGTGTGTGTGTGTGTGTGTGTGTGTATAGATAGATAGATAGATAGATAGATAGATAGATAGATAGATAGATAGATAGAGAGAGAGAGACAGACAGAGACAGACAGAAAGAGAGAGAGAGAGAGATTCCTATAGCTTTAAAATCATCTGGATCCCATCTCAGCATCATTCTATGTAAGGGTCTTCCTTCTTCCCTTGCTAGGACTTCTAACCTTTCTAAGATACTATCTAAGAAAAAGTTGTCCTTGGAATGTACACCTTATCTTATTTCTATCTTATTACTATCTATGAAGACCTGTAAGAAATGGAAAATAAGATTAACAACATCCTAAAAACAGGATTCAGAGTTTTAATAAATGCTCTGATACTAGGTTTATACAATTTTCTAACAGTATTATTATTTTTTGAGCAGTACCAAAGCATCAGAAGGCAAGACAAGAACCAATGGAAGGAAACTAATCAAGAAGACAAGGAACTTAAAACTAAGGAGATATTTTCTAATGGCGAGAACAATCAAACAGTGGAATGGCTTGCATGAGAAGTTGTGTCCCATCACTGGAGGCCATGTAAAGAAGAGACTATATAGCCATTTGTCTGAAATGGTATAGATTCTCCTGCTCAAATAGGGTGGACTAGATGACCCCCAAGGTGTCTTCCAATTCTGTTATTCTATATTCTATTCTATAGTATTCTACATTCATTTCTGCATTGGTCAGCACAACTTGTCTGCTGACTAGTTTCAAGGTTGTTATGCTTTTTATCCCTACTACCTCTGCTTTAAAAACACAGCAGGGAACAATATTTCATAACATTGTTATGGCAAAAACTTTAGCTTTGTAAGACTTAATATGGTCTAGAGTATTGCAACTATTTTAATCATACTATTCTAAAAAAATGAAGACAATTTCAGGCATTTGATGCTTCACTGTTATAGCCCATAGCTAATAGCTTTACTGCCACAAATGTCACATATTGAATCTCAGATCATAAATTGATTTGAATTCCGTACCTTTGCTTTTAAGTCTCAAATTTGATGTTCACATTCATTTATGCCACCTTCAAATCAGAGGTGGGTTCCTATCGGTGCGGACCGGTTCAGCTGAACCTGTAGTAACTTGGCAGCCTGGGTCGCTGGAACTGGCAGTGACCCAAGCCTGCCATACCCCCGAACTGGTTCCTGCGGTGGCACCATAACTGCTGTCATCTTGTTTTCTGCTTCTGCACATGAGCAAAGCAATTTTAGCAGTACTGGGCATGTCTGTGCAGCACTCCTGAGCAAATGGGCAGTAGCGGCTGCTGGAACCCACCCCTGCTTCAAATCTCATATTTGAATTGGATGTTGCTTATTAGCGTTCTATTAAAAAATAGATGCTGCAGCCAAATTCACCTACCTTACAGTAACTAATACTTTTGATCAATATATGTCAATGTATAAATCATAAACCCTCAGATCTGATTTCAATCTTGAATCATCACATTGGTTCAAGATCTAGCACTATACCTGATTCTGTAATCACTTTAGCATTTACTGTATGCAGGAAGGAATATGTTGAGTTTATTTGTATATTAAGATGTCCTACCTTACTTTCATCCTTTAGATAAACAGAGTTGGGAAATATTAGTCACCATGATTTTAAGTACAAAAGAAAGAATAAATTTAGGTAAAGAATAACTGTTCTGATTTAAATAAGAAATAAGCAAATTAATTAAATAAAATAAATTTAAGTGAAGAATAAATATTCTTATTTAAAATAATAACTTTGTATTATCTTTTTAAGCAACAGACTCTGCTTCACTTACCATCATAATTAAGGAATTAAATTTTAGAAACCACACTATCACAGCACATCTTTTTATTTTTGTCTGTGTTAAGAACACAACTAATAAAGAAAAGTCCAAGAAACTGAATTCAATTTTTATTCATAATAAGGGTCCTAATATTTAATCCTTAAGGGACATGTTCAATGGTGGGTTGCAATTTATTTTTCTACCGGTCTGCTCATGTGTGCGTGCGCGCGATGCTTCTCCGCTTGCACAGAAGCATCTGGGTGGGCGGGTGGAGCCTCCTGCTGCTGCCACTACTACTGCCCGATCCGGGATGAATCTGTGGTGGCTACAGAACATCCTTGTCTTATGATCACAATTGAGCCCAAAATTTCTGTTGCTAAGCAAGATTGTTGTTAAGTGAGTCTTGATCCATTTTACAACATTTCTTGTCACAGTTGTTAAGTGAATCTCTGCAGTTATTAAGTTAATAACATGATTGTCAAGTGAATCTGGTTTCCCCATTGATCACATGACCACTGCAGTCATCATAAACACTGCACAGGACACTTCAATCATCATAAATGTTATATAGCATAAGCAAGTCCTCACACTTGCGAATGACAGCTCGGTAGCAGCCAGGCGCGTCTTAGCCAATCAGACGCGCCTGTCAGTTGCCGAGCTGTCAAGCGTGAGTCTGCTGGAGTATAAAAGGCAGGCTATTTCCAACCGCCACCCGATCTACTCCGTAACCGCCGACGATACCAGTCTACTTGTTCAGACCTCCCGGTCTACTGTTAATACATTCCTGTCTACCGCACGTCCAGCCTGGTCTACTCTCTGTTACTTGTTCAGACCTCCCGGTCTACTGTTAATACATTCCTGTCTACCGCGCATCCAGCCCGGTCTACTCTCTGTTACTTGTTACAAAGTTACTGTTGATTAAATGGTTACAGTTACCGGCGTGCCTCCTGCTTCTTCGTGAAGTTACAATACTGGCGACGAGGACTGGGGAAAACCTGTAACCAGAAGATAACCAATGTTACAACCGCCTCAACACTCTACTTTCTACAAGTTAAACTCAGAGCTTAATCTCACTGTAATGGCTGGCATGCCGATTTTTGCCCCCTTTGGGGTTGGAGGTGAGACTTGGGAAGCATTCCTCGAGAGATTCGAGTGCTTTCTGATTGCAAACAACCGCCAGGGATACTCGCAAGCGAGAAAGTGCGGGTTCTTTTTGACTGCTTGTGGACCGGAGATGTTCACCACCGCAAGATCTTTTGCAGCCCCCAGAGCAGTCTATGACCTCTCCTGGCAGGAGTTAACGGATGGCCTCCAGGCATATTATGCACCGACGCCCTCTCAAATTGCCAGGCGTTTTGCGTACCGTAGGCGGGTGCAGAAGCCAGCAGAGACGGTTAACCAGTTTCTACAGGCTCTGCGAGTCGCCGCGGCACAATGCGAATTCCCCGACTTAGAGGCAAACCTGGCAGAACAGTTTGTATGTGGGCTGAAGGATATTTTTCTAAGGCACAGATTATTAGGGAAGCCTAAGGTCACCCTGGTGTATGCAATAGACGAGGCACGAGCCGCTGAGCTAGCAGACTCCTCTTCAACGGCGATCGAACGCTACCTGGCACAAATGATCATTACCGGCGGTTTACCCGCCGCGCAAGCCTCAACCGCCATTGCGCCTCCTCCGCTTCAACAGCCCTCGTACATAACGAATCTTATCGATGAACTAGCTCCTCTGCCAGATCATTTACGGCAATTTCAAGTGGACAGACTAGGTGCAGCCCCTTGTCGACAGCAACCTCGCCTAGCTCAAGCCATCAGCCAGCCTCCTGCAAGTTCTTCCTTTTGCATTGGCTGTGGCGGAGTGCACTCCCAATCTACCTGCCCCTTTAAGGCAGCGGTTTGCCGCCGCTGCGGGAAGAAGGGCCATCTCGCCCAAGTCTGCAGAGCCTCCCTGCCTGTTCCTGCCGCATCTTATGAACCACCTCCTCCGTATGGACCTCCACCTCCGCCAAAAAACACTCAGCCCCGCAAGCCTACTCAGCGTCAAGATGAGTGCTACAGCATCAATCAAGCTTCCTCGCCTCTTCCAGAAATTTCAATCAACCTGGCCTCAGAGGGTACGGACAAAATTAACATCACTCTGCAGATTGAAGGGAAGCCCTGCAAAATGGAAGTCGACTCTGGCTCCTCAAAGTCTCTCCTTTCCTGGGACAAATTTTCCCTTCTGTGTCCAAATGTCAAATGTACCCATCTGTCACCCCCTGATGCCATCCTGAAAGATTATCAAGGCTCCCATATTTCCATCCTAGGCTCCTACAATTTGAGGGTCGCCTATGGCAAGCATGCTGCCATTTTACCAGCCCTAATTGTTCTTAAACCGTTACCCTCTATTTTAGGGTTAGAGTGGTTCACTCCATTAGGGCTTTCCCTACAAGGAATCCATTTGACAGCGGACACGCCCCCTTCCGATGTGGCAGCAGGGTGCCTTTTGCTTGAGGCCAAAGGTTGAAGCCGAGCTTGATAAGCTCGTGGCGCAGGGAATACTGGAGCCCGTCGACCACTCACGTTGGGAAACCCCCATTGTGATTCCGGTGAAGGCCGACGGCTCCATTAGGATCTGCGCCGTCTATAAGTCGACGATCAACCTTGGCCTCCAGGCAAACCCCTATACAGTCCCTGTAGTACAGCACCTGCTCCATTCATTGGGGCAGGGCTGTATTTTCGCCAAACTGGATATGGCACAGGCCTACCAGCAGCTTCCTGTGATGACGATGCGGCGGCTGACCAAACCATCGTCACCCACAGGGGGGCTTTCCGTTGTCGCCGCCTCCAATTTGGCATATCCGTTGCCCCGGGGATCTTCCAGAGCCTCATGGAGCGATTGCTGCATGGGCTCCCTGGGGTTGTCCCGTACTTTGATGACATCCTGATTGCTGCAAACAGCTGCTCAGACCTCATCAAAGTCTTACGGAAGGTCCTCGACCGTTTCAGGGGCGCGGGACTAAAATTAAAACGCAGCAAATGCTTCTTTGCTGTACCTCAAGTGGACTTCCTGGGCTTCACAATTGATGCCCAGGGAATCCACCCCACTCCTTCAAAACTAGCAGCCATCAGGAACGCTCCAACCCCTACTTCTAAGGCGCAGCTGCAATCGTTCCTGGGGCTTTTGAATTTCTATGCGCCTTTCATTCCCCACAAGGCATCACTAGCCGAGCCGCTACATCGGTTGCTCGACCGATCCGCGGCCTGGCAATGGGGCAGCTGCGAAGCGCATGCGTTCGCGGCTGTCAAATCCCTGCTAATGTCAGAGGCAGTCTTAGTGCAATATAGCGACAAGATGCCCCTGACTCTAGCGTGTGATGCCTCCTCTGTGGGCTTGGGGGCGGTTCTGAGCCACGTTCTGCCCAATGGCTCAGAAGCTCCCATAGCTTTTTATTCCCGGACACTGTCCTCTGCTGAGAGGAACTACAGCCAGATTGACAAGGAGGCTCTGGCTGCAGTGTCAGGGGTTAAAAAGTTCCACGATTATCTATATGGGCGGCATTTCACTCTATTCACAGACCACAAGCCACTCCTTGGGCTTCTGGCTGGTGATAGGCCGACCCCTCCTATCCTATCCCCAAGGATGACCCGCTGGACAGAGTTCTTAGTGGCGTACTCGTACGCCTTGTGCTACCGTCTGGGCAAGCAACTAGGGCATGCAGATGCCCTTAGTCGCTGCCCACTTCCGGACAAGGAAGTCCAAGCGGTGCCTTGCCGTTCAGTCCTGGCAATCGCACAGTTGGAATTGCCCTTGACGGCTACAGATGTGGCCGCTCACTCTCGGTCTGACCCACTACTATCACAACTAATGAATTGGGTCCTGAGAGGATGGCCTGCTGATTCCTTACCTCCGCAATACAGACCTTTTAAAACTAGACAGCTAGAGCTCTCAATTCATTCAGGCTGTCTGTTGTGGGGCGACCGTGTGGTCATCCCATCGGTCCTCCGACAACAAATCTTACAGCATCTTCATGAAAACCATCCTGGAGTCAGCAGAATGAAAGCTCTGGCTCGCAGTTTCATTTGGTGGCCAGGATTAGATGCAGAGATCGAAGCCTGGGTCGCCAAATGTGAAACCTGCCAACAGTCCCGGCCATCTCCCCCTTCCTCTCCCTCCCGGGAATGGGAAATGCCCCGTGGACCTTGGTCAAGAATTCATGTAGATTTTGCGGGCCCCTTCCACGGACAGGTTTTCCTCATAGTTGTGGACGCGTACTCTCGATGTGTGGAAGTATTGCTCATGCACTCCATCACATCTGACAGCACTGTGCGAGCCTTGCGACGTTTGTTCGCAACCCATGGGTTGCCGGACACAGTAGTCTCCGACAACGGCCCGCAATTCACCTCCACAACTTTCCAAACATTCCTGGCCGAGCAAGGGGTCCGCCACGCGCTGGTTGCCCCTTACCATCCGGCCAGCAATGGCCGGGCGGAAAGGGCGGTTAGATCGGCCAAGGAGGCTTTGGGCCGTTTAAACCGAGGGGACTGGCAGGCAAGGGTGGATGCGTACTTATTGGCACAGCACTCCACACCTTGCCCCCTGACACAGAAAAGCCCCGCGGAGCTGCTGATGGGCAGGCGCCTGCAGACTACCCTGGATAGATTGCATTCCATCTATTCAGGAATTCAGTCTGGCAACCTGGGGCCTCCAACTCCCTCCTGAGTTTTCCAACCTGGGAACCTGGTTTGGGCTAGGAATTATGGAGGGGAAACTAGATGGGTCCCTGCAGTCATAACTGAAGTAACAGGACCCGTTTCCTACAGGGCAAGAATACCCGATGGAACCATCTGGAGGAGGCACTTGGATCAGCTAAGGCAATGACAGTCATCCGAAACTCCACCTCAAGCCGACACGCAAGGGTCTGGCATAGGCGCAGCTCAGCCAGCCCTGAACCCGCAACTTCGCTCCAATGTTCAGAATCCTCCAGCCTTCCCAAATTCAGGCCAGCCTAGCCTCCCATCAAGTGTAGAGAACCCTGATGTTTCAGTCTCTGTTCCTCAAGCCATGCTCGCAACTCCCCACCCAGTTAGTATGTCAATTTAGACCTAACCCACCCAACTCAAAGGCCGCCTACCGGCTTAAGCACAATCCTACAACATCATCGGCCGCGCCCTCTTCGCCCAGCTTACCATTCAATTGCAGTCATCCACTCAGGGTTCCAGGGCCTTCAGACGTCACCTGGAGCTCTACTCCCCGAAGGGAGGAGCTCAGACAGGGACATCCTTCAGAAGAACCGCCTGCATTGCAATTGTGGCGGTCGGGGCGTGTCCGCCGTTCTCCTGCGTATTTAGATGATTACGTGTGCGCAAATCTCATGCATGCGCACAGCTGGGGGGGGAAGAAGTGTTATATAGCATAAGCAAGTCCTCGCACTTGCGAATGACAGCTCGGTAGCAGCCAGGCGCGTCTTAGCCAATCAGACGCGCCTGTCAGTTGCCAAGCTGTCAAGCGTGAGTCTGCTGGAGTATAAAAGGCAGGCTATTTCCAACCGCCACCCGATCTACTCCGTAACAGCCGACGATACTGGTCTACTTGTTCAGACCTCCCAGTCTACTGTTAATACATTCCTGTCTACCGCGCGTCCAGCCCGGTCTACTCTCTGTTACTTGTTACAAAGTTACTGTTGATTAAATGGTTACAGTTACCTGCGTGCCTCCTGCTTCTTCATGAAGTTACAATAATAAACATGAGCCAATTGCCATGCATCTGAATTTTGATTATGCAACCATTGGGATTCTGCAATGGTTGTGTGAAAAATGGTCGTAAGTCACTTTTTTCATTGCTTTTGTAATTTGGAATGATCACTAGATTACTGATTATATTTGGTACTAACTGGTACTAACAAGAACAATTCTAAACCTATAATGCAGAACATGGTCAATTTTTCAAGTGCGGATCACAGTAATGAAGAGGGAAGAAATGATCTTCTCGCCAAAGTAATATTTGCATGTTTTATAGCATTTAGACATGAAAAAGTCCATTATGCCCAGTTTTAAGGTGTGGGATATCAGAAAATCTTTTTCCTTAGCAGAAGGGCTGAAAGACCACAAACCTTTCCAGGATTGGTGAGACTGAGTGCTTGTGAAGAACCTTTGATAAAGATAAGGATGCTCTAAACTTCTACCTGTAAGGCCGCGAAGAGGCATTCTTGAGCCAAATGATTATGATTGGATTATAAACAAGAGAAATCCATTGTATAGTAGCAAAATTAGCATGAGCGGATACATTTTTGGTGTCCTATTGCACCTTGGGAAAGATGCCTAGCACTATCTGCCATCTGTTTTGGCTTTAAAACAAGACAGTTGAGTTTAGCTCTATAAATGTCACAAATAAAGAACCCATTTTCTCCAAATCACTGGTCTAGATTAAGTAATTGTTGGGATGACGTGGTTCCTCTTTAGCCACTGGGGGAAAAGATATAAAAGAAGCAGGCTTACTGCTCTTGTCTCTTTATAAGCACATCTACAATTGGTTTAGTTTATTATGTATGGATAAAAATACTTATAGATGCTGAATCACAATCATATATCATCATTATCATCATTAAGCAAGAGCCTATTTGAAGAGGTCCAATTATAGTTAAACAGGGGAGGGAGGAATAAAGGTGAATATAGATTACTTCTCTACCCTTCTTAATCAGTGTCTTCTATAAATTCTTAATATGCATATTATTTTCTTTTTCTTCCTCCCCCAAAGATGAAAACAAATTGCACTTAGAGGCAGATGTCACTCCCACTTGTATAACAAGTTCTCCTCCCACTAGTAGCAAATTATCTACCAAGCAATAAATACTCAGAGTGGAATGTTACAAAATCTTAAATCTAGCTCCACTTTTAAGTACGTAGACATCTGATATCAGTTTGTGGCATCTGATCATCTTTTTTGTCTGATTTAAGTTCTGTAGCATGTTCAGTTAATAAAGAGATTATTTTTTTAAAAAATAGAATAAATAAAAGCTCTTGAAATAAAAGCACATACAATAGTCCTTTAATATATAGATCACTATCTACAATTAATTTGGCTCTGAAATCATATGCTGATTCAAGGAATTAAAGTCTACAAAAGTATCTCAATTATTTGTGTTGCACATGGAAGAAGAAAAATACATCTGCCTACAGACCTCTATATGTGCGGTGTATACATACATAATAAGTAGCATCTTTTGGTGAGACAACTTAAAAAGTAGAAAGAAGGGGGGCAATCTTATTTCTGGAGGAATGATGTTCCAAAGAGAGGGAGTCAGTACAAAGAAGTCCCTCCTTCTAGGTCCCATCACGTGTACCTTCTTAATAGATGGGACCCACAACATATTCAGCCTTCCCACTAGTGGTGGGATTAAAAAAAAATTACTACCAGTTCTATGGGCGTGGCTTGGTAGATCTGGCATAGCTTGGTGGGTGTGGTTTGATGGGCGTGGCAGGGGAAGGATACTGTAAAATCTCCATTCCCTTCCCACACCAGGATAAGGATATTGCAAAATTCCCATTTCCTTCCAATCAGCCAGGACTTCGGAGGCAGAGAATAGATGGCCCGAGGAGGGGGGGGGGCAGTAAGAGGTGGTATTTACTGGTTCATTCAAAGAACCGTGGTGGCTCAGTGGTTAGAGTGCAGTACTGCAGGTTACTTCTGCTGACAGCCAGCTGCCTGCAATTTGGCAGATCAAATCTGTTCTAATCTGAGAACCAGGCGGGTAGGAATAGAGACCAGGCAGGTTGTGATGTAAAAAACAACCTTTTATTTTGCTAACAGTAACAGCTAACAAGTGAGGCAACTCAGTTACCAGCAACAGACAACTCTTTATGTAGAAACTGTCAGATGGGACAATGAATGAGAACGCAGCAATCTCCCACCTGGAGGCTAGCACATCTTAACCAATCAGCACAGCCTTCAGGCCAGCTAGCTTTTACAGGCATCAGATCTGTGAGGACTTAACAGAATCTCACCAGGCTCAAGGTTGACTCAGCCTTCCATCCTTCTGAGGTGAGTAAAATGAGGATCCAAAATTGTTGGGGGCAATATGCTGACTCTGTAAACCGCTTAGAGAGGGCTGTAAAGCACTGTGAAGCGGTATATAAATCTAAGTGCTAAGTGATATTGCTATAACATATCCTAACAACCCTAACCGTATTGTTTACATAGAATATTTAAAAAAAAACAGAGTTCCCTTTGAAACTGAAGAAAAATTTTGTGGTTAATTCCAAATAATTGGGTCTTTCACTGAAGTTGGTATTCAAATATTTAATTTAAAAAAATCTAAATTTGTATTCTGATATCCATACTGAAAGCTACACAAAATTAATAAAGTTGTAAAATGCAAATTCATTTATCCCTTTTCCCATTCCTTTTGATAATATGTATCTTGTCATTTTTTAAAAAGCACTTTTAAAGGAAGCTCTGGTTCTTTGCTTGGATGTCAAATTGAAAATTTGGGCTACAAAGAAAATTAGCGTACTGAAAAAGCATACACCATTGCCATGACAGCCAGAGACAAATCTTAGTACTGGCAACCTCCCCACCCCCATGGCTGAATTTCTTCAAAGATCATCTCTTGAAAGCCATATGCTAAAGATAAAGCTAGAGTCTAGTGATCTACATCATGAAAATTACATTGCATACATTTCTGTCTTATGATCATCATCAGCCAATCATGCTTTTATTTTGCAAGAATCCATTTTCCTTTCATCTCAAGAGCAAAGTTTCAGTAAAGAGAAACAGGGGCAAATTGTATTATGGCATAATTGGACTTTTGGAAATGGCTGCATATCAGTTTGTTTTCAGAATACTCTATGAAATGACAAACTTTTGGAAATTAACAGGATCACAAGGAAAACAGATGCTGCTTTTTTATATAGCTGCATAAAGATTGTACAAGTAGAAGAACACACATTCACCTTCAACTCTACGATAACCTGATGAACAATTTTCTTTTTCTTTTTAAGGAGACACTTTACCACTGGATCCTTCTGTTCTGACCCTGCTCCCCAAACATGACAAGCATACTGTTTTTAACTAAATGTTCCCTTTATGAGGAGCCCCAGCAGCCCCAGCCAAGAGTCTCTCTCTCACACATATACATACAGCAGGCTAACAAAGTCTCTAAGTGCCTGTGGAAAATGAAGCTCGCTCCCTTTTCCCCTGAAATGGTCCCAACATACCAGATGTCTCTCTCTCTCTCTCTCTACCCACACTTATAAAGGAAGTCCTGGTAGGTGCGCTTACTCTTAACTAGCAGCACACATACACAAACACAGACACACACAGAGACACACACACACACACACTCAAAAGGTGCGCCTGACTCTCAGCTCAGCAGATTCCAAGAAAGAATTCTGATAAAGTTCCTGACAGAATTCAGAAATTCAGAATATCAGTGGCTGACCAACAGGGAGATGAATAGCTGTTTGTCACTCCTACTCATCTTTGCCCCTTGCCTTTTAGCCCCAGAGCTAGAGTGAGGCTTAGCTAGCAGCAGTGGCTCTTCCATCCCAAGGACTGACCCATAATTTCCCACTGCTCACATCTCCTCTGCTTTTTGCGCATCTGTGCATCAGGCACCGGACCCAGCTGTTCCTCCTCTTCTTCATCAGTCACCTCCGGATGTGGGAACTATTGCCTCTCCATCTGGGAGCCAATGGTACCACTTTGTTGGGAATGTAATAGCACTCCGTGACATCATGTTTACCCCATGACCACGGAAATATCTTTAAACAGTATCTTAAGCTGTGAAAAATGATCATGTCACTTTTTTCAGTGCCATCGTTACTTCAAACAATCAGTAAATAAGTATAAGTATAATCTTTATTGTCATTGTACTTAAAAACAACAAAATTGGTTTTAAACCTCACTGGTGCAAAATTATAGCAGAAACAAAAAATGAAAGAAAAAGAAAAAACCTAGCGTATGCATGGAGTGATTGTGGTTGTATTTAAAAGTCTGACAGCCCAAGGATAGAAACTATCTTTAAACTTATCTGTTTGGCTGGCTATACTTTGATGTCTTCTGCCCAATGGTAGAAGTGCAAAGAGACACTGACCAGGATGTGAATCATCTCTGAGAATCTTCCTTATTCTGCTAAAGCAGTGAGATCTGGTGATGTCATCCAATAGTATCAGAGGGCAACCAATGGTTTTTTGTGCCAAATTGATCATTCTCTGTAGTGTCTTCCTGTCCACCGCTGTTAAACCAGCATACCATGCTGTAATGCAATGTGTGAGGACACTTTCTATGGTGGACCAATAGAAAGAGGTCATCAGCTGTTGTACCACCTGATTATTTTGCAGGACTCTAAGGAAATTAAGTCTCTGTTGGGCCTTTCCAATCACCAGAGACGTGTTGTTTTTCCAGATGAGATCTTGACTAATAAGCACTCCCAAGAATTTAAAAGAGGAAACCACACAGCCCCCCCTTGATATACAGTGGGGCAGGCTCCTCTCTGTGCTTCCGGAAATCTAGCATCATCTCCTTTGTCTTACTAGTATTTAGTTGTAAGTTGTTTTTTGAGGACCATGTGGATACCTTCTTGAATTCTTCCCTGTATGCTGATTCGTCCCCTCCAGTTATGAGACCCAGCATCATTGTGTCGTCTATAAACTTTATGTTAAATACTGGTTAAATATTCATGATGCCAGTAACGCATCTTTGAATCGCTGTCGACTTGAATAAATCTAGTTATTGTTGAAACCTGGCTGTGCGTCGTCCCTCCGTCAAAACTTAAAACTTTATTATGATGTTGTATGGATCAGAGGATATGCAGTCATATGTATACAACAAGTACAGGTAGGAGCTGAGCACACAGCCCTGAGGGGAGCCCGTGCTGAGCTTCAGCATGGAAGATGTAAGATATAAAGGACCCAAACCTTACTGTTCGTGGACGATCTATCAGGAAGTCTTTGTCCATTCACAAGGGGGGGGGGGGAATTCAGGTCAGTCAACTTTTCAATAAGAATGCCTGGTAAGATGGTGTTAAAGGCCGAGCTATAGTCTATAAAAAGCATTCTGACATAATTCCCAGATTTCTCAAGGTGGCTCAGTGCAATATGTAGAGCAGTGACAATGGCATCTCCTATCAACCTGTTGCTTCTATAAGCAAACTGGTGTTGATCAAAACTTGGTGGAAGACAGGACCTGAGGTGTTGTAGGACCAGAATCTAAAAGCACTTCATCATTATAGATGTCAGTGCAATGGGTCTATAGTCATTCAAACTATTTATGGCTGTTTTCTTTGGAACTGGGATAATTGTGGCTACTTTCAAGCATGATGGGACTCTAGCCTGTTGCAGGGAGAAGTTAAAAATTCTTGTCAGGAATTTGTTAATTGGTCACCACTTTCTCCAGCACCCTTTGTTGGGATTTACAGCCTTCAGCTGAGCTCTCACTTGATGTTCATCCAGGCTGGAGGTTAGAGGGCCTTTGGGCTAGAGCCACAAAGGCTGATCTTTTGATCTCAAAGCAGGCATAGAAGCTATTTAGCTCCTCTACTAGCAGGGCATTAGCATCAGCTATTTTTTTTTCGTATTGCCCTAATAGTTGGTTATGTGTTGTAGCCCCTGCCACACCTGTCTTGAGTTATTATCTTCCAGATACTTCTCTACCTTTTGTTTGCATTTCTTCATTTCTTGCCTTGAAGGTGGAGTTTTGGGCTCTCAGAAGTGATTGTACTTCTGCTGACATCCAGGGTTTAAGATTACTGTAAACTCTGATGTGCTTATTCACTGTTACATTGTCTGTGCATGTCTTAATGTATAAGAGTATAGTGTCAATGAATTCTTGCAGCTCCAAATGTTCAAATATACTCCACTCGGTAGTCTCAAAGCAGTCCTGCAACTGGCAGAATGTTCCCTCTGTATATTAGATATATTAGGTTACCTCTCACTTCTGAATAGCATCATTTCAGAAAGTTCATTTGTTGTACTCTATGACTCTTAAGCAAGTTACTTTCTGGCATTTTAAATTTTATTTCATGTTAACAAGATGGCAGTTGGCACAGTGACTCAGTGGTTAAGATGCTGGGCTTGTTGGCTGGAAAGGTTCAAGACCCAAGTTCCGCAGCCCTGAAGATGTTCCAAAATGGCTTCAAGGTTGACAACAGCATGTCCTGTTATCCTCAACACAGTTCCTATCAACCTAGTAGTCTAAAGATATTGTCTAAAGATATTTCCATGATCAGGTGGTCACCATGATGTCATGGAGTATTGTTAACTTCCCAACAGTGGTACCTATTTATCTACTCGCATTTGCATGCTCAAAGGCCTTGAAATGGAGATGATCATCACCCCCTATAGTCAACACTCTTGGAATAAAAGATGAATGGAGTTGGCAGGTATTGATGCATATAGAATTACAGTCAGATTTTTCATTTGTATACTAAATCCATGAAGAAAAATTAATTATAATATAACTCTGTTTACTACCTGATGTCCAAAAAGGAGGAGCAAAGCTCCTATAAATGTTCATCTATGGGATGAAAACAAAAAACAGGCAGAGCTTCAATCACACCACCGTGGCTACTGTCTTGAACATTTTTTTTAGCTATAGCCTGGAGACACTTCCTTCCATTGAGAGATGTCATGATGAAGGCAGAAATACCCAGATGAGCATTTTTATTTATCATTCATGGGTAGTCCATGCCGGATGACCATAATTGAACCAAAATTTCTGTTATTAAATGAGACAGTGGTTAAGTGAATCCCCCCCCCCTTTTATGACCTTTCTTGCCAGAGTTGTTAGGGGAATATCTGCATTGATTAAGTTAGTAACCTGGATGATAAGTGAATCAGGCTTCCCCATTGACTTTGCTTGTCAGAAGATCGCAAAAGGGATCACATGACCCCAGGACACTGCAACCATCATAAATATGAGCCAGTTGCCAAGCATCTGAATTTTGATTATGCGACTATTGAGATGCTGCAACAGTTGTGTGAAAAATGCTTGTAAGTCACTTTTTTCAGTGCTGTTGTAATTTTGAGCAGTCACTAAATGAACTGTTGTAAATTGAGGGCTATCCATATTTATTGATCAAATTTATTGGCTGCCAATCATACCGTAGGGTAACTCTGTGCATGACCCGACAAAAGGGCGAATGACAAAACCACGCCGACTAAACCGCGTCGCTAAAACCGCGACGTCATCAACGAGCCGACAACAGCGCGGAGACAGAAGGGCGATTTCAGTCGACAGAGGAGCGATTTAAGTTAAGGTAAGGTTTAGGGTTAGGTTTAGGGTTAGGTTTAGGGTTAGGTTTAGGGTTAGGTTTAGGGTTAGGTTTAGGGTTAGGTTTAGGGTTAGGTTTAGGGTTAGGTTTAGGGTTAGGTTTAGGGTTAGGTTTAGGGTTAGGTTTAGGGTTAGGTTTAGGGTTAGGTTTAGGGTTAGGTTTAGGGTTAGGTTTAGGGTTAGGTTTAGGGTTAGGTTTAGGGTTAGGTTTAGGGTTAGGTTTAGCGATACGTTTAGGGTTAGGGTTAGGGTTAGGGTTAGCGTTACGTTTAGGGTTAGGGTTAGCGTTACGTTTAGGGTTAGGTTTAGTTTTACAGCGCGCTTCTGTCGCCGCGCTGTTGTCGGTGCGATTCAGCGCTCATTCGTCAGAGTGCTTTAGAACATGCTTTGTCACCGCGGATTAGTCGGGCGCGGTTTTGTCGTTTGCCCTTTTGTTGGTGAACCAACTCTGTGTGGCTTTCAATATTTAAAAGACAAAACTATATGACTACAGAAATTAGAAATATAAAACACAATAGCTAAAAGATGGAGAGGGAGAGGAAAGAATGAGCTGGGAACTGGGGTAGGTGAGATCTGATATTGCTCTATCAACCACCCCGGTGGTGAGATTCAATTTTTTTTACTACCAGTTCTGTGGGCGTGACTTGGTGGGCGTGGCAGGGAAGGATACCGTAAAGTCTCCATTCCCTCCCCACTCCAGGGGAAGATTACTGCAAAATCCCCATTTCCTCCCAATCATCTGGGACTCAGGAGGCAGAGAATAGATGGGGATGGGGCCAGTCAGAGGTGATATTTACCGGTTCTCTGAACTTCTCAAAATTTCCACTGTTGGTTCTCCAGAACTGGTCAGAACCTGCAGAAAACCACTTCTGAACCACCTTCAACCACCCTGTACAGGCTATGAGAGCAGGACTGGGAGGATAATACATATTGCCTTTTCTCCCTACTTTTTCTTGATTCGGAATTAAGATGCAGTTAGGATTTGTGTTCATTGGTATTAAATAAATATGCAGCTATTTATCTCTAGTATTTGACAGGAGATTTCCTTGCAACCCTTCTATTACCATATGTCAAAAGAAATAGTACATGAAATCATTTCCAATCTTTCCTCTGGAAATGTGTCCAATAAAAAACAGGTTTCTTTAGTAACACAATTTCTTCCTTTTGTAACATTTTTGGAATGATTATCTTCAGATATAATGTCTGCAATGTTTTAATTTTAATTAAATATTCAAAAAAAGGCATTTACTTAACAAAATAAAACTAAGAATAATTGAATTTTTGGGCTAAATTAATAAAATGTTATTTCACAGCGTTTGTTAGCTATCTCTGTCTTTTATTATTATAGAATTGAGTAATCTATAATTTTATTTATCACGAATGCCTGAAAGCATGCTAGACAGTAATATATATTTTAGAATAGAATAGAATTCTCTATTGGCCAAATGTGAGTGGACACACAAGGAATTTGTCTTTGGTGCATAAGCTCTCAGTGTACATAAAAGATATCTATAATATATCATAAATTTATAAATATAATATGTTATTTATAATAATTATAAATATAAGTGTATCATAAATTTAATATATAAATGTTGTTGGCATTCAGCAATACATGAATGTTCTTTCTTTACCCATTAAAATATAGGTAGTCCTTGACTTGACCACAATTGAGCCCAAATTTTTTGTTGCTAAGTGAAACTTTTGTTAAGTGGATTTTGCAGCATTTTACAGCCTATCATGCCACAGTTATTAAGTGAATCACTGCAGTTATTAATTAGTAATTAGTAAGGAGCCACTTTGGCATAGTGGTTAGAGTGCAATACTGCAGGCTACTTCTGCTGCCTGCAATTTGGTAGATTGAATGTCACCAGGCTCAAGGTTGACTCAGCCTTCCATACTTCCAAGGTTGATAAAATGAGGCCCCAGTTGTTGAGGGCAATAGGCTGACTCTGTAAATCACTTAGAGAGGGGTGTAAAGCACTGTGAAGCAGTAAAAAGGTAAAGGTTGCCCTCACACATATGTGCTAGTCATTCCAGACTCTAGGGGGTAGTGCTCATCTCTGTTTCAAAGCCAAAGAACCAGCTCTGTCCAAAGACGTCTCCATAGTCATGTGGCTAGCATGACTAAATATCAAAGGTGAACGGAAAACTGTTACTTTCCCACCAAAGGTGGTCCCTATTTTTCTACTTGCATTTTACATGCTTCTGAACTGCTAGAAGCTCTAATTGGTAAAAGCTGGGACAAGTAACAGGAGCTCATTCTGTTACGTAGCACTAGGGATTCGAACTGCCAAACTGCCAACCTTTCTGATCAACAAGCTCAGCATCTTAGCCACTGAGCCACCATGCCCCTTGTGAAGTGGTATATAAGTCTAAATGCTAATGCTAAATGCAATGCTAGTAACAAAGTTGTTAAGCGAATCTGGTTTTCTCTTTGACTTTTGCCTCCATTGAAGCTCACAAAAGAGGATCAGCTGACCCCAAAACACTGCAATCATCATAAATATGAGTCAGTTGCCAAGCATCTGAATTTTGATTATGTGAACATAGGGATGCTGCAACGGTTGTAAGTGGAAAAATACAGTTGTTTTTTCCGTGCTGTTGTACCTTTGAACAGTCACTAAATGAACTATTGTAAGTCAGGGACTACCTGTAGTAACGTGAATATCCAACTGAGCATTCACTAGAATGCATGACAAGCTTGTACATATAGCTTACTATGTGATTTTGAATCAAATGAAATCCAGATTAAATGACAAATGTACTTGCTTTTAAGCAGACCCTGAAAATCTTCCCACTTTGAATGGTCTATATGTACAGATGGATGCCTGAACAAAAATATAATCATCCCAGAAACTTTGTTTAAAGCTGGCATCTTAGACAAAAATCTGGTTCTTGGAATGAGAGAGACCAGCTAAGACAAAAATAAAATAAAGTAAAATCTACTTTCTTTACTAACTGCATATCAGTAAGAGGACAATATTCCTGAAAATGTTGGTGGCTCCCTTGAAAGAGTAACAATAGTTCCTCCCTTCTTATTCCCTTGAGGAAGAATGTCTTATATTTAAATTAAGATTGATGAATATAAACAATCATGCAAAATAGAGGTGGAGCTACTTCCTTTTGAGAAAGATTGGCGATATGTGAAATGACTTTCAGTGCACCAAATGAGGCTGTCAGTTTTTGTTTCTTTATTCTGCCTCAGCATTTTTGCACTTGGAAGGAAATGCTCAGCAAGTGCGTGGCCCACAAGTGAGTGGAACAAAACAAAACAAGAAAAAACAGATCTATTTATCATTTCCATTTAAAAATAAATAAACAGCTCTTAAGCCAAAATTATATTTCACATCTCTTCCTCCTACATGCTATTTCTTGAGCTTTAATTTGCAATAGGGGGGCAATATGATCAACACAGATTTCAGGGAGATAGACAATAAAATGGAAAGTTTCCATTTTGATCATTGACCAAAAAAAATCCCCTTCCCCATCAAATAATTAGTATTATAGGGATTATTTTAGATGAAGCCAAACTTCAAAGAGCTAAAAGAAGTCTCAGGAGAGTGAGCTTAGGAAAAAAAAAACAGCATAAAGAGGAAAGTGTTCTCTTTTTTGTTATGGATGCTTATGGTAATCCATCTGGTTCAGATGTTGCATAGAAAGATGCAGTGAATTGTAGACAACCAGTGGTGATACTACACATTGCTCCCTTTCAATCTTCTATAGAGGTTTTCTATAGAGTTCTGCCACATTTAAAAATTATTTGCCTCTACAGAAAAGTCGCTAGGGTCTCTTACAGACCCTATTTTCTGCCTGTTGCTCAGGAAAAAAGGGTCCCTGGTAGGCCTGGTGAAAAAGGTGGGATCCATTCTACCTGTAGATTTATTTCAAAGAGGGGACTGATTGTTGAAAATTTCTCTTAAAATGCCTGGGAAAGTTTACATGAAGTTTATTTGCTGGCACAATGCCTTCTTCTAAGTAAGGAGTCTAAAACTGTGGAGATTGCTTATCCTAAGGACCAAGTAGAGATTCAACCTAGAAATAAGGAGGAACTTTTTGACAGTGAGAACAATCAACCAATGGAACAGCTTGCCTTTGGAAGTTGTGGGAGCTTCAACATTTGAGACTTTCAAGAAGAGATTGGACTGCCATTTGTCAGAAATGGTGTAGGGTCTCCTGCTTCAGTGGGGGGTTTGATTAGATGACCTACAAGGTCCCTTACAACTCTGTTAATCTGTTAATGCTTCAGTGATGATACATTTACAAAGAAGAAGAAAAAAAAGAATTAGAGGGTTATGAGAGGACACTGATAGGAGAAAGCTGAAGGGGAAGAAGGGATGGAACAAAAGGAAAAATGAATTGCAGAGAGAGGGGCAGAGAAAGACAGAGAGTGGGAGGATGGAGAGGATAGATGAAGAGATGGCCTCTAAATCTTGCCTGAGGTTTATCTTTTGAAACCTCTGCTATCTATTTGTTTGTAAAGTTGAATTTACACACCTTTAAGCTTCTCTGGAAAAATCACATTGCTATCCCTGCTCCTGAGGGGGGGAAATATTTGAGAAAATAGCACTACAGATGTAGTATGTTGCTCAGTTCTTTCTTGAAGATTAAAATCAATGAAACAAACAAATTTTGCACCAAGAGGAATGTCTGGGAGAAAATTCTGGAGCAGTCAATCAATGCTTTATAGAGGTGTTTTAAAAAGCAGGCTTTGCTGAAAGTTTCAGAAACTTTCCACTTTACAAATGTACACAACCTTCTATCAAAAATTAGATAGTGATAAGATGGTAAAATAAAGTTAAAATAACATTTATGCAAAAAAACAACAACCCATACTCTCTTATTTTTATAATATGGTTATTGCTCAGACACCCCATTCCCTGATAATACTGTTACTGTGTTTCTGGTGTATTGTTTTTTCCTATTTTTAAGGCTCTAGTTTTGTGACAGTGAATTCTTCCTTTCTTTGTCACTGTTGTTACTCCCATTACAATTGTTATTATTATTATTTTAGGACTACTTTATATTCTTGTTACAGGTATTTATATTTAATAAGATACGTACTAGCTTCCAGTTAAAGAGTTCCTTCAAATAAAGAATTCATTGTCCTCTATAGAGCATAATATTTTTTCCTTGCTGAATTTCTAGGTTTGCACCCCTAGTTTTCCTGATCAAGCTGGATGAAAGCTCCTTTTTGTGCTTAAGTAATTAATTTGGTCAAGATCAAAAGAATGAGAGGTGAATTATGTAGAATATGATAACATGAACCTGCTGATCAATTACATTTGTGCAAATTCATTGAGATTTTAATATTTAAGCTTTTTAAACAGTGGTTATATAATTTAATGTTCTAAAACCAGAGGGAATAGATGTGTCAACTATTGCTAGAGAATAAGTACAGCAATCCCCCCAAAATATATTGTTCATCAGTATATTGTACTCTGTCAGTGTGCTTTTAGGCTAAATTTTAGATTTCTAGTTTTTTATGAGTAGGCAAACTATCACATCTCCTCCACCAACACCTCCTCCTCCTTCTTGACAACTTAGATGGCATGGATGAGAAGCAGGAGGAAAAACAAATAGAATGACAGAATAACAGAGTTGGAAGGGACCTTGGAGGTCATCTAGTCCAACCGCTCAAGCAGGAGGCCCTATACCATTTCAGACAAGTGATTGTCCAATCACTTCTTGAAAACCTTCAGTTCATGGAATTACCCACAACTTCTGAAGGAAAGGCATTTCCACAAGAAGAAAGGGGTGCAATATAAAGCTATAGTTAAAAGGCAACGGAGATTTGTTTTAAGGCTTTGACTTTAACAATACAGTAGATATCAACAGCTACCAAAGATTTCATTGTATATGTCTGAATGCCACTTTTGACCACTAATTTATGGTACCATAGATAGATAGATAGATAGATAGATAGATAGATAGATAGATAGATAGGTAGGTAGGTAGGTAGGTAGGTAGGTAGGTAGGTAGGTAGGTAGGTAGGTAGGTAGGCAGGCAGGCAGGCAGGCAGGCAGGCAGGCAGGCAGGCAGGCAGGCAGGCAGGCAGGCAGACAGACAGACAGACAGACATTTTTATTCCAAATTCAACTTTCTTAGGATGAAATTTTATAAACTGAATTCCAATCATTAATTTTCCGCTTCTCGGGGCCTTCCAGCATTGTTGCTGAAGGAAGTTGTGGGTAGGGGCACCTTCAGCTAAATAAAATCCTTGACATCAGCGGAAAAGAAAAAACATTTTGTTTCCATCAGTAATGCAGAACAAGGCATTTGTCTATTGCCAGATGTTTTTAATCCTGCTTGAAGTCTTAACAAAAGGTGCACAGATCATAATGTGGAGAAGTTGGGTTCCCCAAGGAAAGGAGAGCAAAATAAAGGCAGCAAGAACAGACAAAGAACCCACCTGGGACGAAAAAGGAAAGAACTGTCAAAATCACTGACTCATTCATTTGACTGAAGTTCGTGTTACTGAATAGAATATTTATGTGAGTTTGGAGATGGCTGAACAAAACTGCAAGGAGGAAATACCTCTTGTAAATTTCTATTTCTTTAGGGCTTCTTGTTTTAAAAGAAAATTTTTCATTTTTCTATTCAATATACTATTGAAGGAATGAGATCAGGAGATATCTTGACAAGACTGCAAGGTTTTCACTACTTTGGGATCCAGGACCAGAAAATCCAGTTGCCTCTTTAAAAAGCACCTTTGGAACCCAGGACATGGTCATTTTTGACTCTTGATGTGGTGGCACTGCCCCAGAAAGACCTGGTCTCCTCGACTTCTCACTCCTGTTCGAGGAACAGGTGGCAGTTGCAGCTAGGAGAGCCTTTGAACAACAGTTGTGGCCTTTCCTGGACCAGAATGCTCTGCACTCAGTCATCCAGTCCCTAGTTATCACACGACTGGACTATTATAATGCACTCTACATGGGCCTATTATTGAAGACTATTTGAAACTACAGCTGGTGCAGAGGGCAGAAGGGCAGGTAGTTTTGCCCCCCCCCCCAAGAATGGCCCCTGTAACATCAGTGCTCCGCAAGCTGCATTGGTTGCCAGTCTGCTTCCAAGTGCAATTAAAGGTGTTGATTATCACCTTTAAAGTCCTTGACAGATGGGTCCAGATTACTTTTTTTTTTCTCTTCTCTACTCTTGAAAATGTGTTTTTATTTTCCATTTTTCATTTTCATGCAGTCACATATATACTGTGCATAACCGGGGCCATATAACATTAAACAATAAACACAGCCATTCCTCTTGTCGACAATACCCCCCAAAATAGAAACCCAATATACCTCTTCGACTCTCCATACACCCTTTCTTTCGCCCCCCTCCAACTTTCCATCTTCCCTCCATCATTCCCCTCTACCCTACTTCCCCTCCCCCTCTACCACTCCTCTCTCCCAATACACTCCCTCCCTTCCTTCTCCCCCTCCCTCCAGTCCTCTCTCCCACCCTCTCTACCCCTCTTTCTTCTATCCCGCTACTCCTCCCTTCGGTGTATTTCTACTATATGTCAATATATTCAGCTTGTCCTATTTTTACAGTGAAATTAAAGAGCAACAGTATACATGTGCAATTGCGTTACATTGAAATCTAACACATACTATATATCCCCCCTTCCCCCTCCCCCCTAACACCCCACCTCCCTTCCCCCCCCCCCCGACTTCCCAGAGCCCGTACTCGGTATAGATTTTAACAAACACAGTCTGAAATATATTAAGACAAAAGAAAAAAAAAGAAAAAAAAGAAGTTAATAACATCTCTACATTGAACTCAGCTTCTTCCTGTTGCACTAACTTTGAGCAATTTAGATTATTCCTGATCTTAAGCATAGGCAATCTAGAATTTCTTAGTCCCGTATTTGTTTTGTATATAGTCAATCCATTTTTTCCAGTCTCATTTATATCTCTCATTTGAATGATCTTTAAGATATGCCGATATTTTAGCCATCTCGGCTAGGTTTGTAACTTTCAATCTCCATTCTTGAGTTGTAGGCAAATCTTCCTTCTTCCAGTATTACGCCACCAACAGTCTTGCTGCCGTTATTAGGTGCAGAACCAAGTTAGTCTCTACCACTGTAAAGTCAGTACATATACCTAGTAAAAATAACTGAGGAGTAAACTTTATCCTTCTTTTAAAGATATTTTGCATAATCCACCACATTTTTATCCAAAATGCCTTAACCTTTTGACAGGTCCACCATATATGAAAATATGTAGCATTGAGAGAACCACACCTCCAACATTTAGGCTGTACATTCAGATACATAGAAGTATTAGTATTAGTACATTATATATCCTCTTTATATGCATTAAACTTTGATGTCTTATTTGTTTAAACAAATTATCCTCAACTTGGATTAAAACCACTTTTTTGGTCTATTTTCCACCTGGCCTGTAATTGCCCATACTGGAACCATGTTTGAACTACCTTCTCCTCTTTCAATACCTCTAAAGATTTTAATTGTAGAACCCCCCTTTCCAAAGTGAGAAGCTGTCTGTAGGTGGTTCTATCCTGTTTTTGTGCTATATTCATATTTTCAATTGCATGTCTAGGAATTGCCCACATGGGTATCTTGTCATTTAGTTTATATTGGTATTTTTTTCCAGACCCGCAGTAAAGCATTTCTTAAAATATGACTTTTAAAATTCTTATCCAATTTTTTGTTGAATAACAAGTAAGCATGCCAACCATATACCAGATCGTGTCCCTCGATATTCAGTATTCTATCGTTGGTTAAATGAGTCCAATCACTAATTGCAGATAGCGCCACTGCATCATAATATAATTTTAGGTTAGGTAATTTCAAGCCTCCTCTCTCGCGTACATCTTGCATTATTTTCATCTTTACCCTCGGCTTCTTTCCGGCCCATACAAATTTGTTGATACTCTTCTGCCATTCTAAAAGATTCGCATCTTTTTTAAGTATAGGTAACATTTGAAAAAGAAATAAAATTTTTGGTAAGATGTTCATTTTCACTGCCACTATCCTACCCAGCAAAGATAAGTGCAATTTCTCCCATTTTTTCATCTCTATCTGTATACTATGCCAAAGTGGTTCATAATTGTGCTTATATAATTTCCCATTTGAGGTTAAAATATTAACCCCAAGATATTTGACTTTTTTGACTACCTCACATCCTAGCATCCCTCCTAGTTCTTCCTTTTGTTTAGTATTCATATTTATAGCTAATATTTTTGTTTTTCCCAAATTTATTTTAAAACCAGACACTTGACCATATTGATTAATCGTATTCATTAAAACCATACTAGATTCCTGTGGTTGTTCCAATATTATGACCAAATCATCCGCAAAAGCGCAGACTCTGTATTCTTGCTGCCTAATCTTGATCCCTTTTAGACCATCCAAGCCCCGTATTTTGTTCAACAATACTTCCAAAGTTATAATGAACAATAGTGGGGACAAAGGACAGCCCTGTCTTGTACCTTTTCCAATTTGAAAAGGGTCTGTTAAACTTCTGTTGACTATGATTTGAGCTGTTTGCTGTTGGTATATTGCTTTAATTGACTGTAAAAAGCTGTCTCCTATCTGCATTTTTTGCAATATCTTCAACAGAAATTGCCAGTTATCTCGATCAAAGGCCTTCTCAGCACCCAGAAATATGAATGCAGCAGGAATTTGGTTGTTCTTTCCCAAATATTCTAATGCATTAATAATTAGTCTAACATTACTCTTCATCTGTCTCCCCTGTATAAAACCTGTTTGGTTGTTGTGTATCAATTGTTGAATAACCAGCATTAACCTATTTGCTAGTATTTTAGTAAAATTTTTATAATCTACATTAAGTAGTGAGATAGGTCTATAATTTTTTGGTTGGGTAGTATCTTGATCTTCTTTGGGTATCAAAGATATAAACGCTGTCTTCCAAGATGGAGGCACTTTACCTTCCATTTGAATTTTATTAAATAGTTCTCTAAGAGGTTCTACCATTTCTAACTGTAAATTTTTATAGTAAACCGCTGTCAAACCATCTGTACCTGGCGCTTTCCCTAACTTTAGTTGCTTAATTACCTGCAAAATTTCCCCCGAGGTTATTGGTTGGTTCAACTTTTGCGTGTAGGGTCCAGATTACTTTGAGGGACCATCTCATCCCACTGGGATTGCCCCATTCTCCTCATGCCGGCAGAGGAGGCAGGTCCCCCCCAGTCTGACTATTCTGACTGGTGGGGTCCTTATCTCCTGTTGCTCCTGCCCTCTGAAACATTTTGTCCCCCAATGTGAAGTTAATCCAAACCCTCCTATTTTTAAGGGCCTAAAGATGTGACTTTGCCAGTTGGCTTGGGGCCCCATTGGGAAAACATCACAATGGAGGTGGTTGATTAAGTAATAACAGATCCCACCCCCCCACCCCCCTACATTTCTTTGGTTTTAATATTTGTTTTTAACTTTTTATGTTTTAGCTTAGATCTAACTGTTAGCCCTCCAGAATTTTCCTATGGTAAGATGGGCATCCAATGAACTTAATAAATAAATTCAATCTTATGTTTTTGGTTGCATGCACATACATTTTATAATGTTCCATGTAATTCCTTAGCAAACGTTTTAGCAATCCTGGCTGCTGTTAAATCAGTCTTATTCTCCTGCATAGTTCTGACTCATCTAATAATGCTGTTTTGTATGCAGTTATACCAAAATATGATTTATTTAACAATTAATCCTAACATTTTTAGATACAATATACTGTTCTGTTAGTACAGCTTTTTCAGATGTGCACTAAATTTAATTAGCTTTCCTAGCTTGACAAACATTAATGGGAATTTCTTTCTCATTGTATAGCAAAGCACATTTTGGTGGACTCTGGCAAATTGAAACTAAGAGAAATCTGTGATAGATTTCATTTATAGGTGGTCCTTGACTTATGACCACAACTGGGATCCAATTTTCTGTTGTTAAGCAAGGAAATTTTGAGGAATCATGTCCAATTTTCCCTTTTTTGCCATGGATGTTAAATGAATCCCATGGTCATTAAGTGCATCCAGCTGCCACCATTGATTGCTTGTTGAAAGCCAGCTGGGAATTGCAAATGGCAATCACATGATTGCTGCAAGTTCCCGAATTGTAATCATGTGACCATGGGATGCCACCCGCATTTGTAAATGGGAGAACTGGTCATAGATAATTTTTTCCTCTGTTTTTGCAACTTTAAATTTTAAATGTTTGGAAGTCTAGAACTTCCTATATACGTCTGGCATATTGACAGAGGGAAGACATCTGGAATACTGCACTGTGAGTGAATCCAATATGGTGCAGTGGTATGCTGTCTCACATGCACAAACATGGTAACCATAGTTTAATGGTTTTATTATTATTCCCTAGCAATTCCCTTCACCCAGAGCTGTCCCATTTAAGTCCAGCCATAAGCAAACCAATGCTAGTCCACAGAGCAATGGCTACTGAGTCCACAAGGCATTGGAATGTTTCCCAATCAAAATAAACCTTCTAGACAAAATTAAAGCCATAATACAAGAGGGTTCACTAGGCAGGAAAACTCCAGTGTTCAGAAGGCATGATCCAAGTTAAGGCACAGTGTCAATCCAAAGCAGGCAGGAATCACCAGAAAACACACAGCTAGAAAATGAGCATGTTGTTCCCAGTGTCATCTCCATCTGTCTGCTGCATTAGGTAGTCAGCTTCCTAATGCAACAAACATTAAGAACGATGAGGTTTTCTCTTCACAAGTAATTTAACTGACCTTCACTGCTCCTGCCTTTTCTCTGTCCTATGTGTTCTTGGATCAGGTGAAGAAGGAAATTCCTCTTCCTCATTCCTGACCAGCTACAGCTGCATGCTTTCCCCACCTGAAGCCTCAGAGCTGTCATGATACAGCTGTACTTAAGCCAAATCTCTCTAAGATGGCTGCTTGGAGGCATCAACCAATTCCCCTCCTGACATTCCAGGAACTGGTTCATCCTCCCCTGAGCTGACATCTGAAGAAGTATATGGGGAAGCATCCCGACGAGTCATCACAAGTGATTTGAATTGTGGGCTTATATCAGAAATTGTTGATGATGTCGGCAGTTGTCCTGATTAGTTGCAGGGCTTATTTGTTCTGCATGGTGGTCGCCTAGTTCTGACAGCAACGCTGATCACTGCCTGAGGCAATAAGAAGTTTTTTGTTTTCAGCCAGTTTGTCACATAGCCTGTACCCTGATTAGGGCTGCAAAGAGAGATGGGTCTAAGGTCATCCTGTTGGCTTCTCTGTCTAAGGGAGGGGATGAGAACCCGAGTCTCCCCAATCCTACTGCAACACCTTATCTCATATCAGAAATAAAGATTTAAAACTCTGATCAGAGACAAACTCAATATCTGCCATGCAGTAAAATGCTATAGACTATTTCTTAGCCTATTTCACAGTGTGACTAGGATCATTAATTCCTGGAGCTCTTTGTGTCCTATTCTGTACTCTGTAACAATAGCAGAAATATAACAATAATATTATAATTCAAAGCAGTAAATTAATTGTGCAGGGGATGTTTTCCTATTAAAAATGGGAAGCCATGATTTATCAGTGTGTCTATGCAAGGTCTCCTGAAATAAAGTAATAAATCAATAGCTTTTTGAGGCGGTTGAGAATAGAAAGGAGAAAAAGTAGAACTTTCTCAACTTTATGGTAAATGGTTTCTCATTTCAGGACAGTTTCAGCTGGGCAGATTTTACTGTTTCCTCTTAAGCTAACTTCTGACTAAAAGTGCATAGAATTATAGCCCTCTTAGCAGAAGAAGCCTATTTATTGTGTGATTTGTCTATGGGTGTAAAAGAGAGAAAGAATGAGTGAGTGTGTGAGTTTGTAATAATCTTTCTATTATATTATGGATGTAACATGTAAAATAGGTTGTCATAAAAAAATATCAAACACAACAGTTACCATGAGTTTAGATTGATTGTTTGTTATTGGAATGTTAAATATGCTCTTGTGAAAAACAAAAACTATGACCATTTTAAAAACAATCTCTTTAGAGTCACTTTGAGCATTGCATTAAGATGAGGATATAAGACAATTTGTTTTAATTAGCTCTAATTTTTGACCTGGGTTATGTTTTATTGTCTTTTTGTTATGGTAAGTAGCCTAGAATCCAGAGAGAGCATACAATTAGCTATAAATACATAAAAAATAGATCTTGTAGATAAATAATAAATATTCCATGCTAAATGGTACCATTTGTACATGGTGCAGTTTTAATAACACCCATTGCTGATATGCTACCCACTGTAACACAAGAAAATAACCTCCAGAAGTTATTTCAAAACTACATTTCCAAAAGTTGCAACTGATATTGCTAATGACAAGGGATTATAATTCAGCTGTATCCCAGATTTCTCACCTCTGCATTCTAATCGGAGAATAAAGGTTTTGTTTATTTCTATTTAATCATATCCAATTCTCTGAGACTGCAAGGGCATGTCTGGTAGTTTTCTTGCCAAAGTTTTTCAGAGGTGGTTTGCCATTGCCTCCTAACCAGGGCTGAGAGAACGAATCCAGCAGATGGACTCGGTTACAGTAGAGATCAGTAGATAGAATGAAAAAGTTAAGGATGGATCATCATGGAGAAAATCTATATCATCGCTAGAAGTTGAAAATGATTTGATAGCACATAATCAACCAATAAGGGACACGGTGGCTCAGTAGCTAAGACTGTGAGCTTGGCGATCAGAAAGGACAGCAGTTCGACAGTTCGAATGCCTAGTGCTGCATAATGGAGTGAGCTCCCATTACTTGTTCTGGCTTCTGCCAACCTAGCAGTTTGAAAGCATGTAAAAATTCAGGTAGAAAAATAGGAACCACTTTTGGTGGGAAGGTAACAGTGTTCTGTGCACCTTCGGTGTTTTGGCATGCCAGCCACATGACCATGGAGATGTCTTCGGATGGCACTGGCTCTTCGGCTTTGAAATGGAGATGAACACAGCCCCTAGAGTCGGGACTGACTAGTACATATGTGGGAGGGGAACCTTTACCTTTAATCAACCAATCATCTTTTATACTCTTTCAAACAGAATTCTGCAAAAGGTCTTTCCAGGACTGTTTATCAACTTAATCCCTTTTATAATTTGGGCATTAATTCTTACTACATAGAATCTGTCCAGCTGTTGTTATTTTAGACAAGGCTTCAAAGTGTTTTTGACTTTTATTTGGAAGTGTTATTGTATAGCTTCTTTTTAAGTATGCTGAATTTATTGTTTACATTTTAGATTAGTTGGCAGATTGATATCTGTTCCCTCAACCTGCAACATAGAGCCGGCTGCATGATTAATATTAACTCTTCCCTTAGCACAGAAGTATTCAAGCATATGGTTCATACTCACAGAGAATAGTAAATTACCGCCTTATAACACTGAAATGTGATGGCCACACAATATAGCACATAAGAAATTTCAGCCTCGAGCTAGTCAAAGTAACTAAATCAACTTCAGCTTGCAATGAAAGAGTCAAGCTGAGAGAAAATCAGAAACAAAGAGTGGCTTTATAAAATGGAGCATACAGTTAGCTAACTATTATTGTGAAGAATATATTTCACCCAAAAAGCACTTACAAGGACACCACTGAGATTTCACAGCATGGCAAGTCACCATTTGCCAATTGCCCAAGACAAAGAAGATTTGACAGAAGAAATGAAATTCTAAGGGTTGCAAGTAAAGTCTAAGCCTTGTGCAAATCAGCACTGTTTTGATGTGAACTGGAGATTCAAGCTTACGTTTATCTTTCCAGATCTGAAACCAAATTCTTTTAAACTCAGCCAGATCAGGAAAAAAATGGAGGGTTGTAACCATAGTTCTGTGTAAGTGTACTGTGGCAGACAGGCTGAACTGATGCTTGTTGTCTAGAGCTCATATGTTTAAAATACAGAGAAAGGTCAATGATTTGATTCTGTATTGAAGCCTAATCATCTACTACTTCCACTGAAATAGAGATGTCCATCCAGACACTCCCAAATGATGCTCAGACCTAATGAAGACACCCCCTATAATGGCGCCATGTACAGGAAGATGTATGCAAACGCAATTCAAAACCCCTCTCACCACTGATACCAACTTTAGTTGCGTCAGAAGAATGTTCTTTCAAAATGCCAAAACCTCTCATGATGATAGGTTTGAGCTTCAGAATGGCTATTCACAGCATGTGGTAGGAGGTTAAATTGTACTCACAATCAAATGGGCCATTGCAGTAGAATGAAACTTTCCTAAGAGCTGACATGAGCAATTCTTTCTTTTTTTTTCTTTCTTTTTTTCTTTTTCAGTGAACATGAAAGGGTATGATGTGGTCAATTAAAATATCCATTACATTCTATGAGGCAAGGAAAAAAGCTTAATTAGGAATATGGGATAAAACCTATTTTACAATACAAGAGAAGAGAGCATTTAGGTCAGAAAGCTAGGAAATACTTCCTGACAAAAAGATGTATTAGGTAAGCAGCTACTTTGGAAATTATTAGAAAGGAGGCTTCTTTGTAAAGTAATAACCTCATTTATTAACTGCAGAACTACAGGTTGAAGAAACACCTTATTAAGAGAATCTCTGATAGACTTTTAATTTTCAGAGAAACATCCAGGAGACAAGCATATATGCAGGGGTGCAGGATGGGAGGACAATTTAAGATGGTCAACACAACTACTAACTTGAAGCCTCAGAAAAACTGTATGTATATAGACACTCATAGCAAGAAACATCCTTCCTTAAATCAGCAGCAAGCTTTAACTTGACTATAGCAAGATTCTGATTGCTGCTATCATGGATATTGAAGAAGATCCCAATGCAAAGTGCATTCTAATTTTTTAATGCAGTTCTTATGCCAGTAGATTAACCAGCCCCTATAAATGAGATTCCTTTAGGGGAACTAAAGTGACAGATGATTTCTGAATTTTTCTTCAGAAATTCCTATTGTGAAGTATAGACTGTCATATAAGGAGATGTTTTGAAAATCTTTAGCAATTAAACAAAATCTATCAATCCCACTATCAACCAAAAAGAAAGTTCGAGCAATCATCTGCTTCACAGTATGGGATCTGCAGTTTAACAAAATCAATGTTTTGAGTTGAAAGATGTATCTGTGGCTGCCCTATTTTGAAGGTAGAGGTGATAGACTGATACTTAAATTATCTTGGTTGCTGCAGATGTGAAGACTGGAACTTGAACTGAATCTCTGTTGCAGCAGGACCACTTAAACCGTGTCATGATTCAGAATATTTTCTACACTTGTGACAAATAGTATCCACTTTACATTTTGATCATCTATGCTTGCTTCTATTTTTCAAGAACAACTCTTGTATCTGGGCTAAGAATCCTTTTTTTAAAAAAGTTAAAAAAAAATCTGCATCTGGGAAATTTGGCTAGGAGATTCTGGGTTATGCAGAGCCATCCTAGGGCCCAAATGTGATGGTAAACCCATCCAATAAATGCGAACCATCAGAGAAGATAAGAACAATTTTATTTGCCAAATGTAACAGATTCAGTCATTGCCAAGTTACATAGGTCTTATACAGCGTCCTGATAAAAGAAAAGTTGACTATGCATATTCACTAACAGGATCCCCAAATATGTATACCCTAAGGAAGAAAAATCAGTTTTACAGTTGATAAGAGAATAAAATAAGTCTAAGGAAGACACATTCATGTTATGAAACTATTACAAAGCCATTCTTTGTAGTATAGCACATGTGCTCTGAAAGACAAGAACTGCCAAAACTAACTGTTTGAATGATAGTTGAGTCTGTGCTTGACTGGAAGGAGGGAAAGCTAAGAAAGTAAAGGCAGCAACATCCATCCTTGAATCTCTTGACTTTGTTCTAGACATAATTCTAATGATATTTCAAATCATCACAATAGTTATAAGAGCATTGTGGCTAAGGGACCAGGATAAACCCAGTTTACAGTATTGCTCTATTAAAATAATATTCTAGTAAGTCTGGTTTTTTTGCTATTAGTATTGAGAACTTTTTAAACAGATACATAAAATGAGATCCATATATGTTCATCATTTGCACAATTATTTTTTCATGACAAAAATGCAAATAATCTGGCAAGGTTGACTTACCTCTGGCCCCTTGAGTTCAGCACCATAATCTGGCAAGGCCACATTTCTGGATCTTTAATGGGTTGTGAAAATAACCTTGGGAGGAAGAGCCACAGCCAGAACAATGGTCAGATAAACACAAAGAGGGAATAGGGGTGGAGAAAGCATCTCAGAAGGGACTGTCCTTATTCCATTGGTAGATTTTAGGAGAAACCCTCCCATACTATACCACTTTATACTAGACAACGCAGTATCAACAGTAGAGACCTTCAAGTTTCTAGGTTCTATCATATCTCAAGACTTAAAATGGACACCTAACATCAAAAATGTCATCAAAAATGTCATCAAAAAAGCACAACAAAGAAAGTTATTTCTGTGCCAACTTAGAAAGCTCAAACTGCCCAAAGAGCTGCAAATTCTGTTCTCCAGAGGAATTATTCAGTGTGTCATCTGCAACTCCATAACTGTCTGGTTTGGCTCTTCAACCAAACAATATAACACAGAATTCAAAGAATAATTAGAACTGCAGAAAAAATAATTACTACAAACTTCAACCATTGAGGACCTGTACACTACACGAGTCAAAAAGAGGGATGTGAAAATATCTACAGACCCCTCATTTCCTGGGGATAAATCGTTTCAACTCTACCCTCAAAACAACACTATAGAGTACTGCACACCAGAACAACAAGATACAAGGACAGTTTTTTCCCTGAATGCCATCACTCTGCTAAACAACTAATCCCCACAACACTGTCAAATTATTTACTAAGACTGTATTACTATTATTCTTCTCATCCTTCCTAGTACCTATCTCTTCCCACTTATGGCTATAACGATGTGTTGCTTGTATCTTTGCAATTTATATTTTTATTTGTTTCCCAGAATGAATTGATTGCTTATTAGTAACCTATGACTATTACTAAGTGTTGTATTTTATTATTCTTGATGAATGTATTCTATTTTATTTTTCTTTATGTACACTGAGAGCATATGCACCAAAGACAAATTCCTTGGCCAATCACACTTGGCCAATAAAGAATTCCATTCTATTCCATTCTATTTTATTCTATGTGATGCCCAGGGAAGAGAGGAATGCTTTCAGATTTGCAAGTTACTGTAATCATACAATAAAGACTCATGCTTTTGGTTTCCGGTCTGGACTACCTCAAAGGGCTGGCAGGACCAGCTTTCCTCGCATCCATAAAGTCTGTTGAACCCAACCGTGCTGTATTTTCAGAAAGCCTTGAGAACCTGCCTTTTCCAGCTGACCCAAGGGATGATAAGATATGATCCTGTTCCTAAGGTATCTCTGTATTGTTGCAGAAAGTTTTTTTTTCTGGTTTCCATCACACAAGGCTTGTATTCATTATACTATGTTGTTGCTATTGTTCTTTTTTCTTTCCATTGTTCTTGCTTATTGTTGTAAGCTGCCTAGAGTTACAAATTGCAAATTTTGAGTGTGGTGGCCTATAAGTTTGCTTAATAAATATTTTTTATCAAGAAGCTGTTACCCTACATTTTCCTTAGCACATCTTTTATTTATTCAAATTTATATAGTTGCCCATTTTACAAAACATGATTCTTTCAATGTGAATTTTCCTACATAAGATTACCCACAGCATTATTCCTTGTTTTCACAACTGATTCTCTGAAACAATATTTTGTATAAATTTATATAACATCTTTTTCCATCCTATCTCAAATATATGATTGTTTGGAAACACAGACTTCTCAGTTCTTTGAAGCATACTAATGTAAGCTTCATAAAGATATGTTTTTTCTTTTTTTCAAAAACATCTTTCACATACAAATTTGAAGTATTTTAGCAGAGAAAGTGTTTCTGTTCATAACGTAATAGAGTCAGATTTAGTGGATTTTGCAAAATCATTTCACAGAAAATCTCTTGCAAATCTCTTTTATATTCCTAGCTGTATTTATCAGGAATTAAGATTGGTATAATGTCAGGAAGTTAGCTACTCTTTTTTTTTAAAGATCCAATTATGAAGTAATGGAGATATATAGAATTTGGAATCAGCCAAAGATGAAAAGTATCTAGTGTAACACATTTTTCAAAAAATAAAACTAAATTTAATTTTTTTTGTACAAGAAATTGCTTTTATATGAAGAAGGAAAAACCCTGCACATATAGAATTAAAGCTGGAGAAAGACAAATTACTTAATATCCTTTATATCCAGATTTCTCCATACTTAGATATATTTTCCTTAAAAAGCCATATTCTGTTATAGATTTCTCTCTCCACCCCCAAGCATGCAGTCTTAAATAGTCCAGTCTAATCCAATATTTTACAAGACTGGGATATAGAATTGCTCCTTATTGTATGTAAACTACATAAGGTAACAAGAGAATATCAGCATTTCTTTCACATATCTCTGCCCTTCTGAGGTTCCACTTATCCTCAGCAGAGGTGATATTCAGCAGGTTCTAACCAGTTCTGGAGAACCGGTAGCAGAAATTTTGAGTAGTTCGGAGAACCGATAAATACCCTCTGACTGGCCCTGACCCCATCTATTCTCTGCCTCCTGAGTCTCAGCTGATTGGGAGGGAATGGAGATTTTGCAGTATCCTTCCCTGCCATGCCCACCAAGCCACGCTTACCAAGCCACACCACGCCCACCAAGCCACACCCACAGAACCAGTAGTAAAAAAATTTGATTCCCACCACTGATCCTCAGTCAACAGGTCACTCAGTTGCATTCAACTTACAGGTCATCAGAATAATGTGTAATGGTGAACTTGTCTTTGGAGGTAGGCTTCATAGCAAGCTCATATGTTTAAGATACCTGTTCAGAATGAAGCTAAGACAGTGACTGTCCAGAATGGGAAGTGGATTTTAAAAGTTCCATGACTGATCTGAAGAACCAGTTGGAAAAGTATTGATTTGGTAGGGGAATGCACTGCCTAAAGGAGATATAGTACTTCACTATGCCTCACCATACGGTATGTTCTTATAATTTGATATATTCTTATTTTAAAAAATGGAATTATTTTTCCTCCTATCCCTAGTCCTGGTTTCTGCTAGAGATTCGTTTTCAAGAAGATATACTGATACTTAAATCATTATAATAAACTGGAATGTTTTGGATTGATGATTATTCAATTGTTTGGCTATTAAAATTAGGGACACTAGCATAGCACTCAAATGTTATACTTCCTTATTTGGATCATGAAGCCTGTTCTTAGATACAGTGGTATTCCAAATTCTATACAGTATCTAATTTTGTCATTGTTGTTGTCCACTCCAAAATAAGCTATCATGTTGCTTATAGGGATATAATTTTAATAGCCAAACAATTCATTAATCATCAATCCAAAACATTTTAGATTATAATAATGATTTAAGTACCAGTATAGCTTCCTGAGGGATGTGGTGGGTCAGTGGCTAAGATGTTGAGCTTGTCATTCAGAAGGTTGGCAGTTCAGCAATTTGAATCTCTAACACCGTGTAATGGAGTGAGCTCCTGTTACCTGTCCCAGCTTCTGTCAACCTAGCAGTTCAAAAGCATGTAGAAAATGCAAGTAGAAAAATAGGGACCGCTTTGGTGGGAATGTAATAGTGTTCCGTGAACCCTCAGCATTTAGTCATGCCGGCCACATGACCACAGAGATGTCTTTGGACAGTGCTGGCTCTTTGGCTTAGAAATGGAGATGAGCATCCCCCCCTAGAGCTGGAAACAACTAGCACGCACATGCAGGGGAACCTTTACCTTCACCTTATAGCTTCCTGAAATAATGAAAGTAGTCTCTATATGAAACCAGGACTAGATACAGGGGTGTAATTATTTTTTTTATGTGAACATACCAAATTAGTGCAACAATTTGAACAGAATGTGACATATCCATTCAGGCAGAGGGCTTTTCCTGCTAACGTCTGATTCTGAATCCATGTGTCTTCAGGCTAGATTGCTGTGCTCGGTCCTAAGTCTTCAAATGTTAAGCAATCATTTATGTTCCTCTGAATATTTCATGTAGGAAAAACGGTGAAGGAGCCTGGATAGACCCTCTGGCTAAAATAGCCTTGTTTTAAGAAAAAAGAGGGGCATGGCAAGTGAAGCAGAAGTAGGAAGAAAATAAATGTATTATGAATTGAAAGCACAATAGATAGACTGTGAAGGAAGAGAGAAAAGTTATATAAACTCAATGCCTCTCTTCAATTTGTGAAGCCTCAACACCCAGGAGAAAATGGCTGCAGCAAAATAATAAACCCTTGTCATCTCTCAGGCAATGAATTAAATGAGTCACATTCTGGGTGAGAACCCTTGAGTTGTATCAAAACTCATCCGATTTCTGCTTTATAGAACAGACACAGATAGAATTGTGTCTTCCTGTTCCAAAGCCAAATCCCTAAGCAGTTAATATAATGGAAGGGGATTTTTTTTTTTAAAAAAAAAAGTTTGAGTGGCTCCTTATAACAGCTGAGGTGATGCAATACTGTTAACCTTTATTGCCTTGAGTGCCCTATTAAAATGAGTTATGCTGATCTTTTCAAAGGAGGGAAGAATTACAATCCAGATGTTCAGCTTCTCTTGACATCTGTCATGTGAATGGTGGGATTCTATGGCACCAAAATTCTCTACATTCATAAAAGCTTCAGAGCTATTCCAATGCTACATGTATGTCACAGTTGATAATTCAGATGAAGGCTCTGAATATCTCACAAGCTTACCCATTTCTCTGGTATTCATTAAATCTTATTATTTAAATCATATTAAATCTTCTGTATGAATGTGAAAAATGTCCTATGATTTTAAGGAATCAATACATTCAGACGAATACAATTTCTTGGAGCTATGTTTACAGAAGATCCAAAGCATTCCTTCAAATTGTTTTTTAAGGCAGGCATAACTGTACACATATAGTTTACTCAAAATTGCATAATTTTCATAAACCATTCTAAAGCCAGACTCTGAAAGCAACTAAACTAAGAAAGGGATTATTGAATTGAAGATAATGCTGTTTTGTCACAGCCCACATTTTTCCCAGTTCCTTGGAGACAGAATGAAGCAAAAGTATTAGTTAAACTAGAAAAAGAACACCCAATTACTTATTTTTCCATCAGCATCATCTTCAAAATTGCTAAATACATTCCTCAGAGTTCTTCTCTGGCTAAGAATCATGGCTGACATTGAAGTGGTGAAAGCACTGGAAGAAGCAGGATAAATCTTGGAAAGTAAGCAATCTGGTCATTTGCAATATAAAATGAATTTAAGCATTCTGCTTGGATGCAAATTCAGTATAGGCCCTCCCCTTCTTCCCCTTTTCTCTAATGTCTTTACTTTATAGTGCACCAGTGTTGGCAATGGGGTTAGTCACACTTGTCAGCTACCCCCAGCAAAAATCAGAACTAGAAAAGAACCATCAAAAGAACAATTTTCTTTTGAGCTCATTTAAAAAGATGTATTAGGGAGGAAAAGCTGAAACAAGAACTCCCAAAAAATATGGTAGCATGCTTTCATATGTGGAACCTATTTATAGGCAATTAAAAAATATTAGATTCAGTGTTTCTTCCTTCCAGACTCTCTGTGTAATGGGCAGGGTGCCAATTTCTTATGAGCAGGTAGGCCAGACTATCCCTTGGTATCCTTTTTTTAAAGTGTGAGTCTCCTTTCTTACAATACTTTTCAGTGTCTCAGACTGAGAGATCCTTCCAAAGGGTATCTGGGAAGAGACAAACCTAGGCACCTTCTCTGTGGCCAGGCTTAAACACAATTTTCACAACAAAGTGACAGTAATATAAGCATTTCCAAATTCATCTATCTCCCTTGAGGATAAATTCCACAGATATGTGATAGAGGTTTTGGAGAATTCAGCTGCCTGGTTTCTCTTTGGCAGAAAAATTACAACAGATTGCTAAAAGCCCTATGAAGCGGTATATAAGTCTAAGTGCTATTGCTATCCAATTGGGGTAAAATGCCAAGCCAAGGAGGCCTTCTACATCACAGACTGGGGTGTATATGATATTGTGCCCCTAATAATAAACTAAATTACATAAACATGTGATACATATCAGGGCCATCCTTACTTGAATATGATTTTATCAGTAGGCAGAGAGATTGGCGTACTTACTAATATATCTTCAAAGTCAAATATATCCTACATTTCATTTCAATGAATAAGAATTGGGGAACAGGATGAATCTGCATGTTATTAATAGAAGGAAGGCTATACAGTCAGTAGTGGTGCTGGTGATGAAGTAGGAGAGATTTTACTTTGGCTAGGAATGGCATTGCATAAAATTTGCAAACACTATATGTATATATAAAATACAGATTTTGCGTGTGTGTGTGTGTGTGTGTGTGTGTGTGTGTGTGTGTGTGAGAGAGAGAGAGAGAGAGAGAGAGAGAGAGAGGGAGGGAGAGGGAGAGGGAGAGAGGGGGAGAGAGAGAGAATTTATAAATTGTGACCATAACTTCAACCTAAATCTATGTCCATGTTGGTGGGAGATGATAACTCTGTGATCTGTATGACTGCTCAGTTTGCTGTGCAAGGACTAGCTGTTCATAGGCCTCCTCAGTATTCATGTCAACAGATTTAATACAATAAACACTCCATGCAGCAATGAATTACAATTGGAGGGACTCTTTCAGCTGTTAAACATTACATCATGGCACATTGATAAAAGTGTTCAATGCATGTTTCATTTTCATAAACAATAGTAACACAACCTTTTCTCACAGCTACTTCCAGACAAGTGAAGTGAAAGAGTAGATGATAAAGATTATGTCAGAGCCTCTAGAACAGGGGTGCCTAACTGGTGGCCCATGGGCTGGATGCATCATGCGCAGGCCACACCTACCCCCAGCTCCACAAAGGCAAAAACTTTCAAGAAACATCATGTGATGAGATTGAGTTTGACACCTGTGCTCTAGAATCTCAATACTGCCATCTTTTGGTGAGCCAGATAGTGATTTTTAGACACTTGCTTAACAAGTAGTTTTCTTCTTATCTGAGATAAAGGCATTATTTCAAATAAGTTTCTTCTGTTGCACTGCTCCTGTGTTCTTGTGTTGTTTTTGCATTGCTGTAATACTTGTAATATAGATGTCAATGTCATAATCATTGCTGTGAAGGCCAAAAACAGCATGAGGTAGATAATCATACCAGAGGTTAAAAACTGCATTGACGAGAAATAGAAAACACTCAGTAATGGAATTCACATACAGCAATTTAATAATCTCATAGAAACAAAGGCAGCCACATTATAATTACTGCAATATACTTGGGAGCCACATAAAGGTCTCTTCCATATACAGTATGAATAAGAACCATTGTTGCAGCAAAAGAGAGGATAGTATCCATCCAGGGGAAAGCTTCTCCTGAGCTGAATCAGGGGAACACTTCTGAGGTTGCTTTCATACAATCCTCTTATGAAATCAATGGAAGTTTTTCTAAGCACTTTACAATTTTAGAAGCTAAAAAGATGGGACCTGTTACAATTCATTTCCACACTGTGGACTTTGTTTCTTGACCCTGCAAGCCTTAACCTATTTATCATGGGAGTGAGTAGAAGGACCCTGCATGATCTAGTTCCATGCTACATCTTTATCCCCACAATGAAAGACTACAGGTTTCATTTTCAGAAACAATAATAACACAACCTTTTCTCACAGCTACTTCGAGCCAATGGAAGTGAAAGAATATATGATAAAGATCTATCCAGAGCTCAAGAATCAATCTGCATTAGAGAGGCAGAATTCAGAAAGTCATGCAAGTTATGTATTGAATATATGTAGTTGTGTTAAGCCCTGCTAAAGTGGAACTAACCTTTAGATGACCCTAACTGTTAACTCCAACTGTTTTGGATGGAAACTTAGAACATTCATATTTGGGTAGGCTTTTTCAAGTATTATAATTGGTTAAGGTCCTGTGGACCCAGGGTATAAATTACAGGCATTGCCTGCTGTTCCTCAGTTAGAAGTATTAATTCAATAAATGCCGTTGTAGCTACACTGGTTTGTTTCTTGCCTACTGAAACCCACTAGACAATAATGCCTGCATCATTCACCACTGCATCATCATTATCCACCCACGTTTCTTTCTTTTTTTTAACTAGTAGAAAATTCAATCTGTAAATTCTTGCTAGAAAGTCTCTTGTATAACTTTTGGTGCCCCATAAAAGAAGAGCAAACAGATCACTGTAGCATCAGAGATGTGAGAGCATTAAGAGGAAAATACAAAGGAAACGTGTTAGGGTCGAAAGAGATGATATGAGAAGGAAGGTGAAGGCATCCATGTATGCAAACATCTAGGAAAGTCATGTCTACTTGTGAAGAAGGAACAATCTGTAAAAGAAAGAGGCCAGCAGATTGGTCCACACAGAAGCAAGGTCTGTGCCTTCGTTGTGTGACTGGGAAGAGCAAGAAGTGTGGGAATGACCAATCAGTGGCCATGGTCCAAACTGAGCTCCAACCTAACATTTGCCAACTACCATGTTTAGTATGGGTTTAATTAAACATCTGAGAGCAACATGAGGAAGGAGGAGTTTAAGTCACAATGCAGAATTGTCCCTGGAGATACCGGAATTGAACCCATCCTTTTGTTTGAAAGGTATGCTATTTTATTCTATTAGTGTCTCATTTGGAACATCATTCATTGTGACCTGTATTTAGTACTAGGCTCTTTAAGAATCCTTGGTTCTATTAGGGTGTATGCATTGGGGGATTTTGCTTTATTTTTTTATAGTTTTCATTGTTCTGAAAATAGAGCTTGTCAATAAATAAATATGTACAAAGAAATGTTTGAGATCCAAAATGACAGATGAAATTTATTAAGGAAATGATCTGTGCTGATTAAAAGCCTGCCTCTTTGAGTTTTCTGTCCTTTTGTTATGGGGAGGGGGGGGAGACAAAGAGGAAAAAAAGGAAATACCTTCCTTCCTATATGACGTACTTTTGGGGGATAGCTAAGAGTATCTGTCATCCGGCCAGGGAAAACAGAGCAGAGACAAACAAAGGACTATCTATAGTCTTACTGTTAATGGCCTTGTAATAAATCAAATTTAAAAAATGTAGAAAACCATTTTTTGATTGAGGGTTCAAGCTTTCTCCAGCATCCTGATCCAGATTCCTTACTTTGCAGGGGATTCTTGGAAAACAAAATGCCTGTTTAAAGAGTGATTTGAAGTGCTTTTATAGAGGAAATAAATGAAAGCTAAGTTGCATTCCTATTTTGATTTTCAGGGCATCATCCATCATTTTATTATGCTGCTTATATATAATCAGTCTCCAAAATTTTGTTTCTGTGCAGGGGCTTGAATCCTGTCTTAGGTTTGTTTAGATGATGATGATGATCCTTCACCATTCAGTGATTTTTGCTACGATGTAAAAAAGATGTTGAGACTTGGGAAAGAGTGCAAAAAGGGGCAACAAAAATGATTAGGGGACTGGAGGCTAAAACATATAAAGAACCACTGCTGGGATTGGGTATGTCTAGTTAAATGAAAAGAAGGTCTAGGGGAGACATGATAGCAGTGTTCCAATATCTCAGGGGTTGCCACAAAGAAGAGGGAGTCAAACTATTCTCCAAGGCACCTGAGGGTAGAACAAGTGTAAACTAATCAAGGAGAGAAGCACCTTAGAACTGAGGAGAAATTTCCTGACAGTTAGAACAATTAATCAGTCAAATGAGTTGTCTCCAAAAGTTGTGGGTGCTCCAACACTGACATTACCAAGAGAGATTAGAAAACCATTTGTTTGAAATAGTATTGGGTTCTCTGAGTGAGCGGGGGCGGGGTAGACTAGGAGACCTCCAAGGTCCTGTCCAACTCTCTTATTCTGTTATTCCTGATGGCATGGCTGTAGCTGCCATAATGACTTTTTGATCCTACTGTTCTTGTCTTTGAAAAGTATAGAAGGAAAATAAAATACATATTTTGTGAGGGGAGGGGGAGGGAAGACAACTGGAGTTTAAGCCAGGAAAATTGGATTTAATCAAAATCTTCTTATAGAACAAAGAAGGAAGTTGATGATGACTGGCAATGGACTTCCTGGGAGAATCAGGCAACTGTCCCAGGTGGGGGAGCACACCTGGAAATTCGGAAGAATGTGTTGGGTACATGCAAGACTTATGCGTTCACAAAATGGTGTCATGATCAGTATGGCCAATCACAAACATTATCAAAAGTTAACTTGGCCCCTGGGATACTTTGTACTATTTTGGGAAGACTTTTGGAAGCAATTAACATTGCAACAAATAAATATGACATTATTAGTTTGTTCTTTGATTTGCAGCATACCAACTTTCTATGTAGGCATATACTAATATTAAAACATTATTTAAAAAACCAAGTATGCCTGAGACATCAGGGGGCACAAAGGGAGATTTCTGGATTCATGGTGATGAGAGGGGTCTGTCTTGCCTGCCTACTGGTAAATTTAAATATCTTTTTTCTACTTTATTTGTTATCTTGCCATGTTTTTCCAAATAGTTTCCATAACGTTTTGCCAGTAGGAAGATTATCAGGCGGCCTAGCCAAACAAAGACTGCTAATAAAACTCAATTGCACACTATTTTGTGTCCTTTCCTGTGGTCTACTAAAAGTACACAACTATATTTGCTTTTTTGAATAACTATATGGAGTACTATAGACAGGTAATTCTGTTTATGGCAATGTATGGTATACATAAAGTTGCCAGACTCAGGGTATACAATGAGAAAATGACATTTGGCATGAATAGTACCGGCAGTGACGTGCGGTGAGTTTTATGGCTGGTGAGGCAGCTTTTTAGACTTGTGGACTTCAACTACCAGAATTCCACAGCCAGGCATGCTCAGTTCCAATTTAAAGCGACAGCATTTTCCCCCCTTGCAAAATAAGTTTTCCCATTCTTTTTCTTCTCCCTCCCCCTCTTTCCTCCCTCCCTCTCTCCCTCCCTCTCTCCCTCCCTGCCCCCTCTCTCAAATAGACACACAGACACAGAGAACTTGGATCCCTCTCTCACTCACTCACTCTCAAATACAAACACAGAAGTTGGATTGGATATATTTTCCAAAGGCTTGAAAGCAGCTCCTCTGCCATACCCCCCTTCCCCTGCTGCCTTCCGATCGGAGCCTTTGATTGCAGGTGAATCACGTTGCCTTTTCAGTGAAGCTGGGCTTATATACTTTTATCCAGATGTGTGTGTGTGTGTGTGTGTATGTGTGTGTGTGTGTTTGAAAAGGCAACGTGTGTTCTGCATGCAATCAAACTTTTTGAATTCCTCCCCCCTCCCCACACACGAACCTTTTCCAGCTATTTCAGAGAGGATTTCAACTCTGCCCTCATGAAAGGCCAGAACTCTGAGTCAGACTGAGCTAGTTGCTCCCAGAGAACTTTAAAAAGCCTCTAAAAATGCCCTCTACAGGAGGCGAGAACACGTGCCTCATTTGCATAAGGAATTCTTTGCTTTTTAACCCTTGGTTAACTCTTAAAAGGTGAAAAATTCCTTATGCAAAAGAGGCCCCTAGTTCTCTGGCCTCCTCCTATAGTTAACACTAAGCACTGTTCCAAGTCACTGTGACTTAGAATCTGCTAGCAACTTTAATTATTTTTAAAAAATTCTTTAAAATTCTTTCCTTTTCCTCATGACTGGTGAGGCCACTCCTCCCCTGCCTCTAGTGACTGCATGTCCCTGAGTACCGCAATATAGTCTATATGTGCAAAAGGAGAACCCTGGCCATTTGAGTATTTTAAATCAACTGAAAAATTGAGCCTCCATGTTGAAATACATTCCTTTCTCCCAGAAAAGAGAATGAGGTAGTAAATGGAAGTGATTGAAATTTAGATTTAGATTTAGATTTGTTTATTTATAGGCCGCCCTTTTCCCTGAGGGGACTCAGGGCGGCTTACAATCAAAAAAGGAAGGGGAGTGTAGGACAATACGAAAAAAGAAATGTGCACAAAGTAAATTAGACAATAAAACTCAACATTCACTCAGCATTCGGGAGGGGCGAAATAAGATTATCCCCAGGCCTGACGGGTTAGCCAGTTCTTGAGGGCTGTGCGGAAGGCCTGGACGGTGGTGAGGGTACGAATCTCCACGGGGAGATTGTTCCATAGTGTCGGAGCCGCAACAGAGAAGGCTCTCCTCCGAGTAGTCGCCAGTCGGCACTGACTGGCGGATGGAATACGGAGGAGGCCAACTCTATGCGATCTGATGGGACGCAGGGAGGTAATTGGCAGAAGGCGGTCTCTCAAATAGCCAGATCCACTACCATGGAGTGCTTTATAGGTGGTGAGTAGGACCTTGAAGTGCACCCGGAGACCAACAGGTAGCCAGTGCAGCTCACGGAGGATCGGTGTTATGTGGGCGAACCGTGGTGCGCCCACGATCACTCGCGCGGCCGCATTCTGGACTAGCTGTAGTCTTCGGATGCTCTTCAAGGGCAGCCCCATGTAGAGCACATTACAGTATTCCAGCCTAGAGATCACAAGGGCTCGAGTGACTGTTGTGAGGGCCTCCCAATTCAGGTAGGGCCGCAACTGGCGCACCAGGCGAACCTGGGCAAATGCCCCCCTGGTCACAGCTGAGAGATGGTGGTCAAAAGTTAGCTGTGAATCCAGGAGGACTCCCAAGTTGTGGGCCCTTTCTGAGGGGTTTAAATTTTGTCCCCCCAGCCTGAGTGATGGTATGGTGGTCAAATTTTTGGGAGGGAAACACAACAGCCACTCGGTCTTGTCTGGGTTGAGTATCAGCTTGTTTGCTCTCATCCAGTCTTTAACGGCTTCCAGTCCCCGGTTCATCACGTCCACCGCTTCATTGAGTACACAAGGCCAGTGCAATCAAAGCACTAGAAGATTGATTGGGGGTTATAATCAAATAATGGAAAGAAAACCCAGCATCTCCATCTTACTTTACTGCTGTTCAGAGGTACTCTGTATTTTACTAATTTTTCCAATGTACAGGCATAAAATGTACCAACTTAGGCCATATAGGATGCACTATCCATATACCTTAAGTCAGTAGATACAGAAGAACCCCAAGATATCAAAGTCACAATAGATTAGAGGAGTTGGGAGGGGATAACCCCAAAAGAATGATGAGGAGAGTGAACATCTCCAGTGAGCATGGAAATACTGAGTGATAGTTGGAGGAAGAGGGCAGAAGAGGAAACAGAAGCAAGAGTCTTGGAGGAGGGCATTGAAAAAAATCCTTTTGTCACACTAGATGAGTTTTGTACTGGTCCTACTATTCATTAACAAAAGTCAAAACAGATTTTTGATGTGCGCATGGGCCAACTGTTTGAGATAGATTTCTAGTAATTTTTATTCTGCTGGATCCCTTTTTAAATGTTACATGTAAGTGTGAGATGATAGAAATATTCCAGTATTTGAAGGGCTGACACAAAGAGGAGAGGGTCAATTTATTTTCAAAAGCACCAGAGGACAGGACAAGAAACAATGGATAGAAACTAATCAAGGACAGAAGAAATCTAGAATTAAGGAGAAACTTCCTAACACTGAGACCAGTGGAACAGCTTGCCTTCAGACCTTGCGGGTGTGTCATCACTGGAGATTTTAAAGAAAAGACTGGACAGCCACTTGTTTGAAATGGTACAGGGATTCCTGCTTGAGCAGGGGGTTGAACTAGAAGACTTCTAAGGTCCCTTCCAACTCTATTCTGAATTAAAATCGGAAAATTGAATTTTACACCGGTGGGCACTTTTGACTCCGTGCATCAAGGTTCTGCTTTTAAAGCCTTGGGTTCCCAAATCATAATCTGCACTGTATGTTCCTCAAGTTGGTCTCTCTTTAAACATCTTGCTAGAGCTAGCTAGGATCATCAGGATCATGAAGATAATCAGGCTACCCATCCAGAATAGTAATTTCAAACCCACACCTTAATAAGAAAGAAAACCATAAAGCTTTGCAATAAAAGTGACTTATTATTATGGTTCGTCACACAATCAGTCAGGTGGTTAGTCTAAATTTGCCATTTTATTTTATTATTTATATATCAAACTTCTTAGCTGCTCATCTCCCTCATAGGGGACCTCCTTGATCCACTTATTCAATCCTTCCCAAGGACCTGTGAAAGGTAGATATTGCTGTTTGATGATGTTAAAGGTATTGTCACAGGATGTAACCTTTTTCAACTAAGGCTTATATTTGCACAGGTACAGTATAGGTGGTACCTTGCTCAATAGTAATAACTGTGAGAGGGATCTTGGAGTCCTAGTGGACAACCATTTAAATATGAGCCAGCAGTGTGCAGCAGCTGCCAAAAAGCCAACACAGTTCTAGGCTGCATAAACAGAGGGATAGAATCAAGATCACGTGAAGTGTTAATACCACTTTATAATGCCTTGGTAAGGCCACACTTGGAATACTGCATTCAGTTTTGGTCACCAGGATGTAGAAAGATGTAGAGACTCTAGAAAGAGTGCAGAGAAGAGCAACAAAGGTTAGGGGACTGGAGACTAAAACATATGAAGAACAGTTGCAGGAACTGGGTATGTCTAGTTTAATGAAAAGAAGGACTAGGGGAGACATGATAGCAGTGTTCCAATATCTCAGGGGTTGCCACAAAGAAGAGAGAGTCAAACTATTCTCCAAGGCACCTGAGGGTAGAACAAGAAGCAATGGGTGGAAACTAATCAAGGAGAGACACAACTTAGAACTGAGGAGAAATTTCCTGACAGTTCGAACAATTAATCAGTGGAACAGCTTGCCTCCAGAAGTTGTGAATGCCCCAACATTGGAAGTCTTTAAGAAGATGCTGGTAGCCATTTGTCTGGAACGGTATAGGGTTTCCTGCCTAGGCAGGGGATTGGACTAGAAGACCTCCAAGGTCCCTTCCAACTCTGCTATTGTATTGTATTGTAAGTTGTGTGCTGTTTTATGGAGTAGTAAAGGCAAAAGTTGCTTGCCCAAGATGGCAGATATATTTGACACTGTATAGTAGAAGGAAAGCAAATTAACATGCTTATAAAAGGAAGTGAAGAGAGGGATAGGTATGAGACAAGGAAATAATTACATGTAGTTCTTGATTTAAAATCACAATTGAACCCAAAATTTGTGTTTCTAAACAAGATGTTAAGTGAATCACTGCCATTCTTAAATTAGTAATAGGGTTGTTAAATGAATTTGGCTTCCCCGTGGACTTTACTAATCAGAAGGTCACAAAAGGAGATCACATGACCCCATGACACTATGACTTGTCTTAACATCTGTATTTTGAACATGTGGGCGGGGGGTGATGCAATAGTCATAAATATGAAAAATGGACATGTCATTTTTTTCACTGACATCGTAGCTTTGAACAGTCACTAAATGAATGGCTGTAAGTTGAGAGCTACCTGTATCTGTACACAGGGAGGTGAGAAATGGAGATTAGGCTATGGTCTACATGGATGAGGCAGATTTTTAAGGAAGCAACCTGACAATACTCTAGCTATGCTATGTGGCCATTGTAGATTGCTTACAGTTTTAGCTTATAGTTTGATCAACTGAGTATATTTTTTCTATACACTTTTAATGTAGTGAGCCTTGACAGATGCCTTGCAAGTTCAGTCATTAGCCTAGAGACCTTGAGAGCCAGCTGGATCAGCAGCAATCTAATAAATCTCATAAGTTCTCCCACTAGAATTTATAAAATGAAATTAATGATAATAGTATGTTTATCCTTTTACTGGTTTTGGAAATCAGACACCCATGAAGAATGCAAAACTACAAACGTTTGTGGAGGCATATCTTAAATATGCATATACAGGGTGGGGCATAACCTTTTCCTAGGGGGTCACAGCAACACTTGTAATAACAACACAAATAATTCATACACCATTCGAAAGCCCATCAAAAACTGAGTTTATTGACACGATTTAATAGTCAGTATGACCACCATTAGCCCTTCGAACAGCATTCAAACGAGGTGGATAAGAACACAACAAATCTTCAAACAGTTCCGTTCGATTTTCCAGATTTTTCAACACAGTTTCCAAATTCATTCTCAAAGTTTCAACCGAAACAAATTTAACATTTAATAGCTCATTCAATTCAGTTTTTTATGGGCTTTAAAATGAGGTGTCGCGGAAGTTGTAAACTGCTGTCGATCTTGCTGTGACCCCCTAGGAAAAGGTTATGCCCCGCCCTCTAGAAAATCTGGAAAATCGAACGGAACTGTTTGAAGATTTGTTGTGTTCTTATCCACCTCGTTTGAATGCTTTTTGAAGGGCTAATGGTGGTCATACTGACTATTAAATCGTGTCAATAAACTCAGTTTTTGATGGACTTTCGAATGGTGTATGAATTATTTGTGTTGTTATTACAAGTGTTGCTGTGACCCCCTAGGAAAAGGTTATGCCCCGCCCTGTATATCTATACTATTTCTACAGCATACTGTAAATCTATATCATCAAATATTTCATGCAACATATTAGAGGAGTGTATTTTTCAAAATTTTCAATAGCCCAAATCAAATTAACTGTAACCAATGGCTTAACAAAACCTAGAAAGGACAATCAATTATTATTTTTGTCTTGAAAAAGTCCATTTAGAATGCTATTGTATATGGAGCACAATTAGAATTTTGTCTTAAAATTCAGTACCTTCTAATATTCTTATGGAATATTTCAGGGGTGGGTTCCTGACAGTTCTAACCTTTTCTATAGAAGAGGTTCCACAAAACTACAGTGCCATTTAGAACCGGTTCCAGCTCCCTCCCCCCGCCCGTCCACACATCATCAAGATGAAGAGGAGGAATTCTGGGAGTTGAAGTCCACAGGTCTTAAAGCAGTCAAGTTTGAACATCCCTGGGGGTTTTTTCCCCTAAAGGTTAGGGGTACAAGGGTCTTGTAACTTGACAGCTTTAAGACTTGCACACTTCAATGCCAGAGTTTCTGAGCCGACATTTTGGTTGCTAAGCAAGAGCGTTGTTAAGTGAGTTTCACCACATTTTACAAGTTGGCCATGCCCACCCAGTCACATGGCTGGCAAGCCACTCACACACGGTCACATGGACGCAAGCCACTCTCACCCAGTCACATGGCCAGCAAGCCACTCCCACAAAGCAGGCCACACCTACAGATGAGGTTCTAAAAAATTTCGAAACCCACCACTGGAATACTTATATTCATAAGGTTGTGATGGCGAACCTATGGCATATGTGCCACAGGCGACATTTGGAGCCTTCTCTGCGGGCACGTGAGTTGTCGCCCCAGCTCAGCTCTACCGCGCATGCATGTGCCTCCCTCTGGTCAGCTGATTTTCAGATCTCTGCTGTGCATGCACAGTGGGTAGGGCGCATGCAGGAGACAAGTGTTCATGAGTAGAGGCAGGGGGAGTGGCTCACCCCCACACCCTGTTTTTGGTCCCAGGAGGCTGCAGGGAAGCCTGTTAGGCCTGATACAGAGTGCAAGGGGGGGTGTCACGTGGTCATGCATGGGGGGGGTGTCAGGTGCGCATTGCATTATGGGTGCAAACACATGCATGTGCGCTGTCACACACGTGCATGCTTTAGGCACATGACAACAAAGAGGTTAGCAATCACTGCCATAAGGTATAAATAGCTATGTAATAATAAGCTATGTAATAATAAGTGTGTTTAGTTCTTCCCCTAGCAAGGGAATTTCTGTCATTCATGTGAGGTAAATGAGAATATACAGCAGGTGTCAAACTCACGTCATCGCGGTAGCTTCATGTGATGTATTGGGGTTTTTATCCCCTTCACAAAAATGGGTGTGGGTGTGGCCAACAAGTGACCCATCTGGCCTGCGGGCTGGGAGTTTGACAGCCCTGACATACCGTGATCTTGAAACAGAGGGATAGAATCAAGATCATGTGAAGAGTTCATACCACTTTATAATGCCTTGGTAAGGCCACACTTGGAATACAGCATTCAATTTTGGTCGCCATGATGTAGAAAATATGTGAAGACTCTAGAAAGAGTGCAGAGAAGAGCAACAAAGATGATTAGGGGACTGGAGACTGAAACATATGAAGAACAATTGCAGGAACTGGGTATGTCTAGTTTAATGAAAAGAAGGACTAGGAGAGACATGATAGCAGTGTTCCAATATCTCAGAGGTTGCCACAAAGAAAAGGGAGTCAAGCTATTCTCCAAGGCACCTGAGGGTAGAACAAGAAGCAATGGGTGGAAACTAATCAAGGAGAGAAGCACCTTAGAACTGAGGAGAAATTTCCTGACAGTTAGAACAATTAATCAGTGGAACAGCTTGCCTCCAGAAGTTGTGAATGCCCCAAAACTGGAAGTCTTTAAGAAGATGTTGGGTAGCCATTTGTCTGGAATGGTATAGGGTTTCCTGCCTAGGCAGTGGGTTGGAATAGAAGACCTCCAAGGTCCCTTCCAACTCTGCTATTTTATCATATGTATGGAGTGCATTATGGAGCTTGGGAAACTGCTTTTTTTGTTTCAGGTAATTGAGATTCACAAATGGTACCAAGCTATTGTCTTTGCTTAGTGTTGATTTAATATGGTAAGAAAACGTAGCTATAATTACTTACTTCTAGTTCAGAAGAATGCCTTCAGTTGACCATGTTAACCTGAGGATAAAAGCAATTTACTGCCCTGCAAATTATAATCTGTTTCTCCTCAGTTCTAGCATGGAGATGCTTTTCTGCAGCCCTTTGTAAGTTCTTAATAAATGTCTATCTTAGTCCTTTCATTGAACCTGGCCTTGTATGTAATGTTTTTACTTTCATAAAAAAGCCTCCGTGTGATTTCAAACATCTCTGTTCTGCACTGCACATCCATAGCAAAGGTCTAATTCATCAGGGAAGTGGAATAATGTAAGTGAATAGCTGGAAGTGACTAGAGCACAACACAGACAATAGTTTAAGAGGAGAGAAAGAGATTGAGGAAAAGACATCCTATATTTTTGGTTCACAGACTTATCAAAATTTGGAAGCCTCAATTTTGTTAACTTTCCAACAAGTCAGGTAGGTTTTATCTAGCCTCTGCTCAAATGTGAGAAGATTTTTCAGGTCTCATAGAAAAAAACAACTTACCTGCTTCCCTTAAAAGCAATAGTCTTTTGCTGCAAACTACCGGTAGATCTTTTTTGGCATCACATTGTTACTGTCACTGAAAAGAATAGGCAACAAGAAAAAAAGGACAAATGCAAGGTTATTTATAAGCAACGTCCTCAATCTCTTGTTTTCCTTCATGAGACCAAAATGCCCTTTCTTGTTGCCAGTATTTAAAAGTGAACAAGCAATTAACAAAACTAAAATGGTACTTCCTGAGTGTTTACCAAGATATTTAGAGGTTTAGAATAAATCACCATACATTACAGTCCCAATGAGTTCAGCTCTTCGGGCATGTTCAGAGAATCTCCAAAGGGGCTAAATATATACTAGTCTTTATTTTGCCGTATGTGTTACTCTCCATCTGAAACTGGAAATCAAGACTGCGAAACACTGGAATAAGGGCTATATTCAGAGTGGATATCTGCCAATATATAAAGATAAGAAAGGTACGTGGCTATTGGATTCAGCTTCCCATTCAGTAGTTTGATAACATGGAATTCAAATCTTTTTTCTCATTTTCCCAGCATGCATTCAGTCTGGCCAGCCAGAGAAATAGGACTATCAAATTAATATATTAGCAATTGGGACAAAAGCAATGTTGCCACAGTGTGAGCCATTTTTCCTTAAGCCAAAATGATACGTCCAATAATGATCAAGTTACTATGAGTTGGATTCTGAATCAGAAACATTAATCAATTGCTTATCAGTATGTCTGCAAGCAAAAACTCCAGTTGCCTTTTGAAAAAGCACCTTTGGGACACACAGATACTTTTTTGAAAATTCTTATTTAAAACATTTATATAGCTGCCGATCTTCAAACCAATTCTGGGCAGCACCCAATCAAAAGTTAAAACAATATATAAAATCATATTAACTATAAAAGTAAAGAAATTAAAGCAATTAAAGCAATACCAAGGAAGATCTGGCGCCAAATCAAACTTCTAATGTGCAAGCTCTCTCTTGATTGCTGTTAATTATTAAAGGTAAAACAGCATGCAATTAAAATTCTCAGGAAAAGTATCAGAAGGTATGTGTGCTGGGGGAAAATACTAGCCTCTCAATTTTGCTTATTCAAGTGTTTACATCAAATAATCAATGTATATTTATAGAATATGAGTTCTGAATATTGGAAGCAGATATGAAGTAATGGACTGAAGCAATACCAAGCCTTGGGAGTAAAATTTAAGAATGGTAGGGGGCAGGATATTCATTATAAAAGATGGAAGTTTAGTTTGGTTAAGTTTTTGAAAAACTGTAACCTTTGTATGCATGTTTTCTTTTAAAATGTTTGTTCCTCTTGAATTAGAGTCACATTGCTTTGTGAGGCTCTAGCAAACCCAGGAAATCCAACCTTAACAGGCCTAGATGATAAATATTTGAAGAGGCAATCTGTTGAAAGGAAGAGCCAAGTTTGCTGAGGTTAGCCTACAAAAACCTTTTAATGGGCCCAGAATCATTTGTGCTGAGATCCTCAGATTCAGTTATAATGAACTGCCAGGAAGAAATCTGAAGTTTGTTTATTTTTATCTTATTTTCAAAGCCTGCTCTCCTGCTGAAATGATTTTTTTTTCAAAAAGAACCTTCTACAAAAGAAAATGTGTGGCAAAAGTCACTAAAAAGCATAAGGGCCCTCAAAACCCTATTGCAGCACTCATACTGAACCAGTCAGTTGTCTGGAACAATCAGCTCAGCTCCACATGGTTACTGCATATAAGCCTTTCTTTTGTACTAACATAAATAGGATGCCAACCTGGATGTCTGAGCAAGCTTCAGAAGAAGCTAGGTATAGAAAGAAGTCAAAAGGCTGTGGTACTGCTTGTAACTTTTATTTTGCCTTATATTTAGCCCTAAGGTGGATGAGACTTCAATTTGGCTGACTTGCACGCAATATATTTTCCATTGATTTTGAGGGCAAAAAAACAAGTCCATGCTAACTCATTCACTAAAAACAATTAAGATGGGGAGTGAATGCAAGCAATGTGCCTGAAACAGAAGCCACAAAATGGTGCATGTGAAAGAAACAGTTTCTCCTATGATTTATTAATTGTGAGTGCCAAGCAAGGCAGAGAAAAAGATCACCTCTATTGGAGTTTAGCATTCAAGCTGTTGGTTGGGGGCCTTGTGGCATCTGATAGTAATTGGCTATTTTGGAGGTGCATATTAGAATCTGTACTGCACAGTGACTTGTTGCATGGAATAACTTAGCAGAGATAACACCACAGCCAAGACAACTTTTCTCAATAAAACTGCTTCGTGTTTTCAGCTGAAAGCCAGAAACCATGAAATAACTGAATATAGAGGAATATTCCTCTTTACTCTCTTTTATGGCTAAATGGGTTGCTTATTGATAAGAGAGGTCACAAAATGACACACATTTTCTCCCCACATCCAGGGATGTGCTGTCAATTTGTTAACAAGGGCTCTAATCACCATGGAGAAGAAGAGGTCAGGAAAAGCTTTTACCGGTACTTGGTGATCTGGAAAGACAAAAACATTCCTTTTCTCTTGCTTTCCCTTTGTCTGGGACCAAGAGAATGATTGACGTTGCCAGGGAACAGTGTAAAACTGCCACCCCCCTCTTCAGTGTTCCCTAAGCACTGTCACTCAGCATATTGTTTTATTTATTTATTTGTTTGTCTTTCATATTTCTTAACCGCACATCTTCCTCCCCATGCCATCCATGGGATCAAGCTGCAGCCCTTGCAGAGCCTGACTTAAGTCATTTCTGCACCAGCGATTTACACCATCTTCAAGAGTTATCCTACCTTGGGGTGCCAAAATAGCATTAACGCAGACAGGCTTGAGTGATGATGCTATGAAGATGCTGTAAGTCACTGGTGCAGAAAATATCTTGGTGCCATCACTCTTGTGGATACAACCAGACTGTTGGGAGACAAGCCTCAATACTTCTGTCCTCATTGTTTCACCACTCTCTGTGGTTACAGTACGGATTATAGAACAGAGGTTCGGAAAATCCCCCATATTAACCAGGGGCACTCTTCCAGCAGACCCCTCCCTCCAGCCTGGAGAATCATGGCTACCAACTGTCATGCAGGAAGAGAAAAGAGAAATATAGATGATGAGCCTGTGTCTGTATAACTAGGTATTTCCCTTTCTCTCCTCCACCTTCCTGCCCTGTCACCCACCACCACGCAAGGATATCTTTAATTGCCTCATGGGATACTTCTCTGAAAACTTTTTAAAAGTTTTAAATAAGGATTATTGTACTTTTATTTCCAATTATTGATATAGCTTGTAAACCACTTTAGGAAGATTGTTATCCTAAAAGATGGGCTGTGAATAATTATAAGCAGCAAATAATAAGTAATGTAAGCCTGCCCACGAGAAGAAGTCTTTAAGTTGAGTTACACAGATGAACTTGTCTTTTATTATGACAAAGTCCAGCACATGGCAGAATCAGAGTGCTCAGTTCTGCCTTTGAGTTCCTTGCCCCTCCCAAAAAGAAGAAAAAGAGAGAGCCCAAGACTAAAACTCAGTTTAATACCCAATAAATTTCACTTATATTTAATTAAAATTAAATCTATCTTCAGGCATATGTTGAAATAATTTTCCCCTTCTGTCTCATTTAAAATTAAAATAGGCAAAAATTTAAACTGGCAAAATGTTAAAAACGGGACGGTGTTATACATGAGCAGATTGAAAAGTTGGCAATAACTTTTGGAGGCCCCCGGGAGGCCCCACCAAATGCTTTCATCTCCAGCACAAGGGAAGAGGGCTTTCCTTAGTAAGTGCCAAGGCAATTGTTTTAGCAACCAGAGTAAGTTCCCTTTTTGAAAATGGACCTTTTTGAAAATTGGTTCCCTCTCTAATGGGAAAAGAATAAACCTGGGGGTTTAACCTTGTGACTCATACCTGCTTCTCAGTGAAAATTACCTCCTGGAGCTGTTCGTAAACACCAAGCACCAATTAACCCCTGCAGCTCTAGAGGTAACCAGCTGTTCTAATTTGTTGTAGCAAAATGGCAGAGGGTTAACAAGTCTGCAACACACTTCTCAAGGCTGAAATCTGACCAAAAGCATTTCACCAAGCATCCCAAATAAAGTACTTTTAGGAAGCATTCTATCAAATGGGTGGAAATGATGAAAATCTCTGTTAAACTTCCGAGCAATCTGAATTGTGACAGGCAACGCTAAAATACTCTATAAGGTATTGAGTTGTTGCTGTTTTCCTGTTTGTCACTGCCACTTTATTATCACAGTTTTTTGTTGTTGTTCATTTTAAATGCCCCCTTAGCATTTCCTTGTGAGACACTTGGAGATATTGTGACATGAAAGAAGGAGGTAATAATAATATCTCCACAGTTCAACCTTGTGCTACAAACATTATCTCTTATTAATAATTTTATCCATTAGCTGGGATGATGTTCCTTAATTAATGAGGGGGATAGAACCTGGGACTTGTCCTGTGGTATTAGTTAAAACTCCCATCAGATCTAGCCAATGTGATGAAGGGAGACATAAGGAAGGAGAGGCTCTACAGCAGTGTTTCTGAATGTGGCAACTTTAAGATGGGTGGACTTCTATCCCCAGAATTCACAAAAACTATCACTTGTGAATCCAATTGCAGAAGTTGTAGTTCTTGTTCCACATCCTATTCACATCTGAGGTGTAAAATGTTGAGTATTATCTTAATAGTATATGAAATAAATGCAGTTGTCCAGCAGATGGAATATTCTTTAGCATTGCTCTTAACACAAAAGGCATCTATGACATTTTCAAGGTCTACACAACTCAGTAGTCACCAGCTTTCCAAGTCCCATTCATGTCAGAGGCATCATTTTTAAGGAGCTTCTGGTTTGAAAGATTAGCTGGTGACAGTGCCCGGGGAACACTTGGGAGGGTTTCCTTTTATGTTTCCTTCAAGGAGCTAGAGTGAATGATGGAAATTCACCTCACCAAGCAATAGCACACAGAGCTTGAATGCAGACTTGCAAACACCCAATTCAGCATCCTAAACATACAATATGAGCCACTGCACTCCTATCAGCTATCAACTGTCAATGAACACACGTCTCTTGCTGATTACTGTAGCAATGGGATGAAATCAGGAACTTCAAATTTTATTTTTAGAGGTATATCAAACTCTTAATTCTTCAGGAGTCAGGGATAATGGAAAATGAATTGGTTTCAATCTCAGATTCTTAGAATCCATTACTGCTATCTATTTTTCATTTCCTGTAATTTCAAAGGTGATGTAGTGAATCCTAGGAATTATATGTCCTATAGTTTTCAGTAGTGCAGGGATGAAATTTTTATTGCTTCTTTATTCTTGTGTCCATTTCTTTTCTGCATCACTCTCTGGGATGCAAAATACTACAGTACCGTAGATTCATATGTTAAGTGCATTCTTAAAGATCTACCTTGTACTCTTGTTAGTGAATTTTAATTGTTTTCTCCCAGAATATTATTCTATTCTCCATTTTCCAAATATCGAACTCAGATTTAAAACTCTGCTAATTAATTAAGGACAAAATGGTTTTAGAAATTAGTTTTTAAATTCCTCACCTGTGCCATTTTTACTACTTTCTAATGTTGCTTCGGTGTTAATTTTGAAAAATTAAACTTGATAAAAAATAACTGTTGATTGCCTCCCAAATACTCGTATATGCTATTTTATTGTAGACCTCACAGAGGGGGATCTTTTTATAGATGAGTAGATACCACTATTAAAATAAAAAGTCTTGTTTTTCTTTAAAAAAAAAACTAAAATGCTTTTGCTGCACAAACACTGGTTCTCACAATCAGGACACTAAACAAACAGAACAAAGAATTCCAGTGTCAAAGAACCTGGAATACAAAGGACCCCACTAAAATCTCTGTTGTTTTTATATTTGAATTTATTTCCCAAAAAGAAGATTGTCGAGAATTTTTTTGTCTAGTCATAATGAGAATATTGCTGATCCAGCAAAAATGACCCTCATTCTAATTGGCCTTTGTTTCCAGAGATGTTGGCACTGGGCTTAATGAACTAAAGATTTGATCTAGTGTAAGGTAGCTGAATATTTAAATAAGAAAATTTTATTACTAAAGTTAGAGTTTCTTCTGGGCCAAAAAAAGAGAGGTCTATAGATTAAAGAGCATGCACAAGATCCAGAATACTTAAACAGTTTTTTTCCCCAAATTCACGAAATATTATTTTTGAAAAAAAGAAAGACTTCTCCAAACATTTCTTTCAGATCATTTCTTCTGCTTTTTGCTTCTTTCTGTTGAAAGCTTTCTCTTCCAGCTGAATGAGAGAAGAGCACTAATATAGTGTTTCCTGCAACCAATCAATATCAACAGTGAGGCAATTACAGCAATTATATCATTTATGCCAGTGTATTTCCACTGTAAATGTCACAAGCTAAAAGAGAAGTAAAGCATGGGGGTCAAATGTTTTTGAAGACAACACTTCAGTTATGATGTTTTTAAAAAAGAAGCTATGTGTGCAAAACTATGGCTAAAAAAAACCCACATGAAAGACATACGTGCAAAACCAATTTCAAGAATTGTAAATTTTTAAAAAAACATATCTTGGGAAGATTTGCATTGAAAAACTATATTAGAACAGCCTACTTAGGTAACAAAGCTTAGCTGACCTCAATGTCAGGTCTGAAAGCCATCTTTTGCATTGGGTCTTCAGACCTGCCACATTTAATGTTGTGGGATATTGGGAGGGGAGATTATGTGGAGTGGGATAGACGTAGTCAAAATAACATTCCTTTCTCAGAGAGTCAAGGACACCTTACCCTCCACCTGGAGTGGTGTGACTGGGAGACATATCCAGTTGGGACACTGCTTGATTGGACCATGTGATGGACATATGGGTGCTGGTCAGGAACTTGAACTTTCAGTCGGACTTTGAGATTTGGGTTTTCCCAGATGTGCTAATATGACATCTCTAATAAAATGGAACTTTGAGGAAACTCAAGCTTCGGAGTCTTCTTTCATTAGAGGTGTTACTTGGAAACCTGATATTTATTTATTTATTTATTTATTTATTTATTTATTTATTTATTTATTTATTTAATTAATTAATTAATTAATAGATTTATAGGCCGCCCAATCCCGGAGGACTCCGGGTGGCTTACAAAGTGAAAAGAAAAGTAATTAATAAAAAGTAAGGAGAACAATTTAAAACATCACCCATACACCCAATCTGATTGTGGCTGGACCTCAGCAGTGAGGTCAACAGCCCCAGGCCTGCCGAAATAGCCAGGTTTTAACAGCTTTTCGGAAGGCCATGAGAGTGGGCAAGGTCCGGATCTCTGGGGGTAGTTCATTCCAAAGGGCCAGAGCAGCCACAGAGAAGGCCCTCCTCCAGGGAGCCGCCAGCCAACACTGTCTGGCTGATACTCAAAAGGATGAGCAAGATCAAAACCAGATTAGCACTTGGTTGGAAGACTACCAAGAAAACTCTTGCTATGTAGACTGGCTATTGGGCTTTTCCAAGTGGGCAAACTCAGGATACAAGAATCACCTGGATTTCTCAAATAATCTTCATTGTCGATAGGGAATTATACAGAATCTTGAAATCTTGCCCAAATATTCTGCTAATCAATTAATATGTAGCATAATTAAGTCAGAATTACTCTTCCTTTTTCACATTTCTTCTTCTTCTGGCTTCAGGAATCAACAGGTTTGCTCCCTGCTGCAATGATTTTACTCCTTCCTCTATATTCTCAGGATCTGTTAGGCATTTCTTCATGCTAGGCTCGAATGCAGAACAAAATTACATCCCAGAAGAAGCAGGGACAAACTTCATCTACATTGTTGCCAATAAATTCTAATGGCTATCTCTATAAAGTGATCAAAAGTCAAGTTTGCACTTGCAAACCATGTGCATTTTTTGTACTTAACAATATTTTTATTTTTCCATTTTCATAACATATAATCACATGTATACTATTACATAGACAATATCATGTTGTAGGAGAAGACAGTATACATGTGCAATCATATTACTTTGAAATCTAACACCCCTCATCAGGCCTAATATGCTTTCCCCCCTCCCGCCCTCCCCCCAAGCCCCCACAACCTACCCCCCCAACTTCCCATAACCCGTACACGGTATAGATATTTGACAAACACAGTCTAAGATATATTGGGGGGAAAAAAGAATAAGAAATTAGAAACATCTTTGCGTTGATCTTAGCTCCTTCTTGTTAAACTAACTTTAAACAATTTAAATCATTCCTGATCTTAAGCATAGGCTATCTGGAATTTCTTAGTCCCATATTTATTTTGTATATAATCAATCCATTTTTTCCAGTCTCGTTTATATCTCTCATTTGAGTGGTCTTTAAGATATGCAGATATTTTAGCCATCTCAGCTAAATTTGTGACTTTCAATGTCCATTCTTGGATTGTAGGCAAGTCTTCCTTCTTCCAGTATTGTGCCACCAACAGTCTTGCTGCCGTTATTAAATGCAAAATCAAGTTAACCTCTACCGCTGTGCAGTCAGTAATTATACCTAACAGAAATAACTGAGGAGTAAACTTTATCATTTTTTAAAGAATATTTTGTATAATCCACCATATTTTTATCCAAAATGCCTTAATCTTTTGGCAGGTCCACCATATATGGAAGTATGTAGCATCAAGAGAACCACACCTCCAACATTTGGGTTGTAAATTCGAATACATAGAAGCCAATTTTTTAGGATCTAAATGCCATCTATAGAACATCTTGTAAAAAATTTCTCTCAGGTTTTGGGCTTGTGTAAATTTCACATTTCTTACCCAAATTCTTTCCCATGTATCCAACATTATTGGTTCTTCAATATTTTGAGCCCATTTTATCATACAATCTTTAACTAATTCTGTTTCGGAATCCATCTGTACTAATACATTGTATATCCTCTTTATATGCATTAAACTTTGATCTCTTATTTGTTTAAATAAATTATCCTCAACCATGTGCATTTTTTGTATTTAAAAAAAATAGAAAAACCTGTGAATCAGTCTATTGTCCTGTCAAGAGAAATAATAAAATACCAGGAAAGTGGATGTACCCAATCATATATTTGCAACCCTTAATGAAGCTAAGTGAAAATAATGCTTTGTGCTTTGATTACCTGATATTTCAGGGATTTCTGTGTGACTCATCTATTATTTTAAACTGAAATGACTTCTTTGTGGCTCTAAGATAATTATTTATATAATTTGTAATTATTTGTTTTCAATAGAAGAGAATCTCAGTAGTTTAGGGTTGAACTGTGGAGTCCTTGGTACTCTCTGAACTTGGTTGTTTACCTGCAGATCAGTGGTGGGTTTCAAATTTTTTTAGAACCTCTTCTGTAGGTGTGGCCTGCTTTGTGGGAGTTGCTTGCTGGCCATGTGACTGGGTGGGCGTGTCCAACTTGTAAAATGTGGTGAAACTCACTTAACAATGCTCTTGCTTAGCAACCAAAATGTTGGCTCAGAAACTCTGGTATTTGAAGCACACAAGTCTTAAAGCTGTCAAGTTACAAGACCCTTGCACCCCTAACCCTTTAGGAAAAAAACCCCAGGGGTGTTCAAACTTGACAGCTTTAAGACTTGTGGACTTCAACTCTCAGAATTCCTCCTCTCAGTCTTCATCTTGATGATGTGTGGATGAGCGGGGGGAGGCAGCTGGAACCAGTTCTAAATGGCACTGTAGATTTGTGGAACCTCTTCTATAGAAGAGGTTACAACTGGCAGGAACCCACCCCTGCTTCAGATGTTTCATTACTAACAAGGGAACCTGTTGGTAAGTGAAGTTTCTCCCTTGTTATATACAGTAACTTGCCCTGCCAGTTCTGGCGAGGATGTTGTTTTCTGCTTGATTGTTTGTCTGTTATTAATCTTTACTTATCTGGGTGTTGGCTGCTGGAGAGGATGCATTCTGTATTTTCTTCTTAATATTCTTATTGTATCTTTTGAATGGTGTGTAAATGTGGTTTATCTCTAGAAGTCTATTAATGGCTGACAGTTAGCTATTTGTTCACTTTTGCTTTTTCATCTTTATGCTTCCAGGTGGATTTATGGCATTAATAGACATGCTTCCCAGTTTGGCAAGGAAATCTAGTTCAGAAGCATTTTGGATAATTCCACTGACAAGCACTTCTAGGTCTAGACAGAGTCATTAAGTCAAGGAAGAATTGCTCTAGATGGTGCATTCAATGAATAATGAAATACATCACCCATTCCTACCTCCAACAGCTAGCCACAACAGCCAGGAAATAATTTATCAGCTAAGGTTTTTAGATAATTTGTTCTTTGCTTTACCTTGTATCCAGATGATACATTAGAGATACATACATTCAAGGGAAGGTGGTAAAATGGTTGTCCTCTTACTTAACTTCAGACTATTTTTTATTGAGCAACATACACAGCCATGTACTTATTTAGAAACAAGTCTATTACATTATTATTTATATGTTGGCTTTTTATAGCTTTAGTATCTAGGACACAATCTTTTTTGCATATTTTCCAAAAACCTTCAGCATTCAATGAAACTTTTGTTTTTCCAAGTAAACATAGCTCAGATTAATCTGGATAAAAATGGCTTTATTAAAGAAAATTCATTTTTTATATTTTGTCAGGTTTGTCCATGAGTCACATGATTGCATAGGGATACAACAATCTAACAAAACCTGAGTCTAGACTATGGTTATGTCAGTGCATTATGGTCACTATGAATTAGTGACTACACTCTAGCTACTTCAGATTTAGCTGGAAATGCAAACTTTCCTGTATATAACATCCCTGACATAAATTCTACTGTTTAGAAAACGACCAGACATGTTGCTAAAGACTGAAGGGGAAAAAATTACTGGAGAATAGAATAGAATAGAATAGAATAGAATAGAATAGAATAGAATAGAATAGAATAGAATAGTTGGAAGGGATCTTGGAGGTCTTCTACTTTAACCTCCTGCTTAGGCAGGAAATCCTATACCATTTCACACAAATGGTTATCCAATCTCTTCTTAAAAACGTCCAGTGTTAGAGCATTTACAACTTCTGGAGGCAAGTTGTTCCACTGATTAATGGATTTTACTCACTATGTACTGTGTGTCTATAGCTGAGTCAAATACATATATTCCTTAAGGATCAAACCAGTGGCAATATCAAGTGGCACATGGCAATATCAAGCAACAGAACCACGTTCAGAATGCATGTTATTAGAATGGCCAAGCAATATGTGTTGCAGAATTTCAATTACATACAATACCATGAATCAACAAGATTCATTATATCCAATAAGCTAGATGCCCTTCAACCAGGTACCACTTGATTAAATAACTTAAGATAGTCCTACTTCTGCCAACTGTAACACTCAATTGCTCACAATACCCTAGTAGCATATACCTCTATAAGACCAGGAGAAAGATATGTATACTGGTGGATTCTTTTCACATCTGCTCTAGGAGAGGCATTAATTGCCTCTCCTCCCCAGCAGATGTTGATAATCCCTTGGTCTCCTGTAGGCCCTGGTTATGAAAAGATATCATGTTCTCATTACTATCAGAGGACTCATCAGAGGATTTTTACCAAGGCATTTTTGCAACATTAGCAGTTTCAAGATGGGGATTGCAGAAAACATTTGCAGAAAAGTCTAACTCTTCACTAATATTATTTGATTTTGTAATCTGACAAAAAATTTGAGGCAGCAGAGGATGTCCAAAAGTTCACTGAATCTTTCATAGCTATTGCTGATCCCAATAGTGTCACAATGGGCATCTGGAATGATTTGCCATGTTGTATAGTACCTATGCTTTTGAATACTCTTAGGGACATATCCCCCTGTACCTTAAAACAATGCTATGTAGAAGAATAGGCATATTTATTTCCTAGAGAAATCTATAAAGATTTGTGGATTTCCCTCTGTGTTCAGTAAGGGATAACCCTGAACCTCCTTAATTTATAGAGCTGATTACAGAATCATTTGCTATATTTACCTGGAAGATTGGTTTAGTTTGTGATACCAGCTTTTTGTTGTAGTGCTTCTACTGCTTTTGATGTATAGTATATATTGACATATATACTATACTTATATTGATCTATATATTCAATGTTAGTGTTTTAAACTGTTGCACATGCATATGTCTTTATCTATTATTTGTGATTTATGCTACTTTGGGCTCTATGAAAAGTAGTAATAAATTGGTGGCCTCACATTGTGTGCCATCTTTCATCTGAAACTATGGCTATCATATACTGTAGAGGCCACCAAATTCCATATGATCACCAAAGACTTTTCTGCCTCCCTTTACTAGTCTTCTAGTGTTCATCTAGATTTTTTTTTTAGCCCTAATAAAGAAGATGCAAAAAGATGAGAAGAGGAAAACTGAAACTAACATAAAAGAGATTGTAAAATAATTCTGGGAGAACATGAAGTAAGGGGACCTGGGCTGTGGAGAAAGAGGTAAATTTGGGGCAGAAGAACAACAATTAGAAGCATCAAGTAAACAACTGGGAGACTTAATGGTGAGGCAAGGAAAGAGAACAAGCGCTCTCTGTGTGCCTACATGTATGTGAAAGAAGGAACAAAGAGTGTGGAGGTGATTCTTAAAGAAAAAAAATCTTTCAGGCTTTGAGATGGGAAAGGTAGTTTGGAAGTGAGAATTATCCTGAAAAATAGAGAGAGAATGTTTTTTTTAAGATGTAGGATACTGTTTATTGGTGAAAAGCCTTAACAACTGGCATTCTATAAAATTGATTTCCTCTGTAGTAAAGTCTTACAGAATCAAGAAGATTGCCTTCTATTAATCAAATGCCACAGCTTCAGATACTGAGCAATTAATTTACTACCTTTTAGCTTCACTATTTTCTTCGTTTTGGTGGGTATTTATAATAATGCCACTACACTTTCTTAAAATTCCAAGTGTGCTCATTATTGGGGATAATATTATGTTTTGTTTTTCTTTTCAATCTGACCCTTTTGTATTCTGCACATACTCAGGAGCACATCTTCTAACAAGGACTCCTGCTTCATATTTTCAATACTCACCAATATAATGCACTCCCTGGAAAGGAGCCATATTGGAGGATAGTTCTTAGGATACTCTATGTGAAATGCTATCTGGAAACAGGACTAACTCTCTGTTTAAAAAGAACTGTCTTTTCCTGGCTATAATCTTCCCTGTAATGCACACCAGAGCCAGTTGCCTCTTTGTTTGGAGAGTTGAGCTTCTTGTAAAAGAGGAAAGAGAATGAGATTGAATAGACAGAAAAATCTGCCATTTGCTGCTTGAACAATGCTACCATAGTTAGCCTTCAGTATTTATACTGAGTTGTCTCCTTGGCCTTCTTTTCAATTAGCCTGCTAAAGGTTATGCCAAGCACTATCAGAACTGCAGAACAACAACAATAGATTAGCTAAGTAATGTTTCCTAACCAATAATTCATCTCAGAATAATCAATAATCATATCCAAGCTAAACTGTAGCAGTCATTATTTAGCGCTGAATTTCCAGCATTCTCATCTGAGGTTTCAATCCCTGCACTGCCACCTATTGTTGAATTAATTTAATTCAATATATAAGATAGAGTGGCTAATAATGGCTGGATTTTTCCTCCATCCCAATAATAATAAAAAAAAGGAAATGACTTCTTGCATCCCGACAATTTTTCAGGCAGAAAAAAAAATGAGCATTTGAACTCCAAGTCTAATGGGACAGGGAAGCATCAGCAAAATAAAGCCACTAGTGACTCCTGGTGGCTTTATTGGCAAAACTGAGTTTTCTTGGCATTATAGAGATGAACTTTGAGGATTTTTCTTGCATTTTTTTTAGTTCAGATTCCAATTTTCCAAGTGCTGGTATGCCCTAGAAATAGCTAACCAAGTACTAACCAAGTCATCTTTTGAGCCATTGGAATAAAGACACATGAATTGTTTGCTTAATATTCTGTTTTCCATAAAATAGTCACAAAAACTTAAGACATATAAGTATTCAGTGACATGCGGTGAAGACAAGGAGGAGTGAGGCAGCAGCGGTGGCTCCTCAGGGACGGTGACAGAAGGGGCTCCGGAGGCCTGCGCCATCTCCCACCCGTCTTCCGGGACTCGCCCAACCCAGCACGCAGCACTTTAAAGTGCATGCCACCACCCCGGCCATACAGGAGGGCTTGCTTTATGGCCGGAAAGCACGCCAGCACTTTAAAGTGCATGCCGCCACTCCAGCCATACAGTGGGCTGTATGGCTGGGCCTGGGGCGGTGGCATGCACTTTAAAGTGCCAGTGGGCTGTATGGCTGGACCCGGGGCAGCGGCATGCACTTTAAAGTGCCAGCACGACTCCTGGCCATAAAGCAGAACATGTTTCGCTCTATGGTGGGGTGCAGCGGCATGCACTTTAAAGTGCCGGCGTGTCTTTTGGCCATTCAGCGGGACCTGCTGAATGGCTGGAAGGCAAGCCGGCACTTTAAAGTGCATGCCACTTCGCCCTGCCATAGAGCGAAACATGTCCTGCTTTATGGCCGGGAGGCGTGCTGGCACTTTAAAATGCATGCTGCTGCCCCGGGCCCGACCATAAAGCCCACTGGCACTTTAAAGTGCATGCCATCGCCCCTGCCATATAACGGCATCCACTGTATGGCCGGAATCCGGCAAGTCCCGCTCTATGGCAAGGCACGGCAGCATGGCTTTAAAAAATAAAAATAAAAAAGTGCCAGCCCGCGCACCAGCAGAGGCGGGTAAAACACACACACACAAATTACAGATAATAAAACAAATTACAATTACTTACAAATAATTTTGAATTCCTCCCCCCTGCCCCCTCCCTCAGACCCACATACCTTTTCCATCTGTGTCAGAGGATTTCAACTCTTGTCCGCCATGATGAAAATGTAAAAAGAAAAAGGCAACTTAGGCAAGAGTTGCTGCTGCCAGAGCAGGAGGCGAAAGAACCACGTGCCTCCTTTGTATAAGGAATTTTTCGCCTTTTAACCCTTGCTTAACTCTGAGCAAGGGTTAAAAGGTGAAACATTCCTTATGCAAAGGAGGCATGTAGTTCTCTCGCCTCCCCCTGCAGTAGGCACTAAGCAGAGTCATCCACTGTGACTCTGGCAGCAACTACCTTAGCCTTTTTCCTTTTAATTTTTCTTTTCTTTTCATCATGACACTGGTGAGGCCCTGCCTCCCCTGACTGTACGTCCCAGTAAGTATTATACCTACCATAATGTTGAAGCACTTCTAGTATTCCAAAATGTTACAAAACTATTATTTTGCTTGAACTAAATGAATATGCAAGAAAGGAAGAATTTGGGAACAATGCAGACTGTGGAGGGAAGAGGTGCAAAAAAAACCAAGGTATTTGGTCATGTCATAATTGAAACTATCTCCCCTTTTCTATGTGTATTCATATAACATGCATGTATAAAGGGATGGATGCTTTGATCCCACTTGCTTCTCCCCCCCCCCCCCCACAAGCATCATTACCTCCAGTGTCTTGGGGAAAAAACACAAAATAGTTTCACGGGAGTTTCAACTTAAATTTAAATAACAGCAATTGTAACTGAGCTGGAAATAATTTAACTGAGGCCTGCAATAATACACTGGGAACCCAGATTCCCATTCTCAAATTCACTCAAACAAGTACAAATAATTTGTGAAGCTGTGTTAATATGTAATAAATTATAATGTGTATGATGCACATATCAATAATGTATATTATATATCAGTATAATGATTTCCTTATGAGATTAATAAAATCAGAGTTGTTAATAGAGGTAGAAATTGAGTTAATATGCAAATAAGTGGAATGAATTAAAAACTCTTATGTAGGATCTGCAAGCATAAGTAAGTGGGAAGCTAACATCTAAAATGGGTGCGCAACCTTATGTCCTGTAGACTTCAACTCCCAGAATGCCTGACTGGCTCAGGAATTCTGGGAGTTGAAATCCATAGGTCATAATATTGCCTAGATTGCCCACCATGGTCTAAAGCAGGGCTGTCAGCCCTTGCACCGGATGCAGTGATGGGTTTCAAAAAAAATTGGAACCTCTTCTGTAGGTGTGGGCTGCTTTCCGGGTCCACTGGTGGGACCTCTTCTAACCGGTTCGGCAGATTTGACTAACCTGTTCTACCAAACTGGTGTGAACCAGTAGGAACCCACCTCTGACTGGATGTGTCTTGCGCTGGCCACACCCATGCCCAGTTTAGCAAAGGGGAGCAAGTCCCAATATATCACATGATACCATTGTGATGACGTGAGTTTGACACTCCGGTCTAAAGTATCTCATTAGCTCCTGATCAATAGGGTAGCTCGGTCACCCATTCCATCCTACATGACTTGGGAAATCTTGATTCATTTCCATGGGCTCTAATGCTCTAAACATAGCTATAAGAACAGTTGCTATCCTATTCATGGGCTGCCAGTTTCATAAAAATGTCTAAGAATATTTATTAATTGTTGATTTTTCTCACTTTGATTTTCAGAATTTTTGCCTAAGTATTGCCTGATCATTCCTAAATAATCTGTCCACCCCCCACAAAAAAAGTTTATGTCTGTCATTTTATGACTCAGTTACAACACATTGTCAAAATAGTCTAATAAACAATATCCTTCTTAAGACTTTTTTTTATTTCTTGGGGTTTTTTATAAAAATTATTGGGCTACAGAGATAACTAGCCAATATTGTAGAGATAGCAATAGGAAGGTTAGCAGATGTCAGAGGCAGGGGTGGAATATCCATCATGTTCGACCTTCCCAACCTGATATTAATGTAATATAATTCCTATACTGACTTTCCCCAATTACATTCTTTCTAGCATAATACCTTGAGTCAAGTGAAGGAAACACGTCATAAACACATAGCATACAAAGTTTTTACATGCTAGAAGTATTTCATCATGGTAGATGGCACCCTTGCTTAGTAAACTTCTCTTCATGCTTGGCTCCCTGCCTTTTCTTCTTTTTAATCAAATTAAAACCAAACTAATGACTTTTTTTCTGGCAACAAACTGTTCCATGGGTAACCAGGGAAAGAAAGGTTTATTGCAGCTTTATTAACATATATTAAAATCAATTGAAAACATTCTATCCAGCCAGCTGATTGAAGAACAGGCTCCCTGTAGATGTTTGGGTTTTGCATTAAGAAAGTTGTCACAAGTAATTTGGGCAAGAGTGCAGAGCTACAGACTGCCAAATGTTGATTAATTAAGCCCATGTTTGGATTAGTTCTGCTAGATGGTTTCATTAGGGAAAATGACTGAAAATATGGAATAAAGGAACCAAGGGAAAATATGGGGGATTAGAACATCAGTAAAACCTGAGACAAAGGAGATGAGAGTTGAAGAGGCATGATCAGATCACATCTGGCACCTACTGAGTTTATTCACTGACCCTGGGTTTTGCTAGAAGAGAAATAGATGCTATATGAAATTACACGTTGCTATCTTTCAACAATGCCTCTCATTTGCAGCTATTTCAATACTGTATTATTAGACCAGAGCAAATGGTTGTAGAATTTATTTACTGAAGTCTAGCCAGGGGCCATAGATCTGTGATAAAACATATGACAGATGGAGCCACGTTCAATATTTAAGCCTGTCCATTTTTAAAAAACTGAAAGAAATAGCAAGGCCAAACAACCCTTTGCTTAAGATATAAATAAAGTGTTCCCAAGATGCTTGACTAGCTGGTAGTACCTGTACCAACCACTATATCTTTTTTTTAAAGTGCCATAATATTTATGTTAATAGCTTTTTTAAAGTAGTGAGCACTAAGACATGTGTATACAATGCAATGCAATGCAGTGCAGTGCAATGCAGTGCAGTGCAATGCAATGCAATGCAATGCAGTACAATACAATACAATACAATACAATACAATACAATACAATACAATACAATACAATACAATACAATACAATACAATACAATACAATAGCAGAGTTGGAAAAGACCTTGGAGGTCTTCTAGCCCAACCCCTGCCTAGGCAAGAAACCCTATACCATTCCAGACAAATGGCTATCCAACATCTTCTTAAATAGCAATAGCAATAGCAGTAGACTTATATACCGCTTCATAGGCCTTTCAGGCCTCTCTAAGCGGTTTACAGAGAGTCAGCATATTGCCCCCAACAATCTGGGTCCTCATTTTACCCACCTCGGAAGGATGGAAGGCTGAGTCAACCCTGAGCCGGTGAGATTTGAACCGCTGACCTGCTGATCTAGCAGTAGCCTGCAGTGCTGCATTTAACCACTGTGCCACCTTAAAGACTTCCAGTGTTGGGGCATTCACAACTTCTGGAGGCAAGCTGTTCCAGTGATTAATTGTTCTAACTGTCAGGAAATTTCTCCTCAGTTCTAAGTTGCTTCTCTCCTTGATTAGTTTCCACCCATAGCTTCTTGTTCTACCCTCAGGTGCCTTGGAGAATAGTTTGACTCCCTCTTCTTTGTGGCAACCCCTGAGATATTGGAACACTGCTATCATGTCTCCCCTAGTCCTTCTTTTCATTAAACTAGACATACCCAGTTCCTGCAACTGTTCTTCATATATTTTAGTCTCCAGCCCCTTAATCATCTTTGTTGCTCTTCTCTGCACTCTTTCTAGAGTCTCCACATCTTTTCTACATTGTGGCTGAATGCAGTATTCCAAGTGTGGCCTTACCAAGGCATTATAAAGTGGTATTAACACTTCACATGATCTTGATTCTATCCCTCTGTTTATGTCCTCTAGAACTGTGTTGGCTATTTTGGCAGCTGCTGCACACTGCTGGCTCATATTTAAATGGTTGTCCACTAGGACTCCAAGATCCTTCTCACAGTTACTACTATTGAGGAAGGTACCACCTATATTGTACATGTGCATTTCGTTTTTCTTACCCAAATGTAGAACCTTACTCTTTTCACCATTGAATTTCATTTTATTAGATAGTGCCCAATGTTCAAGTTTGTCAAGATCCTTCTGCATCTTAAGCCTGTCTTCTGGAGTGTTGGCTATTCCTGCCAGCTTGGTGTCATCTGCAAATTTGATGAGTTCTCCATTTATTCCCTCATCCAAATCATTGATGAAAATGTTGAAGAGTACTGGACCTAAAACAGAGCCTTGGGGTACTCCACTGCCTACTTCCCTCCATGTAGATGCAGTTCCATTGAGGATTACACATTGAGTGTGGTTGGTCAGCCAGTTACGAATCCATCTGGTGGTGATGCTGTCCAACCCACATTTTTCTACTTTATCTAGTAGTAGGTTATGGTCTACTTTGTCAAATGCCTTACTGAAGTCCAAGTAAATTATCTGGACAGTATTCCTCTGGTCCACTAATTTTGTCACTTTGTCAAAGAATGCAATAAGATTAGTCTGACATGATCTGTTTTTGACAAATCCATATTGGCTTTTGGCTATTACTTTGTTTACTTCTAGGTATTTGCTAATTTGTTGCTTGATTACCTTTTCCAGAATCTTTCCTGGTATTGAGGTCAGGCTGATAGGTCTATAGTTTCCTGGATCTATTTTTTTCCCCTTTTTTGAAGATGGGAACCACATCAGCTCTTTTCCTGGAAGTTCCCCGGTGCTCCAGGATCTCTGAAAGATATAGTTCAGTGGTTCTGAGATCTCATCTGCCAGTTCCTTCAGAACCCTGGGGTGTAATCCGTCCAGTCCTGGTGATTTGAACTCGTCTAGGATAGACAGGTGCTCACTTACTATTTTCTTTCCTATTTCAATTTGTGTTCCTAATCTGATTTTTGTGGTGCTGTTTTTGATAGGTTGGACTGTTTTATCCCTTTATGTAAAGACAGGTGCAAAAATGAGTTAAATAGTTCTGCTTTCTCCCTGTTGCTTGTCACCTTCTTGCCACTTTCTCCCAGCAATGGACCAATTGTTTCCTTAACCTTTTTCTTGTTTTTAACATGTTGGAAGAAGCTTTTTTTGTTATTTTTTACTTTTGTGGCAAGCCTTTCTTTATTGTGAGCCTTAGCTTTCCTTACTTCATCTTTACAGGGTCAGGCTATTTGCTGATATTCTGCCTTATTTATGTCCCATGCTTTCCACTTTTTATACTTATCTTTTTTGTCTTTCAATTTGTCAGAGAGTTCTTTATGCAACCATGCTGGTTTCTTTTGGGAGATGTTATTTTTCTTCTTCATTGGTATTATGCTAGACTGAGCTTTTGTAATCTCATTTTTCAAAATTTCCCAAGAAAACAACAATATTAAGTTGTTTTCCCCTTGAGGATTCTCATCCATGGAATTCTTCCCAAGCTCTCTCTAAGTTTATTGAAATTAGCTCTCTTAAAATCCAAGACTCTAGTTTGACTTTGTTCTACTACTTGTGTTTCCATAATGTTGAATTCCAATATTGCATGGTCACTTGCCCCCAGGGTTCCTGTGGCTTCAACACCTTCTATCATTTCCTCTCTATTAGTGAGAATTAAGTCTAATATGACCGATCCCCTTGTTCCCTTCTCTACTTTTTGGGAAACAAAGTTGTCTGCTAAGTTCCTTAAGAACCTGTTGGATCTTCCACTTGGTGCAGAGTTTGTTTCCCAGTTGATTCAGTATAGTTAAAATCTCCACATTACTATTGGGTGTGCTTCCTACATACTTTAGTTAGCTGACTAGCAAAAAGTTCACCTACTTCCTCTGCTTGGTTGGGTGGCCTGTAGTATAGACCTATGGCAATGTTATTTTCTCCCAACGTTTCATATTAACCCAAATGCATTCGAGATAGTTCTCATCATTGTTGTGCTCTATTTCTGTAGAGATGTAGTTATTTCTTATATATAGTGCAACTCTACCTCCTCTTTTATGTGATCTATTTCTTTTAAATAATTTAAATCCTTCTAGCTGTATGTTCCATTTGTGGGTTTCACCCCACCAAGTTTCTGTAATGGCAACAATATCGTATCTGCCCTCATTTACTTGAATTTCTAATTCACCCTGTTTATTCTTCATACTCTGTGCATTGGTGTATAGACATTTGAGTCCATTTTGATTGACCCTGTGTTTACTGTCCATGTAACCTGTGTTATGCCTGAATGCCCCTGCTTTCTTGCCACTTGTATGATTCATGCACATGGTATGGCACTCACTATTAAATGCTTGGTTTTGCTTGACAGCAGGAGTGATAATCTTACCCGCACAAACATCTATGTTACATGCACTGATAACCCTTTGAGTTTTAGATTGCTGGGGACAGAAATGTTCTGTATCAATTAATTCTCTGTCCCCACTGTTCAATTTAAATGTTTATCCAGAAAATCTGTGAATTTAATGTGAAGTAACCCAGTCCCTTTCTTGGATGGGTGCAAACCATCTCTTTTGTACAGTTTTTCATTGGACCAGCTGCAGACATCATGACTAATAAAAGCCTTCCCTTTTACACCACTCCTTTAGCCACACATTAAACTCTGCTACATGCTAACCCTTCCCTTTTTGTTCCTTATATACTGGTAAAACCTACAACCTACAGTATTAAGTTCATACCCCAAGTTCTGTAAATCATTCTTCACAGAAAGTACATCTTTTTGGGAGACATTATTTGGGTATGTATTCGAGGTCGCTGTTGGCTTCATTGTAAAAATATAACTTTGGAAAACTACAACATGATGGACTTATCCAGTAGGTCAGAATTTTGATCCCTGGTGGAAAAGTGCTACATTATTCATAACAATGATCATGACTGCAAGAAAATGGAGATTACTACTGGAAATCAAAGGCCTTTTTTACCAAATTATTTAAAACATTAGGAATAATGATTTATGCCCATTGATACATTAATCCCAGGAGGTTCAGTGGGGCTTGGATATTGGTAACGGGGAAATAACCAAAAGTGCAAATCTGATAAGCATCCAAACTCTAATTTTATGTTTTCATTTATGTGAAGTGATACAAAAAGTACAAGAGTCAGCAGCATTATACAATGCTTGTACTGGCCTATGCCTAGATTCATTCAATTGCTCAGATCTGCAGTTATCAAGTGATGGATGTGAATGGATGAACAGCTCAAGTGATCAATAAATGCAATGCCAAGAAATTATCCTATGATTACATGTATGAACCACCCACAATGTGAATGGGGACCACATACTGTATGTGCATTCCATTTGATTATTACAATCTACATTTTGCAAAAAGGGCTGATATTATTAAAGATATCCAGTCTTCAGTCTAGCTATCTCAAGGGACCTTGCTAGACCAGTTATCCCTGGAACCTAAGAAATAAAATATCCTGATTAAACCTGCACCCATATTGGAAGCAGCTGATTACTCCCAAATTCTCCTTCAATCTGGGATCTAAAAGCATCCCACACTTGGTTTGGATGGGTGAGCTAATATTTAAAAGTACTGAACTGTTTTATTGGGAAGAAAACTTTTGTAGCACAAGAGAAGTAAAACTTTAGAAACTCCAATGTGGGCAAGTCTAAATAATTCTTTACTCCCTCTCTTGACTGAACCAGAATTGAACCGTCTGGTGATAAATGTTTTCTAAGGAGGTGGGATTAATCAGGAAAGATATGAAGTAATATAGTGTATCAGGGACACAATTGTGTATTTCTGAACTAATAGGTCCTGGTCAATCCAATGTCACCTTCTAACCTCCCTTTTCTGGTCTTATCAATGCAGTTTCAGTTCAAAGGAAAAAATATACAAATTCCCAACTATTCCAATTCTATGTGAGTGCTTATAGGAGAAACAAAATATCCTGTAAGCAGAATCAGATTAACATCTACCATATATATTCTCTTGTAGCAAGCCAAAGACCCCAGAGATGTCTCTAGAAAAAATTAAGAATAATTAGTTAATAAAATAAATAACTCTTCCATTTGAATATCTTAGTGGCTATGTTTTGCACATAGAATGTCACAGGTTTAATATTTGGCATGACACCACCATAAAACTCCTTCATAAACCCATGAGATCCTCTGCCAGACATTGTCGACATTATTAGATAAACAGAATTATGTTATAAGGCAGTTTCCAATACTGAAGATTACTACATGAGAATTTTAGAAAGAACCTCAAATACATCATTTCATGTGTGCCCGAAGTGGCATGTGAAGGTATGTCACCCGGCACGCATGGCCTTGCCTGTTTGTCTTCTGGGTTTCTGGAGCACATGCATGTGCGATGATCAGCTGTCCTTTGTGCATGTGGCAGTGCCGAAAACCAAGGTGTGCATGCATGCATGCCAGCTGATCATCGTGCACACATGCGTGCTAGAACCTGGAAGCTCAGCTTTTCCTGAGCACAGCCCCAACAAGCGCACGCATGATGTTTCTGCATGACCTTTTCTGCACTCCGTGCCGAAAAGGTTTGCCATCATTTGAATGAGATCAAGCAGACATTTGATTATGAGATCAATTTACTTTTAAGTAGATTCCAGAATCTACCCACTAGAATATTGTATTGTAGTATTGTATTGTATTGTATTGTATTGTATTGTATTAATATTATAAAATACTTGTTCAAAACGTTTGATGTAGAATTGCAAAATAACTGAAGTTTAGCATGTATCAATCAAAAATTTAGTGCCAGTTCAGACATATTACAAATAAATTTACTTTACCCATCTGTCCCCTATCTTTGTCAGTCTAAATTACAAGAAAAAAAATGTGTGTTTTAATGCCATTATTGTTAAACTATTGAGAGTCAGGGACTTGTTTTGACTGATGGCTAATCACCTGGAGATAAGCCATTACATCTTGATTTTTCATATGTCAACCTGGCATTGTTTCCCTATTCACCTCACTAGTCATGTGCTTTTTATCTTCCAACCTGCTGGCATGAGCAAAAGGAAGAATAACGTTGAATTAGAGTTAGTTTGAGAGCTCTGATGAACACAGTTCAATGTATTCCTTGGTGGTACTTAAAACACTGGACTGGATTTGAAGAATTGTGTAGGGCAGAGGAAACTATGTATGAGAAAATAAGCAGCATACTGTACAATTCTGCCTAATGATGTACAGTAGAGATCTGTTGAGTCCTGTTCAGAAGAAATGGGTCAGGAGCTGGGAGAGTTCAGCAGCACAGCAGGTAAGAATTTGTTCAGTTTCAATTGACTTTGACACAACTTTCCACTTTGATTATTTAGTCAAATAAATTACAGTTCTGGTAGAGAGAAAACATAGGGAATTTGTAGGGAAGGGCAAAAGCTCTTGTTGAAATTATATCCCTTTTGAGAGAAAAATAGGCTGGAATTAAATCTTTTTCCATTACTTTTATATTGTGGGTTCTTTGTTTCTGAGTAGTTGGGGTTACTTATTAGGTTGTATTGTATTATATTAAGTTGTATTGTATTATATTGTACTGACAAGACTCTTAAGGGTCTGCCACAGTCATCATAAGGTCAGGAGGTGAAATCATGTTTGATTTTGTTATGTTTGAGATTGATTGTGTGGTTGCTTAGGAGAAAAGATTTTTTCCTCTTGATTTTTAAATGTTTCCACCAAAGTTTAAAATCATCCTTTCAAGTTTGAGCCCAAATGCACACATAAAATGCCTACTGTATGTAAACCCCCTTTCCTTGTGGGATTCCTCTATAGATCTCTTAAATTATAGCTTAAGATAGATTGGGGAAATTTTGGCTCTCCTAGATGTGGCTTAATTAGAATTCCCAGCCAAAATGGCCATGGAATGGGATGATAGGATACATAGATTCCTTATGTAGTTTCCCATTGCCCACCTGCCTTAGGCAGTTCCTAAGGTCTTTAGCAGTGTTCAAAAGAGGGGTAGTTCAATGAAATATTCTGAGTTTTGCAAAATAAGCTCTTGTCATATTGTGTTATAAAGCTAATTCTGTGGATGAGTGATTACATGGCATAATTCCTGCAATAAACTCTGGGTTCTTTCAAGATGAAAGGCTTCTGCAGGTAATGTGGTCTTGAATGATATGTACTTAGTGTAGAAATCACTATCAGAAACATTTTATTTCTCCAACAAGAGGCTGAAGTCAATAAATTGATTGTGTGCAATAGCGGCTGGCTAATTCAGGTACCTTCTTCTGACAACAATTATGCAAGGAAACTGGATGTGCTGGATATTTTGATTACTTTGTGACATATTAATATGAGGCTATTGAGGCTATTACCATTATTTCACTGGATAATTTCTACTAGGAGTATTGTACTCATCCCCCAGTGAAATGCCTAGCTCATGTTTGAAATAGAACATAGAATTGGAATATGATTGAAAGGGATTTTGGAAATGTTCCAGACCAACTGCCTGCTTTATCTGGAGACCTTTTGTCATTATGGACATCTATTCTTATATCTATTCTTACAAACCTGCAGTATTAGACCCCACAATTTCTAGAGGCATTCTAGACCCATTCCACTAATTAATTGTCCTCACTGTGAGGAAATTCCTCCTTAGTTTTAGATTGGCTCATACTTGAATTATTTAATTATCATTCCTGTCTTCTGAAATATTAAAACCAGAAGACTATAGTAAACTAGGAATGCAATTCATAAACAAAAGTTCCTTTAATGTACTAACTTTAATCCTAGTCCTCTCCTGATCAATATTCCTCTATTTTCCTTTTTTGAAATATATCTAGAAGTTGATAACTTTTTTCTCTAGGTCATTCAAGGGCTTTGGGATCACAATCTATTCAGAAAGCCCAAGTACTACCTACTACTGCTTTAACTACCTTAACTTTAATTAAAGTTAAGGTGGCGCAGTGGTTAAATGCAGCACTGCAGGCTACTGCTACTGCTAGATCAGCAGGTCAGCGGTTCAAATCTCACCGGCTCAGGGTTGACTCAGCCTTCCATCCTTCCGAGGTGGGTAAAATGAGGACCCAGATTGTTGGGGGCAATATGCTGACTCTCTGTAAACCGCTTAGAGAGGCCTGAAAGGCCTATGAAGCGGTATATAAGTCTACTGCTATTCTTCTATTGGAAGAAGAAATTAAACCTGATTTTATATACATATAATTCGCAAGGCTACACTCTATAGTATCTGTTTTCTCATACCTAAAATATGACCTGCTATGTGATAAATTACTAGACAACATACAAATGTGATAATATATCTGAGTCTAAATAATAAAATAGACAAATAGAAGACTGTTTAAACAATGAATGTGAACAGCCTGAGTGTATCATTATGAGCATTCAAAAGTCAAGATAAAGAAACAAAAATGCATCATATAGTAATGCCTGTACTGTAGAAAATCCTTTGTTTATAAGAGAATAAGTGATCCAAATCTTTCTGGTTCATGTCAAATGAAGATACATAGAATGTGTAAAATATCATTGAAAGTAATCATTTGATCAAGAAAGCATAAGCCCCCTCCAACAAAAAGTTAAAAAAGACATTTCAAATAAAATTTGCAAATGACATGAAACTTTAAAATGTTTACAAAACTTGAGGAGGAACCTCAAGAATCATACCTCAAGAATCTACTGTATGTTTTTTGGAGCAAATAACAAAGCCTTTTTATAGTTGCTTTGAAATAATATACGTAATTCTAAGGCAATCAGGAAAGAGTCAATCAGATAGCATGGCCATAAATCAATTAGAACTTTACAGGACAAAATCAGCATCTTGAATTGCATGCAGAAACAAATTGGATAAATGCAGCATATGTAGTTGGGCTCAGATCTGATGGTTTAATATCACTAGATCACTTTTCCTTAGACTTCTGCCCTGCAGATGTTTTTAATTTAATTTGTTCCAAGATATTTTATCTTTGCTGAGACATGTCCTCTGAATTGAAATGAGCTCTTATTACTTCAGGTGAATGATTAACTGGGCATATTGGCTGCCCAACATCACAAAATAAAAGAATTCCCAGTGGAAGTAGTAACAATCGTGTGTTCTAACTCAACTGATAAAATTTCCAGAGACTGGTGTGGGGTTTTGTTTTCTATACAGGGCTTCATGTTGAAGGGACAAAAGCAATATATAAATGTTTTAAATAAAATTAATAACAATTACCATTCTAATGGAATCCAGCAAATGGTTTTAAATGATTGGCTTCTCACCTAACTTTATTGGGTTATCTAAGAGTTTTTTTCTTCATATTGTCTGCAAAAGATTTTGCAGAGGTTTCCTAAATATTGCATGTCTCTTTTTCTGGAAATATTACAGCCTTCTATTTGCTATCTTGTTTTGAAATGATTTTTAGCCCCTCATCTATCTTCCATTTATGGCTATCTGCCTCAATAATGGTAAAAATACTTAATAAAGTTTCATCAAATCCCCTATGGAGCAATTTGTTCATAGTGCAAGGCAAACTACACATCTATGTGTATGCACATTCAAAACCACTTGATAATAATCTTTAATTCTTTATTTAGCCTTAATAACAATTTTACTGATGATAAGTAGTAGAAAGTTCAACTAAGCAGAAACTCAACCATCTACTATCTGGATGTATCTCTAGCTGGCTCAGAATAAAATGTTCCTAATATGGCTATTTTGATTTTAAAAGGAATTCTTTTGATAGATGTGGAGAACCAAAAAGCCACTCATTTTCATAATAAATAATATTAACCAAAGGGACTGGACTTTGAAGTCCTTTATATATGAGTAGCATTTAATGGAATAATCCATATTTGAATATTAGAAACACTATTTCAGTGTTTCTCAACCTTGGAACTTGAAGATGTCTGGACTTCAACTCCCAGAATTCTGGGAGTTGAAGTCCGGACATCTTCAAGTTGCCAAGGTTGAGAAACACTGCACTATTTTTTATGCATGAGATCCCAAACTCAGATTCCAATTAAAGCACCTGAAATAGGAGGATGGACTTGAAAAAGAAAAGATTTTAGAAAGTCAAGGCACAACTTGAAGCACCATGCCTACCTGCAGTTTCCAAAGCCCATTGAGATATTAACTTCAAATTATGTTCTTTAATGTAACAGCAGGGGAAAATTATTAAATCTAAGAAGAGTAATCATTAATTTGATGCATATTTGATTTAAATCAAATTTAGTTTTTGCCCTAGGCTGCATACTTTATCATCCTGGCCTCACTAAGTTTGAGAAGTACAACCTAAGGACATAATTGAAAAGCTTTTAACTCCCTGAAAAATATTCATCTCTGAAATAGGCTACTCAATTTATTGGATGTTTTGTAGTAAAATTTAAAGCAACAATATGGCAAAAAATATATTGTGTGATTATCAATGCTGCACAAATCTTGCAACAGATATGCTTTGAAATGATAAACAAAATGTCCTTTGGATCATTGGAGCAGTTGCATTTTTTTTCCTCCAGTGTTGTGGCTTTTTCAAAAGCTGCTCCTGACTGCCTCCAAATGTGTGTGCATCAGGGGTGGGTTCTGGCTGGCTTTACTGCCAGTTCGCTTTGCACACATGCACAGTTGAATTAAAATTGTTCTGCTCATGCACAGAACTCAAAAACAAGATGGCAGTGGCGGCAGCGACTGGGTACTGATTCGGGGGCCTGGCAGGCCTGGGTTGCTGCTGGTTCCAGAGACACAGTCCATCATACCAGTACCAGTTTGGCTGAACCAGGCCGAACTGGTAGGAACCCATCTCCGGTGTACATAAACAACCACATCGCATAAGGAGGAAATGTTTCCTCAGCATCTTTTGGTGAAGGTTGTGGCTGCTTTAATAGATTGAGGAGAGATGCTCCACATGCATTCTTATATCTTTCTGAAGGATTTATACAGCTGTGGTGATTTTGATGCAGCTTTCTCCTAAAAGTCATTTGCAAAAGCACAAAAGTTAATGAAGGATTTACTGAAGAGCTACAAATGCAAAACACAAAAATAAACAGATAAGCAAGTCTCTTTGTCACTAACAAATTACCTCCTTATTAAAACATCAGCCCTCGGACATATAAATAATATTTTCTTATTTTTGACATATTCTTTGAACAAACTGTTTTCATATCCTCACTTCTCCAAATTTGTTTTATCTCTTTCCTATTTTTCTTATCTATGATTTCTCTAACTCTTAAGCTTGCTGTTTTTCCCAGAACCAGCTCTACCATTAGGTGGAAAGAAATGCCTGCTGTCTCAGGTAATGAATACATCCTGAGGTAACAGTGATGCTAGTAGGATGCTCCTGAGCTGTCCAGACATTTGCTTCTACTGCAGGTTTGAATCCCGTCATATGTCTTGAATTGATCTATTACACAGACCTGTTGTTTTTGGTTACAATAAAGGATACTTTCCCACTGCCAGTGCTGATATAAAATCCAGCTGGCAATCCAAACATTTCAATGTGAAGGGAAGAAGCCATTATCTTGTATTCTGTCTAACACAATAAATTGTTTTAGGTCAGTCTCATTCTCTCGCCTCTTGTTTCATCTCCACAGGCTTTGATTTCTCTTTTGTTTTGTTTTTTCCCCTTGTCTCTGACTCCTTCTCCTTTATATATTTCTGGAGTTGTCTAAGTGGTTCCCACTAATGAGCAACCATGCTCCCTGAATCCCAACTACCCACAGATCCAACATTAGTTTAGTTGCCTCTTGGGAGCTGTCAAGATTATAGCACTTTTCAGGTCATCTGTGGTTCATGAACTTGTATCTGCCTTGACAAATCCCAGCACTGCAGTTCAGGGACAAAAGTCATATCCTATCACACAATGTTACATTCTAATTTCTAATCTTGCTTTTGGCCTTTTAGCCTGTGCTGTTCTGAAAATTGCCCTGTGACATTGCTTGTGATGTCATATGCACTTTCATATAATGCAGATCAAGTAGGACTCTAAATTGCAGAAAGGTAACCAGTGGATGAAGGAGAGAGAAAAATCTGAATGCTGAAGCAGATACTTTGCAAGTCAAGAGATGATGTGGTTTGGAACCTGACTTTTACGTTAAAATGCTTCAAAGACTCTATTCTACTCTACCCTTCCCTTCTTTCTGTTTGCAGATACAATCTCCCTAAGGGATTTTTAAAAAATTGACTCCTGTCATTTAAATTGCAACTGAGACTATATATGATCTATACCTCCCGGATAGATTCTAGAGAAAAGGAGGAGTTGATATTCTTACCATGCAGCAGTCATGCCTTTTCTCCCCAATATAATGACCTTGGGAAAATGCTGAGGCCAAGAACTCTGGTCTTTGTCACTTAACTCAGATACAGAGTTTGTGCATACTTTCTAGCTTCTGCAGGCAACTTATACTTATAAATAGGAAGTGGGGAAAATAAATTTTTGACATATATTGGAGCATCTTATGTGAAAATGTGTTTGAAAATACAATATTTGGCCTTTACAAGAAGATAGGGCAGATTGAATAGAGCTTCATGGAAAGTGGAACTGATGATCATGATAGAATAAAGAACCAGCAAATAGACTGGCTCTTTTAAATCTCTCCAGACAAGGAGAAGACTTGAGATCATCCACAAGTGCTCCAGACAACTGCTACTTGAGACTGCAAGAAAACAGTCTCTGGAAGGTTTAGAGCTCTGAGAAACAAGAGAATAGCTAACTTGATGCCTTTGAAAGGACATTGATTTTGCATATTCCCTTTTCTAATCATTTTCAGAAATTACTGGTTAACAGCTTTTCATTTATTAGGGAGCTTTGGGTTGACAAGTTTTATAGCACTGGGTGAGTTTCCTTCAAATTCTAGCAAAAGAAGATTTAACTACAAGTTTAAGAACTTAAAAGTAATTATATGGGAATAAACAAAAAAAAGTGATTAAAACTTTGATTTTTGAAAGTTACAAATAGATTAGGGATCTAGATAAACTTGAAATAAGACTTTGGAATTATATATAAAGAATTTTTCTTATAGGAAAATACTTTTGTTTTGAATAAAAAATTACAATAAGACTTTAAAAATTGGATACTAAGTGAACTAAAGATTACAATTAAAGGAGAATAACACTCAAACTTGAGCTATTATTACAGAATGAAGCAAAATAATTGAACATTAGTTATTTTGAAGGAAAAATTTGAACAATGGATCCAAAATTTAATTTTAATAGTGTCTATCTTTACATATAGACAGTATCAAAAAGATGTTATGGAAGAGGAGCTAGTTCTATTTCACAAGAAGGTTAGAATATAGGCTACAACACAGGTATTAAATTTGATCATGTCATGTGATGTCATGCAACATATTAAGATTTTTTTCCCTATGCAGAGCTGGGGTGGGTGTGGCCTGCATGTGACGCATCTGGCCCGCAGGCCACCACTTTTGACGCCCCTGGGCTACAAGAATGATATGATAAAGCTGCTGCAGTGGATATATAAAAGAAATTGACTAATGTCTTATATAATTAAAATGAATATGCAAGTAACAAACCAATATCTGTTTAATACTCCTATACTGAATTTATAAAAGAGTTTTGTTTGAAGGCATAAAAAAATATAGGATGTTATTTGAAATGATAAAAGATGAAATCTGTTATCAGTTAATAGGAAGGAATATATAATTGGATTATTTGATCAAAGTAAAAATAGATATAGTGTTACCTCAGGAAGCCTTAGACTTTTGCTGATCAGGACTGAATGAGGGTTTGAATTTGTTTATAAATAAGGATATGGATTTGTTTATAGATAAAAGATGGACTTTGGGAAGAAGAGATAATTTGTTGTACTTTATGAGAAAGTGCTAAGTTATTAGAATTGTTTATACTTGTGTTAAATGAAGAAATCATTCCTTTACTTATTTCTTTTATTTTTCTTTACTACATTTTTATTTGTTTGTTTGTTTGTTTATTGCTTTTATGATTCTACTTTTTCTGGGGTTTTTTTCCTTTTATGAGGTCAGTAAAATGAGGACCCATTTTACTGAGGGCAATATGCTGACTGTAAAATGCTTAGAGAGGGCTGTAAAGCACTATGAAGCAGTACATAAGTCTAAGTGCTATTTCTATACTTCTGCATTTTCTACTTTTTCTTTTCTTTTCTAGTTTGCATTAGTTGTAGTTATAATATTTAAGAATAAGAATATTGAACATTTATTGGACAGCATTAATTTTCTGATTACAGGACAAGAAAGCAACAGAAGTCAAAGTATATCATCCTTCCTTAGTCTGTATGCAAAAGAAGTGATTGACTGTGATTGATTATTTCATGAATATTACTCAACTGAAAAAGTGAATGTTTTGACATCTTAAATTAACAATTTGAGAGCATAAAGAGAGAAACATTCTGGAAAAATGTCATTCATTTAAGTGCTTTTTTAATGCTTTGATTGCAATGATTCTGAAAGCTAAAGTAAAGAAACACAGTGCTCTGTCTGTTTTTTAGAGCCAAGGTGGCGCAGTGGTTAAATGCAGCACTGCAGGCTACTGCTAGATCAGCAGGTCAGCGGTTCAAATCTCACCGGCTCAGGGTTGACTCAGCCTTCCATCCTTCCGAGGTGGGTAAAATGAGGACCCAGATTGTTGGGGACAATATGCTGACTCTCTGTAAACCGCTTAGAGAGGCCTGAAAGGCCTATGAAGCGGTATATAAGTCTACTGCTATTGCTATTGCTATTTTTTAATTCACATACATGCATGCATACATACATACATATATGCATACATGCTGTGTTTCTCCGAAAATAAGACAGGGTCTTATTTTCTTTTGACCTCCAAAATAAGCACTTGGCCTTATTTTCACGGAGGTCTTATTATTTTTAAGGTGCAGGACACGGCGAGCATGTTCACTTCATGGCTGTTACTGTGTTGCAATATTTTGGGAGAGCGTTTATTTTTTGGGAGGGCTTATTTTAGCGCATGCTCTAAAAAGCCCAATTTGGCTTATTATCCAGGGAGGTCTTATTTTCAGGGAAACAGGGTACCTACATACATACTGCTTTTAGTTCTCTTTCTATCTTGTGTTCTGCTTTGAACTTTTTCTATTTTTCTTTTTATCTTCCCATACATCAAACACTAGACACAATTATTCAGAAATCTGGAATAGACATAGCAAAGATATCATTTAGTTACAATATAGAAATCTTTTCTCTCCTCTTCCTAGCAATTTTGTTCTTATTTTAGCTAACTATCAATTAGTTGATATTTAAAATATCAACAAATTATTGGTATGGAAAGAATGAAATGAAATCTTAGGACAACTCCACACATTACAATTATTTTTGGAAATGTTAAATATATATTTTATATAATGTTAGGAATTTCCCCTTCTTAACTGTATTACACATTGTACTGCATTCTAGCCTTTCCTACCTAGGTTTCCACTAGATCAGTATTTCTCAAACTTGACCATGTTAAAATGCATGATGGCTGGTGAAGTCCATACATTTTAAAGTTGGCAAGACTGAGAAACAGGGCACTTGATTACAGTTCAGTTCCCAGAATTTTCCACAAGTTGTATCCTTTAAAATTGGTCAAATCATAATTATAAAAGTTTACTTGCTCTCAGTTGATATTCTGTTATTCTTGTTGAAACGTACCTGCCATACTTTTAAATTCTTCAAAAGACAGCCTATTTGAACTCCAGTAGCCTTCCAATGAAATGTTATTGGAGTTAGATTCCAAAGTATCAGGTCTCTTGAATATCTTCCCTGAAAAGAGTTTATTTGGAAGATACACTAGGAGAAATACTCATCTTATAATTGAACTTACTTGACATAATTTTATACTGCAATTTTTGAATTTTGAAATCTGTAGAAGATAAAGTACTATCAATATGTCAATATAATTTTCTGAAATTAAGGTCATTGAATAGATGCAATATTTACTGTACAAATCACCTTAAACATTTAACACATTAGACTAATGGATTTCCAGCTGGCAAAAATTCAGAGATAAATTCACATGTGATAGTTTATGCCTTAAGAGATAATCTCTTAGTACAATTATTATATCAGATTGTATAGACACTGTGAGAAATGTAAATGCATTGGTTACAAATACAATTAAGAAGGAACACTGGAAAGCAAGTGTGCATGCTGAACTGCCAAATGCTAAATAGTATCCAGAGGATATTGATGATCTGATTAGAATGCAATGGAGTTGAAAAGCAATTGATTCCAAAATAAAAATGCATTTATTTTGTGGTGATAATGATTAAAACACAATTAATTCATTTGTTTAACAACCCACCCTCGGTATTTGTCAGATCTTTATAGTGATGCACTGTTTCTCATTCTGCATATTTATTCAATTCCTATGAAACCTAGTAACTGCAACTTACATTGTAATTGTAACTCATGAAGTACCAGCACAAGTCTTTAAAGGTATTTTTTAAAAAAAAGCAGTTTGGCTTTTCTAATACAAGTGCACCTTAAAGAATTGTGTTTTACTGATATTATGGTGTATGTAAGATCTCCATTTGTCCCTACATCTACACTATATTTGTTTTTAATGCCATAATTTCTTCTAAACTTCACTATATATTTAAGCTTTTTTGTTTTCACAGTGAAACATCCAGGATCCATGTCTCATTAGCTTCTTGCCATAAACTATTTTGCCATACCTTAACAAGCAATCCTGCTTGGATCATTAGCTATTATGATTTCAGATATATCTGAAACATCTTGAAATCCAGTTCTTCAGATTTATCCATTTTAAGACACGTCAGAACCAGAGGTGGTATACATCAGATTCTGACCAGTTCTGGAGAACTGGTAGCAGAAATTTTGAGTAGTTTGGAGAACCGGAAAATACCACCTCTGACTGGCCCCCATCTATTATCTGCCTCCCAAATCCCAGCTGATCAGGAGGGAATGAGAATTTTGCAGTATCCTTTCCCTGGAGTGGGGAGGGAATAGAGATTTTACAGTATCTGTGAAATCAGAAAATTTACAGTATCTGTAAAATCAGTACAGTATTACCCACCAAGTCACGCCCATGGAACCGATAGTAAAAAAGTTTGAATCCCACCACTGAGATTCAGAACAATGCATATATCTCTCTCTCTTTCCCTGTCTCTTTATATGTGTGTATAAAGCATGTTTCAGCATAACATTTACTAGATCAATGCTTCATATAAGAATTTTAAAATAAAATTTGTAGCAAATTGTAATAACAATGATAATAGATAATATACAACAATATTCCAAATATTGTATAACCATCATCCAGTCTTATTCAATCACCAAGTAGGCAGAAACTTAGCTTTGGAAGAAGTTATCCATAAAATCTGAAGTTAGAAAAGTTGACTTTTAAAGAATGCAAATAAAGTATCTCAAAATCCCCCATGCTATGCTAAACCCCATTGTGACTATTACACCAGCAGCGATATACAATGTTAAACATTTCCAGCACCAGAGACTGCTTTGCATTGAATTAAAAGATAGGCAATAGCATTCAGAAAGTGTTTGAATATGCTCATGAAAGAAACCAGAGAGTTGTAAAATCATTGTAGCTTTGATTCCTCTGGGTCTTTGCTTGCATTATTATTCATGGGATCTGAATTCCTATTCTGATTTCTACCTTATTGATCAAGGAGATTCAACAGTTTGAATATAAGATTAGTTTTATCTACTGTATGAGCTAGCTCTTGGGTCATTTTAACCATATCCTACATAAAGGATACTCAGGATCTGCTCTTCACACTTATGAGCACACACAAGACTACTAGTAAATTGCTAAGAAGTACGACTGTAATGCATTACCACCTGGACCAGCCAAATGGATAATGTTTGGAGAAATAAAGGGTGGTTGTATGAAATGACAGACATAGTAAGTGTCATTTTTAAAGCAGCCAAAATTGTTGGCTAAAAGCCAAACATTATCTCAAAAGTAGGTAATGGCAAACTATTTTATGCTATTGTTAAGAAAGCTAGATGGATGTTCTTATGAAATTATATGTGTTAAGGCTGATCTGGAGAAAACTATGTTTCACAGTGGAGCAAGGCAAACGTCTGGAGCCCTATGCCCAAGAGTGGTCAATTCTTCAAGAAGGAAGTACCAATGTGAAATAGCACAAAAAAGTACCTTTCCTTTATAGACATTTTTCACTAACTTCTTTGCTTCACATCCATCTCCCATAAATGTATTCCCTGGGAAGAAAGGATAACAATATGGAATGTTATACACTTTATTTACGGCCACAGACCAAAACATGAGTATTACAAAAGAGACATAAGAGAATTGATCATAGCATCATAGCAATCAGCCACCGAAAGTTTAACTAAGGGAAGTTACAGCATTCTCCTCTAATGGCTACAGCTCTTAAGAAAAAATTGGAAACCTGAGTGGTAATGTATGAGGAGCCATCTCCAAGGCAATATACAAACAAATTACAGCCATTAGATCTAGAAGGGACGATTTCAAGAAGAGATAGCAACTTAGATCTGTCTGCGTTATACATGGGACAAAATAGAAGAACATGCTCCACAGTTTCAACCTCAGCTCTGTCACAAGGGCATAACAGCTCAAGCATGGAAATGTTTGTTACTTATTTATTATTCTATCATTATTCCACCATTTCTGATTTATTTAACATTACTACCCATGATTCAACTCAGACCTTTCCCTACCTTCACCTCCTGAATTTCCTACACTATCTTAGACAAATGGGATATGATATCCATCCTGGTAATACTTCCACTTCTCCCTCCAGTTTACCCTCCTAGTAGAGGATTGATTGTGGAATGTAAGGTACAAAGAGCCAAGGTGGTGCAGTGGTTAAATGCAGCACTGCAGGCTACTTCAGCTGACTGCAGTTCTGCAGTTCAGCTGTTCAAATCTCACCGGCTCAGGGTTGACTCAGCCTTCCATCCTTCCGAGGTGAGTAAAATGAGGACCCGGATTGTTGTTGGGGACAATATGCTGACTCTGTAAACCACTTAGAGACGGCTGAAAGCCCTATGAAGCGGTATATAAGTCTAACTGGTATTGCTATTGCTAAAGCAAAGAAAGGGTTGGATGAGTAAGCATTGTCTCCTTAAAAACTTACAACAAAGAAGAAGCCTGGAATCATGAGTGATAAATAGCTTTTCATGTAAATATTTACATCTTTAATTTGCTTATGTCCAAGCAGATAGCAATGCAATATATTACACAATTTCAGATGCAGAAGCATCTGTTTCCACACTCATTAGCATTTGCTATTTTAAACTCCACTATATTCATTTTCAAAAAGAAAGATGCAGAGTTGCTCTAGTTATGATGAGAGGCAGATGAGAATTAAATTCTATGCTTTGCCTTTAATGTTTCTACTATCTAATTCAATTTACAATCCACTGAAATGAGCTTGGAACTCATGAATAACTATTTTTCCTCCAGACGAATTCAAAGAAAAATAAATATTGCCCCCACCCCTCATCCCCCAGCGCACACACCTCTCCTGGGTTTTTGTTTAAAAATCAACTAGGTACCTCCAATTTAGATTTTCATTTTTCATATGCCCGAATCATAGTCTAAACCTGAACTGCAAACCTAAATTTACTTGCACAGAGAAAGTCAGGAAGAAAAGGGTTTAGAAATTGTAAAAAATGAGAAATTACAGAAGGCAGCCTTCATGACATATTCAAATCTTTCATATAAAAGTGCAAATAGTTAACAAATTAGTAATCTATGACAAAGTGTCTGAGAGTAAATTATGAAAATTAAGAGCTAGATCAATTTTTGGGAAAAGCTGGTATGGGCTATTGTAGTCTATTGCTAAAATACTATGAAATTAGCATTCTTGACATAGAAATGTGTTAAAAAGCTATTGACAGCTTTGTTAATATTCAAAACAATTGTGAAACTTTTGCACAGTGCAAACCTCTATGCCTATGTCACCAAGATTCAAGGCAACCAGCCCATTAAACATTTCTCAGAAATACATGCCTTCAAAAGATCCCACTCCTGAAAGATCCCACTGCTTTCCAAGGAGATAGCCTCCAAAATTAATGGTTGCTTTTCTTGAAGAATCATTGCTTTTTCCTCAGAAATCTTGAAAGGAGCTTGGTGTCTTTTAACAAATAGAGATAGAGAGCAATGAAACTCAATTTCATTGAGGACCACATCAGGGTTATGTTTCACCTTGGGGGGGATGGGGAGGAGTGGCCATGGTGGCTGTGGCCAGTTCGATGTCACTCATGTTGGGGCACATGTGGTGGCCTGGGCAGGGCTGATGGTGGGAGTGTTTCTGTCTGCAGCCAAAAATGGAGCCTGGGGAATGTGGCCCACAGGCCTTGAATTTGACACCCTTAAAATAGAGTAATGGGCATTTTTCCCCACCAGCAATCACCAGGTATGATTAAAAAAAAAGAATAATTAAATGCCATACTTTAATGCTATACTTCAAGAACCATTTAATCTTCTTGGGCAGTTGGATTTATTCCTCTGAAACCCCCATGCTATATTGTTTCAAAGATTTGTGTGTGTGCAGACACCAGGATGTTGTTGCAATGTTCCTTTCAGTTTTGGGGGTGATTTTTTATTTTATTTGGGATATATTTATATCTTTTTCAACCTCTTGGAGTTATTGAGTATATGGTAGTATATCTTTGTATAAATAAACTGAGAGAGGGAGGGAGGGAGCGAAAGAGAGAGAGAGAAGAGAGAGAGAGAGAAAGAGAGAGAGATGTACATGTATAATCAATCTTACTGCCTTAGGAATCTTTCAGACCTGCAGAGCAGATTTAAAAAAAAATAGAACTCTGTATAGGGCAAAATTTGGTCAAAATTACCTCCTCTCCTATTTAGCCATGAAAAGTTATTGTTGAATCAAAGCCTTCCTATTTTGGTGAGGTTCATCTAGATACTGTACTTCCACAGAAGGATGCTGTGTTGGTTTGAAACTGATTCCAGAACTGTATTGTCCCCAGTATAAAATGTGTTGAGGAACCGAAAAGATGAAATTCTGGTTCAGCTGTAATGTATTGGAACTCATAATAAAATGAAGGTTGCGGGTGTGTGTTTGTGTGTTTGTTTGTTTGTGTTGCAGTTCTGTAGATTTTACCCATTTGCAGAGATTCTTGTCTTAACTGATTTCAAAGAGAAAGACAACTTGACCGTTTGCAGCTCTTCTCCCCTTAACACAGGAATTGCTCCAATTGTTTTCCATATGACCATACAAATACACAGAACAAGAAGGAAGAATATGGATGGAGGATGGAAGCAATATTTCTGAGTTCCTTTTTTTGTGGACCAAGAGAGGGGTCTTTTTTATTTTTCCAGAATATGTGGTAGCTTGAGGCAGGACAGTAATTCTTAGCTGCTTAATCTCACTTCAGGGATGGCTGAAAGGAGGACCATGAATCACGTTCAAACTACTGTTGAAGAACTGTTAAGTAGAAAAAACAATGTGAAATACCCTTGAGCTTTTCTGGGGGGAGAATGTATTTTGAACATATTGAAAATAACTAAAGTGCCTAACAAGTTCCTTCAGCCTGGCCCTGAAACAACAGAAACATCTATGTGATGTGACTCTGAAGGCAAACCTATAATTTTCTTCATGCCACATGCAGAATTGCTTCCATTATGAATTTCTAATCCCAGCTGTGCCTGCCAGTTGCTATGGGCTCCCTGCTGATCTTTCAGAGCAGTTCTGAGTTGGTATTAACCCTCTTTTTGAGGAGGAAATCATAACAGCCAAGCAGCCTCATCTTCACAAGTCAGGCTGTCTGGCATACACCACTGCAGACCAGAAGACATCAGAAGTACACAGCAGTTGCTTTAAAATGCACAATGATCTGATAAAGTAAAGAAGGGTATTATAGCATGTTAACGTTTACATGATGATTAGAATGTACGAAAGGTTGCAACATACATTTTTACTTCCTCAAAGAAAGTAGTGTGCTAGAGGTGCAGTTCTTTCAAAGGGAATTATTTACTCAGGAGGCTGAGAATGAAAACCATGAATGACCATGGAGTATAAGAATAGAAGAATTAAATTGAGGTATCCTCCTCTGCTATAATCTACATCCTCAGGTGTTCTTGAGTTGTAAATGACCCTAATCATTCACATAGGGCTGATCAACTCTTTGTCCATCCCTGAAGGGTTATGCTCCTATAGGAATAATCTGGCAGCTACATCATACCAATTTGAACATAGAAAAACTAACCATATTCTCCTCCTGGGACCATTTGTTCTTTCTTCACTCTCTTCCTTTCGTTTTGCCACAAGCTGCTGATAGAGGTATACCTTTTGCCAAAGATCTGAACTCATTTTATCAGTAGGATTTTGATATCCAGAAATATATCAGATGCCCCTGCATACATGCTAGAATTGGTGGAATGCATGTTTTTTGTAATGGATATATTAAAATTAAAGCAATGGATATTTTGTCTTGTTTCAAGAAACAAGAGGTTACACCAGTGGAACAATCCAAATAGCTTCAAATGAATACTTTTTTATCCTTCAGTGTTGAAGTCAGTAATTGCTTGAATGAGGAAGGCAAGGCAAGGATCTAATTGTTAAAAGTATATGCAGTTGGAAACATTGATCTTTTCTGACAAAGGAAAGGACAGAATTCTACCAAATTACATTGATACGTAGATATAGCTGCTTGTTTGAGGGATAGAAAAGACCTACATGTGTCTCACATTCTGTATAGTTCTTAAGCATAAAAATCCCCAATGTCCATTCCATGAAAAATCTCTAAATGGTAAGGTAAGCATGGTAAAATTTATGAAGTGGAAAAATGAAAGTCCCACCGTTCTTTTCACGGGATTCCCAGAGCTTACATAGATACTTGTCACCTGCTGTGACAAACTAAGACTCCATTCATCCCTGTCCAAATTCATACCTGCAGGTCACAGTTAATTTTTGCACTATTGTTTATTTCCAAAAATGTCATGAAGCTCAATTACTTTGAGGTAAATTAAGCTCGCAAAGACAGAAACTGCTTTTATGTAAACCAGAAATCTTTTTGTTCTGATGCATGTAAAATAAATATTTCCTCAGGGGCAGCATTAAAATGGAAAACAAAATTATGTAGGTAGGTAATACAAATTACTGTACTGAACCTGTTTCAGAGAAGCAAGATCTGTTTTTTTTTTAATATTCCTGACCCCGAATTATCTGTGACAGTTCTCCAGTGGAGAAAATGTTCAATAACTGCCCTTTTCTAGCCTTTGGAGAGATATCAAAACCAGCCTCTTTTCACTTAAGTGCTTTCAGAAGCAAAGAAACATTTAAATTAAACATCATCAAAGTTCTTCAAAATCTGTGTATGTGAGCATATATATCTACACACAACACACACATACAGACACACACACACACGTGTATGTGTGTGTGTGTGTGTGTGTGTGTGTGTGTGTGTGTGTGTGTGTGTAAATGGTTCTAGCACATTTAATAAAATAATCACTGAGAGAGCCAAGGAATTAAGATAAGTGACAGAACATCTATTGCTTTAATTTTAATATATCCACTACAAAAACAAATTCTGCTGATTGTGCAGAACTGTAGTTAAATAGGGTCAGTATGAAACAAAGGTTTGCTTATGATTCATAAATTTTTAAGTTTAAAAAGCTTAGTGGGCAATCATGAATTGATCAATGAAAATGTAATGACAGAATGCTGCATCTGATGGGAAGAAAATGGAAAACTAGAGAACAGATAGAAGGTCTGTGGGCAACTCTATATGGGAGGAGGGATAAATTTCAAAGGCTATTTAATATCATTACATGAATGCTGCAACTTATCTAGTTGCATCAGACATAGTGATGCAAGTAAAGGCAGAACTTGTCTTGTGACAGTAGTGTGAATACATGTCATTTTTCTGTCATTGTGATTTGTTGTGGATGCTGCCAGGAATGTTGTAGGACCATTACTAGTGCCCCTTTCACATACAACCTGTAGGCCAGATCCAATGTGCTATTCAATCTATTTTAAGAACATTTTTCCTAAATATCAGCACACATGCCGTGGAACAGCCTACTGGTAAAAGACCAACTGGCTTCCTCAATGCTGATATTTAGAAAGGTAAATAACACATGCAGTTCCCTCTATTGTGTCCCTATGGTTAATGACTATGTTATTTTGTGTACACCTAAAAGGATCAGACTAGTTTAAGCCATTCTATTCTCTATGGAATTCTATGAAAGCAAAAGTTGGATCTGAAGAAGATGAATAGGAAGAATCTTGATGCTTTTGAATTTGAATTTTGGTGTTGGAGAAGACTCCTAAGAATACCATGGACAGTGAAGAAAACAAAAGAAAAGAAATTGTTGGACCAATCAATCCAGTGTTCTCACTAGAGATACAAATGTATAGATTCAAATTATCACATTTTGGATATATCATTTAAAGATATAGTTCTCTTGAGAAATCTATAATGCTGGGAAAGGTGGGAAGAAAGAGAGAAAGAAGATAGGTAACAGTAACAGAGTTGGAAGGGACCTTGGAGGTCATCTATTCCAACCCCCTATTCATTCAGGAGACCTGTACTAGGGATTCAAACTGCCAAACCTCTGACCTTTCTGATTGACAAGCTCAGTGTCTTAGCCACTGAGCCACTTAGAAGCAATATTGATTGATGTAGGTATAGTACTTATGGGCTGAAAGCAGAAGTGGGTTGCTCCCGGTTCGGCTTGATTTGCCTGAACCGCTAATGGAATTCAGGCCTGGGTCGCAGAACCAGCAGTGAACCAGGCCTGCCATGCCCCTGAACCCATTCCCTCTCCACCACTGGGGTGCCACCATTTTGTTTTTTAGTAACTTGTGCATGTGCAGCTCACTGTAAATTATTCTGCACATGCACAAAGAACAATTTACATTGAACAGCGCACAAGTGCAGGTTGCAAACTGGTAGTAAAACTGGCAGCAACCCACTGCTGGCTGAAAGCCTTCAATATCAGGTTAAGAACAGATTGCCAGGGAAGAAATCAAGAAGAGTTGCTACAGTATTAAGAACAGACTTCAATTTGATGAGACATAATCAATTCAATCCCTTTGAATTTGTTGCTGCTTAAGGTGGTCAAGTTGATTTTATTTCGCTGCCCTGTTTTATGAATCTTTCTTCTGTTAACTAATTTCAAGATTCCCATGTTAAGAATGATAAAACAATGGATCTGTCTCCCTCGAACTGTAATGGATTTCCTCTTCACTCAAGGTTTTCAAACAAAGTCTAGAGAGCCATCTGCCAGAATAATTTAGTGTATTTTATGCAGAACAAAAGTTGGCCTAGAAGACCTAAAAGATCCCCTTCAACTAATACCTTGCTTGATTCTATGTTGATGACAGAAAAACAGAATCTCAGTATTCTGATAAGGAAGTATCACACCTTAACCTAACCAGTAGTTTTCTTCAGCAGCTGCTTAATCCACAGTCAGACGACTTCCCATTGAATATTTGAAGAGGATTGTGCTATTCATTTGCATATTTTTTTCTATGCATTATTTTCAATTGATACCTTTGTTGACTGCAAAAATTTGGCATCACTTCACAAGCCCTAGATATGCTTCTCTCTGTTCAGGCTGCTGCTAATATACCACAATTAAATGCTAATGTATGACAGAATGAGGCAGAGTCAGACAAATGTTTAATAAAGCATATAAAGACAATTCTAATTAGCACTAGAATGCACTTGGATTGACCTCTGTTTTCCAGTACTCACAGACCAGCAAAATGGATGCTTTTCCAGGCATTTATGGATTTGTTGTTCTAAAGGGAGAGAGAACCAGAGAAGCACACCAAAAACAATTCAAATGAATGCATCTGCTGTTTGGGGCTACTATAGTGTCCCCATTTCAAATATTTGTGCTTCAATGAATGACAAACAGGACTGAATGCAGATTAAAATATTCCTCCCTTCTCTGCACCTCTAAATTTGCATGGTTGCTTCTTTTGCTAAAATTGTCAATTTTGTAGGAAAAAAGTGCCACAAAACTTCTTTTCCGCTTTGTACCTGCCACTAGATATACCTTCAATTCTCAATGGAAATATTTTTCTTTTAATTTAAATGAAGTCAGCCATACACAGACCATTGTTTTTTTAAGAAATTATTTCCAGAATGATCCCTCTGTTGCAATAGTTTTGTGGCTTCCACTTTCAGTACTTTTGGTATAACAGACAAGCTTTAGAAATTGCTCACCAGTGTTAATGCCTGTGCACTGCAGGAAAATTATCTCTAACAAAAAAATATTAAATGGAAAAACTGTTTTCATTGACTTCTTTCCTCAGAAATCTTTAATATGCTTCCTGGGAAGTCCACAGTTTCTAGAAACACTCTGCCATTTTCCCTGTGTATTTTTAAAATGTTGTGGAAGAATTCAGGTTATAGGATACCTGCTTTGTCTTGTCTGTCTTTGTTCGCCTTTGTTGTTCGTGAAAAAAATGTTCATCCCCTTTTGGATTTTCTGAATTCTTGCTTATCTTTGCCACTGAATGTTATCAAAGCTCCATGAGGACCTTACTGATCTACAAAGAGCATCTGAATGAACAAAGACATACTAAAGCTTACTGCTTTTTTCCTCCATAAACAAAGTAATTCAATATGTGAAGTGCCCTTGTGAAAAGATCATTTCAGTAACTGAATTAGTAGATTTAATAACTAGCTGTACCACCTTTAGCAGAATAATTACAACCAAATACTATAATTGGTGATCTGACTCTCACACAGTCATGTCAGAAGTTTGGCACACTGCTCCATAGAACTGCTTCAACCCAGTAATATTTGAGAGTTTTCTTGCAAAAAAACACTTACTTCAAGCCATGCTACAATACTGAAATGGCATTTAGGTCAGGACTTTCATTTCAAAACTTTGAATTTATTTCTTTATCCATTCTCTTTTAGACTTGCTTAGATGTTTGGAACTGTTGTCTTACTGCATGACCCACTTACATTTCAATTTCAACTGATGGATAGATGGCCTAATTCTCCGGTTGGGGCTCTCTAATATAAAACAGAATTTTTGCTTCCTTCAGGGTTGGCAAGTCTTAAGGCATCAAAACATCTTTAAACCATGTTGCTGTACTATGTTCTCTCTGCTTGACAGTTATTATGAGATTCGTATTGTGTGTTTAGTGTTTAGTTTCTGCCAGACAAACTGACACCCATGTTGTCCAAAAAATTCCACTTTAGGCTTATTTGCCCAAACCTCTAAAACTCTTATCTCATAAAACTCTGGGGATCTGGAAATCCATTTGAATGTTTTTGCCAATGTGGAAATAAGCATCAATGAGCATCAAAGCTCTTATGCGAGCAATTTATTTGATTTTGCTATTATCTTTAAAATGCCATAAGCGAATGGTGTCTTAAGATTACTGGATGTTTCAATTCCCACCACGGATCAAGTACGAATGGCTACAGAAGCTGATGGAGTTGGCAGAAATGGCTAAATTGACCATTTTGATTAAAGAAAAGGATATAAGTACCTTTGTTGCCACATGGAGATTGCTTCGGAACTTTGTGCTTGAAGTGGAAAAAATTAAACTTTTATTTTGGGTTTTACTGATCAGACTGATATGTGTTTAAATAAATGGCTAGTTTAGATTTCTATGGAAAACCAAAAAGTTGTGGTTTGATGTTAATGCTTTGTTTTACTGCAATAGAGGAAGTTAACACTTTTTTTTTCTTTTCCCCAGCCCTTCCTCACTTCTCTTCCCCCACTTCCCCTCACTGTCTTCCTATTTTATTTTGTACTTAATATCTTATTTTATAACCTAATAAAAATTTCTGAGAAAGAAGATTCTTGGATGTTGGTTTGGGGTTCTTGGTGACTTCTTAAATGACTTTATACTAGCTTTGGTCTTGACGGGATGACGAAACTTGGCAAGATTCACTATATCCCTTTATTTCTAGACTATGCCTCTGACTTTAGATGGATGGAAACTGGTCTTATAATCAATGACATTTTATAGAGGTCTCTTTTAATTATGTGTCATCAAGTCATTTTTGACTCCTAGCCACCATATAGATAGATTTTATCCATAACAGTCTATCTCTAAGTTGGTCTTTCAGGTTTTCCAATTGTGCACTCATCATTATTGCAACCTGTTGCTGGTCAGACTACTTTGAGCCTGGCAGGGTGTGCCTGTGAAATTTGTGCGGTAAGGACTTCTGATGGATAGTGCCAAAATCTATGAGCTACATATAGGAGAGGTGACCCAAAGCCGATCCAATTATTTAATGACATACTCATCTTAATACTATCCCTTTAACAATTTTTTTGAACTTGGGGTAGGTAGTTTTCACACTGGAATATTGGATTTTATATTATTTTATTTGTGAAACTAGATTCATATTTTTTAAAAATTATTTATGGTTCACTCAATATGAATTCAGAATGGTTCAGTATAATCGACATGGAGTTCCAAATATATTCAGTGGCAAAGGTATGCAAAACTGAGAGTAAATGATTCTTCACAGAGCTACACAAGTACCGTATAAGTTCAACTGCAAAAGTTACCGGTATTCAAGATCTTCCACAATTAAAATGCTCAGATAATCTTGAACTTTTTGTTCCCTAAACTAATCCAATTTTCTGAAAAATTAGCCACCTTTTAACTCATTTTTTATGCATCTGTTGAATATAGTGCAGAAAAGTTATTCCCATGCTTTCAAGAAAGGAAAACAAAGAGGCCAGAAGGATGAAGGAATTGCTTCTATCATAGAGGTTCTAAAAAGGTAGAAGTAGAGAACAATTTTCTGTCATTAGTCTTTGCTTCTTGGAATTAAAGACTGAATTAGCTGCGGACTATATCACCAGGAAGTTCTGTCAATTCATATATTCTTCAACTGTCAAACCATGGAAGGCCGAGCCATAGAATCTAAGGCTAGCAGAGTTGTTAATTGGTTACCATAGGTTATACATTTCTCCTGCTGGATAAAACATATGTCTTTGAAGGTTCCCACAGCTGTTCTCTGGTCATGATTTCAATCTGATACACAGAAAACTTCTCTGACAACTTGGCAATGCATTAAGACCTCTTTTTTCCCCCTGTCCTTTTTAAAAGAGAATTCTATTGATATTTCCCCAACTGTTCATAACAAATTAATTTTGAGGAAATAGTAATGATCATAGAGAGTTTTAATGTAATCAATTTTGACAATGAATGTCTAATCTTTTTAATGCTTCGAAGACTGTTTGATATAATCTTTCTATTCTGATATCTTCCTATCAGAAGATATCTAACTTTCAGTCAGAATGACTATCTTAGTAAAAGTATAGGTTTTTATATAGAAAGTGCAACGAGAAAAGGGAATGTGGTAAAAAAGTTTTAAAATGTGTCAAAGATTTAAAAGACTCAGAGAATTAAACAGTCTTATATTGATAACAACAACAAAAAGCAAAACTGGAACTAGAATATTTCACTCAGCACCTGACTATCCATGAGACAATCTTCTCCCAGTGGTTACTGCCTATGCAAAAGGCATTCTTAAGGGATTCATAACCTGAGACCACAAAATGGTCTTTTTTGTAGCTCCCTTGGAAGAGTACTCCATCCGAGGTCAAGTCAGGATCAACTCTGTTGATAGCCAAGAAAGCTTCCAAGATCTGGAAATTGTTCTTGAGAGCTTTGGTTGCTGCATGACATGGCACCAGTTGATTGGTTCTGCTGAGAATATTTTCCTCAGAATGTCAATAGCTGTTCTTAGCATTTGGGGAATATGCAGTTGTTGTTTTTTCTTTTAATTTTCTCTTGTATCTCTGTCAGCTGTTTAGAACTTTTGGGGATTGAGCATTCCATAAATAATACAAATAAATAAATATTTCCCTGAGCAGTGTGTTGTAGGCCTTGAAGCCACCACTATAATAACCGCCCTTAAAGCTTCATAGTGAGAAAGGTAAAAACTATCCCTCAGGCTTTGGAGTACCATAAGAGAACAATTGAAAGTCTACAATAAATGGAAGGAGGCTTTCTATTTGATACTGAAGTCTCAAGATCTGAAGTCTCTCTGGTGTAGTGTTTTACATTGATATGGAAATGAACAGAATGAGACCGACTTGGGCTTTCAGCCCGAATCTCCCAGTAATAACTCTCACAGCCTTAGATATCACTTATTGTACTGGATTTCTGAATATTAGAACATTGATTAGTAAAGCCTCCTTTATGGTCTTGTTGCATTAAAACTGCAGTTTAGAAAGGTTAATTGTGATTTTTGTAAAAAGTACAACTTAGAACAGTGCGATCAAGAGGGTAATTGGGGGTATAGAAACCGGAAACAGAAATCTGAGAGAAGATAGGATCACTTTTTAAAAAAATTGTAGAGGAAAGAAATTGGCTGCTTTATATATTCCAGGTTCAAAAAAAGTGAATAAGCAAGTAAGAGGGGGAGGGGTTGCTTTTTCTCTATATTTGCTTTCTTGCTATTTCGATTTTTCCACATCTAAACGTTTTCCAGTCTAATAGGACTCTGAATGTTATAATTTAAATAAGTCTGGTTTGTTTGTTTAGAAAATGTTTGTGTCCATATACCATCTTAGCAAATAACTCAGGATGTCTAACAACACAAAACCAATATAAAACAATTAAAATATAATTAAAAACCAACATAATTAGCACAATTTCACAGACAACTCCCAAACTCAAATGCACATACAGTAAATCTGGTTGTGCTAACAATCCATCCTAATGGATGAGGGGAAAGTTTGGTTTTATGGCTTTCTGGAAGGCCAGTGGAATTGGGGTCATCCAGCTTTCGGGGGAGGGGAGGCTGTTCCCTAGGGAAAGAACAGCCACAGTGTTACCAGTCTAACTTTGAATTTGATTTCATTACCAAAAAGTAATTAAAGGTTGAATCAAGTTCATCCAGACCAAGGAAACAGCCTCTAACTATAAGCACGTTATATGCCATGCTTTGCTTAACCACAATTAATTGAATAAAGCATGCTTGTTTGAATACAAATTACTAAATTGAATTACTAAGCCACAAACAAGCAAACTATGTTATAGTTTACAACAATCTGCAAGCCCAATGTTACCTTCTTGCTGGCCCAGGCTATCTCTCATTTGTCTAATACCTTGTTGCAGTCCCCATTTCAGCATATTCTTAACAGTTGGTTTCAAAAAGAAGGAAAAATAAAGTTGTACTATATAGAGGGGCTTATTGACATCACATTGCAATCTCCCACATGATTGCACCTATCTATTCATTGAAAGAATTGGAGGATGAAATGAGAAATAATATGGAAAGTGAAAATGCCAGAAGACAAAGTAGCAAATCCCAAGTACTAGCCTCAGCCATCCAAAAAGGAGATTCAGAAAAATTACCACAAAACAGCAAGATGGTACCAAAGGTCACTGATAGTTCAAGGAAAATTAAAAGAGTTGCAGGTCCTCTGTCTCTTCTTGCAGAGGTTATTCTCCAGGCAGAACGAGACTGTTTTGGTGCCAAATCTAGGTCCAAAACCTGATGGAAAATGCTTTTTTTTAAAAAAAAAACTTCAGTCACCCCTTAGTTTTCCTTTGCTGTATTTTCAGTTTCAATTTTAGTTGTCTTTAATCCACCAAGTCTAGAGAAGCATAATGTTGCTTTCTTGCCATAAGAAGTGATTAAAATTAGGATTCCTGTCTACGGTAACCACTTCGCTAGTGAATAAAGTAGAGTGTTTAAATGGAGTAATAAAGAGGTTGGTTAAAAGTGATCTGAAAAATGCCTATCCCGACTCCTAAGAGAAAAGTTAGCCCATTACTGCTTCTAAGCATCCAGTATACTGACTGCTGTAGTAGTTGGTAGATATTCTTTTTTTCCCTCCTGCAGCAATTAATGAAGATAAAGGGAGAAGCATTTCTCTGCAGATTGGAATGATGATAATAATGGAGCAGAATTGGGTAGTTGAAGCACTCTGTATATTTACTGTTATAGTGGCTATTCTTCCTGGAGCAGTTAATGACGGTAAAATTAAGTTCAGGAGGAAAGAACAAATATTTCAATACATCCTAGAGTTGGGTGATTGATCAATGAGGCTGTATTCAGGCTTAAATTCTGCTTTTCCCTTGAATGTGGCATTCCATTTTCTTTTCACAATTGGTTTCCAATAACTAAATTAATCCTTTGGTAAGCAATTTGTATCCTTGTTGTTAATGAATGCCTAAAGGGATGAAAAGTATTTCACATAATACGTATGAAATGGAAACAGTGTAAGAGTGATTCAACAATCAACACCCAATCACAGGTATCCATAAGGTGGACATCCTTATGTGATATCATGCAGGTAACGACATCATTCAAAAAATGACCCTATGACACATGTGGTACCATCATGACTTCTAAGAGAAGCCAGTGCAACTGGATAGCTTCCTGGATCTTAATTTCTCATCAAAAACCATTATGGATATTTGCCTAAGAATCCACCATTTTGCCATTGCAAAGCCTGGCAGGAAAATCTGGAGCCCAATCGTTGATTTCTTGAAATTGAGGTTTATTTGTAAGTAACAGACAAAGTGCCTAGATTAAGCATCTTATGTGACTATTTGCTCAATGTATTGCCTTAAACTTGGGAATTCAAGCTGATATATCTAGCACCCACTCATCCTTTTTTTCCTGTAACAACAGCCCTGTGTGATGAGTTGGGCTGCATGAAACTCCACCCCAAACATCCAGTGAGCTTCCATGGTTGACAGTGGACTAGAAATGGAGTTCTATTTTCAGTCCAACACTTTAACTGTTAAATCACATTGGCAATTTAATCTGAAACAATTTTACCTTATATTTAAATATGAGAGAGGCTAACTACAAGAAGAAGGGAAATAACTTGTATCCCTCAAATAAGCTAACCCTTTCACCCTTTGGAAACAATTTCTCATATGAAAGCAATTTTCTCTTCCATGCACTGATTTTCTCAGAAGGGAATTGGTCCTTTTACAGCTATTAGAATCTGCTATTTTCAAATTATATCATTTTAAATGCATTTGAGAAACAGAAATTATTTGAGGCACGTGTGTACCACTGCACAACGTATGGGCCTATTCACTGAGGAATGGACTCACAAGGAGGTTTTTGGTTTGGATTCTCCTCAAATCTGTAACCAAACCAAGCTTTATATTATGTTGGAGTGAGAAGAGGACAAAGACTGACAGGAAAATTTTCAGGGACGCGTATTAACTTATCTGTTCTAAGGAAAGTCCTGTGAACATGCAATGCCAGTTCATGTAGCAGAAGCGAACGATAAAACTGCATTACATTTCAAACTATGCTCCTAGGACCAATGTGATAAATTCCAAAATCCTAAATCCACAAAGCTGACAAAAATGAAAAATCCATTTCATTAATATTAGAGCCACAGAGGCTTTGACAAATTCTTTGGTGATTTGTCTGTAGGCAAGCAAACATAACCTGAATGTATTCATCAGGAGACTTAGGATGAAGTTCAGTAGATATCTTTCAGCATTAAACTTTTAATTCAAAAGACAGCAGAGGATTATTGAGTGTTTATTTTCTACTTCCAAAAGTATATGTGGTTTTCATTAATTTTAGGAAATTCTAGAAAAAAAATGTACAGTCTAAGGATTATCAAGCTTTGTGTTGTGTGGTTTTTCCTCAGTTATTATGTTTGATCTGTTTTTTTTTTTTTTTAATTATGTTATACAGGTACTCCTCAACTTATTACTACAATTGAGTCCAAAATTTATGTTGCTAAGTGAGAAATTTGTTGAAGGCATTTTGCCCCATTTTCTTTAAAACTTATCTTGCCACATTTGTTAAGGGAATCACCACAGTTGTTAAATTAGTAAAATGGTTGTTAAGTGAATCTGTTTTCCCCATTGACTTTATTTGTCAGGAATTTGCAAAAGGTGATCACATGACCCTAAGACACTGCAATCATCATAAATGCGAGTCAGTTGTCTAGCATCAGAATGTAAATCATGTGACCATGGGGATGTTGCCACAGTTGTAAGTGTAAAAAATGGTCAGAGGTCACTTTTATTTTGTTGCCGTTATAACTTCATATGATCACTAAATGGACTGTTGTAAATTGAGGACTACCTGTATATATTACCACCTGTACATTATATACAGGAGATATATCTATATCTATATCTATATCTATATCTATATCTATATCTATATCTATATCTATATCTATATCTATATCTATATCTATATCTATATCTATATCTATATCTATATCTATATCTATATCTATATCTATATCTATCTATCTATCTATCTATCTATCTATCTATCTATCTATCTATCTATCTATTCAATTGGAATATAGGGAAATTCCACAAGGATTTATTATAGGCTATGCCATTAACTGTTCTACAGGAAGGCTGTTTTTCAGCACATGAGTGACACTGATTTATTTATTGTTTGTTTGTTTGTTTGCCACGCTTATAAATCATCCAAGCTGAAACCCACATTGAGAGATACAAAATTTCCATCTTTGTAACTTCAGAACAAATGCAAATAATTGAGCATAGCAATATAAATAATAAGTGAATGAATCAATGATGGAAGAAAAAAATTAACAAATGAGAATGTCACAATCAGTAGTCCAAAGATAGTGATCACTGGTAGATAAGGTAGATAAGGTCATTGAGGTGGAGCTATAAGACCAGAAAGGCTTCCTTAAATCATTCGTAGCTTAAAACATCATAATATATAATTGAAACCTTTTCATAGGATTGTGCAGCAATCAGGATTCAAGGAGAATAAGATGATTTGAACTCCTATGGGCCTACTTGCTCTTGTTGTCAAATACTTAAAGACCCTGTTTCTTTTCCCAGGACTTTTATGGCTGTGCAATCCCAGGAAAAGACATATTTGATTTAAGGAGATACCAACAAATGCAGTGCTCCAAATTAACTTTTCCTCTTTGAAGTTGGATCACTGCATAACTCTATTTTCCCTCTCATTCCAATGCTGCCTAAAATCAGCCTAAACATGTCTAAAATATGTTAGGTTTTCTCATCCATTAACTTAGAAGGAAGTCAGATGGCTAGCTTTGGTTGCAAACTGAAGCAAGAGGGGTGGGAAAAAGATCAATGATGGACAGCAAATTTCATGGCACTATTGTCTTCTGTTGACCAAGGACAAAGTAATAACACTATATCTTAATAACAGGGTAAGAGATATAAAATGGGAAGCCTTTTCTGTTAATACAAGCTATTTCTGCTGAAGGAAATAGGATTTTTTTCCTCCTTCCACCTTGTTTCATTAAAGAAAAAAGACAATCCACCACACTAGAAGAGGGCATATAGTAGATTAAATTTTACACACAAATACAAAATAGCACAGCCAATGTAATCTGATAGTTAAAAAATTAACAAAACCAGGTTGTATCCAATGATTGTACAACAGAAGGGTGGCTTGCATGTCAATCTCCATCATTCTCTATTCACCCCTGTTATTAAGCCGATGTGGCGCAGTGGTTAAATGCAGCACTGCAGGCTACTTCAGCTGACTGCAGTTCTGCAGTTCGGCTGTTCAAATCTCACCGGCTCAAGGTTGACTCAGCCTTCCATCCTTCCGAGGTGGGTAAAATGAGGACCCGGATTGTTGGGGGCAATATGCTGATTCTGTAAACCGCTTAGAGAGGGCTGAAAGCCCTATGAAGCGGTATATAAGTCTAACTGCTATTGCTATTGCTAATGTCATTAATGAGGACCCAGAACGGTTTACTCTGTAAACCTTTTAGAGAGGGCTGAAAGTCCTATGAAGTGGTATATAAGTCTAACTGCTATTGCTATTAACCAGAACCTTCTCTAAAAAGGATGTTCTTCATAAGAAATTAGCACTATGTTTTCTTAACTTTTTTTTAGCTCTTTAAACTTTTACTTTTCCTTACAGTCTTTAGCATCTCAGTCCATCTGAATATGGAAACCTTTTTTTCATTCCTTCATAGGCTTGTGAATGGCTTTCTCTCCCTCATCCACCCTACACTTGCCTCCTGGCACTCACACCTTTCTGTTTCTGGAGCTGGTTTGCACAACTTTGGACCTTAGTTGCTGCACACAGTGGATTTGGTTTAGTTTTCATGCTTGTTTGAGTTTGCAACTTTATTCGTGTTCTGATCATATTATCATGACATTCTATTCATGTTATATTATGCCAAGCTTGTCTTAGAATTGCACTACTGGATATAGTTTGGAGAATGGAGACAGGTCATTTCCACATTATTAAAATAATTTGGAAAGTATTCAGATTAAGTAAAATTAGCATGTCTGCAACTGTCATTCTAACAATAACTTCAAATTTGAGCTCCAGAACACTAGGAGTATGACAACTCATAAGTCAAACAAACCTCCAATTTATTTAATCATAATTAATTTGAATCCTCGTTTTGGGGCCACAGTGTCAAAATCTTTTTTAAAGAGTATTTAGAACTGAGACTTGAATGAGCTTGATTTTCAAAAGAAGAAATATGGGAATATGTCAAAGGAATGTTTTGGAAAAAGAGATACTGTGGAAATGAAATGACAATTTCTGGATTTTAAGGGATCCAAATAAATAGAATCACTAGGTTGGGGGGGTGTTTGCTTCATGAGATTTCCCATGTGTGTTTATTCTGCAACTGTTTTGCAGGTAATTAATATAGTTCCCTAGTGCTGCATTTCCATACCAATCTCCTCTTCTTGAGTCATCTAGGGAAATCTTAGTTACATATTGTACCAATATTTACAGAGATTTACTCTTTATTTTTCATATTGAGAAATGCAAATAACAGCCACAGTGACCTCAGTTTGCTGTGTTACTAGCAATTACTGTTTTATTTTTTTCACTGTGGTGCCACAGCAAATGCTTAATAATCATGGCATGACCCTGGAAATGAGAAGCTTTACATACTATATAGTTTCTTATGAATACCAAACAACCTCAGCCCCTTCCACATTCCACAATCAGTATAATGATTGTTTTTGCTTCACTGCATAATTCTCTATAAAGAGACACACCTTTACCTGTTGCCATGATCCAACACTCCTTACAGCCAGCCAGTCGGGGAAGACAGCTTCCACTTCCCATATTCACTTTGCTCTTCTTTGCAATTTGTGGCAGGGAGAAATGGCATAGGGCCAGACTATTTCCAGACCATTTTTCTCCCATTTTGTATGTCCATCCCACCACATATAATGGAGAGAGCGTGCCCTGAATCATTTCTATTAAAAATGTCACCTTGTTCAACAACATTCCCTTGGAGATTCTGAGGACCCCATTTTGCAAAGCATTAAACATGTGGCATTTGGTCATGGGGTGCTGCTCTTGGTGGTAAGTGGGGTGAATGGTTAGGGTTAGAGTGTTATTTTGTGTGGTTGTTTGTTTTAATTTTGTCACCTGGGTGAGATGGGTGGCTATATAAATTATATAAATAAATGAAAACGATGAAAAGGCAAGCCAGCTACTGCTGGAGAGATACAAAGATGCTCCTCTGTTTTGTGAGAAGAGGAGACACCATTGAAACTTGATTTCTAGAAGGACTGGATCAGAAGACTCCTATTATTTTGAGGACGTTCAAGGATACATAATCTGATTCTTCAAAGCAATGCTGTCCTATCTAGTATTGTAACTTAAGAATGAAGACAGAGGCTCTGGTTCGGTAACTCTGTAACCAATTTAATATAACAGTAACTATTAACAAAGTATCTCAGGAAGACCGGCTGTGAGCACGGTAGAAACAATTGTAACAAAGATTAGACCGGCAGTCTGTGGAGAAGAAGCAGCAAAGCAGTTCCAGGTAGACTGGTATGTTCGGCTGCCAGTTGAAGAATCAGTTGACAGTTGGAAGAGCCTGCCTTTATATACCAGCAGCTCGGCAACTGACAGCCGCGTCTGATTGGCTAAGACGCGCCTGGCTGCTACCGAGCTGTCATTCGTAACTGTGAGGACTTTCTTTCAGTATACAACACTTCTTCCCCCCCCCCAGCTGTGCGTATGCTTGATGTTTGCGCACGCGTATTCTTCTAAATAGGCAGGAGAACAGCGGACACGCCCTGAACGCCGCAATTGGATTGCAGGCGGATCCTCAAGAAGACGTCCCTGTCTGAGCTCCTCCCTTCAGGGAGTGAAGCTCCAGGTGACGTCTGATGGTCCTGAATCCCTGAGTGGAAAATTGCAACTGTATGGTAAGCTGGGCGAAGGGGGCGCAGCCGAGGATGGTGTCGGATTGTAGGCGGCCTCTGAGTGGGTTGGACTAGTGCTATATTGATCTAAGGGGTTTGCGAGAACGGATTGAGAAGGAATAACTAACTCATCAGGGTTTTCTCCCCTCGATGATAACAATGTGCTAGGCTGGCCTGAATTGGAGAAGGCTGGAGTGTTTTGATTATTAAATTGCGATTGCGGTTTCAGGGCTGGCTGAGCTGCGTCTACACCAGACCCTTGCGTGTCGGCTTGAGGTGTAGATCCGGATGCCTTTCGTTGCCTTAACTGATCCAGGTGCCTCCTCCAGGTGGATCCATCCGGTATTCGAGCCCTGTAGGAAACGGGTCCTGTTACTTCAGTGATAACTGCAGGAACCCATCTAGTTTCCCCTCCTAATTCCTAGCCCAAACTAGGTCCCCAGGTTTGAAAGTGCGGGAGGGAGTTGGATGCCCCAGGTTGCCAGACTGAATTCCTGAATAGACGGGATGCAATCTATCCAGGGTGGCCCGCAGGCGCCTGCCCATCAGCATCTCCGCGGGGCTTTTCTGTGTCAGGGGGCAGGAAGTGGAATGCTGTGCAAGTAAGTACGCATCCACCCTTGCCTGCCAGTCCCCTCGGTTTAGCCGGCCCAAAGCCTCCTTGGCCGATCTAACCGCCCTTTCCGCTCGGCCATTGCTGGCCGGATGGTAAGGGGCAACCAGCGTGTGGCGGACCCCTTGCTCAGCCAGGAAGGTTTGAAACGTTGTGGACGTGAATTGCGGGCCGTTGTCGGACACTACTGTGTCCGGCAACCCATGGGTTGCGAACAAACGTCGCAAAACTCGCACAGTACTGTCAGATGTGGTGGAGTGCATGAGCAATACTTCCACCCATCGAGAGTATGCATCCACAACTATGAGGAAGACCTGTCCATGGAAGGGGCCAGCAAAGTCTAAATGTATTCTTGACCATGGTCCACGAGGCATTTCCCATTCCCGGGAGGGAGAGGAAGGAGGGGATGGTCGGGATGCTGGCATGTTTCGCATTTGGCGACCCAGGCTAAGATATCAGTATCTAATCCTGGCCACCAAACGAAACTGCGAGCAAGAGCTTTCATTCTGCTGACTCCAGGATGATTTTCATGAAGGCGTTGCAAGATCTGTTGTCGGAGGACCGTTGGGATGACCACATGGTCACCCTACAACAGACAGCCTGAATGAATGGAAAGCTCTAACTCAGTGTTTTTCAACCTTTTTTGTGCAAAGGCACACTTTTTTCATGAAAAAAATCACGAGGCACACCACTATTGGAAAATGTTAAAAAAAATTAACTCTGTGCCTATATTGACTATATATAAAGTGTTTTTCCCACGGCACACCTTACACTATGTCACGGCACACTAGTGTGCCGCGGCACAGTGGTTGAAAAACACTGCTCTAAGTGTCTGTTTTTGAAATGTTTGAACTGCGGAGGTAAGACACCCGCAGGCCAGCCTCTCAGGACCCAATTCAATAGTTGTGACAATGTAGGGTCAGACCGAGAGTGAGCAGCCACGTCTGTAGCTGTCAAAGGCAACTCCAGCTGTGCAATTGCCAGGACTGAAAGGCAAGGAACCGCTTTAACTTCCTTGTCCGGAAGTGGGCAGCGACTAAGGGCATCTGCATGCCCTATCTGCTTGCCCAGACGGTAGCGCAAGGCGTAGGAGTACGCCGCTAAGAACTCCGTCCAGTGGGTCATCCTTGGGGACAGGATAGGAGGGGTCGGCCTATCACCAGCCAGAAGCCCAAGGAGTGGCTTATGATCCGTGAATAGGGTGAAGTGCCGCCCATATAAGTAATCATGGAACTTTTTAATTCCTGACACTGCAGCCAGAGCCTCCTTGTCAATCTGGCTGTAGTTCCTCTCTGCTGAGGACAGTGTCTGGGAGTAAAAAGCTATGGGAGCTTCTGAGCCATTGGGCAGGACGTGGCTCAGAACAGCCCCCAAACCCACGGGGAAGGCATCATAGGCTAGAGTCAGGGGCATCTTGTCGCTATATTGCACTAAGACTGCCTCTGATGTCAGCAGGGATTTGACAGCCACGAACGCATGCACTTCGCGGCTGCCCCATTGCCAAGGCGCGGATCGGTCGAGCAACCGATGTAGCGGCTCGGCTAGTGATGCCTTGTGGGGAATGAAAGGCGCGTAGAAATTTAAAAGCCCCAGGAACGATTGTAGCTGCGCCTTCGATGTAGGAGCAGGAGCGTTCCTGATGGCTGCCAATTTAGAAGGGGTAGGGTGGATTCCCTGGGCATCAATTGTGAACCCCAGGAAGTCCACTTGGGGCACAGCAAAGAAACATTTGCTGCGTTTTAATTTGAGTCCTGCGCCCCTGAAACGGTTGAGGACTTTCCTTAATACTTTGATGAGGTCTGAGCGGCTGTTTGCAGCAATCAGGATGTCATCAAAGTACGGTACCACGCCAGGGAGCCCATGGAGCAGCCGCTCCATGAGGCTCTGGAAAATTCCCGGGGCAACGGATACGCCGAATTGGAGGCGGCAACAACGGAAAGCCCCCCGGTGGGTGACGATGGTTTGGGCAGCCGCCACATCGTCATCCACAGGAAGCTGCTGGTAGGCCTGCAGCATATCCAGTTTGGCGAAAATACAGCCCTGCCCCAAGGAATGGAGCAGGTGCTGCACCACAGGGACTGGATAGGGGTTTGCCTGAATGCCAAGGTTGATGGTCGACTTATAGTCGGCGCAGATCCTAATGGAGCCGTCGGCCTTCACAGGAATGACAATGGGGGTTTCCCATTGTGAATGGTCGACGGGCTCCAGTATGCCCTGCGCCACAAGCTTGTCGAGCTCGGCTTCAACCTTAGGCCTTAAGGCAAAAGGCACCCTGCGGGCCTTCAGTCTGATTGGGGCAAACTGGGAATCCAAGTTGAGGGAAATAGGGCTGCCCTTGTATTGGCCCAGCTGCCCATCGAATATGTCAGCGTAGTCTGACAAGACTGCTGCCACATCAGAAGGCGTGTCCGCAGTGAAATGAATTCCCTGTAGGGAAAGACCCAATGGGGTAAACCATTCTAACCCTAAAATTGAGGGTAAGGGTTTCAGGAAAATTAATGCAGGTAAAATGGCGCAATGCCTGCCATATGAAACCCTTAAGTCATAGGAGCCGAGAATGGCAATTATCCCTGATAATCCCTTAGGATGGCATCAGGGGGTGACAGATGGCAGCGTTTTACATGGGGTCACAACAGGGAAAATTTGTCCCAAGACAGTAGCGATTTGGAGGATCTGGAGTCCACTTCCATTTTGCATGGTTGACCTTCAATCAGTGGGGTGATAAAGATTTTGTCCGTACCCTCTGAGGATGAGTTGATTGAGATGTCAGGAAGAGGCGAGGAATCTTGAGTGACGTTAAAACAGTCTTCTTGTCGCTGTGTAGGCTTGCGGGGCTGAGAACTTCTTGGAGGAGGTGGAGGACCATAAGGTGGCGGTGGTTCAATAGCTGCAGCAGGAACAGGCAGGGAGGCTCTGCAGACTTGGGCTAGGTGTCCCTTCTTCCCGCAGCGGCGGCAAACCGCTGCCTTAAAGGGACAGGTCGCTCGGGCATGCGCTCTGCCGCAGCCAAGGCAGGTAGAAGAGCTTGCAAGAGGCCGGCTGATGGCTTGAGTTGAACGAGGTTGCTGACGGCGGGGCTGTGCCCCAAGTCTGTCCACTTGGAATTGGCGTAAGTGATCTGGCAGAGGAGTGAGTTCATCAATGAGATTTGTGATGTAAGATGGTTGTTGCAGAGGAGGCGGTGCCAAAGCGGTTGAGGCTTGCGCGGTGGGTAAACCGCCAGTAACTGTCAATTGCGCGAGGTAGCGTTCGATTTCAGTTGATGAGGAATCTGCTAACTCTGTGGCGCGAGCCTCATCTATAGCGTATATCAATGTGACTTTAGGCTTACCTAAAAGTCTGCGCCTAAGGAAAATGTCTTTCAGGCCACAGACAAACTGTTCTGCTAAGTTTGCCTCCAAATCAGGAAACTCGCATTGCGCTGCGGCGACTCGCAGAGCCTGCAGAAATTGATTAACTGTTTCTGAAGGCTTTTGAACACGCCTATGGTATGCAAAACGTCTTGCAATTTGCGAGGGAGTAGGAGCATAATACGCCTGGAGACCATCCGTTAGCTCCTGCCAGGATAGGTCGTAAACTGCTCTTGGAGCGGCAAAAGACCTTGCGGTGGCAAACATCTCTGGACCACAAGCAGTTAGGAAAAAAACACATTTTCTTGCTTGCGAGTAGCCCTGACGGTTATTCGCAATCAGGAAGCATTCAAATCTTTCAAGGAATGCTTCCCACGTCTCACTTCCCACCCCAAAAGGGGCAAAAGACTCCACTCTTGCAGAGCCAGCTGAGACACAGGGGAAAGACTTGGCAAATCATCTCTGGGTTGAGTTTCAGGAAGTTGCCTCTGGGGATGTGGACAAGGCTATGCGAGCTGTGAGTACCTCCACTTGTGTACTGGACCCGTGTCCCTCCTGGCTGGTTGCCAACAGCAGTGAGGTGACACGAGGCTGGATCCAAGCGGTTGTTGTGGCATCTCTTCGGGAGGGGCACTTTCCCACCGAGCTTAAGGCAGCGGTGGTGAGACCCCTTCTGAAGAAACCGTCTTTGGATCCAGCTGTTCTTAATAACTACCGTCCAGTCTCCAACCTTCCCTATGTGGGGAAGGTTGTTGAGAAAGTGGTGGCCCTCCAGCTTCAGCGTACCTTGGAGGAAGCAAACTATCTTGACCCCTTCCAGTCCGGCTTCCGACCAGGTTACAGCACAGAAACCGCTTTGGTCGCATTGACCGATGATCTCTGGAGAGCTAGGGATGGAGGCTTTGCGTCCATCCTGGTTCTCCTTGACCTCTCAGCGGCTTTCGATACCATCGACCATGGTATCCTTCTGCGACGACTGCGGGAGGTGGGAGTGGGCGGCACTGTTTTGCAGTGGTTCTCCTCCTACCTCTCGGACAGGTCGCAGTCGGTGTTGGTGGGTGGGCAGAGATCGTCCCCGAGGCCCCTAACATATGGGGTGCCACAGGGGTCGGTCTTGTCCCCCCTCCTATTCAACATATACATGAAACCGCTGGGCGAGATCATCCGAAGGCACGGGATAAAGTATCATCAATATGCGGACGATACTCAATTGTATCTGTCCGCCCCGTGCCAACTCAATGAAGCGGTGGACGTGATGAACCAGGGCCTGGAAGCTGTTAAAGACTGGATGAGAGCAAACAAACTTGTGCTCAACCCAGACAAGACCGAGTGGCTGTTGTGTTTTCCTCCCAATAATTTGACCACCGTACCATCAATCAGGCTGGGGGGACAAAATTTATACCCCTCAGATAGGGTCCGCAACTTGGGAGTCCTCCTGGATCCACAGCTGAGTTTTGATCACCATCTATCGGCTGTGACCAGGGGGGCATTTGCCCAGGTTCGCCTGGTGCGCCAGTTGCGGCCCTACCTGAATCGGGAGGCTCTCACGACAGTCACTCAAGCCCTTGTGATCTCTAAGCTGGAATACTGCAACGTGCTCTACATGGGGCTGCCCTTGAAGAGCACCCGGAGACTTCAGCTAGTACAGAACGTGGCCGCGCGAGTGATTGTGGGCGCACCTCGGTTCGCCCGCATAACACCTATCCTCCGCGAGCTGCGCTGGCTGCCTGTAGATCTCCGGGTGCAATTCAAGGTCTTACTTACCACCCATAAAGCGCTCCATGGTAGTGGATCTGACTATTTGAGAGACCGCCTTCTGCCAATAACCTCCCTGCGTCCCATCAGATCGCATAGAGCGGGCCTCCTCCGTATTCCATCCGCCAGCCAGTGCCGACTGGCGACTACCCGGAGGAGAGCCTTCTCAGTTGCTGCTCCGACGCTATGGAACAATCTCCCCGTGGAGATTCGTACCCTGACCACAGTCCAGGCCTTCCGTACAGCCCTTAAGATCTGGCTAGCCCGTCAGGCCTGGGGATAAACTCTTCTGCCCCTCCCGAATGCTGAGTGAATGTTGTGTTTTAGTATTTTTTTAGTTATTTCACATTTTTTTTCTATATTTGTCTTCACTCCCCTTCCCTTATTATTGTAAGCCGCCCTGAGTCCCCTCAGGAAAAAGGGCGGCCTATAAATGCTAAATAAAATCAAAATCAAAAAAAAAATCAAAAAGTTGGCATGCCAGCCATTACAAGGGAAAGAAAAAAAAAATAAAGAATTACTTGGTTTGAAGAGAAGTGTCTGTTGAATTTTCTTCTGGTTACAGGTCCCCAGTCCTCGTCGCCAGTATTGTAACTTAAGAATGAAGACAGAGGCTCTGCTTCGGTAACTCTGTAACCAATTTAATATAACAGTAACTATTAACAAAGTATCTCAGGAAGACCGGCTGTGAGCACGGTAGAAACAATTGTAACAAAGATTAGACCGGCAGTCTGTGGAGAAGAAGCAGCGAAGCAGTTCCAGGTAGACTGGTATGTTCGGCTGCCAGTTGAAGAATCAGTTGACAGTTGGAAGAGCCTGCCTTTATATACCAGCAGCTCGGCAACTGACAGCCGCGTCTGATTGGCTAAGACGCGCCTGGCTGCTACCGAGCTGTCATTCGTAACTGTGAGGACTTTCTTTCAGTATACAACATCTAGAATAGCTATAATTACTATTCCAAAACCCATCTGATTTACCAGAAATACCTAGCCACTAGCCTTCCAGGTTTAAGTCCAAATAGCAACTTGTAACCCATGAACAAATTATTCCTGGTTTTAAACTGAAAAAGGATCACATTACCCTCTCTTAGTTTATAATTTATTCTAACATTTTGAAAAAGGAATGCCCAGTAAAATACAGAACAGTACATGAATGCAAAATTACAAGTTCACCGTTGAAATTTGGTTACTGCACCAGATGGAGTGAATTACACAGTGATGAATTCCAGAACATTTTCTCATGATAATACATGATGATGATGATGATGATGATGATGATGATGATGATGATGATGATGATGATGATGATATTTTAGATGCTGTTTGTCTTTTCTATCCATTAGATGATCATAATAATACTCCACAGGGCTCTGAGCATATGTAAAATTTATTTCCTTAACTATTGACCACAAAATATTATAGAATATTTAATATAGAATATTTAATATTAGGTAACCAAATATTACTTTGGCCACCTAATGAGAAGGAAGGACTTACTGAAGAAGAACCTAATGCTGGGAAAGATTGAGGGCAAAAGAAGAATGGGACGACAGAGGGTGAGGTGACTGGATCGAGTCACCGAAGCAGTAGGTGTGAGCTTAAATGGACTCCAGAGGATGGGAGAGGACAGGAAGGCCTGGAAGAATGTTATCCATGGGGTCACGATGGGTCGGACACAACGTTGCAACTAACAACGATTATAGAATATTTTCCCTTGGAATTCTTGCATGGGCAGTTATTGCAACTATGTTTTAAATCTGTTTCTGCGTATGAGGAATGTCCTTTTAAATCCAGCAGAACAACGTAGGTCAGACATTTCACCTTAGTAAAAGGTGAAAAAAGGTGAAAGCCAGATTTATAATTTCTTATGATTCCTTTTGAAGCCTTTTCAGTCTGAATGAATTTGATTCTTTGTTACTTACAGGCCAGGGAAGGAGATGAGAAAGGTTGTAATTTTATGTCTCTCAAACCCTAAGTTTGAAATGCAAACTAGATAATTCACTAAATTGAACATGCTGCCTAAAAACAGAGCAATGAATTTCCTTGTGTTATGAAAAAATCCCTTCCCATTTTCACTCTTTCCAAAAATATGAGGGTGTGTGTGAGATTAGATCTTCCCACCCTTTAAGCATACTACCCAACATACCTTAAGGGAGAAATAATACCTCTTTCCATTACTTCCCATTTTTATTTCACTTCTGAAGCAGACAATTACAGAGATGAGTCATAATTGCCGGGGGGGGGGGGAGCAGTTCAAAATTCAACCATCAGGTTTCATACATAAGCAGAAAAACAAGGCAGGATGTTTTCCAAAGAGTCTTCAGAATAATATTCATTTTTTTACCTTCATGCAGCTTTGCATATAAGGCTCCTGCGTACTGCTAAGATGCAGAGGAGGCTGAAGGAGGCAGCTGTTTTTTCTTCTTTAGTCTTATATCTTCTCTCATTAAAAACATATAAATTTTCTTGCTGTGTGGCTTTGGTGTTATACGTTCTGTTAAAAATAATAATAATAATCCTAAACCACAGCAGTTCAGCCCTCTCATATTAAGTCCTTCACAATCTCTACAGATGCTTTCCTAGGGTGGGATATTTCAAATTGCCTTGAATTTTAGAGTAATATGATTCTTCAAGATCTTTGTCTCTTTCTCAATCCTTGGACTTTCCCCATTTTTTTTACTGCTCCTGTAGACATTTAAAAGGGAAAAATGTAACACTTTAACAACTAGCATATTTACTCCATCCTAAATTTTTTGTTTCTACCCACTCATTTAAATGTATAACATATTATTCTGGTTCGAGGTATGTTTATTGGCAGGAGGAGGATAGAAACAGTGAGCTTAGAGGGAATTTATAAGTAGAAGGTACTTATAATGATAATTACCTTCCTGCCTTTTTCTTTTACCTGAAAAATTATGAACAAATTAGCTTCAAATTTTGCATTGACTGAATTCAGTAGAAATTGCAATGTACATCTCTTGGAATGTCAGGAAGTAATAATTAGAAAATTATGTTTCCTCTGAATGGCCAAGAATTTTCCATTAGCTCCGCCAAACTTTGTCTTCCGATTTTTCACAAGTTTTTCTTCTTTGTGAGAGAGATGTCTGTTTTTCTGCCTAATTCCTAGGACAGAGGTCAGCAACCCATGGCTCTGGAGTCACATGTGGATCTTTCATCCCTCTGCTGCAGCTTTCTGTTGCCAGTCGGCTGCACAATTGATAGGGTTTTCAGTTAGGACAGGTAGAGGAAAAAGGACACAGCGCTAAGAGATTCTATGGTGGGGGAACCAGACTTCCAGTCGGCTCCAGAATTGAATGAGGGGCTTCCGGTTAGGACCTTTGTGGCTCTTTGAGTGTTTAAGGTTGCCGACCCCTGTCCTAGGAGGTTAGAATTCTTCAGGTAGTGTCCTTGAGTTTACTTTTTGGAGATGTTAAAGAGTGTTCCATCCACTCATGATGGGCTTCCTGTTACCCAGCTTTCCATCCTTCTGAAACCTTCTTGACTGCCCATATTTTCCATTTTGAAAAAGCCCCATTATCTTATGATGTCTTCCTTCCTTCCTTTTGTATGGCCACTATCTTATGCATCACAACTTTGGGTGGCTCACAAAACTTTAATGAAACCTATTAAAACAATAAAACCAGCCCCTTCTCAAACATATCTGTCCATTCTACCATGTCAGACAGTCCCCAACTGATCCACAATTGCAATCTCTGGGCTGTAGGCCTCACCTTAGCCCAATTTATCCTTGCTGGATCCCAGTGAGGAAGGGCTACCAAAAAAAAGTTACCCAACAGATCTACTTGTTAGATGGCAACATTAAAGAGCCTGAAGCAGGTCCACCCTATCTGAGGTGGTAGATTGGACAGATATTAAATGCTCAGTGAAAGATGGGACATTGGCATCTACCCTTTGCCACATCAACTCTTCACCCAATGTATTGTATCATATTTTTCTCCTTTGAAAAAAATCTCTAAAGGAAATTCTCGTGCATCAAAGTAGAAGACAACTGATAATAAGAAAAAAGAACTAGCTTTTTTTCTTCTGCACAAAATCAGCTTTAAAACCATTAAAACTGTTTCTGGGTGGAAAGAATGACAGAGTGACATGTTTCTAAAGAGTGGGGATGATACTTAGCTGAAGAAGTAAAAAAAAATCAATAAAAATTACATACACACACACACACACACAGAGTCATGCAAGGAGAAGCTCCAGAACAATGCAATCTTCAGTCAGCTCATTGGTTATGTGTCCCCTCCTCTGCCGCTGCCATTCCATTCCAGTTGCAAATCCTTTTGTTAGCCATGAGCAGCCAAAGGAAGTGCTTTGATCTAGTCCATAAATGTTAATCTTGAATGTGAATGGCTGTAGAAAAGGACAATTTGCCATTCACATTGACAGCTAGATGTAGCTTGACCCCCTTCAGCGAAGTTATGAGCTGCAGCAGCCAACAACCATTTGTAGCAATGAAATCTTTATTTGGTTGCTTTGGGGTTTGTTTTAATAAGTCTGAGTATTGTAAAGATATCTGTGGCTTGAAGGCAATAATAAGATACTGATCAGTCAATGGAGCAAAGCTACCACATCCTTTTATCATATAATGAACCTAAACCAACAACTTCAAGGGATATGAACCTCTAAATAGATGGGCATGGAGAAGCTTGATTATAGCCAAGCCCTAGGTGTTAAGCACAAGGGAGGAAGGCTACAGTCAATTATATCTATTGGGCAAACAACGCTAGAGGACACATCATGTCTTCTGAAGTTGTGAAAAACTGCCAAAGAGAGAATGAAAGAAGATTAATGCTTAATGAGAAAGTGTTAGCACAGGCAATGCCAACAAGCTGATTTATTATTCATATTAATAATGGCAACAGTTATAGTGATAATAATGACAATGGTAGTGAAACTTTTTAAGTATTAATGTTTGTTTTAAACATAGATGGTTATTCATTTTAAACTGCAATAGAAAATAGCAAATGTAAAATATATTAAATAATGCTAACCTGTTAAAATTGCATTATATATCCCCAAAAGGTCAGATAGATTTTAAAAAGTTAATGTCCATGAGCAGCTCTTCATAAATTTTGCTTCTTAGATGATTCTCTACAATCTCCTGTCCCTTTTAGGCAGCTGCCTGATAACCCATAATAATGAGAGTTGGATTGCTCTCATCTGGGGATGCAAGGCTGGGAAAGATCTGGTTGACAATTCCCTAATGTGTATATGCTTTGGGTGCATAGAAAGCTTGGGATGTTGTAATAGTCCTTTTTTTCCTTCTATCCAGTCATGTCCAATTTTTGGTGACTGCTTGGACAAGTTCCTGCAGTTTTCTTGGCAAGATTTGGCTTAGTACCTAAGGCAGGACTAGAACTCATGGTCCCTCACTTGTAGTTTGATGTCTTAACCACTGCACCAAACTATAATAGTAGTAGTGTGGAAATCAATGAAGTGATAGAAATTATGAGCCTTTAATGCTAAATAAAGGCAAAATAAGTATTGGGGATATCTACTGTTGAATACTAGCGCGGGAAAACTAGCGCGCGAACAAAGGACTCCTTCCTGATTGGTTCCCGGGCGGAGCCGGTTCAATCCTCGCCCTGATTGGCCGAGCTACTCGACGCCCCATTGGCTCCTCGTTCAAACCTGGGGGTATAAATGTAGGGCGCGAAACACGCCACGTTGAATCGCAGTTTACTATGAGCTGAATAAAGTCACTTTCCTCTTAACTCTTGTCGCGTCCTTCCCTTCGCTCCAAGATACAAAACTGGCGACGAAGGTGGGATTCCGATTCCCGCGACCACGGAGAAGAACAGCCAGCTGCCACCGCGTCTGAACCAGCAAGCACGCTATCCTCGGACCAAGAACGCCGGCAGCGAACGCGAAATTTTCTCCGTCATTCTCTCCCTCTCTCCGGCTCCACACCACGATGGCGTCATCGCTTCCTCCTTTCGCGCCATTCGGCGGAGCGACCGGAGAATCATGGGACGGGTTCATGGAGCGGTTCGAGTGCTACCTGATCGCCTCGAAAAACCAGGCTCAGACCGACGAGGAGAAGTGCAGTTTCTTCCTGTCCTGCTGTGAGCCGTCCATGTTCGCCTCTGCGAGAGCCCTGGCCGCCCCGAGGCCAGCCTACAAACTTGGGTGGGCCGAGCTGATGTCCAGGCTGAGGAACCACTACGCTCCCTCACCCTCTCTGTTTGCACGCCGTTTCGCTTTCCGCCGCCGAGTACAAAGGGCCAACGAGTCCATTAGCCATTTCCTGGAGGCTTTGCGCACCGTGGCCGCCCAGTGTGATTTCGCAGACCTGGAGGAGAATCTTGCGGAACAGTTTGTGTGCGGGGTCCGCGACGCACATTTACGCGGCCGATTACTCCGGAATCACAAGATTACCCTGATGCAAGCCGTGGAGATAGCGCGAGCAGCCGAACTCTCCGAACAATCCACGGCCGACATGGAACGCCTCCAGCTAAACCCCCCCGCACAACCCGCCGCGGGGCCGTCCACCCAAACGAACCTCGTCGACGACCTCTCCCCTGCCGAAGACGAGGAGGAGGAGGAGGAAATCGTCGGCCAGATGAGGATGCAGCCGAAGCAGAGGCCACCCCAGCAACCGCCGGCGCCCGTTCAGCCAGCATCAAACGCACCTTGCCGCGGATGTGGCGGCCGCCACAGCCGCGCAGCCTGCCCGTACCGCTCTGCCGTTTGCCGCCGCTGCCGAGGAGAAGGGCACCTCGCTAGAGTATGCCGGGCTCCCCTGCCAGCCCCGTCGTTCATGCAACCCAGCAACCAGCGCCCGGCGCCGCAACGCCGCCAGCAACCACGTCCCGCGAAGCGCACCGAGGACTGCTACTCAACCTACCAGCCCTCCAGCGCTGACTGCGTGGTCTACCAGGCATCCCACGTTCCTGCCGGCCACCGGAAAATAAGCACCGCCGTCCGGCTCGAAGGTCAGCTTTGCCAAATGGAGGTGGACTCCGGTTCATCCCGTTCTCTCCTATCTTGGGCTTTGTTCTCCCGCCTTTGCCCCGGGGTTCCCCAGAGAAAGCTGCGCCCCGCCCGGGTCTCCCTCCTAGACTACCAGGGAAATGGGATTCCCACAGCCGGGATATACCACATCCGGGTGGAATACGGGAATTTTAAAGGGAAACTCCCAGTTTTAGTCGTTAGAAACAACCTGCCCGCTCTCCTGGGGTTGGAATGGTTCTCCGCTTTGGGCCTCACCATAGAAGGGGTACACAGGGTAGTTCCCCTCGCCGTAGATAGCGTCCTAGACGAGTTCTCAGACGTATTTGATGGGAGATTGGGCTGTTATAAGGGCACCCCCATTTCCCTCTGCCTTGATCCCCAGGTCGCTCCCGTTAGACTAAAGGCACGCAGGGTTCCCTTCGCATTGCGAGCAAAAGTAGACGCAGAACTGGACAAACTTATTGAGCAAGGGGTACTCGAGCCCGTAGATCACGCCCGTTGGGAAACCCCCATAGTCCTCCCGGTCAAACCCGACGGATCGGTGAGAATATGTGCCGACTACAAGTCGACCATCAATTTGGCCCTGCAGGCAAACCCGTATCCGGTTCCCGTAGTGCAGCACTTACTCCACTCCTTAGGACAGGGCCGCATTTTCGCCAAGCTAGACATGGCACAGGCCTACCAGCAGCTTCCCGTAGACGACGATGCGGCTACAGCCCAGACCATCGTCACCCACCGTGGGGCCTTCCGTTGCCGCCGCCTACAATTCGGCGTCTCGGTTGCCCCTGGGATTTTCCAGAGCCTCATGGAGCGGTTGCTCCATGGGCTCCCAGGCGTCGTTCCTTACTTCGACGACGTCCTGGTCGCAGCCCCCAGCCACTCGGAACTCCTGAAAACACTGCGGGAGGTCCTCACACGTTTTAGGGAGGCAGGACTGAAATTAAAGCGCAGCAAATGCGAGATTGCTGTCCCCAAAGTTGAGTTCTTGGGGTTCCTCATTGATGCCCAAGGCATCCACCCCACTCCTTCCAAAGTTGCCGCCATCAAAAATGCACCCGCACCCACCTCTAGGGCGGAATTACAGGCGTTCCTGGGGCTTCTAAACTTCTACGCCCCTTTTATCCCCCACAAGGCGTCACTAGCTGAGCCGCTACACCGACTACTTGACCGGTCAGCGGCCTGGAAATGGGGTAGCCGTGAAGCGCACGCGTTCGCGGCTATAAAAGATATTTTAACTTCATCGGCAGTCCTAATCCAGTACAGCGATAGGATGCCTCTAATTCTGACTTGCGACGCCTCCCCCTATGGCGTTGGGGCAGTCCTGAGCCACGTCCTTCCGAACGGCTCAGAAGCCCCCATAGCTTTCTATTCCCGGACACTCTCCTCCACGGAGCGGAACTACAGCCAAATCGATAAAGAGGCCCTGGCTGCAGTCTCCGGCATTAAGCGGTTCCATGACTACCTCTACGGTAGGAATTTCACCCTGGTCACGGATCACAAGCCCCTCTTGGGGCTACTGGCGGGCGACAAGCCAACTCCCCCCATTTTGTCCCCCCGCATGACTAGATGGACGGAGTTCCTAACAGCGTATTCGTATACGCTGTTATACCGTCCGGGCAAACAGCTAGGGCACGCAGACGCTCTAAGCCGTTACCCTCTGCCAGAGACGGACACAGCCCACGTGCCCGCGCTCTCTGTTCTGTCCATCGCCGAATCCGACCTCCCTGTCTCGGCCGCGGACGTTGCAGCCTGCACAAAGGCTGACCCCGTCCTATCTCAGGTTGCTTCATGGGTTTTGAGGGGGTGGCCCACGGAAAAGGTAGCGGAAGAATTCCGTCCATTTAAAGTGCGACAAGCCGAACTCACCCTTCACGGGGGGTGCCTTGTCTGGGGGGATAGGGTAGTGATCCCCACAGCCCTGCGGGCACGAATCCTGCCTGCACTCCATAAGAACCACCCAGGCATAGCACGAATGAAAGCGTTAGCCCGTAGCTATGTGTGGTGGCCTTTGTTAGATTCCGAAATCGCAGATTATGTAGGCCGATGTAGAATATGCCAAAATTCTAGGCCGAATCCCCCCACAGCCGCTCCTCGCGAGTGGGAAATCCCTAGAGGCCCATGGTCCCGTTTACATATTGATTTCGCCGGTCCCTTTCACGGCCGAAACTTTATGATAGTGGTAGATGCTTACTCTAAGTGGGTGGAGCTGGTGATCATGACCTCCACCACAGCGGAGAGTACAGTGAGGGCCCTCCGTAAGATGTTCGCTACCCATGGGTTACCGGATGTGATAGTTTCCGATAATGGGCCCCAGTTTACCTCCACCACGTTCCAAGAATTCCTGGCTGAGCAAGGAATCAGACACGCGGCCACAGCCCCCTATCACCCAGCTAGCAATGGCCGGGCAGAGCGCGCAGTTCGCTCAGCGAAAGAAGCCTTGGGCCGCATGGGCCAGGGCGACTGGCAAGAAAGAGTGGCGGCTTACCTCTTGAGCCAGCACTCCATACCCTGCCCAACGACCAATAAAAGTCCCGCAGAGCTCTTGATGGGTAGGAGATTGCGAACCTCCCTAGACAGGCTCCATCCACTCTACGCCGGGGATCTGCCGAGCAACCTGGGGGCCCTCCCTTCCCACGCGTTTAAGTTAGGGGATCCGGTATGGGCCCGCTCCTTTTCCGGGGATCCACGGTGGGTTCCCGCAACCATCACAGCTCTGACCGGCCCCTGTTCCTTCAGGGTCGGCCTGGCCGACGGAGCACAATGGAGGCGCCACGTGGACCAATTAAGGCGTCGCCTTCCCGCGGAAACGGACGGCCCGAGCCCTGCGCACACCCGCTCACACCAGGAGCCAACATCGTTGATTTTTTCCCCATCGGACCGTCCCCACCCGGGGAACGAGAGGCAAGCCGATGCGAACTTTCCGGACAGGCACGCCTCAACCGGCTACTCTTTTCCTCGAAGCCCTTATCGAGACTCTGAACCTACACCCCAACCAGACTGCACGGGACCGCAACCGGACACTCCGGTTGCCACGGAAACGCCACCCCAGACAGTTGGACATGGGACAGGGGACCCGGGGGCAGCTCTCTCCCGCGGGCCCGAACCACGGGTTCACCGCCCTACCACGGACACGCCTCCGCCAGCGGTTCCCCCCCCGTCAACGACCGCCGGGGAGCCACGAAGGTCAGGGCGAGAACGCCACCGCCCCGCCTACCTACAAGACTATGTTTGCCCTTCCCAAAAGAACTCTTTGACTGGGGGGGGAGGGGTGTTGAATACTAGCGCGGGAAAACTAGCGCGCGAACAAAGGACTCCTTCCTGATTGGTTCCCGGGCGGAGCCGGTTCAATCCTCGCCCTGATTGGCCGAGCTACTCGACGCCCCATTGGCTCCTCGTTCAAACCTGGGGGTATAAATGTAGGGCGCGAAACACGCCACGTTGAATCGCAGTTTACTATGAGCTGAATAAAGTCACTTTCCTCTTAACTCTTGTCGCGTCCTTCCCTTCGCTCCAAGATACAAAATCTACTGTCCTTTTTTTTTACTTAGCAGGATTAGGACCTTAATACTTTACTATTCCCAAGAAGCCAGGAGTCAAATATTTCCTCAGCAAAATCTACCTTTCCCTATTACCTTTTTCTATTTGTTTCAAGCTGATAATAAGAGCAGCCTAAGCTGTAGGCCTCTGGGTGACTCTAAAAGCTCATTAAATCTAAAAAAAAAAAAAAAAGAAACCAGGGAACTTCACAAGCTTTTCATAAACTTTTTAATCATCCTACTTTGCATTCAAGTGATAGCTACAACAAACATGCTTTCTACAAAAATGATCCCTTTCAGAGCATGATATTGATTTTAGCAAAGTTTGGAAATTGCTTACCAAACATTTTTACATCCTTTTTGGTAATGGTGCAAAATGAGAATCTTTATATAGCTCAAAAATAAGATAGAATCCATCATTTTTTAGCAAGGTATTCTTTTTCCGTGAAACAGCAGGGAAATAATTCTTAAAGATAAAAAGAGAGCATTATGTTCAAAATAGGGCACACGTTTTAATAAGTATCTTTTCTAGGATTAAGTGATGATTTCAGAAGCTATGACATTTTTGTTGGAGACCATTTATCATTCTTTTTGGATTTTTTTTTAAAAAATAGTTCAAAACAAGTATCTACTGATTATATTGGCTATATAAATCATAACATTAATCAACATCTATTCATTGTCAACCAAAGAAAAATCTAGCATTTAATAGATGGGGATAAACAAACTATTTTAGCAAGAATTTGCAAGATAAGATACTGCTTGGCACAATCTTCTTTTTTTATTTTCTTTCTGAACATTATCCTTGATGAATGTATTTCATGAGCTATATTTTATTTTGCTATTGATAACTTGAACTTCTTCCTGGTTTTAGCTACCTGTCCTGTTAGATCCAGTAGGAGAGACATGCTCTGAGTCCCATCCATTAGAGAGTGTCACTTGATGGGACTGAAGAACAGAGCCCTCTCTGTCATATCAGATGTCATATCATCCATTATTTCCTCAGAAAGCCACAATCCTACTAGTTTTCCATTGGACCTTGAATACCTGGTTCTGTTAATTAGGCTGAGGCCCTAGGTGTGTTATTGAGTCCATATCATGTTATGCTAATTGTGCTGCTTGGCTTTATCTTGGCTATTATTTATTGGTATTTTTTAAACCAGTTTTTATTCCGTTAGCTGTTCATATTCATAAATTGAAGAGAAAAGATATATTAGATAGATAGATAGATAGATAGATAGATAGATAGATAGATAGATAGATAGATAGATAGATAGATAGATGACAGATAGATAGATAGATAGATAGATAGATAGATAGATAGATAGATAGATAGATAGATAATGATAGATAGATAGATGAAAGATAGATAAATAGATAGATAGATAGATAGATAGATAGATAGATAGATAGATAGATAGATGATAGATAGATAGATAGATAGATAGATAGATAGATAGATAGATAGATAGATAGATAGATAGATAGATGAAATTCAAAAATTTTTTACCACTGGTTCTGTGGCCGTCGCTTGGTGGGCGTGGCAGGGAAGGATATTGCAAAATCACCATTCCACCCCATTCTGGAGTCAGCCAGAGGTGGTATTTTCTAGTTCTCCAAAGTACTCAAAATTTCCGCTACCGGTTCTCCATAACCTGTCAGAACTCATTGAATTTCACCCCTGGATGGATGGATGGGTGGGTGGGTTGGTGGGTGGGTGGGTGGGTGGATGGATGGATGGATGGGTGGATGGATGGATGGATGGATGGATGGATACATACATCCATACATATTTGGTGCTACTTACAATGCCTTTTGTCTACTTAATCATTAGATCACAAAAGAATGCTTACAATTAAAAAATCAAAAATAAAGTCAGCATTATATCTTTATACAAATCTTAGTTTGATGCTTATAACTGGTAACTGCCTTAAAAATTCCTTGTGTTTCCAGTCACACTTGGCCAATAAAAATGCTATTCTATTCTAAAAAGGAGTGGAGAGAGGATATTGTGCTACTAATATCATTATAGAAAATAGTAGCTAAAATTATCTAGAGGCTGAAATAACTCTATAAATAATGATCACAGCATTTGCAGGGTTTTTTCATTTAGAAAAAAACAATTCATATGGAAAACATTATAGAGATCTGTAAAATAATGCAAGATGTGATGCTAAGGCAATTCAGTGAAGCTGTACTTAAGTGGAATTCAGGACAGACAAAAGAATGTATTCAATCACGTCTTCCTTACTCAAGATATGAAATTCATTGCCCCAGGATGATAATTAAATTGGAAAACTTTGAAAAGGTTTTAAACCACTGGTAATGGGTATCAATTATAACTAATCACAATAACTATATCTTACTTCCAACATCAAAGACAGTTGGGAGAAGGTACTCACATCCTTTACTGCTTGTGAGCTTCTCAAAGACATCAGTTTAATAATAAAATGTTGAATTCGAAAGTAATTTCCTAATGTAGATTGAGAATCTGATATTTTTGCATTATTACCTCTTCCCATCATAATTATTCTGAGAAAGTTATGAAGCAAAGTATTCAAAACAATAAAGATCTTATAGTAGCCAAATAATCTTAGGTCTGAATTAAAATAGATATTGTATCAATGATTTGTAATCAGGCAATTTTAGAGTTAGCCTTCATATGTCAGGTAGTGGTGATCTTAAACACAAGCTAATTGAGCTTTTTGTTAATTGCCTATTAGAAATATGGACTGGAGACCCCCCTATAATTCCAGCCATTCTTTTGAACTATAGTACCCAAAACTTTATCTACTACCTACTATTCCATCTATTCAAGTCAGTGGGCAATAGGAAATAATTTACAATCTCACAAAATAGCTATTTCAAGTCCAGCGTGTTCTATTTCATTTGCTGGTTGCTCATACTTCCCAAGACTATGACATTGATGAAACTGCCATTCAGGATTTACACACGCTCAATACAAAGAGAAAGAGAAAATGAAAAAGAAAGAGAAAGAGAGAGATCTGATTTAATCCCTAAAGAATTAAGTAACTGCAGACATCTGCCCCAAAGCATGGGGTTAGGTCTAGGCAAAACAAGGAAGGGCAATGCAAATTGTAGAAATGACTTATAAACGTTCACTCTCCATTGACCAAGAGTTTGATTTGACCCCACTCTTTCCAAATGGAAATCTCTCTCCGCATACATGATAGAAGAATATCCTTAGTAAGTTTCATTATTTAAACTAAGAGATTGTGTGTGACAAAATTCCATAGCTGATTCAATGACCTGAAGGAGTATCAATTTCAGTCTGGTCAATAAACATACATTGGTTTATTACACTGGATTTCACAAATGCAGGGCAATTTATAGATGAAGATTCAGTGTGCTAGGCAAGAAAAAACTTGAGAAATGTAAGTAAACTTTAGCGTACATTAAATGAGAGTTATGTGTTGCCCTGTACGGGAGTTTAATGCAGGTACCATGACCTTTGAGTCAGTCTTTCATTTATTTTGTCTCTTGAAACATTCCTTTGCCCTTCCTTTCTCAAGGGATATGCTCCAAAATATTGACAGAGTTAACTGTAAAGTGTATAAGGCATCTGAAGTTGTAGAATTGATCTGTCAATAGTTTGCAGCAAATCTTATGCAGTCTGCCTAGTTATGTGGTTCAGTTTAAAGTATATGCCTCCTTAACCCATTGAATAGCATCAGGGGAGATAAACATAGATGAGAGATTTTGTGTGTCTTAATTATTCTTGGAAATTTTAAACTCATGATTAAATATAAAGGTAAATATGGAATTATTGATCATTTAGGGTATTCATTTGGCAGCTTTTTGCAGACAGTTTGATTTTCCTCTCTTGATTAGTTGGTGTCCACCCTCAACTATTTTGGAATTTTGTACTCATGGTGACAGCAGATATGGGATGAGTTGTCACAGCATTTATCTTAAGTCAGATAGAGGAAGGACCTCCTCCCTAATTTCACAAAATATTTTTTTCAGGTTCTCTTTCTCTGCATCTTCCTTGTAAATCATATCTAAATTATTACACAGAGAGAAACACACACAAACACACATACCTAACTCCAAACCCTCACTCTAAGACAGCCCCCCCCCAAACCTGGCAATTTTAAGACTTCTGGACTTCAACTCCCAGAACTCTCCAGCCAGTTAAAGAATTGAACTCTAGGAATTGAAGCCCACAGGTCTTAAAGTTTCCAAGTTTGAAGACCTCTGCTCTAAGCAGTCTGACATCTCCCTCAAAGCCTGGAGCACCTTTGATTCAGGGTAAGCTCCAAGTGCCTTGTCCTAAACTGTTTCCCTCTCATTTAGTAATGGAGTTCAAAAAAGGAAGAGCAGATTTAACTTTTCTGCCAATTCAAATGCATGTCAGAGGCCTAGAACTATGTTGTAAGCTAGAGATCCATAGTCTTTCCTGACATGGAAATCCAACCTTTGGGTTTGCCTGGACTCAGTGAAGAGGAATTGTCTTGGGCCACAATATATAATATTGTTAATGTATATAAATAAAAGTTTATGATCTTGTGCGGCTGTATTACTAGCTGACCAGGGCTGTATGAGGTCTATAGGGTATGGTTGGGCATGTCTACTCTACACCTTTCTGCAGCCTCTTAGTAGAGGTTGCAAAATCAGGTTTCCCTTTTTAGGGAGCTTCATTTGTCATGAGAAGAGAGGATGAAAATCCCACTTTTGGAGGCATCCAAGGTTTTTAGAATTCTATTTGTTATAAGCCTCTACAGGGATGGAGGACATGTTAAAGTGATCTGACCCACAAGCCTGGTTCAAGTGGATAATTTACTGAATGTGTTTGATGAACTTCTTGCTTTGTCTATCAGCAACATTGTTGAAGCTCTGGCTGATTGATAGAATATGCTCAAGAATTGGGGCTATGTCAACCTTTGATTTGAAGATTTGATTCAAAAATCTGTTGAATCTCCAGATTTGATTGGAATCCAATAAACCAGTTGAATCAGTTGATCCAATTTGGCTTGATTTGGATGCCTTTCACTTGAGCGTACCAGGAATTTTAACCTTAGGATTGATTTGAATCAAAACAAATCATACAAGTTTGTTAATTTGATCTAATGGATTGTATTAACCAAACTGAATCAAACGTTTGAGTCAGATTGAATTTGATTTGTATAGGTCTACTTCAGTGATGGGTTGACAATTTTGTTACTACTGGTTCAGATGTGCTCCCCTGCATGTACAGAAGTGTCCAGGTGGGTGGGCAGAGCTTCCTGATACCACTACTACCGGTTTGGCCGAACCGGGCCAAACCGGCAACAACCCACCTCTAGTCTACTCAGGGCTAAATATATGTGTCCTGAATACTTTTAGTACCCTATTCATACAGAACTTAAAAACCATTTCATAGAAGGTTTTTCAGTATGAATACTTTGAATTCTCACAAATATTTGCAAGCTTATTTTTTTTCTCTTGACTTTCCTTGCTATCTGCATGATAAATGAAAATAAGGGCAAGGTAATATGTATGCTTTCCAAAATAACTGGATATATGATAAACCTAACTTAAAATCCTTCCTCAACAACAAATGTAGTATATAGCTTTGGACAAATAACGTACAGTGTCTTAGTATAAACTGTTTTATAAGGTAGAGTCTTAAATGCTCTTATAGATCCCTTGGAGGGATCAGTGAAACAATACATTACTATCTTATTTGTTCGTCCTCTGTCCTACATTTTTCAATAAAGCAAAAAGCACAAGTGGGATTCCTTGTTCCCAAACAGCTTTCTATACTCTTGCTTTAAAAATGTGGTGGAAGGGAGAAGAAACAAGTCTTTATTGGTACCTAATTATTGAATCTATATTTTTCACCTACCTTTGGGTCTTTTGAAAGTAATTATTTTATTTACTGTCTACATTAAACCCAACCATTAAAGATGCAAGTTATATTTAGATAGTCTTTGAAGGGCCAAAATGATAAAGATATATTGGATTATCATCATCATATACTAGGGGATAACAAAACTAGAGCCTTACAATCTCCAAAGACTCCAATTTAAATTACTCTATCCCTCTCCCCCCATCCCAGTGGAAATATGATTTAATTTTATATACATACATCTGAGCCCAAATAAATATTTTTACTAATAGATGATTGTGAAAGGGGCCAGAAGACTGCAATGCCAATCCTGATATTTCTATTGTTTAATACCTATTAGTGTCCCTGATGTTTTGTTCCAAAATTCCCTATTTCCTCCTGATTCAGTTGTCCAATTCAGTTGTATTCACTTCAGGATGCATCTATATCTGACTCATTCCCTTTTGAATAGTATATATAAACATGCCCCATATCTAAATTATTACTGCATTCTAACCACCACACCATGTAGTCAGGCTAATTCCACTGACTTCTGACTGCCAGCATCTTGACAGTTCAATTCTCACCAGCTCAGGGCTGACTCAGCCTTCCATCGTTCTGAGGTCAGTAAAATGAGGACCCAGATTGTTGGGGTTAATATGTTGGCTCTGTAAGCCATTTAGTGAGGGCTGTAAAGTACTGTGAAGCATTGTGAAATCTAAGTTGTATTACTATTGCTAAACTATTGCAAAGAACAATGAAAGAGGATGACCTTTAAAAGATGGAGATTTATTGTACCACTAATAAAATTTGGGGAAAATATTTGGGGGGAAATGTATATCCGGAAAACAAAGCTGATTCTCTCTCTTTTTTGGGGGGGGGGGAGGGAGGGTTTGTGAATTGCAATTATGCTCTTCATGATATTTCCCCTTGTTTCTTTAATTTGGTAGTTTTCTATTTAATACACAGATTAAAAACACATCAAGGAATATCAAATTAAACAGAAAAACAAAAGAACAAAACTGGAATTGGCAGCAATAGTTATGGCATTTATCTTGAGAAGCAAAGAAGTAAATATAAACTTTTTCAAATGTTTTCACCTACATGGGATGGGAGAGAGAAAGAACTTTCATGATAAATATGTGAGTTTGATTCTCCCCACCCCCACCCCACCCCTCCTAGGACTTATTTTGTGCCTTTCCACTTGCCTTAACTCCTATGCAAGTTGTTCAAACGTTTTCCCAAACTGATGTACTAAAAAAAGGACAGATTCCCAATTACCGAGAACATTTTATTCCTTCGGTTTAGAATAAAAAATTGTAGTCCTAGGATGTTGCTCCAGTATTGTGTTGGATTTTGTTTTGTTTTTTAGCATAAACTGTAAATGAATGACTTGTGTATAATATAGAGAGTGAAATGGTTTGAAAATTATTATATGCAATGGGAGTAACTGTCTAGACTACTTAAACTGATGAATATCAGAGAGAAGAAATATAACACTTGGCAGAGAAAAAACATATTTATTTCTATTTTTCAGGATACGTAGTCCTTACAACAGTTTGTTTAGTGACCATTCAAAGTTACAATGACACTGAAAAAAGTGACTTATGACAATTTTTCACACCTATGACCATTGCACCATTCCCATAGTCACCTGATTTACATTCAGATGCTTGACAATTGGTTCATGTTTATGATGGATGCAATGTCCTAGAGTCATGTGATATTCTTTTGTGACCTTCTGACAAGCAACATCAATGGGGAAGCCAGTTTCACTTAACAACCATGTTACTAATTTAACAACCGCAGTGATTCACTTAACAAATGTAGCATGGAAAGTCATAAAATGGGGAAATCTCACTTAACACATTTTTCACGTAGCAAACTAAATTCAGGGCTCAATTGTGGTCGTAAGTTGAGGACTACCTGTATTGATCTTCCCTTAATTCATATTGACACTTCTCATTCTTTCCTCTCTGGTCATGATAACTTGCCATGATTTATGCCATAGTCCCCTCTTCTTTATCCAGCTGTTTTCCTTGTCTCCTCTTCATATAAGATTAGTGAATCACTTTAGAATAAGTAAAAGAAGATGCCTCTTGTGGGGCAATCTAAAATTCAATTCTATATATTATATTCTTCAAGGAGCATAGACCACAGTAAACTACCTGATGACTTCTAGTTGTTTCAGACAATGGATCCCAAAATCCAGGATGACAATTGTGTTATGGATGTTATAATATTTCTTTATGAGCCAGAATGAAATTGGTGGCATAGACATTTTAAAAATAAATAATTACATCCGCTTTGCGAGTATATGCTTTTTTTGTGCATTGCAATATTATTTTGCTATTTATTTTTGATGTACAATATATGAAATGAACTGGAAGAAATGATCTGCTGAGAAAAGTCTCATTTAAATCCCGCAAATCATTTGGAAAACAAATGGGTTTTTTTCCCCTCCAATCTGAGCCCTCCTAGAAGTATGGAGATTATAATTCCCATATTTGGCTGGCAATTTTGTGAGTCATATTCCCAATATGTAGAGGACTCAAGACTGGAGAAGGCTTTTTCATTATATTATGCCAAGGATAGTTACATCATTACCACCTCTTGTCATACCTATCTCTCCTCATCCAGAATTATTGAAAATATAGGACTGCTCACTGGATCCTTTTTGTTTCTATTACAACCACCACACTTCAGTACCTTTAAAACATACCTGTCCATAGGAGTCTAAACAGCAGCTCCTTAATTGCAGAATGTTCTATGTCTAACTGTATCAGGCAAGCTCAGTTCCCATTGACAGTCAGAGTCAATGATCTTACCGAGAAGTTATCTGAGTTCCTTGTTTCTAACTTACCTTCTAAGCTGATCACTGTGACAGTTCCCATCAGCTAATCAAAAGGGATGCATTAGGAGTAAAGTGGGGCTTTCTTGTCAGTTATGGCCTGCCCAAGTCAGGCAGGATGTGGATGGTGAAATTGATAGCCTAACCTTTGAAAGAGTGTTTTTCCACAACACAGTAGTAACAGGCACTGAATCCCATAAGAGTACCAGTCCAAATACAGATAATGAACTCAGATAAATGGATCAGCTTGTTTCTGATTGTTGCACTCCATTTGCAAACACTGCCTAAAACATTGCATTCTGAACTGTCAATGGATTCTAACAATTGTAGAATAACTGCAGTTATTTTCAATCACTTCACTCAACTTGGGTGCAACCAACTAGTCATCCTTTCTATTATTCAGTATTATTCTAATTCTAATTCTAGCATTTGTATGACCTGGGTAACTATCTTGCAGGCTGGATAATATGTTGGATGTGGTGATGAAGATGGTGATGCGAGTAACATCAATAATATTTTTATTAAATCCTTAGTTAAAGGTAAATGGGATACCCCTTTTCAAATGACCTGAACCATTAACAGTATGATGGCCAGCTGAGACCTAGAAGACTCTGGATTTGAGAAGCCCCCAGCAATCTTCAAGAGCAGCTGTGTCAGCAGTCAGATCGAGGACTAGCCAGTGGCCAGGCATATTTATTATTCTTCCCTCTCCCCACAGCAAGGGTATTGTCAGCTTTGATTAGCTTCCAAATGGTAGAGGTTCTATTTAAACCAATGTTGGTTGACAAGATTTCATGGAGAACAGCCATTCATTCAATCTGAACTCCATGTATTCAAGCCTTAAACCATCTGTCTCTGAAACGATGTTGCTCTGAATCTAGACCAAATTATGCCTAGACCTTTGAATAATGATCTGATGAAGCTACTGCTTTGCACTCACTCTGTTCTGAACTGTTTACACGCAGCAAGTTCTTATAGGGCTGGCATTTTCTGCAATGTGCACCTGTTTTTATATGTTGGAAGTAAAGCTTTAATAATTTTGCATCTGCATGTGTGACTATGTAGCATTGCACAGGAGATAGTTACTTGGTCACATATAATAATAACAATGCTATTCATCATCTTTTCTTCTTCTGATTATTATTATTGGTATTCAACCAAATCATCTATACTCCCAAAGGCCTACAAGATAAAACACAATAAAATATTCATGGTAATGAAAACCAATTATAACAAAATATCCATAGCAAAAAATATTTTTTAAAATACAATCCAGCTAACACCCAAATCCCCAAACAATTCCTAGAATCAAAACCAACAACATTTATAAAATAATGTTCAAAGTTAATTATTATGGTGAACAATCACATCCCAAAAGACTTTTGGAGAGTTTAGCTTTTACTAGCTTCCAGGATAAGAAGCACACGCAGACCAGAAGCTTTTATCAAAATTACAAAACCAGCAAGGTGTCATTTCAGTGCAAACTCTGACCTTTTGTATATGTGGCTAAAACGCTGGGCTTGTCAATGAGAAAGGTCAGCAGTTCAGTGGTTCAAATCCCTAGTGCCACGTAACAGAGTGAGCTCCCATTACTTGTCCCAGCTTCTGCAAACCTAGCAGTTTGAAAGCATGCAAAAATGCAAGTAGAAAAATAGGAATCACCTTTGTTGGGAAGGTAACAGCATTCCATGTGCCTTCAACGTTCAGTCATGCCAGCCACATGACCATGGAGACATCTTCAGACAGTGCTGGCTCTTTGGCTTTGAAAGGAGATGAGTACCACCCCCTAGAGTCGGGAACAACTAGCACATATGTGCGACGGGAACTTTTACCTTTATGACTTCACAGTGAATATACAAAAGTGGCAAAAATTGTCCCTAACAATGTGATGATACTTTCATTATCCCCTTTCCCTTGTCTTCCGTAGGGACATCTATGTAGAAGGCCATTACTAAGAATACTGTTCTAACTTCCCCACGGGAACTGTTTTAAAGCCTAATTTAAAAAAAATAATAAAACAATGTTTTCTAGTCATAGCCCTCCTCTACTCCCAAATATGGACTCTCATTCTCACCTTTATATACCATCAAAAACTGTTATATTTTTGACCACCTGTACTGTGTGACTAGTTTTCATATTTCATGTAGAACACATTGCAGAAATTAAACTGTGAATTGTCACTGAAGATAGATCTTCCTGCCCCAGGAAGGACCACATCTGGCAAACTAACAGAAGCTAGGCACAAACCCTTATGGCCATTGTCTTCATGTGCCCTTCCCACACTAGCAGTATCTTCAGGAGGACCCACAAGCCATGAATCTGCTCCACCATCTGAGAGACAACACTAGATCTGACAGAAAACTGCAATTAATCTTCCTTGTATTCAACTTTAATCCATTTCTCCCATTCAGATCTTAAAAGCCTCCAAATATCAAGGCAGAACTTTGACAACATCTCTAGATTGATGGGGGACAGCAATATAAACTTGAGTATCATCATTATATTGATAGTATTGCACTCTGAACTGCTAAAAGACTTCTCCCTGCAGTGTCTTATAAATGTTAAATAACAAGGAAGAAAGAGCTGATCTGTATGGCACGCCACAAGAGAGTGGCCATATATCCATCCTCTGTTATTGATAGGAATTATAGACAGATGAAGGAAAGGAGTCACTGCTGAAGAATGATGCTAATTCCCAGTCCTTGAAGGTAGGTTGAAAGGATGCTATAGTCACTAATATATCTAAAAGGACCAAGAGGGGTGTACTAACTCCATCAAAATCCTAAGAAAAGTCATCCACTAAAGGAGCCAGGGCTGGCTCCATCCTACAGCCAGGCCTAAACCCTAACTAAAAAGACATCAGATCAACTGTTTCTTCTAGTGTGCCCTGGAGATGGATCCCCACTATAAAAGTCTAAAAACTTGGTTATAAAGTTGAAAAACCTCTGGATCCAGAGGGGCTCCTAAGGAACAGGTGTACTATCCTTGCTTTAAAGGCTGCTGGCATCAACCCATTCCCTTAGAAAAACATTAACCATTCACAAATTAAAGCAAATCATGCCCTCCAGTTCCATGTAATACTTGCACACCAAAAGGATAATTCTTAGATAACAGAGCTAGACTCAGTCACCACATCAGACCCTGCACAGGTTGAATCAATTTTTTGGGGAATCTAAGCAACTTTTTAGACAATGCAGTTGCCAAATGGGAGATCTTGTAAATATGTCCCATGCAGGATATTCATTACTATAAACAAGGCTACCATCTAACAATCCAGTTACACCACAACAGAATGAATGACATTACAGAAATACATAATTAAAAAATATACAAAACTTCACCTAAAAAGAGGACACAAAAATAGGTTTTGAATTTGTGCAATATATGCTAATTTTATGTTTAGATGCAAATTTAGAAATGTTACTATAGTTTTTTTAAAGACAATCCATCTTTCTGTAAAGAGGAAAACTGTAGTTAGATTATTTATGTCTGATACCAAATTATTGGTAGGCAATTTCAATATGGTTCTGTAGCTTTCAACCAGAGTGAGACTGGACTGGTTTTAAATTAACAAGGAAAATAAATTATGCCTCCCTTGCCCCCAGTTGTGAACTGCAGTGCTTAGCATTCTTCATCACTGGCTGTGGAGTCCAATTATATGTAGGAATGTTTCCAGAAAAGATCAGTCCATTGGAAAAAAAATGATATTTGGCCATCCTATATAACAATAAAGATCATTGAGTGATTTTGATTGGGCAATATCTAATTCATGGCTTACTTCATCAATATGTTATAAAGAGGGGGGACAGCCTAGTTCTCTGAAAAGGAATGAAGATCACAATTTAATAAACACCATCTACAAAAGAAACAATGTCTTTCTCAGATCAAAAAGAAGAACCTTTGGAAAGACCATAATTGAGAAATGAAGATTTCTCTTAGATTCAGCCATACGTAAGCACAATATTAATTGCATTGATTTACTAATACAAGGGTTCCATTCAGGTAGAATAACTGTTGATACATTTTCTTTCACCTACATGTTTTTGGATACTCTATCTAACGTTCTTTTTAACTTTTGTAATATGTGGTTTTTTTTTAATGTTGTACGCCACCCTGAGTCCTTTGGGAGAAGGGCGGCATATAAATCCAATAAATAAACAAACAAACAAACATGCAATAAACAATATTTTTTATTCTTTCTCTCTTTTTCATGCTAAGCATACAAGTTTGTAGCCATTTCTGATAGTGGTACTGTACCACATAAGCTAAATTATGTACATCTCTTTCCAATAAATTGCCACCCACAAATACTTCACAATGAGTACCTGAATGATTAATGCTTATTTTAATAAGGCATAGATTTGAGTCTCAGGGAGAATGACAAGTCAATTCATTTATTCATTCATTCATGACCCAGGTTAAATTTGCAATAGAACTTGTCTTTCTGTGGATCTTCATTGTGAAAAATGGCCTTCCTAACACTAAGTAATGTTTTCAGACTTTCTTGAAGTTTTCAGAGTTCTGAAACACCAGACTTTTCTTTATTTGATACATTATTTGAGCAAAAAATTATTGTAATTAAACATGCTTTCATCATTTATTTTCTCTTACAATACATTTGGTGCATATTATTCGCCTTCAGTCATTGATTTCTCTGCTGAAGCATTTTCACCCATACTTAGCTGTCTTTGGGGAGAAAAAATACATTTCCACAGTTTACATATTTTTGCAGAAATAACATGTGCTGTCTCACCGACCCAGAATATAGTATATATCTCATGTACTATATTTGTAGATTATGTTGGGTTTTGTACATGTAAAAATAAAACTATGTTGCCTTATTTTCCATTGTTGTTATCATTGTCCAACAGCATTTGGTGGGGAGGGTAAATTAGGGGTAAATTTTGAATCATTTCTACAAATTCTTGCAACACATTTGCAAGTTATTTCCAAAACACCAATGTCCTAAATATCTTTTTTTTTAAAAGAGAGAGAGAGAGAGAGAAAGGAAGAAATAAAAACTATTTTCCTGCCATTTTATTATTTTATGTTTATTTTTGCATCCAGGGGTCTTTTCTCCCTTAGAGGAGATCGCCATAAGTAAAGTGCCTTGTTACAGAATTCTTAGATGTGTGATGGGATTTAGCCTGCTGGTGCCTCAGCTTTAGAGAAGGTCATAGGTATAGAGAGCCCTAATGCAACCCACATTATTTTCCTTTTAAGATAGAATATTTCTTATTTTTTGTTTTATAGGAGAAATAAAAGATAGAGGGAAAGTGGATTGCTCCTGTCAGTCTACCCATGAGAGCAGAAAGATCAGGGCTTTCGTTGTTTCTGTTATTGATTAGAAGGGCAACTTCTTCAGTTTGCCTGAAACAAGAGCAAAGAGAAAAATCCAGCAACAGGGAGATGCTCAGTGGCCCGGCTTTTATTGACTGCTTGCTTGAAGGTATAGATTGAAACTCAGAGGAAGAAAACCAGATCAGATATCTTTGGCTGAACCTGTTGTTTGTTTCTGTTCTAAAGAGAGAGAGCCTCTTTAAGTCCCTTTTGCTTCTCAGGAGGGACCTTCACTTGATTTACTGAGAGAGGGAGGGAAGGAGAGAGGGAGGGAGGGAGGGAGGGAGGGAGGGAGGGAGAGAGAGAGAGAGAGAGAGAGAGAGAGAGAGAGAGAGAGAGAGAGAGAGAGAAATTAATAGCTTTCTTCAGAAATACAAATAACAGAGCCTTGCATTATTAAAACTCCAAATGTGTGAGTCTGTTGAATAATGAGAATATTTATGCTCCTTTCAGAATTACGATGGCTTCCTATGCTGTTGGCTTTTTAGAAGATTAGAATGTCTCTTTTATATAATTTTGTTTTCATACTGTTCAATAGATTTATAACTAGTTTTTATCAATAGTAAGTTTAGTGGATGAGAACCAATTTGGTGTAGAGATTAAGGCATTGGGCTAGAAACTGGGAGACCAGGAGTTCTAATCCCCTTACATATATTGTTACCTGGGTGACCTTGCACCTGTCACATTCTCTAAGCCTAGGAAAGAGGCAATGGTAGACCATTGCCAGGAAAAGTGCAGAGACATATCCAGGCAGTCCCTGAGAATCAAATATAATGGAACAAAAGAGAAAAATGTTTAGTAGGATCACATTTGATTGCTAATTGTGTAGGACACCACCAGAAAGTCTCAGAGCTATAAATTAAATTGGGAGGTTGATGCAACATGTTGGAGTAAGACTACCAAATAAATTGTTTATTTCCCAAAATCATAAATCTCCTAAGTATTAAAAAATCATAATCAGATAAAGTTCATTAACTGATTTATATTTCAGCCCAAGGACAATATAATATATAAATAAATAAAGCCTAATGCATTTGTCTGAATTGAATTTTAACCATTTAAAAATACTGTAAAAGTCTAATTCAGATTATAATTCAAAACGAGAATGGAACAAAGGGTCTGTGCAAAATACAGTGGGTTCCCAAAATCTATCTGAAACAGTTTTAATAGTTTTCCTGAAGCTATAAGAGTAGGTTCCATCTGAATCCTGGATGGAAAGTTTATTTCAGAATGACACATAGGCAAATATGAAGCTCTTCTTCTGGACCCCCCCCCCACCTCCCACCAGGTTTCAGATCAAAAGAGACCCACACCATATCTCCCAAAGAGTGAAGAGATTCAACAGAGTATAGCTAGGGGAGACAATTCCAAGTCGTTCAATGGCCTTCCATTGACTTCATTTCCAAATCATTCTCCCATTAGGTTTTTAAGACTTTCCAGGAAAACTTGACATTTTTAAGAGGGTAATATAATAGTGTTAACTATTCCCTTGACCTTCAATGAAGTAGATGCCTGCTGTTCTTCAAAATAATGTTAAATAAAGACATCTATATAATTTATGAAAGAGTGGCTGAAAGCTAAACTGTCTAACCCTGACTGGAATTTGTGAATCATCTTTTTACAAAGCATGACAGATGCTCCATCAATAGTTAAGCCTCAAACTCTTCAAATTCCTGTATTGACCCATCCAGTATTCATTCCTTGCTTTGAAATGTATCTCCCTCTTAAAAATAGAGTGATCTAAGTATCAGAGAAAAGGAGGAAGTTTGTGAACTGAGAATTAGTTCCATCTTTTTCATATATCTACTTTAAACTAAAGAGGGATCGTTTGCTATGAAATATATTCAAACTATCACAAGAGCACTTTAACCAGTAAACAGTTGTTTAACACACAAAAGTACAACTCCTGGCCACAAAATATAATTGTTCATCCCTGCTTTAAAATGGAATACGATTCCATGCAGGTTAGCAACAGTGTATTATAAGAATATCTTTTCAAAGTACTACATGCTGAGATTTCCATCTGGAGTATTTTAAGTAAAGTAGCATCCAACCCACTCTAGCACATTGCTTTCCAGAACAACATAATTAACTCTGAAATCATATCCTTAATTTAAACAAACAAATGTAATAGGATCAGTTTCTCACATTTCTCTTAACAATATATTTGGGATAAAAGGAAAACATTGCCTTCATTTACTGAAGAAAATTGAAAAGCTATAGAAAGCATTCCTATCGAGAAGTGCACAGTGTTGAGGGTTGACCCCTCCATCGAAGATATTTTTGTAGTCTCAAGAAATATATTTGGTTGCCAATACATGTTATTAACAATAACATGTGGTTGTTTTGGTCGGCCATCAATTCTAGATCAGGAATAATTTACAGAGTGGAAGAAAATTTTAGAAAACCTGTGTGAGATATGAAGAATAAATTCACACCTGTTGAGATAAATTGGCTAAACAAAATTTGTTCCACTCAATAAGCAACTGCAGAGAACTAAAGTGTTTAGGGAAACTGTGAAGTGCTTTGTAGAATCCTCCTGGAAAGAAAACAGTTGAATACATTAGCCAGATGAGGAATAGATAGCTCAATGATGAATGAGTTATGTAAATATATTTTGAGAGGTGTGTCCCTCTGCATGTCAATTCAGATCAAAGAATAAAAGTACTCAAATAAAAACACAATCCAAACACTTCACAAACAGAACACTCAGCTTGATCCTCTGTGGGACTTTGATCTCAATGGCGTACCTACCATCTTGCATAGCTGACCTCTTTGCAGATATCCTGAACATCTCCACTAGTTTTTATCCTAGCAAATAGATGTAACATCCGTAAAAAGAAGCAGAGTTCCAATCACATGTTTGTAATCTTCATGCCTGACCTACCCATCCCTCTTATAGACATCTATGCTGCACAACCTTCACTTTAAAATTTGATATTCCAGCAGCAAGTAAAATATAAATAAATTCTTAGACTTCTATTATAAGATAAAACTCTTGCAGAAAAATGCATCCTTGTTTTGAGAGTCTGGTTCTCTGTGCATATGTTCTGTCAATCAGCGTATATGCATGTAGCACATGAACTACCTGACCCTGATCCTTATACTCCAGTAGATAATGAAGCCAAAATATTATCAGTGGCTGTCTAATGCCAGCTCTGGAATCAGACGTATCAAGATATGGAATCTATAATTCTCTAAACTGCTATGGATATAAGAAACCGTAATCTTTTCGAGTAAAGTCTGGAAAATTACTTCAGTGAGATTTTTACAAGAAACAAAGAATAAGGACCTTAACACAGAACCTGAGAATAGGCATCTAAATTTAAGTGGGACTTAACAACCATGGTCAAAAACAAAAATTTAAAAAATTTTCTTCTAAAACTCCCAGGAAGCAATACTTCAAAACTTGTCTCGATTTTGAATTTTTTGGGAAAGATTTGAGAAGGGACCCTCTTAAACTGCAGCTTAGTCTGTTGGACACTTCTGCATAGAGATCCACTGATGTAATTCCCCATTTTGTAATATTGGAATTTTGGGGGTAGACATTTTGGAAGTTATAATTATAACACATTTGAAAATATACCAAGTTGAGGGGCATTCATTGGAAAAAAGGAGTTTATTCTTCTTTGGTAATCTGCAAAAGATGAACTACCTGTTAGCAATGAATGTGATGTAGCAATTATATGGGATCTGTAGCGGGGAATGAAATTGTGAATTCACTGTACCCGAGGGATCTACCAACAAAGGCTCTGGAACAGAGTATTCATTTTATCTAGGAAAGAAATGGAATAGATCAGACTATCACCAGGAGAGGCCAAACATGTCAAGCTTATATTATCTCCCAGCACATGAAGGCCAGTGAGATTCCATGCTGACAATGGCAGTCATCAGAGGAATATACAGTGAATGAAGATGGATGAAAAGAACTGGTTTTTTTCCCCATTTTGCTAGCACTCCTTTCCCCATTATAGTTTCAATTATAAGTCATTTTTGTACAGTAGCTGAATTATTTTTAGCAGAATTTAATCTTCAGCAAATGCTGCCAGACTGGGAGCACTGTAAACAAAAAGCTGCTCTCTCGCATGCTGTGGAGAAACCCATAAAGTACAAGATCTACCCCAATAAAGCAATACTTGATGGTTTATTTTTAATACACTTGAGATCTATGGCAACAAAGGAGCTCAATCTTGATCCCAAGTCCACTTTCCAGAGCAACCTCATTAAAGAGTCATAACACCAATCAACTTTATGGCATGGAGCAAACAAAAATGCATAGTCCTCTCTAGCATCCAATATCACTACTATTTAATAGATTGAAACTAAGATTTTTGAGAGGTATCATGAGGATTGCATTAAATATAGGCTGAAATCTTAAATTTCAATCCAGCCTTCCTCTACTCCTATGCTATATGGCTTTTTCTTAACCATTATCAAATGAAATTCTAGTGTGATGATACCAATGAAGCCTTCAACTTTGTGCTTGTGTGAGCAAATTATCAGAGCTGCCGTCTTTCTATAAATATTGATGGGGGTGGAGTGCTGGCTTTGTTGCTGTAAGCGGGTTGGTTAGCTATGTTGTTACATCTTGATTATGCAACAACACACACACACACACACACACACACACACACACACACACACACACACACACACACACACACATATATATATATATATATATATATATATATATATATATATATATATATATACTTAAAGTCACAACCCCTGGTATGCCCAAGTGTGGGAGGAAGGTCACACTTCCACTCTCTGTCATTAGGCTCGTCACAAGAGTCCATCCAGACAGAAACCCAATATTTTTACTGTTGCCTTTGTTATATTTGTGTTTTTATTTGTGCTGATATTTTACAACCCCCGGTATGCCCAAATATGGGAGGAAGATCACTACTTCCATTCTCTGTCCTTCGGCTCGTCACAAGAGACCATCCAGGCAGAAACCCAATATTTTTACTGTTGCCTTTTTGTTACATTTTGTTGTATTTGTGCTGATAAATAATCTAAACTAGATAATAAATAACCTATACTAGATAATAAATAATCTATACTATGCTGATCTATACTAGTCTCCCTTTATTTATTTATCAGTATATATATGTTTGTGTGTGTGTGTGTGTGTGTGTGTGTGTGTGTGTGTGTTTATATGTGCTGATAAATAAATAAAGGGAGACTAGTATAGATCTATTTCAAGCTATTTAGCTCTCATCAGCTAGCCATACCCTTACTGGGATTTGATGAGAGCTAAATAGCTTGAAATAGATCTATACTAGTCTCCCTTTATTTATTTATCAGCACAAATAAAAAAACACAAATATAACAAAGGCAACAGTAAAAAACATTGGGTTTCTGTCGTGATTGACTCTTGTGACGAGCCGATTGACAGATGATGGAAGCAGTTAGCTTCCTCCCATAATTGGGGCTTACCAGGGGTTGTAAAAATCATATATATATATATATATATATATATATATATATATATATATATATATATATATATATATATATATATATATATATATATATATATATATATATATATATATATATATATATATATATATATAGTCACACCCCTGGTAGCTCCGATCATGCTTTGCTTGCACAAGCATGAAGCCGAAGGCACCAGCCTGAAGATGGCGAGTGGAACCTCATCGAAACCAAGATACTCTCAATCTTACACAGGAAAAGACCCTAATACGCCAAGACCTGCATATATATGTGGGTCTGTGTCTGTATATGTCTGTGTGTATGTATATACACACATTTATTTGTGTATGTAGGTATGTATGTATATATGTATGTATGCATGCATTGTGTCACAACCCCTGGTATGCCCAAATATGGGAGGGAGCTTACTGCTTCCCTTTTCTTGTCTATCTATTGGCTCACCCTAGGAGCCATCCAGGCAGAAAGTCATTTTTATGTTGCTTTTTTTATATTTGTGTTGTATTTGTGCTGATAAACAAATAAAGGGAGACTGGTATAGATCTATTTCAAACTATTTAGCTCTCATCAGCTAGCATTACCCTTACTGGGAATTGAACCTGGGCTGTATTACATATCAGGCAGTTGTGTTAACCACTAAGCCACAGGCTCTCCTACTTTATCAGCTAAGCCAGGGAAATAGGTATGTATTGTGTCACAATCCCTGGTATGCCCAAACATGGTAGGGAGCATGCTGCTGTCTTAGCTGATAAAGGAGGAGAGCCTATGGCATGCACGCACACATACGCAAACGCATGCACACGCACACACACAATGCATGCATGCATACATACATACATACATACATATACATAAATACATACATACATACATGTGTCATCACCTAATGGCCTCTATATACATTGCTCTGTGTGTGTGTGTGTGTGTGTCTGTGTGTCTGTGTCTGTGTCTGTGTCTGTGTCTGTCTGTGTCTGTCTCTGTGTGTGTGTGTGTGTGTTTGTGTACACACACACACACACATGTATGTATATATACAGACATACACACACACATACACACACACCAATATATATAGAGACGCCATTAGGTGATTATAGGTGACTACAGAGACAGAGAAAGGGAGGGAGGGAAGGAAAGAGTGAGAGAGAGAGAGACAGAGGTACAATCAATTAAATATATCTATCTAGCCATTGTGAAAGCAGGATGAGGCAATCTTTATTGACTGGTTAGGTTAATATCAAAAAATTTCTTATTTACAGTCAAGATCCAGAAGCATGCAGTCAGAGTCCTAATTAGTTTTACAATCAACAATGAGTTTTTCTGCCTTACAGCAAGAAACCATTACCAAGGCTTTCATTTCCTACCTATCTTGCCTGCTTCCCCAGAAGTGTAAGGTTTATTTTATATTTTGCTATCCTTTTATCTGATTTAGATCCCCTAGCCTGAAGTTGTGCACATAAATGTTGCTTCATTACCTGTTCAATCCACGTTCTTCCTCTAGTATGTGGCCCTATTTGATAAGAGAGAAAGAAAGAAAGAAGTTGTTTTCTGATTTAAGGATAATGTATTTCCCTTGACAGTTTTCATGGCAGTTTTCAAACTTTGAACGAGACAGTCGCCTTACCTATTGGAACAGAAATAGGAAGTGGGGATAGAAAGAGATAATCCTTAAATTTTATTATCCTGCACAAAGTTATTGAAATCTTGAGATATTAATCCAGGTAGATGATCCGATATTAATTCTTTGGGTAGCCTAGAAAAGGAACATATATCTTTAATAATAATTTAGGCTGAACTCATCAATAACATGTAGACAACTGGGAGTCATTACAGTTTGATTTCCATCTGAAACTAGACATACAATAAACCGGGCAAAATCAATAACAAGTAACTCCTGTGGGCCCTATGGCTGCCAGCAAGCTTCTAGTTAGAGAGAATGATATGTCTTGATATTCAGGGAACAATTCTCAACAACTATAGAAAGACTGTTGATAGACAGCTAAGAAGACTGACATGTCAAACTTCTGTAAAGAGACGGGAGAATTTGAAGGTTTAGTACCTGAACTTTTGCAATGACTTTTCTTATTTTTATAACATATAAACCTGTATCTATATATTTAAACCTATATATAAACCTGCATTTATGGCTGATTATAATTATAATGCAACTTTCTGTCATGGTTCTTCTAAAGGAAATAAGGCAACTTTATTTAAGGCAAATCAAGTTAATCTATCACACAGGATACTTCTGTGGAAAGTAAAGAAGGGAGTTGTGAGTATAATTATGAGGCCCTGAAGGAAGTTGGCATTTTAATATAAGAAATAAATTTATAAATGGTGATGGTGACTCTGCATTAAATACCAGGTCTTGGAGAATAGCAATGAGGTTTTTACATCCCTAGCTTTTCCATAGACTTACCAGAGAAGCAGAATGTAAGGTTAAATAGACCTTTCGAATTCTTCATGATTTTTCTGATTTGATTTATCTGTATGGATTATTTTTTTAGAGTTATGGATTACTCTAATTTTGCCATTTTGGGCAGCTGGTACAAACTTGGATGGAACTAAATGTAATCCATAACATTTTTATTAACAGAACAGTTAAAGGTAGCTAAATGACTGGATTTTATTATGGTAGTTTAATATTAATCCTAGTTTTAGAAGCGTCTATTGTGGTTCCCTACTTAATGCTATCAAGAAAGGCCTAAGGGTTTTAAACTGAAGGTATTAATATTTATCCTGATTTAACTACTATATGAGTTAAAAGAAGTATATATTCTAGGTAATCAAATGTACAAATATAGACTGAAAGATTATTGCCTTGGCAACATTTTAGAATAAATATATAATTGACAATGTGATGCAGTTTCAAAATAAGTTTTATTTATTTAAAACATTTATATAGCAACATTAATCAATCAAATGTTTTCTAATTGTTGTATTAAGCCATGGTTTATTTTATCCAAAGCATCTAGTAGAAGTCATATTGTACTACATTTTATACTGTTCTCAATAATCAACTATTGTTCACATTTTCAATGACAATATTTGGTTTCACAAATCACAGTAAGCCAAAATCTAGCCAATCACACTGAAAGGGTTCACATGAGAGCTAAGAAAAAAGACTAAGGCAAGCAGCTCTCTTCAAGTATCTGACAGGATGTCATATAAAAGAGAAAAAGAATATTCTTTCTCCTGCCAGCACAGAAGATGTGACTGAATTTTACTGACTCAAAGTAATCTATTTATTTATTTAAACATTAGCAGAACATTCTTAATATAAGGATGTTCAGTCTTCAAGTAGAAGCAGATTATTTTAGGAATATGCAGTTTTTGGATTTTCTGCATCAGAGAGGAAGAGGATTAACCTGCCATTTCTATTTTTTTTTTAAAAAAACATTTTTTGTCTTTTATAGCAGTGGTCTCCAACCTTGGCAACTTTAAGACTTGTGGACTTCAAGCTGGCTGAGGAACTCTGGGAGTTGAAGTCCACAGGTCTTAAAGTTGCCAAGGTTGGAGACCACTGTTTTATAGCATGTCTTTTACGTTTCCCAAACTGTCCCTTCTGTGCTTGTCCAGCTAAATTTCCATGCACCTGGGATTTTTGACATTTTGTTTTTAAAACTGCAAGCATATATTTTTATTTACCGTATGCAGTGAAAACCATCTTTATTATCTTGTGAAATACCACAGTACACATGTCTAACACATTTCTTCATATTTTTTTTATCTTGACAGTTTTGTTCACAGATTTACTTGATGTGGAGGTCTGGAGTATCTTTCAAAAATGTCCTCTTAAATTTTATTTTACACACTAGTGTATGCTGCACATAAATCTCTTCCATAAACTTGTGATGAAAAAGTGTGTAAACCGAAAGGATCTACCCTGTTTCTTCAGCCAATTAAACCAGTTTTACATACCTTCTTTCATTTTTTTTCTATCTGAGAATTGGAATATTTCATTTCAAAATATGTGCTTTTCAAAATTGGCATGACATTAAATTAAGGAAATGTGTATTGATTTGTACCACTAGAAATTAGTCCATTTAATTGGAAACTATTATATGTATTTTTGTGCATGGGCATCTGCAGAAGGAGTAAGGGTTGGTGGGAAGGTTTTTTTAAGAAGCTAAGAAGGCAGCTATAACTATGCAATCAAAGCCCCCACCTGGTTTTTTGGTCAGGTAATGTGTCCCATATAGGGACACACTGGCTCAGTGGCTAACATGCTGAGCTTGTCGATCAGAAAGGTTGACAGTTGAGTGGTTTGAATCTCTATTGCCATATAATTGAGAAAGCTTCCATTATTTGTCCTAGCTTCTGCCAACCCAGCAGTTCAAAAGTATGTAAAAATGCAAGTAGAAAAATAGGAACCACCTTTGGTGGTAAGGTAACAGTTGGCATTTTAACATAACAAATAAATATATAAATGGTGATGGTGGCTCTGCATTAAATACTAGATTTGGGGAATAGCAATGAAGCTTTTACATCTCTAGCTTTTCCATAGGCTTCATAGAGAAGCAGAATGTGAGGTTAAGTAGACCTTTAGAATTCTTCGTGATTTATCTGATTTGATTTATCTATATGGATCGTTTTTTGTACCTTCATGCTGGACATATGATCACGAAGACCTCTTCGGACAGCGCTGGCTCTTCGGCTTTGAAACAGAGATGAGCACTGCCCCTATAACTGGAAACGACTAGCACACATGTGCGTGGGAACAGCCAGATAAGGGTTTTAGGGATGTGGGAGAGATCTGTTCTGTGTCATTTCCTGCTGAACAAAAAAAACTCTAATCTTGCCAATCTCTTCATTCTTCCCTCCAACTCTAACTGGAAATTCCACTACACTTTTAAAACAAGTTATAAAACATAACTTGTTTTAAGAATGGCTTGTTGACCAAGTTAGAATCTATGGATTGACAGATAGAGCTAAGCTACAAACCAGTAGCAAAGTTCATGCAACACACTTCGTGCTTAACAAAACCACATTATGGCTTTGCACAATGTGTGAATTCTGTTTGAAGAAAGCTTTTGAATTTGTAACGCTGCTGATATCATGTGTTGTTTTCAAGCAGACATTTTTCATTGTCACATATAATATTTATAAACATCTGCATGAAACATTTAGGTAGTTCCCTAAAATGTAGTTTGTGATGTAGCAATCAGAAATATGGTTTAGATTACAAGCATATTGTCTGTGGGCACCAGCACTCTTGCAGACATTTCCCTGGTTGCAAAATCTCTAACACCTCTTTTTCTTTTTTAAAAATATTCTTTCAAATCATCATAAAAGTAACCAGAAACCAGGCATGCTGCAAATCAAAGAATCAGCCATCTTGATTTACAAATATACTTTCAGACTCCACTTACACAAAGCCTATTCCATCAGTATTCGTGGAAAATAAAAATGATAGGTAGCCACAGCCCTGCCTTTGTTTAGAAGAGAACTCAAGAGGCAGTAGCCTAACTAGTGGGATGGACAAACAGACTTTGGGACAATAGACAGCATATCAGTGGCAGGAAGCATCCCCATAGAGGATCAGGGGGTGTTTATGTCAAAACCTGCAAAATGGTAGGCATGGAATTGCTGTCAGAATGTACTACAACACAGATGAGATTTCTGTCACAATGCTGTGATTGTTATCGTGACACTTTTAACCACTCCTCTCCTCCATAGATGTCACTGAACATCCCCACTAGTTTATATTCTGGCAAACAGATGCTTGATGAGTGGCCAAGTCCATCTACATGACAGCCATTCTATGCATGTGTCTGCGCTCCCTCTCTATGGCATCCATCTCATGAAAGGACTTGCAATGTGCTTTCCAAAGTTCCTACCCACCCCTAAAGACTGCCCATCCTGACTAAAAAGGCAAGGAGGCAAATTTAGGGACCTCAGTATAACCAGAGGTGGATTGCTCCCGGTTCGGCCCAGATCAGGCAAACCGGTAGTAGTGGTGGTGGCAGGGAGTAGAATAGTGACTAATACAGAATATTATTTGAAGGAGGAAAGAGTTGGTAGACAGTGGACAGTCCTTGCTGTAGCGTTTGGTATATAGCATTTGTTATTCTGTTGTGGTTATTTTTCTTTGGCTTAATGGACTATATCCATATTACACAAATGCATTATATATGTCACCATTCTTCAGCTTCCCATTGGCCACATTTAAATGGATTTCTACAAATGGTAAATTTGGGCCTAGATTGAAATACCTCAGTATTTAGGTGTAATTCTCACTAACGTAGTTTAATCTACATCAGCAGCAAAAACAAAACTAGCATGTCAAAATTAGCCCTGTATTAATCTTTCTCCTGTCTGTTTTCTCCATGTAAAGACTGTTGTTATTGGTGGTATATATTCATTGATGTTAAAAGCACCTTGAAACATAAAGTGCTACTGTTCAGATACAGGTTGACATCTACTTTTTTATGGAAACTATGCTTAAATAATGCCTAAACTAATCTCAGTAAGGCTTGGCTATGACATACAAGTGTAGCAACTGGCCATATGTCCTCACAATACTCCAGGTTTGTTTGCCTCTAAGTCAGCAGCTGGGATAGCACATTGCACAATATAGTTTGTTGAATCATAATTGTTTGGCTGGGTTCACACAACATGCTAAATCATAAATCTTAGTTTATAAATCACAATAGCTTGAGTACACATATGCAGACCAAAATTAAACAAATGTGACTTGGTGCAACCTAGTCCAGTGACTTTGCTGCTCATGCCTATTTCATTATAGAAGTTTCTGCTTCTCTTGTGCTCAGATCTGTTCTCATTCTTATTTATTTTCCTATTGTTGTGGCCCGCCAGTATCCTGTGGAGCTGGCAGCAGAGTCCGACAGTGAGGAGGTTGGGGAGGAACAGGTGCCAGTCCTGAGGGCTGAGGAAAGCTCAGGGCTCTGCCTCAGAAGCAGAGAAGGAGCTAGACAGCAGCAAGACAGAGGAACAGCTGCAGCCCCTTCCCAGTGTGTGCATGCGCAGAGCTGCCAGAAGACAAGAACAATTAAGAAAGCAGGGTCGACTTAAGTGTAAAGCCAGACCTTGGAGGTGATTGGCCCCTCTCATAGGAAACAAAAGAGGAACAAATAAGTTCATTTGGTTGTGTCAAGAGAGAAAAGTTCTGTTTGTAACTATAAGAGACTCTGTGCTAAGTTTTGTCTTGCCCTGTGTTTAGAACTAGTTATTTGGCAGCTCGGCAAATGAGATAAGGTTCATATTTGATAAACAAACCTCTGAAAGACTGTTTGATAAGCCTCCTGGACTGTGAATGAAAGGAATTCACAGTCATGTAAATAAAAAGGGTTTTGACAGGACCAAGACTCCATTCATTGTTTGTTAAGGAAGCCTGGGTCAGAACACCCATAGCTCTGTGATACTTCCATCTTTTTTTATATCGAACATATATTGATGGTGAAATTGAAGACCTCATAATGCCTATTTTTCCAGTGTGAGAAAATGTGGATAGGTGTCCTTCAACCCACCCAATCACCCATCCACCCCACAAAATGGTATGGTAAAAACTGATTAATAAAATGTTTTCCTCCCTATCAATCTCCTGCTTCAATTTGCAACTCAGTATTACATCTTTTGAAAGAGTCGCAAGAGTTCATCATCCATACTATTTTGTTAATCTTTCACATTCTGGAAGATAACAACGAATTATATTTTTTACCTACCCAGTCATTCTTTGACTATGGATATTCTTTAAGAAATTGTTTCTATCTCAGCCCAAGTTTTCCACAGATTTTATTTCTTTTTCATCAAAGTAAGTTTTCTACCTCTTTGTATTGCTTGCCTCCATTTCACTATAGCAACTCATAGTCTTATTTTCTCCCATGTGTAAATGTACACATTTTTTTAAAATCCATCACCCATTTATCTGTTGTATCATTTAGACATACAACCCAAAATTGGAAATGTGAGTATATCTGTAACACACTTTTGTTTGTGTTAGCACCATCTGTATGTGTAATGGCACTTCCAGAGGACCAAAAGGTTTCCATTTGTTTGGTCTGAATTTTTCATAGCAACAAATGTCAAAAGGCCATGCAATTCAACAGGAGATGATAGTCTTCCATCAGTGCCTCGCTTCGTGTGTTTTCAGAAAAGGGCAACCACTTGTTTACTGCCAATGTGAAATCTAAAAGCCTTTGGTTAGGAATTCAAATTCCTATAATCTGGGCAAAATGATTTAACTGAGAATAATTATAGTCTTCTCCAAACTCAATCTTGTGACATTGTTCTTAAATGATGGAGGTTATGTCTTCTAACACAGAGCACCTTTCGAAAGAAGAATTATCCCTTTCCCATGGTGCTCAGAGCCATGAGGAAGTGTTAGCACATCATTACCATCACTTAGGGCTAATATTGATTGCACTTTTGCTTCATTTATTCAGAACTAAAAGATGTTTCTTGGTTATTTTATATCTTTAAGGAACTATAGGCTTCAGCTATTGAGTGCTGTGGTGAAATGGGAAACCTGCCCAAAATGATTTTTCTTCTTTAGGCAATGCCAACACTAATGAGATGTACTAATTACATCTGGCCTACTAATTAACTGCTAGAAAGTCACTCAAGAATGTACAGAATATAAAATGAATTTTATTCTTGGGAGAAAAAGTAATAATTATGTGGCTATTATCCCTCATAGCACATTGAGGAAACTAATGTGTCTTGAATTTTAGATGCTGAGCAGTGAAACTTTGACTCAAAACATTTCTTTGGAAACTAGACTGGACATTTTTTCAAGCATTAAGTCATTGATATAATTTGGTAGCCTTGTATGATTTTGTGACAGAAAATATTGCATTGTTAGTTCAATTGCATTTGAAAGCTTTCCTTTGCCTAAATTAGCTTCCATATTAAGAGTTTCTGCACAAGCCTTCACAGAAGGTTTTTTTGTTGTCTGTTTGTTTTCTGTTTAGCCTAGTTTGACTTTTCATTTGATGGCATTCATCTAGATCACTCTAATAACAAATATCAGCAAAACTATATGTCTTGCCTCCATAAGGAAAGTGGCACTGCTGTCATATTTATTTAATTGGCTAATGCTAATTTCATTCATCAATTTAGAAACCAGTATAAAAATGACAAAACAGCTTTAATCTATTTATCTCCCATGCTGAATCAAGCTGGAAATGAAATCAGTTTAAGGAATAGCTCTCTGAGTTTCAATACATTTCAGCACCAGCAATAAATCAAGTCAAGTATTGTGTCTGAACAGCACTTACCCTGGGCCTCAGTTAGTGTATTCCCCTGCTTCTTTGATTTTCCACTATAGGAAAACAACTAAAGTCATGCTTGTCTCTGCAGGAAGGTCTTTGTATCCATGTAGTTTCCATATATCAATCATTTATATGACTCCTCTTCTATTTAGGCCAGTGCTTCTCAAACTCTGATCCATGAACTGCTTGAGGAGGAGGGGGTGATGTCATCATGGTGGCCTGTGAATGTTTGAAGAACTGTTGTGATTTAAATCTTGATTTAATCTTGGGGGTCTGTGACAGTGGTAGAATTCAAAAAATTTTACTACCAGTTTTGTGGGTGTGGCTTGGTGGGTGTGGCATAGCTTTGTGGGCATGGCTTGGTAGGTATGGCAGGGGAAAGATACTGTAAAATCCCCATTCCCTTCCAATCAGCTGAGACTCAGGGGGCAGAGAATGATGGGGGCAGGGCCAGTCAGCGGTGGTATTTACCGGTTCTCCAAACTACTCAAAATTTCTGCTACCAGTTCTCCAGAACTGGTCAGAACCTGCTGAATACCACCTCTGTTCCATGGCCTGTGGCCACAAAATGTATTTAAAGGGTATCCATGGTGAAGAAAAGTTTAAGAACCACTGATTTAGGTCATAGGTTATCAGTCTTACAAACAACTGTGGGCAGTTTTAGGTCTCTTGCTATCATTAGACCTAAATATGTCCATGTCATTAATCTGTTTAGAAACCAAGTAAAAACAGTAGGCATCTTAAACATTTCAACCAGTATATATTTTCACTTCAAGATCAGTGATGAAATTCAATTTTTTTTTAACTACCGGTTCTGTGGTCATGGCTTGGTGGGCATGGTGTGGCTTGGTGGGTGTAGTGTGGCTTGGTGGGCGTGGTGTGGCTTGATGGGCATGGTTTGATGGGCATGGCAGGGAAGGATACTGCAACATCTCCATTCCCACCCCCACTCTGGGGCAAGCCAGAGGTGGCATTTGCCAGTTCTCCAAACTACTCAAAATTTCTGCTACCGGGTCACCAGAACCTGTAAGAACCTGTTGGATTTCACTCCTGTTAAAGATACAAGGCCCCAATCAACCCTACCAATGGATTTCAAAACTACTTTTTTAAAATTCAAGAGCACTTCTTTCATGCATTTGGAGGTTTTGATTATATCAAATTTTCATGTTTCATTAAAGTATTTGGGAACATCTTGTCCCAGTAAATCTATTCTTCCTGTTCCAGGCATATCTATTAAGTAGCTGTGCAATGAAGAAAATAATTTCAAAAAAGAAGAAAAAATACACATCAATCTCCATCAATCAAGAATACCAATGCCACCTATGTGAATTCAAAAAATTGAAGAGAAACTGTTAAATTAAGAGATTAATCAATCTCCAGTAAAAATTATGGAGGGTAAAGAAAGAATTCCCAGAGAACTAATTCTTGGAGAAATAAAATCTTACATTTGCTCTCATGACAGGAAGCATTCTTCTAATGGTACAATGCACTTCCTAAGGGGTTTTAAAATGACATGTTTAAACTGCAAGAGCGTGTGCAAGAGCTCACAGTTCCCAAAAGAAACAAACTTGTTTTAGCAATCATCTGTATATATATATTTTACTAGAATTTGTATTAGCAATAGAAATCATTCAGCAGAATCAGTAATTTGGAGCACCATAACTGATATTTCATACTCTAAGTGGCAAGATGAGCTGTCAGCACCTACCTAGTCACTGCAAATATGGTTCTCATGTTGCGGTGACAGATACTCAGTAATCAGCCACAATGCATCTCATCCTCCACTTGAACAATCTATTCTTCTTGTCCTCCTGCTGAGAAATTCTTTTGTCATGAAAAACAAAATAATTTACACTTTGGGGTAAATTTACACCCCTCTTTCCTTTAGCTGAAAAGCATTTTTATGTAGAGGCAGAAGATGTCATGTCATTAAATATTCAGCTATAAGACAACACATGCTGTAAGCCACCCTGATTCACTTTGTATCTAGATGGATGGCAAATAAATTTAATAAATTAAACAATTAATTAAATAACATATCTTGATTGTTCTAAAGCAAATATGGGCATATTACAACCCCCAGGGCTGCATCCAGTCCTTTGGCTGTTCCTGTCCATGAGGTTGATTAAAAATTAGAAGACAAATGTGAATAAGTGTAAGCCAGGCACACAGTAATAGTGCATTGCTTTTATTTTGAAGGGAACTGTTGTTTTTAATTTATATATCCCAGTCCATGTGTGCCTACACACCTTCATAGTCCTATTGGTTCTGTCCTCTACAACAGTACCAGTAATAGGATAGGGAACATAAGGAGATCTTGAGAAATTCCACATAGGATTTTTTTGCTACTCCAGAATCAGTTCCAAAATTCTATGCTACCATACTGATTAGATCAGCTTCAGTGTATTCAAAATCACCCCAGAAAACAGAAGAATCTTTCTGTTTTGCAGTGCCAATATTCTACAGAACACACAGTCAGTCTCTTCCTCTTGTCTTTATCCCCACCACCACCATACTTTCCTCACTCTTGAGATTCAGTTGATCTAGGATTTTATTCACAGGTCCTTAAGGATGCGAGATAACTTTTTTTACAACCAAAGAAATATATATCACTCAGTTGATCTGATCTGTTCCAATTCTTCACAGGTACACATAAATCTTCCTCAACACCATTACCACTACCCCATTACCCCATTACCATTACCACAACCTAGGGAAGCAGGCTGTGGCAAAATAGTTCAATTTCACCTTCTCCTCAGCAGAGGCTTAGACTATTTCCATATATGTGTCTGCTGCTGCATTTTTTTCCCAGCAACCACTTCAGACCAAGGGAAGTGATGGCGCTAACAGTGTCTTTCATTTCTCTTTTATGTGGAGTGAGAGGAATATTTGTTGGTCTAGAACCTACAAGAAGTGGTAGTAATATGCTGATAGACATCCTTGCATTGGTCACTGGTAGGAAACAGGAAAGGCATATGTATTCCTGTTCTGTTTTTTTGCACTCTGAGGTCTGCAGCAGTGAAGATGATCAAATAGCCAGCTTTGTGGTATAGACAGATTGGGGAATGGAAGGTTGTATGAATAATCTAACAGCAAAAGAACCTAGACAAATGTAGAAATAAGAACAGAAAGTTAAACAAAAACAGAACACATTATGCTTTTTGACCTCCCTGATTTTTAATGCAGCTAGAGACTGTAAGAGACTGTAAATTTGTAGTTCCTATCACTGTTTCTTCATACCTCAAATTCTGATGTGATAAGGAAATTACCAACTTGCATAATTGATTTTACATGATATTCACAGGTGAAGTTAGTTTTGTATTATCCACTTTTGTGTCTGGAATCTAATTAAATTGATTAAAAACAGTGGGATATTTCATAAAGGAATGAGATACTGCTGGGAAAACATTTTCACTACAGAAAGGAAAGGGTTACAGCTTGAAATGCTGAAGTTTAACAAATAGTCAATTCATTCAGTTAGGAGACATCTTTTGTATCATTTTTGGACTGGTTCTTCATGACAGCTGCAAGCTAAATAAAAACACTGGATTTTGATTGGTTGGATTTTGGTCGCTAAAAAAAAATCAAAAAATTATCCAAAGTTTAAAAATCACATATTTCTCAGCTACAAAGAGATTTAGTTCTTGGATCTTTCATCTGCATTCAGGATACAGTTAAGGCTATCATTCAAAACAAGGATTTATTTTATTACCAGAACTGAAGGGTCTTCTAAAAAGTAACTGTGTTTTACACTCAATGGCATAAGGTCACATGGTGATTGGACAGATAACTGTATATAAGATTTTACAATAGTAATAATATTAATGTTATAGTATAACTATAATTACTGTTATTATTGTTATATATTTTAATGTTTCTGGTTTTAATGTTTGCAAACCACCTAGAGTCACCTCCATGTGAGATGGATGGTACATAAATCCAATAAAACTGACTTTGGCTGCACAAAATATAGTTTTTCCATAAGGAACATGCCATCTTATTAAAAACCATGTTTAGCAGAAAAGTTTAAACAGTCTTAAAAATATTCCCAGTAGTTTCTTATAGTGAATATCCATTGAAGATGCAAATATCAGATGAGTATTTAATAGTTACTTTTAAAAGCTTTGGTAATATTTAACAAGCAGCATGGAGTAGCAGTCAGTACATCTAACGACATCCGACAGTGGAGATGAAAAATAATATCTACTTGTTTAATGAATAGGTCGCAGCAAGTCATAATATAATTATGGAATGAATAGAAAAAAATGTAAAAAGATAGTAATCTATACACAATGTTATTGATCTCAAACTTCAATTAAAGTAAAAAGATAACATAAGACTCCCATCATATCTACCTCTTATCTGACCCAGAGTCAGATTAGCAGCATTATATTTATATTAGATAGAGTGAGAAAAAACATGCCACCTCTGATATAAGCAGAAAGTTCCTCTGTTCAATGAATTAACCAGCCAGAATATCATTGTTCACCATTGCATAGTTGTCTGTAAATGTATACTGAAAACTGAATACTGAAAGAAACAACATGAAATATTTTTACTGTAGTATTGAATGTGACACAACCTGACAGCTGTCACATAGCTATAGTCAACCTTTGGCAATATCACAGTGCAATCCTAAGCAGGTTAACATAAATACAGTCTTGCTGATCTAAGTTAGAATAGGACTTTTTCTCTAATGAATGTGCCTAGTAGTGTGTATCACTAGCAAACATTATCTCAAAGTTAAATTACTTCTGAAATGTACTCAATGTTATCATAATCACATTAACTCAAGGATAAAAACTTTCAAAATTTCCACATCAAGTTTCCATTCCAGAAAAAAGAAGTTGAATGGAGATTCTAATTGATTTTTTAACATTCAGCTTGGAATGAATGAATTGAATGAATGAATGATAAGCAGGATCAGACCTGGTTGGATAGTAACTGGATTACAGAATTCCTAGAATTTTGTAAAGTAGACTCAAATAAATAAATAAATTCCAGAATCAAGCAATGCCAAATCACTTACACATTGTTATTAAAAACTATGTAGATGTATTTATGAATTTATTTAGTTGAACATAAGTTGAACATAAGATTGCTATTGCTGCAAAACTATTCATGGACTTTTTCTCAAATTCCAGAATGTCAGACAATTCCTAGAATAGAATCTAAAGACAGCAAAGAGACTTCATTCTGCGGGTCAATGCCAATCAATTAATTAATTAATTGCTTTTGGGATAAGAATAGTATTAGCATCATTTTAGTAAGTTTTAAAGTATGAAACAATGGTTTAAGAAACAACTTTCATGCCCCTGCAGATATTATGTCATTTGGGGGCTAGGCTTATTACTAAGCACATTATTTCCATGGAAGTTTTCAGAAAAATGCTAGAATGACTATATTGTTGACATTGGATCCATTCATTTCCAGGAAGCATTCAAGTGCTGAAGAAAAGAAGCATGAGGAATGCAGAAAAGTATAACAGAAGAGCAAATGAGATTTATTAGTAGATCTCAGAATATAATTTGAAATAGAATAACAAGGTTTCTTAACTCAAATTGTTTAACAAGAAGAGTAACAAATGAAGGCTTCCCGTTGTTCTAATCTGTATTTAGGAATGAAGGTATATATTTTAAAATGCTCTTACTCTAATCAGTGTTACATTTCTCATATTTAGTCCCAACTGTGACTGTCAGGTAATTTTATCAGCTTCATTGCAGCTTGGACATCATTCAGGCAAAGATAACAAGATTTGTCTACTATTTCACCCATAAGTAAAATTTACAATTACTTCAACATGAAAACACATTAATTTTATATCTCTGTTTAAATGTTATATCTCTGCTTAAATCATATTGAAGCCTGTATTGGTGGATGTATATATGGTGCAATCCCTTGCTGATTTAATTTACTATCTAAACCAATCTCCAGCTTTATAACATGGCTGGTCCCCATCTCCAATTTATCCCCAGATGATACCACTAATGAAATCTTGTGTAGTTAGTACGAGATCTCTCAGAATAATATGGTACATTTATATCTTCGGGCCCTCAAAGTGATCCAGTTTAGTAAAGCTGCACTGGATGCATAATGATTTACTACAGTTCAGAACAGAAGGCAGGTTGGCAGCAGATGGCAAAGGATTTTTAGGAATCAACTACTTAAGCATCCCTGCAGAGAAACAATTTACTATCTTTTGCGGTCCATGAACCACAGAAGAGTTTGTTTCTGATTAATTATATCTGAAAATATATGTCTAGTTTTGCTGTCCTTATTGTGCTCCTGTGCACATCTCTGCCTTCCAAAGTAAAAGAACAAATCAAAGAAAGGGTAAAAGAAATGTTGAACACTACAATATATTTGATGTAATACTTATACTTTTCTGGGCAAACTTTTGGGTTGCAAGTAGCTGCACATTAAATTTCTTTTCCCAGTTTTTTTTGAGAGCAGCCTTTATATATTTGTACAGGAACTCAGGATGATATACACAACTACCCTTTTTGCCATTCTACCTCTCCCCAAAGACTCTATGGTGTAATGGCTGTCCCAGTGAGCTTCCATTGTTCTTTGCACTTGGATCATCAGCACAATACCTAACCATTACATTTATGGAGAGGATGTCTTCATTTTTAAAGCTAGATAAGCATATTTTAAGGGCTAAGTTAAAATTCTTGATTATATAGCAAAGTAGTGGGAAAATTCACTGCACCCTTGAGTTTTAGAGATGTTATTGACAGACACAAAGTGGGATTTAGCAGAGCTGTCAACTGTCCAATCCTAATTTACCACACCCTTCTCTACCCTGAGTCCCCTTCGGGGGAAAAGGGCGGCATATAAATATAATAAAATCAAATCAAATCAATCAAATCTATTATCCTCTGAAAGTCGTTCATCAGTTCCAAGAGTTCTCGCTCAATAATTTTGAAGGTCTAGAAAGCTGGGAAGGCAAGACAATGAGAATTCCTTTCATTATGATCCTTCTGGATAAATATACTATAGACGTGATTCCTTTTCCCCAACAAATTTTTATTTTTTTTAATATTCTTTATACATATCACTGTGCCAGTGGTTGGTTCCTACCAGTTGGGACCAGTTCAATCAAACTGGTAGTGGTTTGGTGGCCTGGGTCACTGGAACCAGCAGCAACCCAAGCCTGCAATGCCCCTGAATTGGTTTTCCGGGCAGTGCCGTAAGTGCCACCATCTTGTTTTTCGCTTCTGCACATGCACAGAACAATTTTTATTGCACTGAGCATGCGCATACAGCATGCATCAAGTGCGCACACAACATGCACACAAGAGAACTGGTAGTAGGGCCTGCCAGAACCCACCCCTGCACTGTGTGAATGGTGTGGTGTCGGGGTATCTTACATTTTAGTACACATACTCTTATTATTCCTAAATACCACATTTCATTTCTATTATTTTATATTATTTATACATGCTTTTTGTTATCACTCTTCATTTCTAAACCTTCTTTCTGTCCTTTTGTATATCTTAACATATTAATATATAATTACTATTATTCCCCTCTATTTTCTACTCCCATTTTAACTCCCCCCCTTCATATCGCTATAATATTCAAAGGCCTGTTTTTCACCTATTTTGTTATTCATATTTCCTTAATTAAATCAGAATTTCATCCTTCATTCTTCCATTATTCAATATCTTCATATACAGTTTTAGTACCAATCACAATCATTTATACATTTAAAATATTTCTTTCATGTTTTTTTCCAATTCTTCAATCCATATAATTATACTATTAATACACATGTCTTGTTTGGAAGGCAAGACGGTGAGAATTCCTCTCATTATGAACTTTCTGGATAGATATACTATAGATGTTATTCCCAGGGCCAGAAGTTCCTGTTGATTTGTTAACTTGAACTGAACTAACATGTTAATTGAGAAAATAATATATATATATGGTATTTCGCTTTATCCAAGTCCACTGCTTTATATAGTGATACATTTTGATGCAAAGGAAAAAGAATTTTGCAGAGCTTAGCCACAACAATTGAGGGACAAGATTGAACCTAAAGCATTGCACCCTCTTTTACTCTGCTTATTCCTGAAAAATTGAATGGGAAAAACAGATAAGAATATAGCATTTTGTATAAAAGAATTATTAAATGAACATGTGTAAAAACTTCCAAGATGCATTGCTATCTAGTAGGAATAATCTTGCAGTTGAGTATCTCAAGCAAAAGGCCTTGAGTTCAAATAGCAGCCAAACTCCATCAATATTAGGCAGTATCCTCTTAATGAGAATAGCTTAGGATTCTTTTCTATCACACAAAAAGTCCAGGACAAATCCTTGTAAAGCATCTTCCATTGTTTATTTTTATATGCATGCTATTATTTTAGCAACAAAAGCCCCATTCAGACTTTTTCTCCCTCTTTGGGCTATTGGGGAGGGGTCTCTTATACTGCTACTGCATCTCTTACTGTCTGAGCTCTCACAGTCATAATTGGGATTATAACCAAAAAATGGGAAAATATTTATGAATGTATGTATGTGATTTCTATCCAATCTTTCTTCTGGAGGATCAAGGTGGTATACGTACCATCCCTACTTGCATAGCAAGCTCAATACCCTGGGGAGTAGGGAATGCCTGAAGACAGCCAGAACTGCAAACAATTGCATTCTGCTTTGGAGTTGCTACCATATGGCATTTTCCCCATTTTAGCAACAGGGGAGGGAGGAATAAAACATTCCTTGATAGACATCATCTAGCTGTATAAAATATTTGCAACCCATTTTTCTGCCACAAGGCACCCAATGTACCTGGCCAAATCAAATTAGAAGAATAATTATAATACAGGAATTTTCAAAAAAAAAGAAGAAGAAGAAGAAGCCTCTTGGCTATAATTTTGGGAGAAAATTTCCAGCATCAAATGTCTGCTCAACCAAATCAACAAAACGTTTTCTCTTTATATCAAAAACTCTGGGCTTCAGGCAGTGAAGAATTTCACAATACAGGAACATCAGCAGAAAACTGATGCTCCCAGGGGGCCAGCAGTCTAACTCTAGAGGAGAAGAAAACTGAAAGGATGGATCTTTAGCTCTTCTTATACAATTGGAAAAATCATGCAGGAGTTCCTTTGTCCTGTTCCAAGTAACATAGGACTACAGTTAGCATCTTGAATTATACCCGAAACCAAAGTAGTAACATAAGAACTAGGAGTGTGTGAATTCCCCTCTTTGATACAGGTTTTTGAGTCAATATGGTGACATTATTTGAAGCACCACATTGACTTCGTTTTGAACCAGTGGTGGGCTGCTGCCAGTTTGGACTGGTTTGGGTGTACCGGTAATTCTGACGATCAGCTGGCCATGCCCACCCACTCCCGCCCTATTCTGTCCTATATTTCCTTCTTTCTGGCTCAGCTGATTTGCACAGCACAGCTGATTTCCGTGCATCCGCTGTTCTCCTTACCAGGGCTGCCTTAGAAGGTAGGCAGCTGAGTTTCAAATTGCTGTATTTTAAATGCTGTGTGCAAGCATGTTAGGCACGCATGAATGCAAAGCGCACATCTGCGTGTGAAGCGCACAATCACAGAACCGGTTATTAAATCAATCGCAGCCCATCCTTGATTGAACCATCCTAAAGCAAAGATTTGATAGCTTTTCTGCTGGTTCTGTGATTCCAACAGACAATTAGCAATGCTGCAACTTCAGCTCCACAAATGGGAAAAAGTGGAAAGGATGCTGAGTGATATCTTAGCCTCTCTGACATTAATATAAGTAGCCAGCCAATCAGTTTAAATACCTCATTAAACTGTCTGCTGTCACAGCTCTTTTGGACAGGCAAAACTAATGTTGCTTTGGGCAACATTCATTTTCTCAGCTCTCAGCTTCTTTCATATGGTCAAGGCTTACTTGCTTTTGTGCTAATGGAATGATACCCTTCTGTGCAAGTTCTACCAATATATTTAACTAAACTCTGAACCTTCTAAAAAGGGATCAAGGTTGATCAGTCATTAATATGCACACTTGGGTCAAATGTTTAGAGTCTGCATGACTGATTCAAGCTGAATCTCCCCATATTGTAATGAATTGGTGTCAAATATATATTGTTAGATGGTTACCCAAAGATTTTAATATTTTGAAGAAAGATTGGGAACGATTATGAGTTTCCCTTGTTCAGTGCTAGCTTCTATCCCTATGACCTCTTTCTTCTCCTGGTGATTAAGGAACACAAGAGATTGCTAGCAAGGATTATTAAGACAAAGTCCTGACAGAGTTCAAGGGAGTATTTCCAAGAGGAACCAAGTTTGCCAAACATCTATGTCTGCCTTCCTCATCCCATAAACATCAATCAGAAACAGAAGACTCATTCTTGTGAGTGCCAAAAAGCTAAGTGTTTTTAAAACCAGATTTAAAATGTTGCATTTTAAGGTACATTTTCCTTGTTTAGGTTTTCAGTTGAATTTGAATTCCATGTTGTATCAGTCAACTTCTTTGTAAGCTTTCTGCTAGGTAGTAAATGATCTATTGTGTTTTCCTCACTTCCAAAATTTCTGCTTTAAAGAGGCATGGAAAAATGTTTCAAAAGTATGCCATAGTAAAACCTTTAAAGGTGACTAAGTGAAACTTGACAGAGTTATATGTCCCTGAAAGGTCAACCATCCCAGTTATTTTCATTCCATTCTGACAAAATCATCATGATCCTATTTGACATGTCCTTATGAATTAAATCTATTATTAAATCTTGAATTGGTTCAAATTTAGCTTCCATCAAAACTTGAATCACAGACTCAGATTGAATCATGCCCCTTTCCTTATCTGGAATTTCCAGTTTGAATTCAATCCCTGTTGACTTACACAAGTCTAATAAAAATGTAAGAACTTAAAAAGACCCCTGCTACATTAGACCATTAGCCATCACACCATAAACCATCATTTTGCAACATTTATATTGTCATATTGAAGCATTTGAGAAAATCATAAACCTGGACCAAGGATAATAAATTCTTTACATGTTGCCTATGATTCCAAACTTAACTGTGCACTGTATAAAAGAGTATTTCTGTGGCTTCTGTGGAACCCTGAATCTGGCTTTCTGAATTACACAACATATTCTTTCAGAGAACCTTCTAAACAAGGTCTCTTTTAGGTCTTCTAAAATGTATTTTTATCAAATCCATTGCTAAACCATCTACCAAGAGGACCAGAGGTATTCTCAGAGATAATTTTCTTCTTCCTCCTTCCATTCAATAAGCAGAAACAAATATCCCATCTATACGTATGAACTTATTAAAGCTTTTGTTATAACACAACCACAATGGTAATATTAAAGTACACTATGTTATTGATCTCAGTGGGAATGAATCTTCAAGTGCCTTTCAGGGAAGCTTGCTGCAAGCTAAACTCTTCTCTCTCATAAAGCTTGAACAGATTTCTTTGCAGTACACATCAAAACACAAAACAGGCAAACAATTATCCTCTTGGCTCTGCCTTTCTTGATTTGACTTCTAATAAACTTTAGTTCCTCATCATCTTCTTCCAATTCCCCTTTGGCTAAATTCACTGGGAGTTTTCTAAGGTAGTTATCCCTCCCTGTTGGCCAAATTGATCATTGATGCTCCTGAGTTTCTTGCAAAATAAAACCTCTCATGCTTTCTCTTTTACCCCTTACTACAAGTAGTCTGACATATAAGTAGATGTCTACAGAGACTCTTAGTCATCCAGGTCATAGTTGTCCCAAAGGTGCTTTTTCAAAAGGCAACTGGACTTTTTTGTTTTTCTTTGAACACTTTTCACTTCTTAGCCAAGAAGTTTCTTCAGCTCTGACTGGATGGTGGAGAATGGAAGGATTTATGTTCCTTGCAGACAGCTGGTCATTTTCTGGCCATATAGTCACCAGGAATGCACTCTACTAGGTGCTTTGTAAAAATTAGGATAATTTTAATAGAGTTGATCTCAAGTGCTTTCTCAAAACAATAATTGGCTAAGATTCATTTTAATCCAAATGAAGTAAGAGCACTAGATTATTTGTGTACACTAAGATTGCAATATTGTAATTGCCTAACTTTAGTAGTGGTGCTCTAGATTACTTCTTTGGGCCACAATAAAATTGAGGTACAAATTAAACAATCTGGGAGCCAAAATGGATCTTTGCCTTATTCCTCTTCAAGTTGGAATTTCTTAGTGCAGCTTCTTGCATATTGTAGCAAAGATTTATTTCAGAATTCTCATGGGGCTTGTATTTTAGGAGAAGTTTTGTCTATTGTAGTATTGCTGAGTTTGCCCTTCAGCTTTGCTTTGAAGGTAAGATTGAATGTAAAGTTGTAATCAGACCTATGCACAATACTCCAAGTATGATCTCCCTGTGGATTTGTTTAGTGCAGGGGTGTCCAAACTTAGGAACTTTAAGATTTGTGGACTTCAGCTCCCAGAATTCCCCAGCCAGCATGGTTTAATGCCATTGTATTAGTTGTTCCATTTCAAGTAGTTAGTGATTCTAACCAGGGAATGTGCCTTTTTTTAAACTACAAGTAATATTCTTATTTTCAGCAGTCAACCTGCCCACCATTTAGGTAACCCAGTAGAACACATTCTTATGAAGCTGTCCTGCTGGCAGGATCTATTTAGTAGGTAGAAAAAGTTTTTCTCATCTAGAACTCTTGAGTTATGGTATACATTCCTTTGGTGTAATAGATTCTCATTCTCCCAGATACAAATAGACAAGCACATACATGATATCCTATTTCTCCTGCTGAATCTATATTTTAGGAGCAATTGTAATGCCTACAAGGTCTTTAAGATCACTATAATATAATAGTCTGAACAAGAGAATATCCTGACATGGTGAGCATACTTTAGAAATGGTGACCATTGAGAAATTATCCTCTACTGGAGAGTTATTTTTTTCTTCATTAATAAAATCTCTAAATTTCATACCTGCACCTTCAAAAGGTTTATTGCAAACAGCACTTGGGATTCTGGTTTTGTTTTGGGCAGCTGCTAATTAAACTTCAGCTAACAAAGAATCCTGGTTTGGTTTTTTTCATGAGCATAGAGTAATATTGCATTGAGATGACTGGTAAGTTGGGAACAATCATTTACATTATACATCTGGCATAATTTCCTTTGAGATAGTGCTACATAATGCAGAGTACAAGTAAAGTTTAGTCCTAAATAGTAACCAAGTTGCTATAGTATTCATTTATTCAAATAGTCCTACTTATATTATCATACTTTGGGTATTGGCAAAGTGAAGGTGAAGCAGAATAGAGACATTAGGTCAGTGATGGTGAACCTATGACACGCGTGTCAGTGCTGACACGCGTAGCCATTTGGGGTGACACGCACAGGATTTCATGCGATTCATCCTCGGCTCCTGCACGGCCGCCGAGGATGAAAGAATCTGTGCTGGAGGAACGGGGGGTGGGGCGGGACGTGTGATCTCCCCCACCCACACTCACTTACTGTATCGCCGCTGCCCCTTTCTGAGCGCAGGGGCTGCTGGTAAGGCATGCGTGTCAGGCACACACACATCATCAGTGCGGTGAGGGAGGACCCACAGGAGAGGAGCGCGGGAACAGTGCGCGCCTCTCTCCAGTCAGGCCGGCACAGAGAGTCTACTCCTGGGACTGTCGGTTACGACCGCACCACAGCAGGGAACAGCGGAATGCCAACGGGAACTGTGAGCGCCATTATACATTTTTGTAGTTTAAACTATAAATTGCGCAAAATTATGTTTTTGTCGAAGTGACACACAACGTGAGTTATGCTCGATTTTTTGCCGATTTTTGACACACCACGCCAAAAAGGTTGCCCATCACTGCATTAGGTGATGATAAAGATGATCACTATCTCTGATTTGAGAATCCTTACACCTGTGAATGTAAAACATTATAACATTAGGGATTACATTTTTATTATGAGAACTTTGCGGTCTTCCTCACTATATACCCAAATGGCATTAAAGAAGAGAGATACAGATGTTACATTATGCTTTCACTTTGTCCATGGAATTTTTCATGACTTCCAAACCTTGTTCATTGAGATATGACATTGTCCTATTTCAGATTTTAAACTCACACAGTTCCTAGGTAAAAATAGCAATTTATTCAAGGCTGAGTAAAGATAAAGGTGAAGGTTCCCCTTGCACATATGTGCTAGTCAGCATTCCTGACTTTACAGGGGTGTGTGCTCATCTCCATTTCAAAGCTGAAGAGCCAGTGCTGTCTGAAGATGTCTCCATGTTCATGTGGCTGGCATCACTAAGCGCCGAAGGCATATGGAACGCTGTTACCATCCCGCCAAAGGTGGTTCCTATTTTTCTACTTGAATTTTTACATGATTTTGAACTGCTAGGTTGGCAGAATCTGGGACAAGAAACAGGAGCTCACCCCATTACACGGCACTAGGGATTCAAACCACCAAACTGCTGACCTTTCTGATCAACAAGGTCAGCGTCTTAGCTACTGAGCCATCGCATCCCTTCAAGGCTGAGTAGATAATGGCAAAAAAAGAGAAAGAAATGCATATCAAAACAGAATCTTTGGAAAAGAAAGCTTTCTGGATAGTTTTGCTTTCAACAGGAATGTAAAGGAAAGAAGTCTAAATCCAGTTAGAGAGCCAAGTCAGGTTTGTCTATCAGTCCAAATGTCAGAGTTTAGGATTTTTACATGAATAGGATTCATAGGAACACACCAAAGCAGATCATCAGATTATTGTTTCCAACAGAGAAACTTGGATCAGGACTGCCTCTTAAATCAGACTGTAGCCAACTACTCTAAATTACAATACTTATTCCCTTTCTTGGCAAGGAGCCTCATTGAGCAACTTTGCTCTGCTTTGTTCTCTATTTATTGAGCTCAAGGGCTTGGAAGCCATTCCTATGCATCTTATGCTCCAAGGTTTGATTAGTCTCCGGTGATTTTTGGCTTCATTTCGCCTGAGGCTGACAGTCCACTGATTAAGCCGGAGCAGCTTCTTCAGATTCTGATTCCTGATTCATGACGGACATAATGCAACACCTGTATCTCTCTTCTCTGAAAGCTTAAGGAAAAGTTCACTTTATATACAGTTCTAATAGCACCAGAGGTGATATTCAGCCAGTTCAGACTGGTTCGGGTGAACCAGTAGCGGAATTGTTGAGTAGATCAGAGAACCAGCAAATACCACCACTGGTTGGCCCCACCCACCCACCACTGTTGTTTCCTGATTTTTAGTTTAGCTGATTCACGCAGCAGAGCAGATTGCCACACCTCAGCTGAGCTAAAAAACAGCATCGCTCACCAGCACTGACACCAAGAGTGGTCTTTGAGTGCTGTGTGTACACACAAAGCATGCTCTCATAGAACCAGTAGGAAAAGATTGGAATCCCACTACTGAATAGCACTCTAGATATTCCTTTGTGCATCTTCTCAGTATAAGGTGTTAGGGAGCTCCTAAAGCTAATGTATCATATTTGGTCATCTAAACTGAACCCCATGAAATAACATCTGGCTACCAATATCTGAAGAGTTCCAATAAAGATAAAATCAGCCATGTGGTGCATCTTGATAGTCAGTTAAACTACATAATTTTGAGTCTTTCTCTCTCTCTAGCTAATCTAACTCATTGTGTTATTGTTGTGAGTGGGAAAAGAGAAGAAAAGAACCAGCGATATAACCTACCTTTAGTTCCCAAAGAAATTGTCAGGTAGAAATATAAATGATGATAAAATATATTTATTTTTACTTATATTTTGTACTTCTTAACCATCCATCTCCCTCGGAGAGGGGGCCTGGGAGGTGAAAATATAAAAAGTTTTAACAATATAAATGTACAATTTCACCTATTGCTTCTACCCTGCTCTAACATCTCTTTAAAAACCTTTTAGAACAGGGGTGTAAAACTCCCAGTCCACAGGCCAGATCCGTCACGCCCAAGGCCAGTTAAGCAAAGGGGGGAAAGTCCCAATACATCAGGTGATGCTAACGTGATGACGTGAGTTTGATACCCCTATCTAACATGTTTGGGGAGGAAACTATCCTCAGCTTTTAATCTTCTCCATATTAAGCATATCCATCTCTTTCAACTATTTCTTGCAAATATAAACCATGAATTGATGTATTTTTCTCTGTTATTTTTCATCTCATTTTGATAGATATTTTTAGGCCATGATTGGGAATTTATCTGGGACATCTGATAAAGAAATTATTTTGCTTTCTCTTCTTTTTCTCTCTCTTTCCTTTGCCTTTGGTATTCAAATCCATTCTCCCCATTTATTCATTTGTTTTGGTCATTTTTTATAAATTCAGCAAGATGGAGAGCAGATTATTCTGTAGAACAAATTCTCTACAGTCAAAAAGATAACTATTCTAGATAAATACAGAAAAGATTAGGGAGAGTGGCCAAAATATGGGAGTTTTAAACAAAATAATTATGTGAGGATAATCAGCAGGTGGGGAGAATTTACTGTCTCCCTTCCTTGTACTCTCTTAGCTGCCTTAAGAGACTTGAAACTTGAAATATATCTCATCTAAAGGCAAACCACTTCAGACAAAAAGCCAGCGCCTTTATGAAGTTATTGTTCTCTAAGGTAATTAAAACACTGATAGGATTTGGCTGAGGAGCAGAGGTACTGAAAGCAAATGGAGGAAAAATCATAATATTAAAAGAACCTCTTGCCACATCTTCAATTAGCCGTGCTGTCTCTGCAGCAAGTTAACTGCATGGTTCATTACTGATGAATAACTGCCATTAAAGTAATGGACTAAAGCCTGCAAGATAGGGACGGCCGACCAAAGAAAGGTTTAATCCCAGACCATTTGGCAGATGATGAGGGAGAGGCAACAGGACTCCATTCCGGCCAACCCTGTGAAGTGGTCAGCACATATGCTGAAAGCATTGGACCCAAACTCATGTAGCTTGATGGCACAATAAATATATTTCACTGTCTCTCCGTTTCTAAAGAAGATACCACATCAAAAAGGAAATTAAAGAGGAGCAAAGGAGAGAAAAGAGCTTATCCATACAAGGGCAGCAAAAATAATAAGAGCAATATTCCAATAATATTCTAGCTCTCATCAGGCCTTCATCTGAGATCAGGAAGATTTTTTAAAATGGGAACACGCTTGCAGATCACATGGTTCTCTATCAAAGATCTGTGTGGCCAGCATGGGATTCATTCACATATATGAAAGTAAATATGCCCCTCCTTCTACTGTAATCAAAGGCCTTGCTGTAGCTGGATCTGCCGTTAGATGGTTGGGTGACTTAGGTTCAAATGAAGGAGATCAGGAAGCAACTAAACAAGGTCTGAGGCACCTGGATAAAGTAGTGGATGCACCAGGATGCCTTTTGGTTCTATATAATGTGCAGTCTCCATACTTTTGATCATGTTACTTTTTTTCCTGGAAAACAATTCTGAAAGCTTTAACAAATGTGGCATGGAACTAAAAGAAAAGAGACTGTATCTGCACATGGAAGCTTTCGAGAACATATTGTATAATTTAATTTAAACCACCACTAAGAACAGATTTGTACAGATACAATATGAATGCAGGGAAAGTGAATTATGCATCCGAGAACAGAACATTGGTAAGACTCCTCTCAAAAGGAAGAGTCACCCAAAAGGCTTCACAAATCATCTCTATTGTTATTTTAACTAGGAAAGCACCCCTACACCTGAATTGCAACCACATATAATTTCTATTTTCTAAGAAAAATGCAGGTGATTTCTTTAAAACAAAGTAGATGCTACATGATGCTCTGCAACCTTCCAATAACCTCACTCTCAGGTTTTTCCTTCTTCAAAATTTAGGAAACATTTAGAAGAACATTGCTGATCTTCAGAATAATATCTGGGGGAATCTTGGCACTTAGGAGACTACTATTTCCTGAATGAGGTTTCTCAAAATGGAACACACTTGCTGTTTTCTAGTCCATGGCAGTTGCCCCATTACAATAAAAGCTAAAAAAAGAGAGGAATATATCCTATTTCTTTTTTCTTTATTCCCACTCACCCTAGATATCTGTTTTATTGCTGCTCTGAGAAAAGAAATATAGTCACATATACTGCTTTTTCTCTCTCTTATGACCTGCAGATGATTACAGTTCTTGATTCTAAAATATAGTGATGTTCTAGTCCCAGTCCCTTCTCTATGTAATCTCATCACACCTGAAAAGATTATTCCTGACTCCCCCCCCCCCAGTTACATTGATATATTTTTTTTTCTTATTGGGTCAGCTGCTGGATAGTTACTAAGGCTGAGCCCTCATTATCTTTCATTGGTTTTATTCTGGTGAGTTATGCCTCTTTTCTTCCAGACTGACAGGATAAAGCTGCCTTTATCTTCTTGTCCAATGCTCTGCCCAAGGCAGAAGCCTTCATACCATTTTGGACAAATGATTGTCCTATCTATTCTTAAAAACTTCCAGTGATGGAACACCTGCAACTCTGGAAGGCAAGCTATTCCATTGACTAATTGTTCTCACTGTTAAGAAATTTCTCCTTAGTTCCAAGTTGGGTTCTCTCTCTCTCTCTCTCTCTCTCTCTCTCTCTCTCTCTCTCTCTCTCTCTCTCTCTCTCTCTCTCTCTCTCTCTCTCTCTCTCTCTCTCTCTCTCTCTCTCTCTCTCTCATGAGTTCCATTCATTGCTTCCTGACCTGTGCTTAGGTGCTTTAGAGAATAAATCAATCTCCTCTTCTCTGTGATAGCCCTTCAAGCATTGGAGGACAGCTATCAAGTCACCCACTCCTCCTCTTTAATAGGCTAAACATACATAGTTCCTTTACCCATTCATTATATGTTTTAGCCTCCAGACCCTTATCACCTTTGTTGCTTCTTCTCTGCATTCTTTCTAGGGTCTCAGCATTTTTTTTGTATCATGATAACCAGAACTGGATGCAGTACCAAGTGTGGCCTCAACGTAGAAGGGTATCATCATTTCTCATGATCTTGATGTTATCCCTCTGTTGGATACAGGCTGGGACTGCATTATCGTTTTTGGCAGTTGCAGCACACTGCTAGTTCATACTTAAATTGTGGTCCATTAGGACAATTAGCTCCTTCTCATTGGTATTAAATGCCTGTTCTGTATCTGTGCAGCTGATTTTTCCTGCCTAAGTGCAGGACCTTTTCTTTCCTCACTCTGAGCTGCATCTTGTTGGATAATGCCCAGTGCTCAAGTCTGTCAAGATCCTTCTAAGTCTCAAGTTTATCTGCCAAAGTATTAGCAATTCCCCCAAGCTTGGTTTCATCTGCAAATGCCTCTTCTACCCCCTTGTCTGGGTAATTTATGCAGATGTTGAAAAGCATTTATGCAGATGTTGAAAAGACAGAAACTTGAGATACCTTACTAAATGCTTCCCTCCCTAGATGTAGCCCCATTGAGTCACACACACTGAAAATGGTTGGTCAGCCAACTGTGTATTCATCTGGTGGTGGTACTGAACAGATATATCTATATGGTTTACTCAGTTATGTGACTGCATCTTCAATTAACTACAATAAGATATCTTAAAATGACACCTACTGTACATGGGGTAGAGGTGAAGGAAAGGATCTAAAACATGCTAAAAGAAGAATAATTTCAATGAAAAATTACACAATATGGTGCTTATTGCTCTGGCCAACCAGCCACTATGGCTTTCTATTCCATTTCTTCATGGTTTTCTTTTACTATTCAATTTACTATTTTGTGACTATTGTCTGCTCAGTCCACATTCAACTATCTTTTCTCCCCATAAATATTTATTCCACTTTTGAAACCCTTTAGAATCTCCCTAACATACTTATACTTCATTCTTGTTTTTCAGCAAGTGGAACTTGCACCAATTAATTTAACCCATTCCTTTAGGTCTCTGTTGCATATTTGTGCTTCTCTGTTATGGTGAGTGTGCAATTCCATATAATATTACATTGATATATGCATCTGCATACAACACTTGCTCAGCATTGGTCAATATTGAGCTGCCCACTGGCATGCAAAACTCTAGCTGAATCTTTGCCCAGGAGCTCAGCTTGCCAGAAAGCCATTGAATTTAACAGCTGTGATGGATTATTAGCAATAGCTAATGACTAGGCAATTATTGTCCTTTGTGCCAGCATTGGTCATTAACCAGCTCAGCTTGCTTAAGTGGGAATGAAAAGTGTTCCTCATGCCAAAAGGAGCACAACGTTTTTAGGAGCCACACCCTGGAAGTGAAAAGGATGAGGTTTTTTTAAAAATCTAATGCTCAACTTTCACTCTCTTGTTTACTATCTTTTTTGCTCTCAGTTCCTTTAAAGTGGAAAAGATAATGTTTATCCTGTTTCATCATGCCAACTCTAGGGGGCAGTGCTCATCTCCATTTCTTAACATTATGGGAGCCATAATGTCCAAAGACACTGCTGTGATCGTATGGCTAGCATGACTAGATGGCAAAGCATATGGAATGCCTTTACCTTCCCAACCAAGTGGTACCTACTTGCATTTGCATGCTTTCAAACTGCTATGTGTGTAGGAGCTGGGGCTGGGAGATCAGCTTGTTATGCAGCACCCGGGTCTTGAACCCAGGTGTCAGATTTCCAGCTGTCAAACATAGCATTTTTAACTGCTGAGCCATCATGCCCCCTTAAAAATGAAAACAAACTCATAATTCAGCAGATAACTTCTTGCTAGCTAGGAAGAGTAGAGATCATTGGAAAGTGATGTCATTGGAATGGGAATGTTTCAATAGTAAGCTATTTTCTCCAGCAACTGAAAAACTGATAATGATTGTTTTTACACAAGAAGGTCAGTATAGCTATGCCCTGATGTTTGTATGTATACTCATATCTTTCTTCCACAGTCATCATTCTGAGTATCATGGATCATTATAGTCATTGTTTATGCTTTCATGAACTATATAACTATAAGGTTAATTTTTGTGGATGAGAGACCCTTAAATCTGTTAAGGTAATGATAATTTAACAGCTGACCAGCTGCTGTAAGGCTGTAAACTGAGATGATGCAATGAGAATGAATCAGCTGAGTTATCACTTTAAGAGGCTGTCTATATAGAAGAGGCCTTGTGGGGGTGTCGTTCTCTCTCCGTATGTGCTTCCGTGTTATAGTTGAAGATTGATTGGTTGCCTGATTTTGCCTAGTATGTGTATGTATGTGTATATGTGTGTGTGTGAGTGTGCGCGCGCATGCCTTGTAGATAAACCACTGTTGAAAAGACAAATCTCTCTGTACTGTATTTTGCTCCTGGGTTGTCTCAAAATACAGTAGTAGTCACACTGTGCACACTCTGACAAAATCCCAAGTAATTTAATAGGACAGACAAGACAATGCATTGTGAGTGATTATGAATCAAAGCCTCATATACCATACAAAGCAATAGATGGATACTTCTGTATTCTGAAAGTATTGTTGAGTTATATGACCTGAGAGGGAAGGAAAAAGCTGTGAGTGCAGCAGGACATAGAAGTTGCCTATCTGGTTTTCTGATCCTGCTGCCACTTTTTTAATCACCAGCACACCTTTTAGATCTGAACTGGACTCTTCCTTCATCAGTCTATTTATCCTTTCTAGATGGCTCAGAATCACTCATCAGTCACACAGCACCTGATCCTAAAACTCATTCATTCGCAACATTTGTGTGCCTTGCCTCAATTGCTTGCTCTTCTCCAGCTTCTAAAAGAACAGGCATAGTAAAAAGGGGACCATTTTCTGGCTATCACAGCTACAAATTTCAGAGGAATGACATTTGGAATGACTTCCATCTGCTACATTAAAGAACTGAGCTGCAGGTCAGGTTGTTTATTGGGCACTAAAATTTAAGTAGAAGCACCTTTGAAAGAGAAAACTTTTCTCAGTATTGCATAAATGTTGTTTAGAGCCTCTAACTGTTCTAGTTCAAAAAGCAGATTTAACCACACACACCCCTCGAAGTTTTATTTTCTTGAGATATCACTTTCTTTAAAGAAAACCAAAAAGGTTCTTTATCATAATATGACTGATACAAGCTACAGGGAGAAATACCAAGTGTAAATCTAAAATACTCTCCTAAAGATATCCACTTCTTGGTATTAGTTAGGGTTTACAACTACCTATTTTCTTGAGGAAATACACTCTTTCTTCCAATGTATCCCCACAACAACCCTCTTTCTAGCTAAAAGATACTAATGAGATTCCAATTCCATTGGTAAGGCTGGACTTGAATCTGGGTCACTCTGTTCCTCATTCAATGTCTTAACTTCTACACAACACTGGCTAATATGTAGCAGAACCAGAGGTGGTATTCAGCAGGTTTTGACCAGTTCTGGAGAACTGGTAATGGAAATTTTGAATCATTCGGAGAACTGGTAAATGCCACCTCTGACTGGAGCCGCCCCCATCAATTCTCTTCCTTCTGAGTCCCAGCTGATCAAGGGGAATTGGGGATTTTGCAGTATCCTTCCCCTGAAGTGAGGAGGGAATGGAGATTTTACAGTATCCTTCCCCTGTCACTCCCACCAAGCCATGTCCACAGAACCAGTAGTAAAAGAATATAATCCCACCACTGAGCAGAATCTCTCGTACATTGCCATGCCATTACAACATGGGTTTTGCTATTCTAACATGGTAACGTAAGGGCCATAAAATACTTAACAGGATGGTGTCAAGGGGCAACTTCCTGTATTTTCACTAAGAGTTTGTTTGCCTCACCCTTTAACCAGGCACGTGGTATACTTCAGAAGTTCCAGAGGGCCCTTGAATGGCTGATTGCACCTTTAGCTTCCCCGTTCCAGGCTGAGAGCATTTCACAATTGTGTTTTCTTGTTTTCACTTCAGAAGAGGTGTTTTCCACAGCAGCAAGATAACTCTAGGCACCAAAATGGAAGGCTACTTTGATTCCCACAATGGACAAATAGCTGCAAAAGTTGATTGAGTTAGCATGGCTAAATTGATTTCTTTGATTAAAGAAAAGAATGCAATTTATTTTGTTTCTACCTGGAAACTGCTTCTGGACTTTCTGCTGAAGGGGGCAAAAAGTGAAACTTTGATTTTGAGTTTTACTCATTAGATAGGTTTGTTGTTATAGAAATGGCTAGTATGCAGTGATGGGTTCCGGATCCCGTTGCAACCGGTACGGTTGTAACGGGGCCTGGCATCCTCCACATGAATGCGCATGGTGCACGCATGCGGCGTACCTGCAAGTGACATCTCCACAAGCCTCTGCGATGCTCCAACTGCTCGGCACAGCATTGCACAGGAGCTATATGCGCCATGCGTGTGCGCAGAAGCACCAAAGGCTTTAAAGGATAGATAAGGAGCTCGGGCAGGTGGGTGGGCCCTCCGGAGCACTGTACTGTAATGGTACCCAGTGCTCCAGGCAGGCTCCAGTATGCCTGTACCGCGGCGTACCGCCTGCAACCCACCACTGCTAGTATGTATTATGTAAAAGTAAAATGTTTAGGTTGTACGTTATTTACCTTATTTTACTGCATCAAAAAGATTCATAAGTCATTGTTTTTTTTCTTTTCCCTTTTACCCAAAACCTGTTTCACTTCCCTTCTCCTCCCCTCCTTTTCTATTCTCCTTTTTTCTTCTATTTATGTATTTTATATTTGATAAACTGATAAACATTTGTGACAAGAAGTTTTTTTTCACTTTCTCCTATGTGATTTCTCTGCTAATCTTTAAGCCAGAATGCAGTGGCTCATTTTGTAGTTGTTATGGTTGTTGAAGGATGGGAGGTTAGATAACACTAGTTTAGTGGAAGCTATATTGGCTACCAAGTGAAATATGGAATGCTGAGTTCTACCTATAAAGCCCCTCAAGACTTGTTGGCTAGAAACTTGCTGAATCACTTCCTTTAAGAAATAGAGGACCACCTCCTTTATGAAATGGGATGAATTTTTTACAGATGGGTATGTCCATCCTTGTTCCATGTGATGGGAAAAACACAGTGTTTCTAGTTTACATTTTATCCTAGTGGAATAGTTTATCTTTGGATATTCCACAGTTGTGCTTCCTGATAATCAGGAAGGCAGTCAGAACTGAGCAATTTTCCAGAGTATTAGTTAAAATATCAACTTTTTAATGAATTGACATATGAGTGTTAAGGTTATGTTGACATGTTGTGTCTATTGAGTTAATACTTTCCTTAATTTTATGGGCAGTCTTTATTAAAATCCCAGGGGCAAGAAGTTACATTGAAGCTGAGAAGGAAATAGTATCTCTAAATATAAACAATCAGCAAATACAGAATCATGTTAAAAGCTTATCTAATGCCCCTTAGTTGACAATAGGAGCCCCTGTGGAGTTAGTGGCATATCAATGGCTCAGGTAAATAAATAAGACTTACAGAAATGGTGAAGGTGACCAGTTAGTTCAGATTAAAAAATGATAAAGTCTTTTCTGAAAGACTGGAAACATTATATGGACATTTTGCTGGGGGAGGAGTCAAATTGATGATTTCAGGATTTGGGGATTTAAAAAGAAAAAAAGGTTGAAGAAAAGTTGAAGATGATGATTACTCAATAGAAAGAATAGCAATAGCAATAGCAGTAGACTTATATACCGCTTCATAGGGCTTTCAGCCCTCTCTAAGCGGTTTACAGAGAGTCAGCATATTGCCCCCAACAATCTGGGTCCTCATTTTACCCACCTCGGAAGGATGGAAGGCTGAGTCAACCCTGAGCCGGTGAGATTTGAACCGCTGAACTGCTGATCTAGCAGTAGCCTGCAGTGCTGCATTTAACCACTGCGCCACCTTGGCTCTTAAGAAGGCATAATTGTATGCTTTTTTCTCTTATTTCTTTTTATCTATTTCTTATTTTCTAACTTTGTATTTCTTCTGTATATTTAATGACATTGAAAAGTTCTAATAAAACATATTTGAAAAACAAGTGAACAAATAACAACTCAATACTATGCAATATGCAAAAACCCATAATTATTTTGCTGTTCAATCAGTGGGAATGAGAGGAAAATCCTATTCATCTTCAAGAGAAATATTCATCCACAACCTCAGAAGGTGGGGGAGATGGTTAAGTGCTTGACATTTAGATAGCCTGTTGATGCCCACTTCCCTTGATTACAGCCTCAAGAGACCATTGATCTCACTTTTTCATCACCGCAAATTAAATATAAGAGGGCTTCTGAGGAACAAGATCTGATTTTATGTTTAGCACAATGAAGTGACCAATATTGGATTAATCAATCTCTCACCCTGTATTCCTTAGTTAAAATGTAGCACAACAACCTTTTAAGACAGTCCATGCACATGTGCTAATGTGCATGGTTTAGTTCAGTGCTTTCTGAACCTGGATAAGTTACCTAAAATTGAGTAAAATTGTTTTTCTTTGAGTAACGACACATGAACTCATTACTCAATCGCAATAGGGACATTTAAGTAAGAACTTTCTGATCAGCTTTGGGCAATGAAAGAAAAGGATGGGGAAGCACTGGTTTAGTTGTTTAACTAGGCAAGAGATGCCACGCTCCTGTCTGTCTAGCTTACAACATTCAAGCTTCTTGCTTACCCATCCAAAGGTTGGGGAAGAATGAAAACACATTTAAAAATGTCATGACTCTTGTCCAGTTTGACATACATAATCTTAGTTAATTTTTCATCATTCCAGCAGGGATGATAATGCAAACAGCAGCAAGACTGTCTCTAAAAGAGAGAACTGTAAAATTTGACAGGAAAAGTGATTGGTGAATTACAAAAGCCAAATAATAAGAAGGGAAGGGAACTATCGACTTTACGCCCTTTAACATGGCATGTTACAGACACTTTGCTTCAGAATAACAGGAGTGTGATAGCCTCTGAAGTTCAAATATGCAAAGAAGCTCAACCAAGCTGAAAGTAGCAAAAAAATTTACCCTTTAAATATTGCTAAGTTGACACTAGCTAATGAAACCTGTCCCTGTCTAGCAAAAGACCCTCAACTTCAGTAGCAAAATCTCATAGATGTATCAAGCTGAAAAGATGCCATTTGGGCCATGAAGTCCAACTGTGCTAAGTGCAGAAATCCAAATTAATGCCAATTAAAAACCCCTCAACAGATGGGTGCCTGCTAAAATACATCCAGCTCACTATCTCACTGTATAATTGGTTCCACCACTCTAGTAATCTAGTCAAAGCAGGCTGGTTTGGGGTAATTGTTGCCTCCTAAGATAGTTAAATAAAATTTAATTGGTATAGGATGCTTTGTTTCTTCTGTCAGCATGCATGTCCCTTCCATAGACAGGCATACTTTTTCTTCCATAAGCTTCCCTCTGCACCTGAGAGGAACAAAGCAACAGATATAGTCAAGACTTTACAAGAAGCCAATACTTTCCACCTCAGTGCTGATATTAATTGTAGTTATAGGTAGTTTTTTCCTTCACTTTCTGTCCTAATGGAGCTTTGCAATAGATGCTGGGGTTGTCTCCAGGTATGTATTAGCTACTCAGTAGAATGGTGCATTCTATCTTCATCATTGCTACCTGGAGCCTGTTGAAGAAGCCAAAGCTAGTCCACAAAATTTTGTTCAGAAAAACAAATTTCTTTTAAAGTTAATTTTCTGTCAGCCCTACGGTGACTGCAAAAGTCTCTGCCAGCCCTGCTCTGACTGTAAAGCCTCTAATGAGAAGAGAGATGGTAGACATCAATTGAGCATATTCTTTCAGGAATTATTGCCATGTGGCTTTACTGTGTCAGTGAGAATGCAAGGGAAAATTCCCAAGATTGATTGATTGATTTGTTTGTTTGGTTGTTTGTTTGTTTGTTTGTTTATTCATTCATTCATCTGATGTGGAATTTCTATGGATTTCCAGAAGCAAACAGGGTCATAAATACCATTTGTCAAAATTATGACTTAGTTACTTTTAAAAAATTATTCAACTATTATGATCTGCCTAATAGATCACTGAGAAAGTTATATTTAAAATACCATAAAGCAATACAATGATATAACAAAATTCCATAAACCATTTTGACAGTTTTTGAAACACACTGATACCCTTGTATTATATAGTTGGGAATAACCCATGTGCAACTTATTGTTGTTACTAGCAGCTTCTGATTCTGGAAATTGTAACAGATTGTATTCATCCACATTTTTCAGAAAATATCTCCAAAATAATTACAGCAGCTGGTGTTTTTCCAAGAGTTCATTACCAAGTTGTCAAACTGGACATGCATGCAAATATAGAAACAAGATGCTTATACATTAGATAGATAGGTAATTGACAGACAGGCAGACAACCTTTATTTTCAACCAGCACAGTGGTTCAAAAGAAACAAAATCTGGAATAGAGTAAGCCACCAGAGCTTCCAAGTGATCCTCCAAGTTGATTTGTGCTGAGAATATTTTTAACTGGATAACATGCAATTTTCTTTAACTTTATAATGGTACTTAGGGTGTAATGCACAGAAATAAGATTTTTAAAATCCTGCCCCAAGATATCACAAAAAGCAACCAGAAAATCTTGGCTCCATCCACATCATGGCACTAGTGTTCTACTCATTCCCTCTTCTTTCCCCAAGAGCTATTAAGGAAATGGTTTCTCCCCTTGTTATATGTGCCTGTCCAATATAGCTGGACTCAAACAAGCTAACCAAACAGACATTGAAGGAAAGAATAAAAATCCATACATAAGCAACCTAAAAAGATGAATTTCCACTACCATTTATTACTACTTGATTAACTAAAAATAGCAGAGGTAAACATTGTGGTCCAAGCATCCTATGGATTGTCTTTAGAGATTCTCAGTCATCCAGGTCATGCTTGTCCCCAAGGTGCTTTTTTAGGAGGCAACTGGACTTTCTTGTTTTTTTTTCTTTTGAAGACATTTTATTTCTTATCCAAGAAGTTTCTTCAGCAATGACAGGATAGTGGGAAATGGAAGGATTTATATTCCTCACAGACAGCTGGAAATCTGCATCCCTTTAGAGGGTTGTTGAAGCACTTGAAGGTTTATCTGTGTCCTCAAGATCACCTGAACGGTGCTCCTGCTTCCTGTAGTCTGCAATTTTTCTTCTGGAAATTCTTTCCTACTACCACACCACAGGGAATGCTGAGAGTTCTTGAGTAACCATCGGTGAAGTTGCTTCAAATTTCCTGCTTTGCCCTAATTTTTTCTTTTATTGTTAATTGTCTTATAAGGACCATGATCAACAATTCCAGCACATGTCTATTCCTCACAACATTCAGTTCTCCTACACTCATTACAATCTATGCAACAGAAAAGGAATATCTTGAGTCACTCCAGGGGTCTCAACAGCCATTGGTGTCATTTTTATAACAACCTTTGCCACCCAAGGATGCCTTTGGGGAGAAAGCCATGACAAGCCATGGCTTGGGTTTTGCCAGGAAAGGCACCCAGACAAAAAGAAAAGTGCAATGAAACTTGCTCCATTTTTGCAACATGAAGGAAAACATAAGCATTGTTTCTATCTGCCTGTTGTAATGTGGAAATGAGTTGGTTATTGGGAAACAAAAAAGGGCAAAGTCTGCCATATTGAAAACTTGCAAGAAGAAACCAAGTAAAGTTCCAGGGGCATCTGTGTGTCAAAAAAAGTCAAGATGCATCTGTGTTATCAAAGCCCTACTCATTTTTATGTGCTTATGGCCACCATTCTCACTTTTTTACCCCCATGGATGGTTTTTGTAGAGTCTAAAGAGCTGCAGAATCAGTGTTAATTTTTTCTCCTTTTGTAACTGTTCCCAAAGACAGAAAGTTGCCCTTATACAGTATGCATTATTTCCTATCTTCCCCCTATTGACTAATTGTTTTACTATTGAGAGCTTTTCATGGACCATCCAATGCATTTAGTACGTCTATCCCACCTGTTCCCATCTGCTTTGTGAATGCCCACTCCACACTATGGCCTTCCTAAGGCATTATTGGTGAACTGGAAACATGAGACACTTTGAGGCTAATGATTACTTAATATAATGCACAAATTAGTATGCTCCGGTGAAAATGCATAATGTAGAGGTGCTAAAAGAATGCCAAGACAAATCCCTGCAAGTGTGTGTATCAACACAGAAGCTTAGTTAGAGTCAGGGCTTAGCCCAAGGACCTGTTTTCTCTAATACTTTTTCTAATATTGAAACAATTGAAACAAAATACCTCTGAACCTTCTTTCTCCCCATTCCACTGAATAAACCCTTGCACACATGGACTGCAAAAGTAATTTCTAATGACTGAAAGTTCAGCAAATGATTGTATAAGTTATATTTTTAGCAGTGCCTTGGAGATGCCCAATTCATCTATTCTTATTTTTATTGCATTTATGATCACATCTTTTCTACAAATTTAGCACAGCATATATGAAATTCCTATGTGGATTCCCTCTCCAGAATTATTAGTTTCAGTCCATCAGAATGTTTGAGTAATATGCTGATCTGGGATCTTCTAAATATCTAGGCTGGGTCTCCAAGTTTGGCAACTTTAAGACTTGTAGACTGCAGCTCTCAGAATTCCCCAGCCAGCATGGCTGGCTGAAAAAAAACTGGCAATTGAAGTCCACAAATCTTATATTTTCCAAGTGTGGAAATCCTGATCTCGAACAATTCAAAATACACATAATGATGTACGCCATTCTTTTAAGGGCCATTGCTAAAATAATAACTAAAATGGAAATATGCATAAAAAATAAAATGTACTTCCTGATGGAAAACACTTCCTTACAAAAAGTGTGTGTGCTAGGAATAATATTTACAAAAATGTAACGAGTTAAGTGAGAGGTACTGTACATAAAAAGGATAGAAATATTTGTGCAAAGGATTTCATTTGTCAAATTTGTAACTAACTCAGATGAACTTTGTATTTGACAAAATGAGAAATTCAGCTAAAGTAAATTTGACAGCACTGGCCACTTTTCAGTACCAGAACCATATTCACTTAGCTTCAGTAAGATGTCCATATGATGTGCCTTCTAAACATCTGGATAAGCATCTGTAATGCTGCGCAAAGACTGTTCAGCTCCAATTTTTTCATATAGGTTTGCTTGTTTGCTGGGAAACTTATTCAGAGATGGGATATAGTGCTTGACACATAGATGACAAGAAAAAAATCTTTATTATCTTCCTCTCACCAGTAGATTAATATAACTTTTTTTAAAAAGTGCTTATGCAGACAAATGGTGCATTCTTATGAAAACTCATTGATAGCTACCTGGGGAGAGTTCATCAGTCCTTGATACCCAGCTTGTTATTCCTAGTAGTTCATAAATCATCATCTCCTCAATTTTCATTAAACAGTATCTTCGTCATTTCAGGATTTTAATAAAGATGAAAAATGGCAATTCTCAAGGTATAAGGATCTTCTATTGGCTTAATCATCTTACAAATAAAAGTGGGTGGGAAGGGATAGGTGTGCAGAAGAAAAGCATCCAATTAATAATAACAAACGATAGATGCTTCTGCTTTTCTTTTATTAGTTCTTCTATCTTGCTTAAAGGCTTTTTGAATGGTGCTCCAAGTATTACATTCAAAAAAATTGAGCAGGCCTTCCTTGTCAGGTAGAGCTAAGAGGAGAAACTAGATTTCATTTGATTTAAAACTAAATGTCAATTAAAATGTAATTAAATCCAGGTAATGTGGTCACTTGCATTGTATTGAATAGTTTAAAAATCATACATTAAAATTACAATTTCAAGCCTTGAAACTAAACTCAGGTTTGTGGACAGCATCACATGAGGTCTTGGGGTCATAAATTGGTTATTTTTAAGCTCACTAGTCTATTCACAATAGTGTACTTCCAAATCAAATCTGTTGGGAACCTGGGCATGTGTGTATGTTAATGCCATACTCATAACTCACTAGGAAGTGTATTGATTGATACTTTTGAACTATGATGTTGGAGAAGACTCTTGAGAAGAGTGTGGGCAGCCAAGAAAACAAACCAATGGATCATCAAATAAATGATCCAGAGTTCTCACTTAAGGCACAAGTGGTCAGGCTCAATTATCTTATTTCAGACACATTATGGAAGATCTAGTTAAATGGAGAAGACTGATCCTGGGAAAGATGGAAGGAAAGAGAAGAAGGAGATGACCAGCAGCAAGATTGATAGATTCAGTTATACTGGTGACGGGAATAATGTTGGATGACACACAATCAATCAATAGCAAAGGGTATGATGTTATCTTAACAGAAGATACTTTCGATTGCTGGGAATCCAATTCTTCTGTAAGACATAGATGAAACCAGTTTACTTACTGAGTGTGATAACTGGGGAAACACAGTCAAAAACCAATAGGTGTTCTTCAGTTTTTTTCTGAAGGGAGAGAGAACAGATGTTTTATTTATTACATTAATTCAGATAGGTAGCAAGATTGGTTCCTCTGAAATATGGGTAGTTAGATTGGTTTCCCTTAGTTATATATAGTTGGCAAGCCACATTTAGTTCTGTCACCATTTTATCTGATCACAAATTAAAATGGGGTTCATAAGTGCTGTAGATACAGAATAGAGGATTTCCTGACACAAATTTAAAAAATCAGTGGAAATCCTCTGAGAACCATTTCCATAATCAAAACAATTTCCATTTCTAATAATTATGCTGGAACAGCCAGCAGCACCTGATTAGACCTGAGACAAATCAGCTTAGAAAAGCCTGCATGTTCTTTTTTGAGGACAATTGTTGTGTTCCCTTGGAAATCATTTCAAGTCAAGGGAAAGCATTTCTTAAGACAAATGATTTGCTCACCCCAGGCTGCAAACCAAAAGGGATGTTTCTCACCTTCAGATTTTCCCTTTCTCTAAGTGAAATTAGAATGGATGAATGAATGCATTATGTCACTTTAAAAAAATGTTACTGTCCTGGGGCTTTCTTCTTCTTCTTCTTCTCCCTCTTCTTCTTCTTCTTCTCTCTCTCTCTCTCTCTCTCTCTCTCTCTCTCTCTCTCTTTTTGTAATTGTGCAATGAACTTGTACCTTGAGAAAAAAGAGAAGCTGTAAGGACTGAATGCATCAATGCTGAGTGCTAATGTAGGGTTGGAGCTTACTAGAATGCAATGGATCATTTGTCGATTTGAACACATGTGTGCTGCTACAGTATAAAATAGAAGCTGTAACTGCCAGGTTGGAAAATAGTGAAGGCGTGTTTTCCTGACCCTAAACCCAGTGGTGGGATTCGGCCAGTTTGCACCTATTCGGGAGAACCGGTTGTTAACTTTCTAAGAAGTTCGGAGAACCAGCTGTTGGAAGAAATCTCATTTTGTTTTTTTCCACTTTACAGGGCTAATCCTGTAAGGAAGGCAGGAAGGAAACATTCTGTTGTTGTTTCAAGCCTAATCTTTATTGCCCTGCTTACAGAAACTGCCTCTCCTCTTAGCCCTTATTACATTGTAACAGCTAAGGTGAAGCACCCATCGACCTGACTGATGTTGAGTTGGTCCCGCCTACACATTCATATGACCACCGAGCCATGCCTACCCAGCTGGTCATTAGGGCAGAGAATCTGTTGTTAAAGTATTTGAATCCCACCACTGCCTAAACCACACCCACTTAGATGCCAGCTCCTGCTTTTGACCTTAAAGATGCTAACTATAACAAGGGAGACAGAACAGATGTTTTATTTATTACATTAATTCAGATCATACACTTAACTATTTATAAACCTAGAAACCAATACATCAAAACATTCACATTGCAGGACTATTTGCCTCAATGATAAGCTCCCAACAAGAACTGGCCAATGCTGAGAGCAAAGTTTACTTTAATTAAGAAGCAACTTGCTTGCAAAATATGCTTGCAAGGCTCTGGAACTGGGAAATGTATGTAACAATAACTCATAGGCTGATTGGTCAGGCCCCCTGGGCTGCAATGATTGACAGTTCAAAATCAGCAGGAGAAGAAGCCGTTAACTTTTTACTATATACTGTTTGTCTGATTTCCATTCCCATTCTCCCTGTGAGAGAAAATGCAGATCAGCAGTAATTAAGAGCAAATAAAAAATAGAGGCAAGGAAATGATTACAAATCTTCCCTTTTCCATTTTCTTCTGCCCCATCTCCCCATCTTTGCAACCAGATAAATGAATCATAAGATTAACAGTACTTATGTTTGCATTTGTACATAACTCTACATTTTCAAGTTTATAATTAAGATGGTATTTACTCATGGTTTCAACTTCCTTCACTATTGGTCTTGGGAATTGTAAACTAGGAAGACATGATATAAAAATCTGGTCACTAGCAATGAATATCAGTGTGGTGCAGTGGCGGGTTGCAGGCGGTACACCCCGGTACGGGTGTACCAAAGCCTGCCCGCAACACTGGGTACCGTTCCGGTATGGTGCTCTGGAGGGCCCACCCACCTGCCCGAGCTCCTTACCTGTCCTTTAAAGCCTTCAGCACTTCCATGGATGCGCATACAGCACCTGTGCAACACTCCACCAAGCAGCTGTATAATTGTGGGGGCTTGCGGAGGCATTGCTAGAAGGTATGACGCATGCGCATGCCATGCGGATTCATGTGGAGGACGCTGGGGCCCATTGCAACCATACCAGTTGCAACAGATCCGGAACCCACCACTGGTGTGGTGCCATGAAGTATATCCAGAAGAAAGGATTAAGAAATTGAGAGCACCAGAAAGCACCATAGAAAAAAAATTGATCCAAACTAAGTATAACATGCAATAAAGTAAAGGTACATACATGCTTTTAGTGAGAGGAAGGTAGACAAGTAGGTATGTACATAATAGGATGGGTGCACAGAAATTGAACAGAACAGAATAATAGAATTGGAAGGGACCTGGGAGGTCTTTTAGTCCAACCCACTGCTCAGGCAGGAAACCCTACCCCACTTCAGACAAATGGTTGTCCAATCTCTTCTTAAAATCTTGCAATGTTGGAGCATTCACAACTTCTGAAGTTATTCCACTGATTAATCATTGTAACTGTCAGGAAGTTTCTTCTTAGTTCTAGGTTGCTTCTACTCCTTTATTAGTTTTCATCCATTGCTTCTTGTCCTGCCTTCAGGTGCCTTGGAGAATAGCTTGACTCCCTCTTCTTTGTGGCAACCCCTGAGATATTGGAACCCTGCTATCATGTCACCCCTAGTCCTTCTTTTCATTAAATTAGACATACCCAATTCCTCAAATGTTCTTTTTATATTTTAAGTAGTTTGGCAGTTATTTTATTAAAAAATGAATACTGTGAGAATGGAAAGAGAGAGGCAGAAACTGCTGTTCTACAGTTGTAAGAAAGCAAACTTTTATAATTGAGTTATTATTATGGTTAGTTGCACAATCAGCCAGATGCACAATCAGCCAGATGATGATTTCAACACTTCTGTGCATGCGCAACACTTCTGTGCATGCACAGAAGCATCTGGGCGGGTGCCCAGAGTTTCCTGCCACCGACCCTACTGGTTCAGCCAAACCAGGCAACTCACCTCTGAACTTCACCCCAAATACCTATTATTATGTATGTTTGCTTTCATTTTCCACAATCCTCTTACTTTTACTTGCAGATCTTTCTATTTTGTGATTTTCTTCAGCTTTTCCTCCACTATTCTGCTGTCTCCAGATACTGTCCACTATCTACACTTTTTTTGGTCTTTCTTATCAACAATTGTTAGGTTTGGTGTGTTAGGTGGCAAGTGTTTGTCTGTTTAAATTCTAAATTCCCATAGCATTTTGGTTTCTTCATTTTCTATTACTTTCTATTTTGTGGTCCCACCAGTTCTTGCTTGCAGATAAATTGTAGCAGGCCAATTAGGTCTCTTTGGCATTCAGTAACTTTTCATGGTATACAAGCTTCGATGCATTTTCTTCACTGTCCTTCAGATATTCTTTCAACAGTCTTTTTCTTCACAGTCTATGCACTTGCAACATTTCGTGTCCAGCTATGCTTCGTGGTAAATTGCTTTATTTATTTGTTTGTTTGTTTATATGTTTACTTACTTACTTACAAAATTTATTGGCTGTCCATCTTACCACAGGGTAACTCTGGTCATCTTACAATCATAAATGCTTTATATCAGCAGAACATTTATCAAGTAAATATTCCATTGAGCTAAGCTCAACTGTAGATGACTTAATGGATTATTGGCAGAATATTTCCACTACATTTTCATACAGCAGCCCAGTCTAGCCTACAGTCCCAGGATTCTTTATGGTTTCCCATTCAGTAGTCCACAGGGAGCACTATTTATTTATTCTTTAGATCAGTCATGGTGTTTTACTTTACTTACATTGTAATCCACTAAAGAGAAGATGAGTCCTCTCTTAGTCCCTCACATGTATGAATCAACATCTTATTGTAATTTTACTATTCTTATATAATGTTCACAATGCAGGCCCTGAAATCCAGTTCTGTAGATGAAGGACATAGCAGAATGTTTAAAAACAAAGAAACGTAAAGAGCTCGCCTCAATCTCTTGCAAGGTTATACCAAAACAAAATTGCAAAAGATGAACAAATTTGCTCAAGTACAGTATTATCTGTGCTAATGTTGTAATAACCATATGTCAATAATAACACCAGCTCCAACATTTGACACCTATGTTATAAATATTTGCTGCTCTACCTTAAAATGCAGTATGCTTGCTTTCAATACATTTTTGTCCTCTAGCCTCTATTTATCACTGTAACTAATAATTTACTATAGAAAAGGATGCAGAGATGATGATGAACAAAAAAAAATCCCATCATCACCTTTTTGATATTTGTCTCTCAGATTTTCACAGGAAGATATAAATGTGTTACAGAGAGTAATATTATAATAAACAAACAATGATGGGAAGGAGAATTTTCAAAATGATACCAGTGCATTGTTTATTCAGAAAAGAAATTTTGCACAGTCCTAAACATTAGATGGAAATCTAAGAAGACTAAATAAAATCTCTCCCTATTATTCGCAGGTATGGCCATACAATATTATCTATTTTTTTCTCAGTTTGTAAAGCTATCATGAATCTTCTTTTTTCATAACACTTGTGATAATGTGAAGAGTCCATTGGGTTTGCCGTTTCCCCCCCCTTTTTAACTTTATCACTGTCAATAATAGTATCATCATTTTGTCTGAACTCCAAACGAAATCACAAGGGAATGCTGGGAACACAAATGGGAACAGACACTGAATTTTCCAGGTGCTGTGGCATGTGTCAGACGAGTAAAAGCGGAACGGTGGAATGGGAAAAAGAATGGCAATGATATACAGTAGATGTTCTCAATGGAAAGAACAGATGAATGACCCAGCTTTCTTTTAAAAAGTACTAGATCCAGAAAGCAAGCAGGATTCTGTACAAAGGAAACATTCTCTTTCATCTTCCATATGAAAGATCTTTCTATAGAAATTTTCTGAAGTTCACATTAGAGGGCAAAACCATTTTGCTTCACCAGTTTTCTGCTCAAGTACTTCCCTAAAGGCTAACATTGATTGTCATGTAACAGAGGAAAAAGAAGAATGGAAATGAAATAGGTTTTTCTCTCTCATGCTTTCAAAATGATTTCCTATACAGTATTAAATTAAGGCTGCAATTCTATGGAGACAAAGTCTATGAGTGGAGGGGGAAGAGAGAGAAAGAGAGTTAAAGAGCAAGAGCAATTCATTTTCTATGTAATTTACAGGACGATCCCTATATAAGTCCCTTTTTTTAGACACAACCACATTCTGTGGTATTTTCATATGTGGCATTCCCAAACATATGCTGATGTTTGCATTTTTTTTTCCTAGTCAGGAATGGTGAACAAGAAAAGAATCTGCCTATTTCTGCCACACAGGCTTCATCTGAGTCTCTTCTGGCAGATGATATTTCAAAATAACACTGATTCATGAAAAGTTTGTTTCATTTATTTATTAGATTCTTGTTTTTTCATTACCTAGAGACAGAGAGGATGGTTAGTTAGCACAACATTGGCCAAGCATCGAGAATCAAAATAACAGCCTATGTATTCCCAGTCTTTTGAATCTGCAGTCAAGATGTAGGCAATAGTGCATCAGACCATTAAGGCTTAGTGCTGATTCTGTGGTTTCCTTGAAATCTCAGTGATTCACATGAGGGCGTACTTGTGTATAGGAAAACATGAGGGATGCTATTGAAATCTGACTGGCTTTATTAAGTGGTTAAATGCATGCAGTTTAGTAAAAGCCAAATTACTTTGGGGCAGATCGAAAGGAATAAGTAACCAACAGTATACAAAACATAATTAATTTTGTTAATTAATTGTTTAGAGTCAAAATCATCAGAATGAAGTAAAGGTTGACTAAGCAAATGAAGATAACTAAACAAAGAAGTTAATGTGTACGATGATAGAGCTTTACCACCATGCTGTTGATTTAAGTTGGCTGTCTTTGACATGTATCTTGGGGAGGGGCCGGTGTTACTGTTATACTTTTTCTGTTTTTTATTTTATTGTTTTACGTTTTGTATTATCATCATAATTATTATTTTGCATGTCACCCAGACCCTATAGATGGGAGGGAGGGAGGGAAGGAGGGAGGGAGGGAGGGAGGGAGTAAGGAAGGAAGGAAGGAAGGAAGGAAGGAAGGAAGGAAGGAAGGAAGGAAGGAAGGCTTAATACAGTACCTTTTGGTGAAAATGTCCATTCTTTATGCTTACTGTAAGAAACATCATCCCCTTGATAAACTTTAACATTCATCAGAGACATAATTCATGTTCTGTATTTATTTATTTATTACTTCCAAAATAAAAAAGGCCCAAAACCAGAACCACAACATAGTACATAATAAGGACACACCAATATATACCCTGTCTCCAAAGACTTAATGCCCTGAGGGAACAACCAGGTCTTCAAAGCTTTTCAAATGGCTAGCAGGTTCTGAGACAATCAAATCTCAGAGGAGAGATGATTGCACAGACAGGCACCACAATAGAATAGATTCCTAGGTTTCATCAGATGTCATTATTTCAATAAATTGATATCAAGGAGACCCAATCTACTGAAAGTGTGGGGAGGCAAAAACAATTGGGTACAGGCAGTCCTGAAAATAATCTAGTGCTATATCAAAAAATAAGTGGTCACCAATATCATGAGTTACATCCAGAATCAAACTTGGCAGCATTATCAGGTTGACCAAGGAGTCACACATACTATTTGTTACAAAGTTATAGTAACATAATCTTTCATATCTGAATGCAGTCTTCTCCTCTCTCCTTTTAACTTTGTAAGAACTATGGAGGCTTCTTGTCTGCGATGTTTTCATTACATTTCTGACCCTAACTCATATTTCTTTATCTGACTGTTGTTTTGATTGTGGCTCTTCCTCCTATTTCTCATGTTTATTTTTTCTGCCCACTCAGTCACTGGGGAAGCACACAGCACATGAAGTACAGGTATTACATGGTTGCCCATGACTACCCATACCACTACATTATGGATCAGATTCAGCTTTAATGGTCTTCAGGGGTGTACCCATATGCCACAAATTGCAATAATACAACCAAGAGGTGACTAAAGTATGAGCAACCCAGTGGTGGGTTAAAACCGGTACGCCCCAGTAAGGGTGTACAAGTGCCTGCTGGGAGCACCAGGTACCATTATGGTACAGTGCTTTGGAGGGCCCACCTGCCCGCCCACGGTCCATACTGGTATTTGAGGTTTTTGGGACTTCTGCACACGTGCACGGAGCATAGGGTACCTGTGCAATGCTCCGCTGAGCAGCTGGAGCATCACGGAAGCATCGTGGAGTGTCATGGGCAGTAAGTATGGATGTGAGCATGTGCACTGTGAACATTCATGTGGGGGATGCCCAGCCCCATTGCACTGTACCAGTTGCAACGGGATCTGGAACCCACCACTGAGCAACCTCAAGTAGAGCCTTCTGGTCCCAAACAGACATCACTGTTTCCCAAAATTGAGTTATGCAAAGGACCCCGAGGCTACGCTTACCACCTATTCTTTGATCTCTCAGTACTAAAGATGAAAAATTCTAGTGTTGGGATAAGGTAGCCTCAAAATCCACAATCACTTATTCTTTCCAGAGTTACATCACAGCCTGGCCTTCTTCATCCAAGGTACCCAAGCCTGCAAGTACCAGGACAGAATATTGACAGTATCACTTAGACTGCCGTGGCAGAGATGTATAGTTAAGTATTGTTGGCATCCTTATGTTGAATTCTTTAATAGATGTATTGGCAATTGGAGTCAGGTTAGCTTTTTCCTAATTAGACTGAAGAGTGACCTTATTCATGTCCTATATGTACATTCTTACTGCTCTTAAGATAACAAGAAACCTCTAGAAAGGGAGTTGATCCTTTTCCACAAAAGCAACCCTTAGCTCTAGATTTTCATGTATCCAGATTAAGATTTAGTAATAGTTCTAAAACTGGAAAACATTTTTCTATTGGAACTTCAATGACTACAGAAAGTGATTGCCACAGAAATTGCAATCATGTACTAAAAGGTATTACTCTATAGGAAGCAAACATGTTAGCTATGCACTGCACTCAAGAAGAGGAGAATCTGGACTGTGAAGAATCTCTTCTGCCTCCCACTGTTGCCACCAAACATGACAATCCAGGAAATGTGACAACCTGACATATCTTGCAAGTTGGAGGTGCAATAACCACCCACCCCTATGTAGTGATAGTGATATGGTTGTTAAATAATGTTGTAGCTCTAGAAAATATAGAAAGTAGCTATTTATTAGTGCTGAACTGAAAGAGAGTGGAAAATTTTGAGAGGCCTTTGAAAAATATCTTGAACTGTAACTCTTCTTTTCTACTAGTGCCATTAAAATGCAAAGCCAGTCAGCTCATAAACCAAATTAGACAGCTCTTAATTCTTGACTGCATAATGATCCTGGTGCTTATTTCATCAAAGTTTAATATTTTTATAACTGAAAGCCGGATTGATTACAAGTTATTTATATTTTTGCATGTATCCATTTAGCATGACTAATCATCCAAACTATGCCATCGTTGCATGTCCTCATGATGTCCGATGTCATAACACAAAGAATGGAAAAGAACAGCAGTTTATATGAAGTATGTTTCCAGGACACATCTCAGTCGCATGCATTAAAAAAAAAAACTAACAGAGAAAAATTTCCACTGTAAAAGTAAAACTGGATTTCTAATTTGACAAACAAAAGCTAACTGTGGCATCATAGGTGGCATTCATTTGGTTCTGACCAGTTCTGGAGAACCGATAGTGGAAATTTTGAGTAGTTCAGAGAACCAGTAAATACCACCTATGACTGGCCCCTCCCCATCTATTCTCCGTCTCCCAAAAACCAGCTGATCAGGAGGGAATGGGGATTTTGCAGTAACCTTCCCCTCCCACCAAGACACACCCACAGAACCAGTAGTAAAAAAAATTGAATCCCACCACTGTGTGGCATGGTCAAAATAACCAGTCCTTCAATGTTTAAAGGTATTTGGCATCTCTTTATGAAACAGTATGGGATTGTTTGGAAGGAAAATAACAAGCATTGAATATTGGGGGGAACAAAATTCAAGATGCCAAATACCTTTGTAAGAAGTTAGGTTGATGGTTTTCTTTGGATCATGCCACAGTTGACTATTTGATAATGGAGGGGTGGGTTGGGACCTGGATCATCATAGCGATATGTTGTAAGATTCCAGCAAGACTTGGAATTAATGAAAAAAATGCTTGCTATCTTATTGCAGGAAAATAAAGGAACCACAGTTTGATCAGAATAGCAAAATAACAGAGCTGGAAGGGACCTTGGAGGTCTTCTAATCCAACCGTCTGCTAGACAAATTACCTGGACAACATTAATATTTTTGTTACCTCACTCAGAGCAATGGAAATGTTTTACTTGAGCTTGGCCTCAGTGATTGACCATGAACTCTAATAATTTTTTTCATGTTGACTATGATCCCTGCTTCCCTGAGACCAGTTATTAAAGAGACAACCCTCCACAAAATATTTCGATAATAAGGATGTCCGCAGAATGTTTTAAATTCCTTGAAAAATGCAGCCTCCTGCTTGTATTTCAATGAACATTTGAAATAAGTATTTGCAGGATGTGTAGTAGAGACTTCTTGTTGTCCTGCAGAATATAGCTAATTGATTCATACACATAAAAGGCTTGAAATACTTTGTTTCTTATTTGCATTGTTCTTTTTGTTAGTTGTGAAGTCATGTCCCCATCACAACATATTTGCATGTTGGTGATTAAATGGGTGTATTTATATGTCTTGCTTTTGTGGGTGATTGCTTTGAATACAAACACTATAGCTGAAGAGAGGTGAAAACACTTTCTTTTCCTAGGCTGTCAATTCAGCCTTTTAATTCAATATAAATTGGGTTTTTAGGGGAAAACCCTTGACAAATAAAAATAAGTAATGTGACTGATCAGGCATTTGGAAACAAATTGAATTGGGCCTAAACCCCAGCTGTGCAAGTAAGTAATGACAAATATTCTAGCAGGAATCAAATAAGATCAGTAGCAGGGTTAGATAGTCTAAGAAGCACAAATAATACCTTTATAATTATGTTTCTTTGAACAGAAAGTTGCAAAGCATGTTCCTTTCTTTACCTAGTGTTCTAAGCCATTCCCTTCAATATTATTCTATATTGTTTTTTACAATGCACTTTGGAGATCTTCCACATATGAAAGCTAACATTATACTTAACAAATCTGTGATCGAATGTGTTTTCAAAAATTCAAAGCGACACATTTCATTTCTCCAAACTATACACTTTTAAAAGATATATATAACTCAAAGTAGGAGACTGATATGAAGAGAAACAGGGATAACTCTCCAAAGCAACTAGTTCATATACAGATGAACTATGTATGTCTTGACTGTCATTTCAAATTATAGATGATCTGATAACTTTTCATAGTGCTGCTACTAATGTGCTGCTGTAATTCCTCTAACTATTTCTATTTATATCCATATATATCTGTAAAATATCTATCTAGTCTCCCATATTCCTGAACCTAAACAGCTGACTCTTTAGGGGAGTATTAACTCCCTAAGAAGAATTTCACCTGGTTAATGCTGTGGAAGTGACAAGGTCCTTGGAGCTATGAGCTCTGCCAGCTGTGTTTTAGATCCTTGGCCCTTACCCCCAGGTAATCAAGGCTTCCTGGGAGATGGCATCAGTGGTGGGTTCCGGGCAGTACAGCCCAATACAGCTGTACTGGTAGTAGCTCGGAATGAAGCTTGTTTGGCCCACCTGCCCGCCCCGATTCCATGGCTGTTTATAACATGACCAGCCAATTGCACACACGTGCACACCACATGGCACCTGCACGACCTCTGACGAACAGCTGGGTGTCGCAGGGCAGTGGCATTCACAAGTCTGCGCAGTGCTCATGCCTGACTAGGATGCCCAGCCCCATGCATAGCGTAGCGGTTGCTACAGGGTATGTTACCCACCACTGGATGGCATGCATTAGTTCCAAGCAGCGATGAATGTTTCTTTGTGGGACGTTTCAGTCTGTGCCCTCCTCAAGAGGCCATCCTTGTATCTAACAATATAGAAACTTTTATCTCCTGCAGTCTCAAATTTTCATTTTTTAGAGAGAGTTATTGAGAAGGTTGTAGATTCAGAACACCAGGAGCTTTGGAAGAAGCAGATCAGATTTCAGATCAGATTATAGTAACAATTGCGGCAGTTCAGTTAGTAATATGGCTGTTAAGTGAATCTGGCTTTTCCATTGACTTTCCTTGTCAGAAGATTGCAAAAGATGATCACATGACCTCTGGGACATTGAAACCATCATAAATATGAGCCAGTTGCCAAGTGTTTGAATTTTGATCATGTGACCATGGAGATGCTGCAACAGTCATAACAGTGAAAATCTCAAAAGTCACTTTTTTCAGTGCCACTGGAACCTGAAATTGTCACTAAACAAACTGTTGTAAGTCAAGTATCTGCCTGTATTTCTAAGCAGCAATTCTCTCCTATAAATCCCTAAAGGAAAAATATCCAAATTCTAACTGTGAGGTCTTACAATTTTACTCATATCATTAAAGCCAACAGCAGACTGTGAGTTTGTACAGGCTGAATAGGCTTCTAAAACTAAGGCTAGAAACCAACCTTTTCCTGCCCCTATGCCTAACAGTGAAGGTCAATATAAACAGAAAGACAATGGCAGATAATGACATTTGCTTTGCTTAAGTCCTAAAGCCTGAGCAAAAGGGAAAGTCAGGGGGGGGGAAACCCATGCTCCTTCCCCCCTCCTCTTTGCCCAGAATTTTGTCCTGATTCAGCTTCCCTTTTTCTCCCATGGGTTTCTCTAATCTTTTTGTGGGCATTTTTCTCCGCATATCTTCTTGTCTCAAATTTTCCTTCTGCTGCCTGTCTGCTATTTTTAGTCTTTTCCCATGGGTTCTGAATCTTCCATTAATGCAGTTTTCCTCCAGCCTCCTTCTGGGCTCAATCCTGTGAACAATCTTCTCTTTTTCCATCCGATTAAGCTTTGGCTTCACTGTTTTTCCCACCCTTTCCCTTGTAACACTGAGATGGGAAAGCTCTGCTAGAGCTGCTTTACTTAGACTTCCTCATAAGTTAATATTTCTACTGCAGAGGAGCATGCCCTTGACTAGGGGTGGGTTGCTGCCGGCATTACTGCCAGTTCAGTACACGCACGGTGCATGTGCAGTTGCCCAAAAATAGATGTGCATGTGCAGAACGTTAAAAAGGGGTGGGAAACATGCCGCGCTGACCAGAGAACCAGTTCAGAGGCGTGGCAGGCCTGGGTTGCTGCCGGTTCCAATCATCCAGGCCACCAAACCACTATCGGTTCACCTGAACCAGTCCAAAATGGTAGCAACCCACCTCTGCCCTTAATGATGTATGTGCCTAATAACCTTGTCTTTCCTTTCCTTTTTTAAAAAAATCTAATGACTCCTGTGCAATAGCCAAACCTGTGGGGTTTATGTCTTCTTGGCTACACTCTGTGTTTTCCCAAAACAAGCTTGGTCTGTATACCTCATCCTTTCTGCCATCTATTCCCCTTACCTTACATTTGATCTTTAGGGGATTATGAGCCACAGTAGTGCAGTGGTTAGAGTGCAGTACTGCAGGCTACTTCTGCTGGCAGCTGGCTGCCTGCAATTTGGCAGTTCAAATCTCACCAGGCTCAAGGTTGATTCAGCCTTCCATCCTTCTGAGGTGGGTAAAACAAGGACCCAAATTATTGGGGGCAATATACTGACTCTGTAAACCACTTAGAGAAAGTTGTAAAGCCCTGTAAAGTGATATATAAGTCTAAGTGCTATTGCTATTGCTATTATCTAAAGTTTCATTCTTAGATGTTAGGATGGCCAGCCTTAAAAGTAGTGTAACTCTACTAACCTCTTGTCTACATACTGCAATTGAACTTAAAAATCTTAATCAAGTTTGATAAATCTTAATCAGCACTTATTTTTCAGCTCTGCTGCAGCCAGCTAGGTTACATGAGTAAGAGCAGTTCTAGGCCTGCTGTAGGCAATGTGTCATTCCAAAACACTCCTAAAAGCACAGCTCTTCTCTTGTACAAAGGAAGGGGCCTTTATTTGAGAGGCTTGATATGACAGTAAGATATGAATTAGTTTCTCTGAAGAACCTGCAGTTACAACCTGGCCCATGGCAAATGTGAGCAAGCTTAACTACAACATGGCAGATGAGGCTTAGTTACCGCTACAAGTATAGTTCTTCTGTTTTAATTCCTTTGCTGGAATCCCCCTGCTGGCTGAGTGTCAGCTGGAAGAGCCTCACGCTACTGAAAGCAGAATAGTGTTGGGCTCAGGATGTTGCTGCTGGATTTTGTATTTTGAGAAATGTTGTTTATCCATTTAAAAAGGGCACTAAAGTGCCTTCCTTCAGGTTCTCTTTTGACTTCCTGGTGTAATCTATAGCCCATGGGACAATTACTAATGAGCTTCCTCTCTTTGTTTTTTCAAGATGAGCCAACCTCCAGTAGATACTGCAGTTTGCAATGGCAAAACTAAAGCTGAGACAAAACTCCTAAGTGTAATACACACAGTAGAGAATTTTAAGAAGATTTTGCCCCATGAAAATAAAGTGAGCATCTTGGTTGATTCAAGATTAAAAGTTGAAATTCTATTTTGGAGAGGGGGGGTGTTGTGGCCCAACAGTGGCCGGCTGAGCTGTTGGTGGAATCTGACAGTGATGAACGATATGGGACTGCCCTGGAGGCTGAGGAAGACTCTGGGAGGTGTTCGGAGTCAGAGCAGGGACTAGAAAGGCCGGTTGGCTACCAGGTGGCATCTGAGTCAGGGAGCAGTGAGGAAGAACAGAAGGAGGCTGTCCCTGACATACATATGTGTAGGGCTGTGAGGAGGAGGGAGCAGCTTTGGAAAAAGGCTCACAGAAAGAAATAGGAACAGGTGGCTACTGATTTGAAAGCTTATAGGTAGGGGAACGGGAGGGAAATTTTGCAGAAAACAACAATTTACTGATCCAGCCATAGAGAAAGATTGGGATAATTTCGTGAGTTCAAGCCTTGTTTCATAGAGATAGCTTTCTGGGCTCCCAACCAAGGGGTTGCTTATCTCCCTCCTTGGTTGTGGCAGACAGTCAAGTCTGCGTCCGTATATATTGTAGAGGCTTGGGACAGAACAGGGAGCAACTAATTCTTAAGTGAATGGAAGCAGGAAATTCAATGATCTCCAATATCAACAATGAATGGCCATAGTATAAGTTGAACTGTCAACAGTATTAATAATTAGAGAAGCATGGTATGTATATCTGTATGCTTATTGAAGAAAGTTGGAAGTATTTTTTTATTTTACCTATTTTTGTCACTTTTTAAATTTCCCTTTTGTTCCCATCTCCTATTTTCTTCTTTTGTTTTATTGTTGCATTTTAATCTCTTTTTTGAAATTTATTTAGTATAAAAAGAGAGAAGCATACTTAGTTTTAGTATAATTAACCAATAAAAACAAATGAAATGCACAGGACAATGAGAGACATTGTGGACTCCAAAATAGATTGCTTGCTTCAACCAATACAAGGTAAAATGGGTATCCCCTTGCAGAGTGAAGGATAAGGATTTTTGATAAATCTACTTTTTCCTTCTAGTTAAACATGCCTGTGATCTTGGAAACTTCCAAAATGGGGGAGAATGTCCTTGTTCAAGGTTTGTCCTGACTTTTTGCATGAATGAATTTGTAATTTCATGACAGTTCTTTGTCCCACTGGTGGTTTCCTTTTTAAGCATATGGTGCTTAAAAAAAGAAAGGGAAGGGAAATCTACAATGCTTTTTACCACAGAATAGTTCTGACAGCCTAAGTTTTTTGTTTGTGCATGGATGCTATCCATGGTGCACCATAGCTTTGCACTAGCTAGCTAGCAGTGTTCAGGCAATATGAGATCACCCAGGCTTTCTTCTGCCAAACTTACGTCGCATCCAGGCAGGTCCAGCACCAGTTCTCATTAGAGTGGCACCTTGTCCTACGATTGTTGTGATAATCAGGAAAATGTTCAGACTCTAAGGGGCGGATGGGTTTGTCTTTCAAAACTGAAGGATTTTATAGACTCATGAGGGCAAACCTATGGCACACGTGCCCAAAGTGGCATGCAGACCCATGTCACCTGGACCATGTGGCATTGTCCATTCCTGTTCTGGGTTTCTAGCATGCATGCCAGCTGGTCTTCTGTTTTCTGGCATGAGCATGCATGCTGGCCAACTGACTTCCGTTCGTGCATGCGTGCCAGTAACCGGAAGACTAGCTTGTGTGCAGAAGTTCATTTTCCAGCACCCACATGCCCCCTAGGCAGCTCCTATTCCGGGTTGTGGTGCATGTGCACTTCTCCAACATTATAGACTGATAAAATTTCAAGTGAAGAGTAGGAGAAGGCATTGAGGAGGGATATTAGACATTCCAAACCTATAATAGCATTAGATATCCAGGGGCAAAAAAACAAATTTTAAAAATCAAGGAAAAATGAACTTTAAAGTCAGACAAGTAGGGGGGGGAGTAATTATTGTATATGGTGTGTGGACTAGATAGAATTGATTGAAAATTCTGTCCTACATTTGATGTGGAGAAAGCGGTACAATGCCTTACCACTTACTCTTTGCTATTCTATCCACTCACCTAAGAACAATGTGAATAAGATAATCAAGTTACTAGATCTCTTTAAGGGAGAAAAGTCATACAAAAAGAATACCCCAAAAAGGAGACAGTAATTGATAGGGGGGCTTCTCCGCTAATATACATTTCAGAACAAATTTAGCTGTGAAGAGCTGAGCACTTATCTCACTTGCGTATTTTAAAAATATAATGTTCTTTTTAAAATTGAAGTGGAAAGCATTATAGCGTCTGTGTGTGGGGAAATTAGGTGGTTTTCAAGGAGGCTGGGAGAAAGATACAGAAGACAATATAGACTGAAAGTGATTGAAAGCTGCATGAAATTAAAAGAAGACAAAACATTCCGATTGGTGTCAGCCAAAATAAAATAAAAAAGAGATAATAGTTATCCACTGATGATACCTTACATTAGTATTGCTCAGGGATATATAGGTCATTTTAAATCCACTCTGTTTATTCCAATCTATGGCAGATTGTTTTCTTTCTGAAGATGCTGGAATTCATTTTGTTATTATGTCTGGCTGCGACCATCCAAAAGGTGAGTGTTTTTCTTGTATGGCATACCATTATAGACTCCTCAAAATGAAGAAATATTTTTTTAAAAAAACTTACATTGTGTTGGAGTATTTTTACAAGATTTATTACAGACCCATGTCCAAAATGCATTAATAATTCTTACTACATATGTAAGAGTCTAATTTTCCTACATTTATGCCAACACATTAGTGAAACATATAAAGACGGTACTGTGGATGAAAAGGAAATCTGCCATGGCTTTCTATGGAAATTGATTTATAAGGTCTGTCAAAACAGAGCCCAACATGAGACTGATTGTCAGCACTCGAGCACATCAGTATCTCTCATTTTCTTGCCAAAAATCTGTAAGAGATCTGCAAAGGAATACACATTTTCTGAAACCGAAAATATACCCAAAACGGTAATTACTAGAAGGATAAAATGAGTTTTCTTTGGACACAAGTGTATTTTAAAATCCTGCATCGGAGAAAATCTGCAAAAAAGATGCTACCCTTAATTGTGTGACAACCTTGGCTGGGCAAAGTGTGTTAGATTCACTTCGGGGGGGGGGAAGCTTTGTGGCACATCATTTTCCTCTGTGAGGCAATTCATATTGTGTCAGAGTTTCCTGGATCTCCTCTCTCATACATGCAGATGCTTGGAGAGGCTTATGCACAACTTGCCAAGTGCTGCTGGGGAAGGTTGAATAGAGAGAGCTTTGCTCAGCTCCAGCCAGAAGTGACTGCTGTACTGATGATGAAGAGAGGCTGCATAACTGTCATGCTAAGGCCAAGATTGCCATATAACAATTCATACAGAATTCTGTTCTTTATTTGTTTACACACAGCAGACATAATCTTGCCAGATTAAACATTTAGTACTTTTACTCCAATAGATACCAAGATACCTTTGGAGATTCCAGGGAGTGACTATTCTTATCATCTTCTTCTGTCTCTTATCTAGCTCTGGATTGTGTTGCCTTTTGTCTTCCCCTCCCTTTTTAGAACATGCTCCCTCCAGGGAAACTATCTTTTCACTATAGCCCATCACACCAGCTCTTCTCCAGGGACACCATCTCTTACAGTAGCACAGCAAAGCCAAAAGTGAGATGGCTGCTTCACCTTACTTTTGAAGCAAGGGAATCATGATGTTTCAGGGGAAACATTATATGAAGTCCGGGTAGTTGTTTCATTAGAACGATGTGTTCAGCAACTGTTAAAAATCACAATGGTGCTGAATGAGAAGTATTTGCAACCAGTGTGTGAAGTTGCAGGCCTTTCAGTCACATGATTGCAGTCCAGGTGTTAACGTGCTTGGCTTGTGATTATGACATTGCAGCAAGCAGTGATCATATGATCATCATTTGTGATATTCCCTGCCAGCTTCCCACAAGCAAAGTAAATGGAGAATCCAATAGGGAAGGTCATAGATTGTTCCTGTAAGGTGTGCCTATGTCTTTTCTCCTGAGAAACTCTTGTTATGGACTGCAGAGATCGCATACTCCATAGTAAACACCTGCACATCTGTACTACACAGCACTCACTTGTAGTGCTCTTGTAGAGCTTCCCGAGTGTCCTCTTCATCACTTGCAGGTGCTGGGAGAAGCTTATGCACATTTTGCCAAGTGTTGCTGGGCTGCTTTGCTCAGCTCTAGCCAAATCCAGAAGTGACTTCTGTACAGATGCTGATAAGAGGCTGAGTAGCTGTAGACCCTGTAGACCTACGAGCCCAGACACTGCCCACCTATCCTTCCCAGGACCCACTTCTAGCACCTCCATCCCAGTGGTGGGTAGCAGGTGGTACACCCCAATACGGGCATAGCGGTGCCTTCCCAGAGCAGCGGGTACTGTTCCATACGGTGCTCCGGAGGGTCCGCCCACCCGTCGTCCTTACCTGTCTTTAAATTCTTTAGTACTTCCACCCACATGTACGGTGCATACAGCACATGCGTGATGCTCTGCTGAGCAGCTGGAGCATCGCGGAGTCTCAAGGATGCATCACTGGAGGGTAGGATCCATGCGCATGCTGTGCACGTGTGTGCGTGTGCTGCACATGTTCATGTGGAGGACACTGGGCCCCATTGCAACCATACCGGTTGCAACCGGATCCAGAACCCACCACTGCTTCATCCCCCCACATGCCTTACCTAGAACTCCTATCTCTTCCCACCTACTGAGAAAAGCAATCCTGGGGTTGTAATAGCAACTGGGATTACCGGGATTTCCACTGCTATGCTATGCAGTCACTTAACATTGTCTTTTAAGACCACACCACGTAGTAATGGTAATCCCAGTTCTAATTGCTCTTGTAACCAAGAATAACCTGTATTGCATCATTCAAAAAAAGAAGAGAAGACTAACCAGAGAAAATAAACACACCGATTTTATGAAATCTCCCTCCATTTTATTATATATGCAACTAACATGGTCAATATATTTGAACTGTTCAGCATAGATGCAGCATTACAGAAAGATACCATCCTAATTCTCTACTTCATGTTCTAGGGAATTTGCTCTTGAAGTTATGTTCTTCTAATTGAGATTCAGGAACCTTAGCAGTACCATCTTTAGAGTTTTGTTGATTTGTAATTCTTTTTAATCTGATATTTTTCTAACATCAAGCACTCGAGCAATGATGAAGAGGAAAAGGGACATTTTGTAGAGAAAATGTCTTTACTAGATATAGACATGTCGGGGATGGATTCATATCAAAGGAGACTGTAGTTTCTGAATATTAAATGTGTTTAGACAGCGCAAACAAACAAGCAATATTTTCAATGGTAATGAGCTGATTTAGAAATCTCAATAGGGGGGGGAACTGTCACTGATAGTTATTGGTCTCCATCCAAACTAAACCAGCTAAAATTTTATCATCACAATGCCAAATGCTTATGACAGATATATCCTTTGCTCTGATACTTCTCTATTTCTCCTTCCAGTCTAGTCAGTCATTTCAATCTGCATGTGTTTGGGGTGTCATTCTAGCTGGGAATTATGGAAACTGTGATGCCTTAATAATACAGTACATGCTATTATAAAGCCTTCAGATTTACTCTGGCTGAAAACAAGATATTTTTTTTGCCATCCATTGTAGTTCAGAACTGAATTGACTTAGCCTTTAATAACATTTTGATTTTCAACACTGTCAGCGAGATGGACAACTCAGAATGAGATTGTTATTAGTCTCCTTTTGGGGTGGGAAGCCATTAAAAAGCAATTTCAAGAGAACCGATATACACATGTCAAGCAGCGCACTCAAGTTGTAAGGGAGACATTAGCCCTTACAGCTTCCCCTTGGCCAAACCAGCAATTTAGTTGCATCCGTTGGTCTCTGAGGACAAGAACCAAAACCTAAAACGAAAAGAGCTTGGAATGTCAGCAGAGATGTGAGTAACGTTAATTCTAGGGCATACATCGATTCCATCTAACAAAAAGAAAAATCCAGTGCTTTAATAGCTGCCTAGAAGTGAGCAATGCAGCTCCCTAGCACAAGCATGGGGATATAAACAGGTCTTGCACAAGCAGAAAATATATCAGATCATATAAGGGGAAAGCTTGATTTCTGCAGATTCTTCCTTTCATTTGCTATTTCACAGTTGCATTCTTCCATGTTTCCAAGCAATGCCAATAGAGGCCCCAGATTTTAATTCCATTCATTTTGGGTTGAAGCAAAGTTGTCCAATACAAGCTGCAATGACAACAACAATAAAATGATGAAAGATTCCGCCATAATAGGAATCCTAACCCTTTGTAGTTGTATTCCATCACTGGACACATTACATTAATCATGTGGTTTGTTTAGTGGCATACATTATGTCACACACACCCTAACCTGATGGACACCTAAGTGTATAAGGGATGGTGGCAGGCCACATGTTTTGAGCTCTCTAAATGAGCTCTCTAAATGGCCTTCAGACAGAGCTATGTAAGTTAGCTGACTCCCTCATTTTTGGAATACAGCTCCCATAATCCCTTTTTGTTACCTATGAAGCTCATGTCTGAAACATTTGGTTTGCTGCAGAAATAAAAGAAGCCTTCAAAGTCAATCCTTGATTCTCTGTTATTATGAACATCAAGAGAAACCTCTGACTCACATTTATTATTTTCATTAACATCGAAGAGAACTGAAATCCAGGCCTCCTTGAAAGTACCGTCATCCTTATTCATATTCTTCAGGAAAAGTGGAGATATTTGTACTGTTCCCAGTCAGGAGGTCCTATTATATTTGTCTCTTTGTTTTTTCTTTTTCTAAAACCCTATTTTCATTAACATCTTTATCCTTCTAGGGTATTTGCATGATACTATAGAAAAGATAATATAAATTTATGCTACTGTTAACTGCGATCCTAAAATACAATTCCTCTACTGGATACATTTCTCTTGACTGAATTTGTTAGCTCTGTGACAAAGTACCAATAAAGGAGAACATTTGTAGATCAGGGTGGTAATGAGGGTCCTTGGTGCTCTCTGATAACATATGTAGCAGTTAGCAATAGCAATAGCAGTTAGACTTATATAGCGCTTCATAGGGCTTTCAGCCCTCTCTAAGCGGTTTACAGAGTCAGCATATCGCCCCCACAGTCTGGGTCCTCATTTCACCTACCTCGGAAGGATGGAAGGCTGAGTTAACCTTGAGCCGGTGAGATTAGAACCACTGAACTGCAGATAACAGTCAGCTATAGTGGACTTCAGTACTGCACCCTAACCACTGCACCACCTCGGCTCTTGTTGTGACAATGTTCTCAGTGCAGCAAGCAACCTTGAATAAACAATCATCTTATTTTTTATCTGTAAGCAGTGATCAACAATATCATTTCATTGAGTCACATTATGTATTTCCCTTATATGACAGGAAAAGATTATAAGATCTCCAGGGTATTCAGTTCTGGTACATGAAGTCAGGCTCTTTGACTACAAAGCCAATGCTCTTTTGACACTGAAGTCATAAAGCACAATTCTTAAATACAATCCATTGCTAGTTACTGCCTTTTTCTGTCTTTTGCCCTGTGCCAGGGAATATAACTGCATTTGTCATGCTGGCTACTTGTTTTTTTTTTCAGGTCAAGGTCATTTCCTGTGTGAGATAAATGAAAATTTATTAGATTTTTTTTAAAAAAAAATCATGACTGTAAAAGACAAGGGCAGACAAAGATGCCACTGGTTAAGCTGGTCGAGACTAAATAAGAGGTGAATCTGTTTGGATGTAAACCACATTGACTGCATATAAAATGGAGGGTTTTGCAGAAGAATGTGATGGAATAGTTATCAATTTGTGTATGTGCGTGCATATTCAATGAAAATAGATACGGAATGTAGATACATATGTGTCCCCCAATAATTTCACCCTTATTTTTTTTTCCTGCTTCTTATAAGATGTGTGCATAATTAACAGGAAGATTGAAAGAAATGTAAGCATTCCCAATGTCTGCTTATAGGACACAAGCCAAATCTCATCCCTTTTCTCAGATAAGATGCTCTAAAAAGGAAATTTAAAAGTGAATGTTTGAATGGAAGAATTACCTGGTAGCCCTTAAAGTCTAGTAAATATGAAAGTATGTTATTGCAGCATCTTATGTTATTATGTCATTATGCAGATTACATTATGATGTCATTATGCAAAGAACATAAACTGAACTGAGAATAGTGACCAGATTATGCAAATGGCATTAATTGCCTCAAATCTATAATGAAAGACAACTAATGTAAATGAAAGTATCTCACCCTGACTACTTTGTATGCAGAAAGGTATCATTTGCCCATTATCTCAAAGAGTAGTCTGGGTGAAAATTTGGTAAGTTAATTGGGAGTCCATTAAATCAAAATTTCCCTGCACTGATAAACAAATACAAGCAAACATCAAGTAAATGTCTGGAAAAAATAATGTAGCTTCTTATACATGAGTGGATAGTGCTATTATATATTAGGTAATGTACTGAATTCTCTCTGGGCAGATGCTGTAGTGCCTATTCTTGCTTAAGAAATGTAAACAAAAGCATATATCTGCTTTTGCGTCTTTTAAATTTGCCATGACAACATCCCGAAAGCCTTCCTGATTTTATTAGAATTCTTTTTTTTTCTTAGAGAAACAACCTGGGATTGTTAGATATTGTGGAGACTGTAAATCCCAGAATTCCAATCTGGCTGGGAATGCTTGGAAATGCAGTCCCAAAATTTACAGAGAGCACTTTGTTAGGAAAGACTGCTTTAATGTGTATAAGCACTGCAACCAAAAATATTTCTGCTAATAGGGGAATTGAAATTCTCTATAATTATAGAAGTCTACACAATCCAAAAACAAGTATCAATTTCTACCAAAATATATTTGGATTGTGTTCTGTTCTGTTTATCTGTCTTTGAAGGTATAAAAGTCCACTCAATGCCTAAAGAAATCCTGACAATCCAAGAGAAACAGTTTGGTCCAGCTGCAGGGTTGTTTCCTGGTGAGAAGAATTTGTAGGCTGCAGTTGGGCATCCTTCCATAGAACTGATTAGTGCTGTTGTACAATTGAGTTTCTTATTTAACCTTTAGTGTCTTACTTATCCAACAGAGATGCAAACATAAAATTCATTGGGAAAGAAATCAATCATGTCAAAAGCATTTTATGGGATCAGCAAGAACATATCCTCACACTCTCTTCTAAGGATTAACAATGAAAAGATAATGTGTAAGCAGAGAGCTGCCACTTGGTAATAGAAGGACTCTTTGGAATATTTATATGTTCTGTGGGCAAGAGCATATGAATTTTTAAACAATTGCACCATTCATGTTCTCACCACCGCACAATGAACTCAGCTGGCTTTGAAGCCAAGTATTAATCATTTATTACCAATTATATTTTACAACAGCTTTCTGTATTGCTTCTCTAGTGACTGTGGTAAATATGTCAGCCTATTTCTCCATTTTGGGAGCCCAACTCATCAACTATGTCTACAAGCTCATTATTCAGCAATAATCATTTTGCCTTTTTATTGTTTTCACAGTGCTCAGGCTCAATCATGATTTGTTCATGACACATTCCCCTTCAGCACAATTCAAAATGAAGCTATGACAACCACAGCCATTAATCAGTGGATGCAAGCTACCTATCAGCTTAGATTAAATAACCTCGTGTGTGTGTGTGTGTGTGTGTGTGTGTGTGTGTGTGTGTGTGTGTGTGTGTGTGTTTAAAGAGGCAATACAGCACAGGTTCGATTCCCAGCAAGGGTATGGCTAGCTGATGAGAGCTAAATAGCTTGAAATAGATCTATACTAGTCTCCCTTTATTTATTTATCAGCACAAATACAACAAATGTAACAAAGGCAACAGTAAAAATATTGGGTTTCTGTCATGATGGACTCTTGTGACGAGCTGATAGACAGATAATGGAAGCAGTTAGCTTCCTCCCATAATTGGGGCATACCAGGGGTTGTGACACTATATTCCCAATATAGTGACACTCCCAATTATGGGAGGAAGCTAACTGCTTCCATTCTCTGTCCATCGGCTCGTCACAAGAGACCATCCAGACAGAAAGCCCAATATTTTTACTGTTGCCTTTATTACAAGCACAAATACAACACACACACACACACACACACACAAACACATACACAGACACACACACACACACAGACACACACACACACAGAGACACACACACACACATATATATATTTATATATTTATCTCACAAATATATATTTATATTTATATTATTTATCAGCATAAATATAACAAATGTAACAAAAAGGCAACAGTAAAAAATATTGGGTTTCTGTCTGGATGGTCTCTTGTGGCGAGCTGAAGACAGAGAGTGGAAGTGTGACCTTCCTCCCATATTTGGGCATACCAGGGGTTGTGACTTTAAATATATATATATATATATATATATATATATATATATATATATATATATATATATATATATATATATATATATATATATATATATATATATATATATATATATATATATATATATATATATATATATATAGAGAGAGAGAGAGAGAGAGAGAGAGAGAGAGAGAGAGAGAGAGAGAGAGAGAGAGAGAGAGAGAGAGAGAGAGAGAGAGAGAGAGAGAGAGAGAGAGAGAGAGAGTGAGTTAGGAGTTTGGGGGCACTATCCTTAGACTAATCTGATATTTGGACTAATCGGGATAATATCAGGGGATTGATCTGGTTTATTGTATTGAGATATTTCCTTCACTCATTCTGCATATTAAAATCCCAAATGAAAACTCAATTTGTATATTCCTCTAATGGATGTGCAAGTTGACTAGTTATGCCAAATATGCTGAATAATTAAGGACAAATATGTTCAAATTCTCTTCTCTAATCTTCTTCATGCTAGATTAGCCTGAGGATAGATAAAACACTGGTTAACAATATGAGCCAATTATTGAAAGTAGTTTCAAAAATGTCCAAATAACCTCTCCACAAAATCCTTTTTTTCTCACCCTTGTGTTTAGGGGAGCAGAACTGAAAATCACGTTCTTTGTAGCATATTATAAAAACATGTAGGGCTGTATTTATCCTAGAAATTTCAATTAGTGTGGAATAAGGTTGACCTGGCCCAAAATATATAAATACATCTGAATTAAGCAAATTATAAAGGAGTACTTGCATCTGACAGTTTAATTCAAAGCAGGGCTTAAGAGCACCTACTACAGAGCTAAGAGCTCCATCCTTTTTCACTTATTCTTTTCCTTCAAATGCTGATGGTCTTCATTTCTACCCAATAGTCTTCAGAGTATTAGTGAGAGCACAGATTTTGGACTATGGCACAGATAGTTGTTTCTGGAAAAATTATGGCTGAAGTTCTTTTCCATCAGTGGTGAGAGGACTTGTAATTCTCTGATGGTTATGGTCAGGGGTGGGTTGCTCCTGGCGTTGCTGCCATCTCACTTTGTGCGCACGTGCACTGTTGACTATAAATTGTTCTGTGCATGCGCAGAACATTCAACAATTACTAAAAAAGATGCTGGCCACAGCATCGGCGGCCAGGGAACTAGTTCGGGGGTGTGACCAGCCTGGGTTGCTGTCGGTTCATGCAACCAAGGCCAAAATAACACTAACTGTTCACCCAAACTGATGCAAACTGGTAGCAACCCACCTCTGGTTCTGGTCTGCTGTATATTAATATCTCCATCGTGTATGTTTGAGATGAAGGCATTTCTATTCATCCAAGCCTTTATAAACAACTGTTAAAGTTAAAAATCCATCAAGGGGTCAGACTGTTTTAAAGGATGTGTCTATTTTCATCTGCTGTTTTTGTGGCTTATGATATTGATCTTTTGTGCTCTGCCCTAGCCCAAAATTTAATATGAGAAGACTTATTTATGTTATTATTATTATTTTTTTCATGCTGCTGGCCATTTCTTTCTTCTGAGACTATTGATGCAGAAGCATATCTCATATAAGAATTTATTTAACTGTGCAATTAACTGGGTGGGCTTTTTCATTTCTTTTGTTAGTTGCTTTGTGTATTACTATTGATTTGAATTAAAGTTTTAAAATATTAAAGTGTTTTAAATAGGTTATTTTAAAAAAACTAATCTATTTAAAATAGATTAAGAAAATGTACTTGAGAACACAATTTTTCTCTCAGTCCAGATTTATAACAATATTCAGCAAGTATCTTATCCCAAGGCTTAAAAACTTTACAACAGCCTTCCCAACTTAATATCTCCCAAATGTTTTTCTCTAAAATTTCCAGATGCGAGGCTAAGAATTACTTCTCCTATCAGCAAACTTCATGTTACAACAGTAGAGTTGAATCATAGGCCTTTGACTCTATATTAAAGGTAAAGATAAAGCACATATGCACACATGTGCACATATGTGCTAGTCATTCCCAACCTAGGGGACAGTGCTCATCTCCATTTCAAAGCTGAAGCACCAGCACTGTCCGAAGATGTCTCGGTAGTCATGTGGCCAGCATGATTAAATGCCAAAGGTGCACAGAACACTGTTACCTTCCCACCAAAGGTGATTCCTATTTTTCTACTTGCATTTTTACATGCTTTCGAATTGCTAAGTTGGCAGAAGCTGGGACAAGTAACGAGAGCTCATTCTGTTACACGGTCCTAGGGATTCGAACTGCCAAACTATATATTACAATACAACTGCTGATCTATATTACAATACAACAATTTTTAAATAAGGTTTCATACTAAAATATATGGGGGGGTGCACCCAGACACAAACTTACATAATATTAAATTGATGTTGTGCCACAAAGAATCCGGGATCATATATAGCACACTAAATAATTATTTAATACTGGCAGAGAATTGAAAACAGTTTAATTGAGCTCATGTTCAATCCTTGTTTTCTTGAAAATCTTTTTCATCTAAATGAATAGACCCAGTAACGCACTGCATTCATGAGTAAACAATTAGTTCAATGACTACTCAATGATGTAAGCTTTGATTGTGTACCTTTCATTCCACTTCTGCCTTCTTAATAATTTTCCAGTAACAGCTATTACTACAAAGACAGAGGAGCTATTTTCATCTCTCAGAATGCCATCAACACTGCATCAGAGAACATTCTGTCCTTATAGAGAGTGTAAAGAGAATCTGTAAATTTTGGGTAATCTTGTTAACTTTTTTTTCTCCCAAAGCAGGTTGATTTATCTCATGGGATGGGTTCATCATAACTAACCTAGTTGAACCTTGTTCGTGAGTTCCATTTCATTTGTAACTTCATATTTTTTTAAATAGGTTTGTCTCCTGTTTATTGATGCCTGCTAGTGACTCATTTTTTTAAATTTTATTCATTAAAAATTCAATTCTGTCTACGATCTGCCAAAATCAAAATTATCCCAAATAGCTCCTAATTTGTATGAGTCCTTTCCAATCTTTACCTTCATAATCCTCTTATCTTCATTATATCATTATTTAATATTTTAAGAACTAAAATAAACAACAGAAGACATAGTGGACAACCTTGTCTTCTACAATTTTGTCTTTCATGTAGTTTAATTAAATCCCTGTTAATGATTATTTTCGCTATTCGTTAAGTATAGATCAATTTCACCAATTTTATACAATTCTGTCCAAAATACAGGTCCATGGCTGTTATAGTGGCTCTTAAGTCTTTGCTACTTCAGACTCATGCCCTAGAAAAGACAGGCTAAAGACCTAAAGATCAAAAGACTACAGAACATTATTTACATGTGGATACTGAGAATCCCTGACTGGAAATAGTAAACTCACTAAACTGTATCCACTGAAATCAATGGGTTAAAAAAATGAGTCATTAGCAGGCATCAATAAACAGGAGACAAACCTATTTTTAAAAAAATGAAGTTACAAATGAAACTGAACTCATGAACAATATTTTAAGATTGAGAAGAAGGTTAAATATTTGGGTATAATTATAGGCAATATGAATTGTATGTTATTTCAGAACAAATATATTAAGACATGGCATGAAGCTTAAAAAGGTATGTCAAGATGAGATAACTTACAATTGTCACTAATGGAGAGAATTACTGTGATTAAGATGAATGTTTGTATCCAGAATGTTATTTTGTTTCAGGCAATACCTATCTTGGCAATTGTTGTACCATTCGGAGATCATTCGGAGGCACGGGATAAAATACCACCAATATGCGGACGATACGCAGTTGTATCTGTCCGCCCCGTGCCAACTCAATGAAGCGGTGGAAGTGATGAACCGAGGCCTTGAGGCTGTCAAAGACTGGATGAAAGCTAACAAACTGGTGCTCAACCCGGAAAAGACCGAGTGGCTGTTGTGTTTTCCTCCCAATAATTTGGCTAATGTTCCATCAATCAGGCTGGGGGGACAAAATTTATACCCCTCAGACAGGGTCCGCAACTTGGGAGTTCTCCTGGACCCACAGCTGAGTTTCGACCATCATTTGTCAGCTGTGACCAGGGGGGCATTTGCTCAGGTTCGCCTGATGCGCCAGTTGCGGCCCTACCTGAACCGGGAGGCCCTCACAACAGTCACTCGAGCCCTTGTGATCTCTAGGCTGGAATACTGCAACGTGCTCTACATGGGGCTGCCCTTGAAGAGCATCCGGCGACTTCAGCTAGTCCAGAATGCGGCCGCGCGAGTGATCGTGGGCGCACCACGGTTCGCCCACATAACACCGATCCTCCGTGAGCTGCGCTGGCTACCTGTTGGTCTCCGGGTGCACTTCAAGGTCCTACTTACCACTCACAAAGCACTCCATGGTAGTGGATCTGGCTATTTGAGAGACCGCCTTCTGCCAATTACCTCCCTGCGTCCCATCAGATCGCACAGGGTAGGCCTCCTCCGAATTCCATCCGCCAGTCAGTGCCGACTGGCGACTACGCGGAGGAGAGCCTTCTCAGTTGCATCTCCGACGCTATGGAACAATCTCCCCGTGGAGATCCGCACCCTCACCACCGCCCAGGCCTTCCGCACGGCCCTTAAGATCTGGCTATCCCGTCAGGCCTGGGGATAAAAATCTTAGTTTGTCCCCTCCCGAATGATGAATGAATCTTGTGCCCTATTTTTAATATTATGTATTGTCTTATGCTTTTGTCTTTGTACCCCCCTCCCCGTGTTTTTGTAAGCCGCCCTGAGTCCCCTCAGGGAAAAGGGCGGCCTATAAATTATAATAAATCCTACAAATCCTACAATTTAAACAGTGGCAAAAGAATATATTTACATTTGTATGGCAAAGAAAAAAAGCACAAGTTTAAAATAAAGTATTGTAAAATGCAAAGGTAAGAGCAGAATAGGTTTATCACATATGAAAGTGTATTTTACTGTTTGCTGTTTATGTATTGTTAAAGAAATATAAGGTTACTGGATTTAGAAAGTCATGATTTGAGATTTGGCTAGCATGAATATCTATGGTATAATAAAGGTGAATGTAGAGTTTAAAAATCAATATTTTAGACAGTGTGTTCTTAGAATATGGAATAAATATAAAGTCAGGTTTTTCCAGAAAACACCTTTATGGCTTTTAGGATAAGAAGCAATTTATAGAAGCAAGTTATAAGTAAACATAAATAGTTAACCTACTAAGATGTCCTCAAATTTTCTCAAGTGGATTGTATAATGAAATCAAGAGAATATTTGATAACAGAAGGATATTCTTGTCAATGTACAATTAGGTACATTAAACAATTATGTACAATTAACAGAAAGGTCTAAAAGTAAAAGATTTTATGGTTTTGAGCAAAGTAAGTCTGAGTTTTAAGTAGAACTATGTACTGATGAAGTTCCCTGTAATGTATAATTTTTATTGAAATATAAAAGCAAAAGAATGTATGATAAAATGGGCTAAATTTTTGGCAACACTATAGAAATGGTCCAATGGGAACATATTTGATTGAAAGATCTGAAATTTATTTTATGTTCTAGCCTTAAAGAGAATTTTTATAAAATCAAGAATCATTAGTACTTCTCACCAGAGAAATTGCCTAAAACTTTAAAGGTATTTCGAATCATTGCTAGAAATGTTAATAACATGAAGAGGCATTTTATCATGTTTGATGGACATATAAAAAAAGCCAAAACATTTTGGATATAAATACATGCATCAATTCAGAAGATTTAAAAGGCTAAAGCACACCTGAAACAATATATTTTCCTTTGGGGACTAATCGATAATAGCTAGGAAAAAAGTCATGGAACTTTGTTTCTTCATATGACAACTGCAGCGAGACTATTATATGCTCAAAATTACCTACAACAGAGAAATAGCTGGTGAAGATGAAAGAACTTGTGGAGATGTCTAAATTAATCTCTTTGATTAGAGAAAAACATCTACATTTATGGTTGATTGGAAAACCCTTATAGACTTTTTGATTTTTCTGAAGCAGAAAAAATGCATTTATGATGGTTTTGATGATTTGGGGAAAAAACCTGGATAATAGAACAAAGTGAACTTTTCTGTAATCATAGCATAAGAGGTAATTTTGTAGCTGTACTTACATTTGCTGCAAAGGAAATTGGAAGTTTCTGTATTATTTTCCTACACTTTGCTTTTTTCTTTCTTTACTGGTTCTGATCTGTGTTAGTTTGTGTTAGTTTTTATGTACTTTGTAAAACTTTAATTTTAAAAATATTTTAAATTAAATATTTGTTATATTAGATATAATCCAGTAGGTTTTACATTATTATTTTTCAGTCAAAGACCCTCAATATCCACATTTAAGTAATATTCTATAGGTTTATAGTCTCTAGGGTCTTTAATTTCATATTTAATTCTCTGGGGACTGAGTCTGAAATAGCAAGGAATGTATGCCACTATGAAGACCATGAATCTGGTTCACAGAGAGTATCAAGTCAGAGATTTTTCTTCAGGGTCACTTTAAAGGCATCTATCAGATAAAATCATTCAAGATGACCTGTAAACTGTGACTGACCTGCTGAAGCTTTAGCTTTATTCTTGACATGCATTGTTTCTATATTTTGTTTATATTCTTTTTCATTGTATAAGTGTGTTGTGAGCAGCTCAAAGTCACATCTATGTGATGGCTAGCAAAGAAAGAAAGAAATAGTGAGCATTCCAAGGTAAGTTAAAGACAACATGAAAAATTATAGTGAATTTGTCTCCTGATTACAGAAAGGAAATCTTGGTGTCATTGAAAATAGTTGACTTATTTCCACAGCACAAAGGATTGGGTGTATTTTGTTTTTCATAGTCATGGTGCAAATAATCTAGGCCTGCCAGGAAGGAAGAGGAGAAGAGAGGAGAGAAATAGAAGTTTGCTTGGAAGCTCATTGTACATGCTAATACACTGCTTACAAAGTGTGAATTGTTTAAAAAAGAGTCAACTGAAGTGTTATATTTACATTATTCAAGGAAACAGAAAAGAATATCTTGAAAATTATTCTTTTTTAAACATAAAACTATTTTGGATCTAAACACTAAAACCAGACTTTAGTGCTTTAAATGAACTCTCTTTTTTGATGAAGTGGTCATATTTTTGAGAATTTAATAAATGTTCCATTCAACCTTTCTCCTCTTAAAAAAAGGATCTCTGCAAATTTTAGTGGTGCAAGTATGTGTAAGAAAAGAAGTCATAGTCTAAACTTGCATTTGTCTTAAGAGCATTAATATAACTTCCATACTTTCTTCTATATCACAGAATTTAATCAAACACATATTAAACTAGACTCCAAAATTACTTGACTATGATTTTTTCCATTAGGTTTAAGTTTAGGTTTAGGTTTATTGGTTTTGTATGCTGCCCACTCCCAAAGGACTCTGGGCGGCTCACAATAAACAGGGGAGGGAATAAATAAGACAATACAAACAATTTTAAAATCCACAACAGTCACAATTAAGACGGGGCTGGGTGCTTTAACAGCCCCCAGCCTGCCGGAACAGCCAGGACTTAGTAGCTTTACGGAAGGCCGGGAGGGTAGTAAGGGTCCGGATCTCCATGGGGAGCTCGTTCCAGAGGGCCGGAGCAGCAACAGAGAAGGCTCTCCCCCGGGGGATCGCCAGCCGGCATTCGCTGGCAGATGGAACCCGGAGAAGGCCAAGCCTGTGCAATTGAATTGGTCTTTGGGAGGTAATTGGCAGGAGGTGGTCTCTCAGGTACCCAGGTCCGATGCCATGTAGGGCTTTATAAGTAACAACTAGCACCTTGAAGCGAGTCTGGAGACCTATAGGAAGCCAGTGCAGCTCGCGGAGGATAGGTGTAACGTGGTTGTACCTAGGTGCACCCACAATCGCTCGCGCAGCTGCATTCTGGACTAGCTGAAGTCTTCGAACACTTTTCAAGGGCAGCCCCATGTAAAGCGCATTACAGTAATCCAGTCTTGAGGTCACGAGGGCGTGAGTGACTATCTGAAGTGCCTCCTGGTCCAGATAGGGTCGCAATTGGTGCACCAGGCGAACCTGGGCAAAGACCCCCCCCCTGGTCACAGCCGATAACTGGTGATCTAAAGTCAGCTGTGGATCCAAGAGGACTCCCAAATTGCGAACCCTCTCTGAGGGGCGTATAATTTTACCCCCCAGACTGAGAGATGGAATAATTAGCCAATCTTTGGGAGGGAACATCAATAGCCATTCGGTCTTGTCGGGATTGATATTACTTTGAGGGATGATTGATGAGGGTTTTTTTTTCACTCCATCCTAACTGTCTCTGAAGCCTTGGTAACTGTGCTTCTTCATGTTCTGTTTCTCTCATCACACAGCAACCATCTGATGCTACTAATAAGAGCTAGCCTCTCCACCTTGCAATGGGATAAAGGGAAATGTGAGTGGTGAAAAGAAATAATTACTTCATATTTTGCCAGAACATTGAAGCAAAAAGTTATTCAAGCTGCAAGCCATCCCCAGCACTGCATTTTCAAGCTAAAAGTTAATTTAAAAAAACTTTCATTTTAGTCATTAACTAAATTATCACTAAACTTGTTTTCTGCTACATAACAAAATGTAAATCTTCCTCTCAGATGAGAGCTGAGATTCAAACATTAGATTCACGTTGGTGAACAATTTAAATGCTGAAAATGAATGAAAAGGTTCATTAGTGATGTTCAAGCTTTTCCCCAGCTTGCTCCTCATCCTTCCAATGCAATCTTCATTTCTGGGACCCAGTTTGAAATTTCAAGATTGGACTGATTCCTTCTCTATTAATGAATGGCAACCTTCTGACACTATATGTTGCCTCTTTTTTTCTAGGCTTCGTATATCACTCTATCCTTCATTCATCCCTTTCTTTCATAGCATGTCAGCCACTGTGATTCCAAATAAGTTTCCAATATTTGTCAGGCTTCGTGCACATGTATGGTGATAACATACATGTCAACCACAGCCTTTCCAGTCAACAGGCAGAAACTTGTTTCAAGATTAACAATAGCAATAGCACTTAGACTTATATACCACTTCATAGTGCTTTTACAGGCTTCTCTAAGTGGTTTACAGAGTCAGCATATTGCCCCCAACCATCTGGGACCTCATATTACCCATCTCGGAAGGATATAAGGCTGAGTCAACCTTGAGCCAGTGAGATTTGAAGTGCTGAGCTGCAGCTAGCGGTCCCCTGACTCTAACCACTACACCACTTTGGCTCTATTTCTATGCTTTTGCATCAGAAATAACCAATCGAGACCCCACTGCTGCCCACATGTAGTTTCTTCTTCTCCTTAAAATTGCTGCACATTTTAAGATAAGAAATACAAGAAAATTGTATGGACGCTCTGCCCAAAAAAACGTAAAGGAAAAAAAGACAAAAATATCATAACTCTGTACTTTTTTATTATGCCCTCTGTTTTGTAACATCACTTGTGCCCTTCTCCTTCTCCAAAAACAAAAATAAAGTTAACTGCAGCTTCTGGCCACAAAATGTTGCTTGCCCCTTCCAATTTATCAAAGTTATTGCTTTTTCTTGATCTGAGCTTGTTAGTTATGCCCCTTCCATTGTCCCTTGGCATCTAAATACATCAAATTTGTTGATTGGGACCTGTCAAATTGGTTACATAAATGTTTTAGATGGCTAGATGGAGAGAGAGAGAGAGAGAGACAGACAGACAGACAGACAGACAGACAGACACATTTACATCATTATCAGCTTGTTAAATTGCTGCAGATTCAAATTATGTTTCAATGGCTGGGAAAATTTTAGTTGCTGATTTCATCTCATTTTTTCCCTCTTTTTATTTCATATCAGAAAAAGAACTGTGTGACATTTCCAATTTAATTCCACATTTAGCATGTTGCAATAAAAACTATGCCTCAGCAGTTCTGAACATTTGCAGTGCAGTAGCACCTTTAGCGCAAAGGTTAAAACAACCTAGGGAGGTTTGCAGGTCAGGTATATCAATTCTGCATGGAGGACTCAAAAGAGACAACTAGCATCTTTGGTGCAGTCTGTGCAAATGTAGCATGGTCTGTTGTTCACTGCTGAATGTTTCTTTTCTGATGTGTGTTGCATCCAGGATCTGGAGATGGAGAAATAAGTTTTTTTAAAAAGGACAAGTTCAAGCACTGTCGCTTTGGTAAATGTATTAAAGTCACTCATCAACCTGCATATACAAAGAGGTACATTGTTTCACACATGTACCCAAAAAGAAAAACCAGAAAGTCCAATTGTCTCTTGAAAAGCACCTCTGGATCACTTGGATGACTGAGAATCTCCATAGACACCCAAAAAGGTTACCCATTCTTCCTAAATTTCACATAACAGAATTAATGTACACAGGTGCACATTTGGAAACATTTGCTACCCTTTAAATGCCATAAATACTAGATAAGCCACAGTTTTCTGTTAGCTACTCAACTACACTAGGAAAGGTTCAGCTGTGATTTCTAGTTTTGGTATGTCAAAATTATGATTCACCATCCAAATCCTGGACTGTAACCAAAGTCCAATTAATCCAAATCAATTTATCTTTGGCTCAAGGAATTATTTCAGACCTTATGGAATGAGAAGAAATGTTGCAGAAACATAGACTCAAGATTAAATGAAAGCAAAGAAGAAAATGTATTTTTAAAATTGTTTTACAAACTATCTCTGTTTCTATTTCGGCCTCTATTATTTAAGTGGTTTGCTGAATAATTCCCTATTTACTCTGTTCTAATATAAAGTGAAGGGGCTTATATTATTGACTGCAGTGTAGGGCGGGAGTGTGGGGGAGAAATTTACAGGTGAAATTTTGCTTGCCGTAAAGTAATAAATTGCCATTATACTGCTCAAAATGTGGAATATGTGATATGCTTCTATGATATATAAACATGGAATATATATTGCTTCTTAAAGTGTAATGTTATCAGTGAATGCTATTCATTAGAAAAGTGAACAGGAAGATGTCAGCTCGATAGGCAGTATAAACAAGGAAGACAGGAAAGTGATCAAGCTGTATTTTAGAATAGAATATTAGGGTTGGGAGGGATCATGGAGGTCCTCTAGTCCAACCCCCTGCTAAAGCAGGAGACCCTACAACATTTCAAACAGGTAGCTAAGGAATAAGGTGGCTTTTCTAAAGCAGCGGTCACCAACTGGTGGTCCATGGACCACTGATGGTCCACAAGAAAATTTTGGTAGTCCGCAGAAAAATTATTTGTACTTTTTATATTGCACTAAATTAGGGGTCCTCAAACTATGGCCCCTGGGAACATTTGTGTTGCTGGAGACCACTGCTGTAGAGAGTCTCACCCTTCTGGGTCTTTTGGGCGGGTTGGAGGGGAGGCAGAAATTCTGACTTGGGGTCTACTTCAGCCTCCTGCTAGGCTTTAGGAAAAGGCTGGAGGGAAGTACCACTGGTGGCAAAGAGCCAGAGGCCTCGTTCCAGTGGAACTGCCTCATGGTCTGGAACTGGCTGACCATCTCAACTGCTGGCACCTGGCTTTGCACTCCTGTAGGTCTTCCCTCTGCTTGGAAAACCTATGCTCATAGTTAAGGTGACCAGATTTTCAGATTGGTAAAGAGGGACACCTTTGACCGGGGGGGGGGGGGGGGGGTTGGTTAAAAATTTTATACGGAGCAACAAAAATTTTCATACAACGCAAAAATAGTATTGTAATATTTTTTTATTTCAACATAACTACAATTTACAAATATAAATTGTAACTTTGGCCAAACATCAAAATTTTGATCACGTGACCATGAGGATGCTGCAACGTTTGCTAAGTGTGAAAATAGTCGCTAAGTGTGAAAAATGGTCATCAGTCACTTTTTTCAATGCCATTGTAACTTTGGTCACTATACCACCTTTCTGGCCACAGTTCTTAAGTGAATAACTGCAGCTGATAAGTTAGTAACATAAGTGAATCTGGTTTCCCCATTTGACTTTGTCAAAAGGTGATTATATGATCCCAGAACACTGAAAACATCATAAATACGAATCTGTTGCCAAACATCAAAATTTTGATCGCGTGACCATGAGGATGCTGCAACGGTTGCTAAGTGTGAAAATGGTCGCTAAGTGTGAAAAATGGTCATCAGTCACTTTTTTCAATGCCATTGTAACTTTGGTCACTAAGCCCATTATACCACCTTTCTTGCCACAGTTCTTAAGTGAATAACTGCAGCTGGTATTTTGTATTTTGGATAGAATCTTTTTTTAAATAGTCTAAGACAATTTAAAAAAAGAATCCACACAGAATAAATTGAAGTAAAACATTTCAAACTATTCTTTCTATGCATAATATATTTCAAAGTATTGTGCATAGAATTTTTAAACATGGTTTGACTTCAATTTATTTTGGATAGAATCTTTTTTTTAAATAGTCTAAGACAATTTAAAAAAAGAATCCACACAGAATTTTTAAAAATCCTATGCACAATAAATAAAATATTATTTTAAAATACATTAAAAAAATAAAAGAAAAAAACCCAGCTCACTTACCAGCAGGCTTGCACTAGAAGTCAACCCAGAATGATGTAGATGTTAATATAAAGAACTGAGCAAATTGAAATGGTGAAATTAGTCAGGGAAATATTTTTCAAAGAAACTTTGCCACCATTTTGGAGCAGACCTCCAACCTCCGTGCCCCTCCCCTCCGTAAAATCCAGGAAGTAACACGGCCCCTCTAGCCAAGCATTTCCTGGAGGTCTATGGTACTTGGTCATTTTTTCTTATAAAATGAGGTAAAAGGGGCGTGGGGGTCCGTTTTGTTGCTTTAACATTTTAATATCTTCAATGAAAGTACTGAGACAGAGAGAGGGATTAGATAGGGTGTTTTTTGTCTTGCCCTGGTTAGGATTTCATAAGCAAATCCACTGGGCTTTCAACATGAAGCCAGGAAATCAGGACTTTTTTAAAACGGCCCGGGACACGGGACAAATTGTTATAAAGTGTGATTATCCCGCTGAAATCGGGACGTCTGGTCACCTTACTCATAGTCCTCAGTGAGGGGCTTCTGCTGAGCCTCCTTCTTAGTGAGATCCAATTTGAACTGAGCCAGCTGTTTTGCTATCTCAGGGTGGCTGCTTAGCTCCAGTAACTGCTTCCTGTTGGGCTCCTAAGGAACCCGAGTGGGCAGATGAGGAGTGGCAAATAGAGGCTGGCAAGGCACCCCTCAATGTGAGTGACATCAAGTTGGCCACGCCCACCCAGTCACACGACCACCTTGCCACGCCCACCCAGCCAGTCATTAGGCAGATTGTATTAGTGGTCCATGAGATTTAAAATTATGAATTTAGTGGACCCTTAGGCCCAAAAGGTTGGTGACCCCTGTTCTAAAGAATACTCAGATGAGAAGAGTAAACAGGTCATCTCCAGAATAACTGTTGATTTGAAGGGATGTGCAATTGTTGATTGTTGTTATGGATGATTTGAGTGATTGTTTCCTGCTGAATAAGCAGACTTTGCAAGAAGAATATAATTCAGCAAAGTTTTAGGGCCATGCTCACAATGGAAGTTAATAGGGAAATCAAACAGGAATTTTCAGTGCAGTTCAGTGAGGAAATTTGAGATTAAATCTTTAACTAATCTTGCTTTTCGTAATAATGTGTACTTAGCTTAGCCTAAGAAGGGAGCAAGAGAAATAAAAGCTATTCATTGAGCTATGTGAAGAACTCAATAATTCAAGTAGCAGTTGGTATAGCTTATTCGTATTTCTGCCTAAAAGCAGCTTAGTATATACACTATCATCAATAGTAGTAGTCATTGAAGAAAATGTCAAAAAGAATCAGAGCAATAAATGATCACATGTCATATAATAAGACAGACTGAAGATTTATCAGACCAAAAAATTGACTCCAATAGGAACTGTTAGTGAACAGATATTGATCTGTTAAACTAAAAAAAAAAACAAGTCACATGGACAAGAAGGGCTATATACAGCTAGAAATATTCCACACCACTAAAATGCAAAAATAGCTTCCGGACCTTTGTAGAAGAAGCAGGCTCTGAGACTTTCAAAAAGAGGGAGGGCGAGAGAGGGGGAAGGAGATGGGGGGGGAGAGAGAGAGAGAGGGAGAGAGAGTAGATTTCTTCTTCTTTTTTACCAGAAGACAAAAGAGAAGAGCTATGATAAGTGGTGGCATTTTGCCAGGAGAAACTGAAACAGACAGGCCAAGCTGAAAAAGGAAAGGCCAAAATTGCCCCATAGGGACCCACTGTCTTGTGCTTGACTACCTTTGCTTTGCTTTTATACCTGTTAGCTCTGACAATGCTTTTCTTGCTGACAATATGTTCTGTTTCTTAAAATTGGTGATAAAGCATGACAAAAGAAGGATACAACTGTGCAATTACTAGGAGATCATTCATGTTATCAGTTAACAAGTCAGCAATCCAAACCTTATGTATCAGACAACTGTCAACCATGTTTGCCATGTGGGATTATCTTGCTTAAGAATTATATTGACATGTACATCATACATTAGGCATATTAGTCTTTTTAGCCCAAACATCCATTATCAATAAGACTCTGCCTTATGTTCCTTGCTCATGTTTCAATCTATTGCTTGTCAATGTGGTAATAAAACTTCATCCTCAGTAACTTGTACTAACTTATGCTACTTTGACTGTTATGGCTGTCAGAACATCAGTTGCTTCTTAGATATATTCAAAAAGAACTGACCATTACATCATTATGTCCATGTAGACAACTATGATGTATATAAGAGAAAATTTTCATCTTCTGGCTACATGATTTTATTTCTTTTGCTATGTACATCACAGCCCTGCCTCTACAAATGCAAAAATGGTGCATCTTGTGACATTATATCTGCAGTTTCAGTCTGATCAATGAGCTGTGCTAATGGAATATAAACTACCAAAGTATAAACTTATTCAAGAGTGATTGCCACACCTGTGAATCACAGAGGCAACTTGCTATTTTTCCTGACACCCTAGTGTGATCCCACATTCTCATTCTCATGTCGCTTTCTGAACAACCGAGAATGTATAATTTGGATGAGGATGCTGTAATTGTAATTTTTCATAAAATTACTATTAAAGGTCAGCTTCATTATATGATCTGTATAAACTACCTATTTGTGTTTCTGCTTTAAAAATAGGGATGGAAGGTTATATTCTACCCTTGACAGCTAATGTGAATGTATATCACTTTTCCTTTTCAAGGATTTTGTCCTAGCATATCAAAGCAGGAAAGATTTGGCTTTGATGATTTGACTCAGACCAAGAAACCAGAAATGGCATTTTTGTGAAAGGTTATCTTCATTTGTGGAAAGTAGAATAGCACAGATGGAGGTCTACATCCACTCTATTTTTCTACAAATTGACATCCGTATGCTTATGGTGAAGACATGCCAGGACTTCATTATGAGAAAGCATATGATGTCACTGTAATATTTTAGCTGCTGCTGTCCTTTCTGTTAAGATTGGGCTATAAACTGCTATAAAATTCATGTTTTCTTGGAGTCCAGTGAAGAAGGGAGAGAAGTCTCTGCAGGGTTTTCACACAAGGTAGCTTCTGCTTTTAGTGAACAATTCAGGAACGACAAGAAAATAAGTAATAAGGCTGCAATGTGTTTTGATAGAGGGGCAACAAATGTTTATTCTTGCATTTGTTGAGTAGGAAGTTGTTTCTTAGCAGAGGCTCTGCTGATCAACACTGGTACTACCAGAATTAATAATATCCTGTCTGTCTCTCATCTTTTTTTTCTCTATCTATAAGTCTCTATTTATCTACCTACCCACTTGAAATATAAAGTATAATTTAGCCAATTGAGGAAATATGGGTACAAAAAAAATCATTGGTAGATTAAGGGGTAATATCAGATGTGTGTATATGTATGTGTATATAAACAAATATACAAATATATTTAGACATAAGTTTTTATGCCGTTCAGAAATTTGGGAAATAACTAGATCATAAAATAGTTGTCTTCAGTTGTCTCAGCTACAAATTTTCACAGCTTCAGTCACAAATTGATTTCCATAGACTTTACTTCATATTGAAGTGGTCAGTAGAAGGGGCATGATTATGTGCACTAACATGCCTATCGTCCCTGTCATTGAAGAGCCGAGGTGGCACAGTAGTTAGGGTGCAGTACTGCAGGCCATTTCAGCTGACTGTTATCTGCAGTTCAGCGGTTCAAATCTCACCGGCTCAAGGTTGACTCAGCCTTCCATCCTTCCGAGGTGGGTGAAATGAGGACCCAGACTGTGGGGGCGATATGCTGACTCTGTAAACCGCTTAGAGAGGGCTGAAAGCCCTATGAAGCGGTATATAAGTCTAACTGCTATTGCTATTGCTATTGTATTTTTATTCACTTATTCTTCTCATTTTTGTTTGACAAATTCCAATAAATAAATATTAAATAAATAAATAAATAAATAAATAAATAAATAAATAAATAAATAAATAAATAAATAAATAAATAAATAAATAAAGCAAGCATTGCTCAAATTAAAAAGAGATTGTGGAGAATATAGTTTATATGTGTATATTTCAAAAATACACACATATACATCTTTTACATTGCACATAGATCCTTATTCTATGGGCATATTTCAGAAAAGGGTGGAAAAAACACCAGAAGCCCAGAAAGATATAATAAATCATCATTCAAGGTATTGAGTGGGGTTTAACAAAGTCCAGGAATCTCAGACTCAAAGCAGCCAATCAGAAGCAAACAGATTTTCTCCTTCTTTCAGGTGAACTCTTGAAGGGAGAAGGACCAAGCTCTCTTTGTCTTTGTTGTCTTGCCTTCTGTCACAGAGATAACATTTCTTCTAAATCTGACTTGCACCTGGTAAGAAGCACATCCCAACCTGTTGTGGCCCAGCAGGAGCCATTGGAGCTGCCATCAGACTCCGACAGCGAGGGGCCCTATGGAGGAGGTGGAGGACCCTGGAGAGGGTTCAGACTCCGAGCAGGGCGCAGAGAAGCTGGTTGGCCACCAGGAGGCACCTGAGCCTTGGACCAGTGGGAAGGAGACAAGGGAATGTGATCCGGACGTCAGCAGTGAGTTGTTCCTGGATGCCCAGCACCAAAGAGCTGATAGGCGTAAGGAACAGTTGCGCAGTTACAGGAGATAATTGCACTCAGCTGGTGGTAATTAGGCTTCTCTCAAGCATTCCTATAAGAGGAATGCTTGTGCACACACCCCGTTGCAGGAGTCAATGCATTGACTAAAAGTTGGAGAACTTTTGTGGCTAGTTTGGCAGGCTGGATTGCTACCAAGGCTTGTCAGTGCTGGTTTGCTGCCAAGGACCTGTCTGTCTTTTAATAAATTCCTTAAAGTATCTTTGGCTTGGCGTGCTTTGGTGTGGGACGAGGGGGGGTCAGAACACAAACCTAAACAAGGAGTGGAGAATCAGGAGAAATTCAAAAAAATATGGAGCCAGATACAGTACAAATGTATTTATTGATTGAATTGGATTTATTTTTATCTTTAATTCTGATTTGCTCAATCCATACTGTGTGTGACCTTACTGTAGTCATGCTCAGAAAATTAGCTGTGAATTGAAAAAATAAGAAGTTGCAGGACTTAAATACCAACAAGACTGGCCTGAGAATTTTAATTTTTCAATGCTTACATTCAATCTCAGGTGCTGCCTAATAATGGGAATGCTAAGGAAATAATTGGCAAATCCAGAAACCTGAATTAAGAATCAATAGTCATGCCAAATAGTCCTTGCCTTTGTTTTAAAATATAATGATAATTTGCTATATATTTTAGAAACTAACACGCAAATGGTATAAACAATTATCACTCGTCATAGTAATTATCCTTTTTCTTGTAATTTTACTCTACTATTCAGAAGATAATTCCATTAAGAAGTAATACCTAGTTGGATTATTTTATGCTTTGAAGCGTATTATGTTTATTTTACAACATTGTGAAATACATTTTAATCAAGTTATCATCATTCAACAATTGAGAAGCATGTTGAGGTATGTATTACTATCTACCCTTGTCAGTAACACCATGATAGATGCTTTCAGGTCATCTTTGAATTTCTCTAGAGAAAGGAGAAAATTTCTGAAAATACCTGAAGATCAAGAGAAAGGGTGTTAAATTTAAGGTTTGAGGGTCGTATTTGGCCTGTGGGATGCTTAGATCTTATTTGAAAGATGGGAGACTAAGAGGTTCTAAGGGCAACTTGTAAGAATTAAAGCTGACAAAATGGGAATCAGCAGTTTTCAGGTTACAACAAACTGTCACATAAACATACTTCAAGTACCCAAACCAGCCAAGGAAACCACCCTCTACCTATTAATTCTGAAAAATGGGAAGAAGAAACTGAGAGTTGTAATCTGGAATAAAAACATATAAAAGCTCTAAGATCTTGGCGCAATGGTTAGAGGTGGCACAATGGTTAGAGTGCAGTACTGCAAGTTACTTCTGCTAACTACTAGTTTGCCTGCAATTTGGCAGTTCAAATATCACCAGGCTCAAGGTTTACTCAGCCTTCCATCCTTCCGAGGTGGGTAAAATGAGGACCCAGATTGTTGGGGGCAATATGCTTACTCTGTAAACCACTTAGAGAGGGCTGTAAATAGCAATAGCAATAGCAGTTAGACTTATATACCGCTTCATAGGGCTTTCAGCCCTCTCTAAGCGGTTTACAGAGTCAGCATATTGCCCCCACAATCTGGGTCCTCATTTCACCCACCTCAGAAGGATGGAAGGCTGAGTCAACCTTGAACCGGTAAGATTAGAACCGCTGAACTGCAGATAACAGTCAGCTGAAGTGGCCTGCAGTACTGCACCCTAACCACTGCGCCACCTCGGCACTGCAAAGCAGTATATAAGTCTAAGTGCTGTAGATAATCAACTGTTGAGCTATTAAACGCTTCATTCTTGTCAGCAATAAAAAGTATTCATTTGTTTATTAAAATGTACTGCACTGCAATCTACCAATTCTCCATGACTTATTAATGTATACTTTAACCAAAAATTTACAACATGATTAAAATGATGCAAATAACAATCAGAAAATCCACCAATGCAATTGCAGTGCTAATGGAAAACAAAACTCAAAGAGCAAAAGATGGCATAGTGCATAAAATTAGGAGAACACTCTCTGAAATAATGTTAACATTTTGCTGAAGACCAACCAGGAGGGGCCAGCTTGATTTCATTAGGATGCTACTTCATGGTATCAGTACTGCTAGATTAGTTTTTAATTTAATCTGAAAGCCTGCTGCCAAGTGCTGATGAATAAGAGGTTAAATGTCTGAAGCAATGCGATTATACCGCTAAGTCTTAATGAGAATCCTCTCGAGAGATAAATCTACTGCCTTTAGTGACCACAAATGGGATCCTAGTTAGTTAAGGAAAATGATTGCCTATGAAACTACAACCTGTGCTTAGGATATTTCTTCAGCTTTCTTTTGCTTGACAAATCTGCAAAAATCATACATGTGGGGACTGGTCACAAAGTAATTTTTTCATCACCGCCATAATTGTGAGTGGTTGGTAAACAAGTCAGTTGCTAAACAAAAACTCTGTGTATGTGTGTGCGTGCACGAATATGTGTGCATGTGACATATATGTGTATTAAAAAAACACATTGGTCAACACATAACTAAGTGCACTAAGTGCACAAACACAATATGTCACTAAAATTCCCCTTTCTTTTGAAGGACTTTATGTCATATTTTATTTCAAATGTATGAGGACTGGTAGAAAAATATTCAGGAGAACTACCCTTGGGATCTGCCCAGGAAAAAAAAGATCTTTACTAGCTTCCTTCAACTCTGGCACTTCTTGCTGAGAAAATATTAAAACAAATTTAAAGAAAGCCCTTAGTATATGGGCCTTCTTGCCTATTTAAACATCAATTACTGGATATTGTTGATTAGCATTTATCTGCTTTTTCATCTACAATTCTGAATTCGTATTTTGACTTTTAGTCTAATGTTTTTATCTGCTAATTGTCGTGAACCATCTTGAACTCTATGAATAGGCAGGATATAATTTTTTTTTCAATTATGTATATGCATACATATTTCAGGTTGTCTACGTAATTATGAAACTGCATTTTATAATGTAATCATTCGAGGCATAATCATGTTGGAGTTGTGAAAATATAACAAGGAATTGTTGATTGCTAATGAAGTTATATTTTGAGATCGCTATCTCTCTCCTTTGGGGGGGGGGATTTCTTATTTTGCCTTCTGGTTGAATATACGGCAACTTAGATGAAATTCATATTGGACAGGTTTTCAGGTTGTGGATCCGAATTCCAAGATTGAGTAGGTGATTAATTGCTTCTGGCTTAGATTTAGCAAATAGTAAAAGTAGGAGTATTAAATTTGTAGTAACTTCAAAAGACATATTCATCTCATAACAGGACATTTCAATCATGCACTAAATCAGTGCTTCCAAGCCTGACTAAATTACCCAAAATTGGGTAAAGTGTTTTTTTCCTTGGGTAATGACACACAAACCCATTACCCTATGACAGCGATGGTGACCTTTTTCAGCACTGAGTGCTGAAAAGGGAGCACACGTGTGTGCACAAGACACCAAGTGTGAAAATGAAGCACTTTGCACATGCATACACGCTTTGCGCACATATGCACTTGCCTGGCCCAAAACCTGGAACAGGAGCTGCCCAAGGCTCAGGTGTGCGCTGGAAATTGCACTTCTGGTTTCCGTAGCGCATATGCATGCCAGCCAGCAAGTCTTTTGGTTACTGCCATTTATGCGTATGCACCAATCAGCTGGCGGACATACATGCTCCTGCAGAAAAACAGAAGATCAGCTCTTCTGGTTTCCGACACTGCAGCATGCGCAAAGGCCAGCTGATAATCACGTGCCCATGCACGCCAGAAACCTGGAAGAGGAACGGGCAATGCCATGCATGCCAGGTGACATGGCTCCATGTGCCACTTTGGGTACATGTGCCATAGATTCGCCATAACGGCCCGATGACAACAGAGACATTTAAATAAGGACTTTCTGGTAAACAGTAAAAAGGACTTTGGATGATGAAGGAAAAGGTTTGAGGACTCCTGCACTAGATGAATTATCCCTAAGAACAGAAAATTGATGTAAGTCACTTCACAGAAGTGCCCAGAACACATGGCACAGGCAGTAAGCCAAGATTTTTGCGATATAACATACAGTAGAGGGGTCTGCAAACCTTGGCATAAATTCAAAAGCCTCTAGAGGAAAATCATTTAAATCTTCAGATTACTTTGAAACTTTGTCTACCAATTCCCAGGGAGATGACTTTGGAGTTATCATTATAAGTGTGATGCCCATCCTATTGTGAGGAGTCCTTGATGCTCTCCGGGATTGGTTGTTTGCAGTGGTTTCATTACCAAAACTAAATAATGTCGTAATCATGCAAGAAAACAACCAAGCACAAAAAGCACCACCAGCCTCTCATTTAAACCCCTGAATTACAAATATTTTCCTTTATCGCTATCCTATTGTTTGCATATTAGTTTTATTATATTTTCTATTCCAAACTGGAAAGAATCTATATTATAGTACTGATAGAAATTATCTAATTTTGTACTGAATCCTTTGAAATTAAGCAGAGACTTCAGAAGGAGTTGAAGACTTCAAAAATATTTTCAGGATCACCTACAATTCTATGGCCAGGAACTGTTATTCCCTGCTTTAGAGAAATATAGCTTTCAAGAGAAAATAAGAATCCCCATTCCTGGCTTACCTCAATTCAATTTAACCTAAACCTGGGCCAGATAAATGTCTTATTAAAGCAGATGCTCTTTGTTATAGATGTTGCTTTAAAAAAAAAAGAATCGAACATGCTGGGCTCCTTGAAGTGCTATGTCTAAGTAGAATTTTTAAAAACAGAAGCTTGTTTCCGTGCCCTTTCACAGCCTATTTTGCTGTACTGTAAAGATATAATCAGTTTTTAAAAAGCACTTCGGTGTGATTCCTACTGCTAAGAAGGAGTGATTGAAGTTCTATTTCCTGGGCATTCTTCTCCTCTGGTATTTTATTGCATGGCAAAGTCAAACTCAAATATAAAACAACTCAATGTTTTTGCCTGTGAAAAAGTAAAGATATGGCAATTATTTAAGGAAAAATTCAGGGATTGAGGTGGAGGGGGATATACTGTAAGTGTGGCAATTGTTAACCGGAAGCTTCTAGCACCTTTAGAATACTGCTCCACAGGTTACTGAATGTGAGATCCTGAGCCCATAAAGTTGGGCTGTAAGGATCAATGTGATTGTTGCTACTCTAGCAGCCTCTATAGTGCATAGTAATCTCCCTGCCTGGACTCCTTGACTCCATTTCTAGTTGGCAGTGGAGTTTCCCAGGCTTATAGCCCCGAGGAACTTCATTCTGCTTTCTCTGGGTGGGATCTGAAGTTACTCAGAAGTTCATGGCCTCCATGATAACCATGGACCTATCCCAAGTCATCCAGAGCCTAACATAGGAGAGGTCACTTGCTAATTTTCTTGGAACAGTGGCAGTGTAATTGGGGGACTCTCTGTGATTTTCATGTCATGGTCAAACCACTCCCTAGTACCCATGAGACTCCCTGGTGCTACCTCTACTTCAAACTATCACTAGACTAATTGTCCATTCTGGGCAATTTTTTTCTGGTAGAACAAGCATATCACAAGTCCTATCTGTTGTGTTCTGAGTTTGCGCTGACTAAAGGTTTGAGCGGGAAAGCGCTCGACAGCCGATTGGCTGATCGTTTGACAGCTCCTATATAAATAGGGAGCTGTCCAAACGAGCAGCGCGCGTTCCTATCTAAGCCGGTTCTGAAGTGTTAGCTTGTACTTTAAGGGAATAAACTTGTTAGCCTTTTATTCCTGTCTCTGCCTCAGTTCTTCTGGCTACCCACAGGTCCTTGGTACACACCACTGGTGACGAAGGTGGGATTGCCAAACTGAGGTACGAGAAGCTGAAGTCACTGATAGCTGAAGTCACTCGCTGAGTCACTAGAACCGCGCTTAATAATACCGCGACGAGACGTCGTTGGTTCTGACAGGAATGGCCACGTTAAACTTCGCGCCATTCAACTATGGAGCTGAGACATGGGAGTCGTACACGGCTCGATTTGAATGCTTCCTGGTCGCACACGACCTTACCGAGCTGACAGATGAGAGGAAATGCGCGTTTTTCTTGTCCGTGTGTGGCTCAGACGTTTTCCACACAGCCAGAGCTCTGACAGCTCCTGACCCTATAAAGGCCGTTCCGTGGCCTGAGCTAATGGCCAAACTGAAGAGCCATTATGCTCCGTCCCCGTCCAAGATAGCCAGCCGGCACGCCTTCCATCAGCGAAGCCAAGCTGAGGGGGAGTCCGTGAGTGCCTACGTTGCTGCCTTACGATCCGCCGCCCTGCACTGCGAGTTCCGGGACTTAGATGAAGCTCTTCTCGACCGTTTAGTGTGTGGCCTCCGCGACCTCAAACTACAGAAGAGGCTTCTAACGAAGTCAGACTTGTCGTTCCAGAAAGCCTTCGACGAAGTACGGGCCTCCGAGATAGCTGCTGCCTCGCTAGCCACCATCGCGAAGACCCGGGCTGCCAACGCCGCGCAGCCTGCCAATGCCTTTAATACATTGACCAGTCAGCCTGACTCAGAAAGTGAGGATTCCGATGCTGAAACATATAATGAGGACATCAACCGCCTTGACGAGGCGAGCAGAAAGAGCTGGCAGCGGCAGAAGAGCAGACCTAAATCTGCATGTAGTGGTTGCGGAGGTAACCACGAAAGAGCTGAGTGCAGATTCAGGCAAGCTCTCTGCCAGCGCTGTGGCAGAAAGGGTCACATCGCCCGAGTATGCCGAGCAGCACAGCCCATGTCCTTTTCCGAGACACAGACCGAGCGGTTGCGGCCAAATCGTCCCAGAATAGAGGGCTCCAAGAAAGCGAGAGTGGACTGCCATTCCATTCTCCGCAACGCGCACCATGGCCTCTCGTGTAACCAACTTCAGAGGAAAATCCAATTGAAGGTCATGGTGGAAGGGAAGCCCTGCGAGATGGAGCTAGACACCGGCTCGGCCACATCTATCGTGTCGTGGAGCACCATCAAACGCATTGTGCCAAAGCTTTCTAAACGCCAGCTAAACGATTGCCATCTCACGCTTAGAGACTATCAGGGCAACCTGATCCCAATAATTGGCACCCGCAAGGTCAGAGTGCAGTTCAAGGGGTTTGATGGCCGTCTACCCCTCATCGTAGTCGACGGACGGCTACCCAGCCTTCTCGGCCTCGACTGGTTCCAGTCCCTGGGTCTGCAGATCAGCGGAATTCACCACCTCAGCTCCAACGCACTCGACTGCCTGGTAAACGAGTTCCCTGACGTTTTTGATGGCAAATTGGGCAAGTACACGGGCACGCCGGTTTCCTTTAACCTCGACCCGTCCGTACAGCCAGTGCGGATGAAGCCTCGCCGGGTGCCCATCGCCCTCAAACCAAAAGTGGACGCTGAGTTGGACAAGTTAGTGGCTCAAGGCATTTTGGAGCCAGTAGACCATGCAAAATGGGAAACATCCATTGTGCTTCCCATCAAACCGGATGGCAGCGTGAGGATTTGTGCTGACTACCGCTGCTCAATCAACCGTGCTTTGCCTGCCCACGCATACCCTGTACCCGTGGTTCAACATCTGTTGCACACCTTGGGCGAGGGGACTGTATTCGCGAAGCTCGACCTTGCCCAAGCCTACCAACAGCTGGTCGTGGACGATGAAGCAGCTGAAGCACAGACAATTGTCACGCACCGGGGTGCGTTCCGTTGCCGCAGACTGCAGTTTGGGGTCAGCATTGCCCCGGGACTGTTCCAGAGTTTGATGGAGAGGCTGCTCCAAGGACTACAAGGCGTCGTCCCCTATTTCGACGACGTCCTTGTGTCAGCCACCTCCATGGAGGAACTCATGGCACGTTTGCGCATGGTTCTCCAAAGATTCCAGAAAGTGGGCCTGAAGGTTAAGAGAGACAAATGCCAGGTTGCGGTATCCCAGATAGAATTCTTAGGGTTCCTCATCGATGGCAAGGGCATCCACCCCACGGCTGCCAAAACCAAAGCCATCGTTGAGGCCCCTGCTCCAAAAAACAGAGCTGAATTGCAGGCCTTTTTAGGCCTACTTAATTTTTACGCTGTCTTCCTTCCCCACAAGGCGACAGTCGCTGAGCCACTGCATCGCCTCCTTGACTCGGGTGCCCCTTGGGTGTGGGGCCGCCGGGAAGCCTCCGCATTCATAGCAGTCAAGCACCTGCTTGTTTCCAACGATGTGCTGGTGCAGTACAGCGAGCATTTGCCCCTTGTGCTTGCTTGTGACGCTTCACCCTATGGGGTGGGCGCCGTCCTGTCCCATCAGTTACCCAGCGGAGCAGAGGTGCCAGTTGCCTATTTTTCCCGCACGCTCTCTGCCGCTGAACGTAACTATGCCCAAATTGATAAAGAGGCTCTTGCCATTGTGGCTGGGGTGCGCCGGTTCCACCATTACTTGTACGGCCGCCCATTCCAAATTGTCACCGATCACAAGCCCCTGCTAGGGCTGCTGGCAGGAGATCGCCCTGCCCCACAGGTTCTCTCCCCACGCATGACCCGCTGGTTTGTGTTCCTGGCTTCCTACGATTATCAGCTGAACCACAGACTAGGGAAGCAGATCGCCCACGCTGATGCTCTCAGCCGCTGCCCCCTGCCAGAGGCCGTGGACGACCCTGCTGCTGCCGCGCCTGTCTTCCTAATCGACGACCTCAACCTTCCTCTCTCTGCCGCCGACATCGCCCGGGAGTCCGCAAGGGATCAGGTAATTTCCCGGGTGCTAGACTGGGTTAAGCGAGGGTGGCCAAAAGACCCCGTAGACACCGTTTACCTTCCCTTTAAATCTCGCCTAGCGGAGCTCTCCGTTCAGCGCGGCTGTTTGCTTTGGGGCCATAGGGTTGTCGTACCTGCCTCACTGAGGACTACTGTCTTGCGGCAGCTACATCACGCTCACCCGGGAATTGTCCGGATGAAAGCCTTAGGTAGAAGTTATGTATGGTGGCCTAAGCTAGACCAAGGCATCGCCGACCATGTCGCCGGCTGCCTGAAATGCCAAGGTGCCCAGGCGCTGCCACCAAAAGCTGAGCCGCGAACGTGGGAGCCACCTTCGGCTCCATGGTCCCGCATTCACGTTGATTTTGCTGGCCCTATTCACGGCCACATGCTCCTTGTCGTTGTGGATGCTTTCTCGAAATGGCTCGAGGTCGTCCACATGTCCACTACCACTGCAGATGCGCTAATAGCGACCCTGCGTCGCTTGTTTGCCACCCATGGCCTGCCCGACGTGTTGGTGTCCGACAATGGACCGCAACTGACAGCTGCCAAGTTTGAAGCCTTCCTTGCTTCCCAAGGCATCCGACATGCCCTCACCTCCCCGTTCCATCCCGCTAGCAATGGCTCGGCGGAGCGCGCTGTCCGCTCCGTCAAAGAGTCTCTGGCCAAGCTAGACCACCTTCCCTGGCAGGAAAGGATTGACGCCTTTTTACTCGCCCAACATACGACTCCCTCACCAGAGACTAACACTAGCCCAGCCGAGCTCCTTATGGGACGACGGCTGCGGACAACATTAGACCGTTTGCACCCCAATTACTCCGTGGCCACCCCGTTAGATTCCCGGGGAGGGCCCCGTTCCTTCAGCCAGGGGGAGGCAGTGTATGCCCGGAATTATGTAGGACATCCCTTGTGGCTACCGGGCATAATAACCGATCAGACCGGGCCCTGCTCCTACAGGGTCAGGCTCCTCGACGGCAGAGTCTGGAAGCGCCATTGCGACCAGTTGCGGAGCAGGCACCAACCTCCAACAAGCCAGCAGCAGTCAACCAACCTGCCAACCCCGACGGGCACGACGACCAACGCAGAGCCAGGAAACGAGGAGGTCAACCGCGATCCGGCAGCCTCAGTCCCAAACCGAAGCGGCGACTTACCTGGTGGGCCAGCACCATCCTGCGTTCTCCGGCGGCCCAGGCGATCGCCGTCCTCCGATGCAGAGTCCTCGGTCGAACAGCCAGAGCATCCAAGCGAAGCAGAAGGGCCTAGGGCATCAGGCCGCATCAGGCGGCGTCCAGCTTACTTGCAGGACTACGCCTGCGCGAACTTGAGGGGGGAGGAGTGTTGTGTTCTGAGTTTGCGCTGACTAAAGGTTTGAGCGGGAAAGCGCTCGACAGCCGATTGGCTGATCGTTTGACAGCTCCTATATAAATAGGGAGCTGTCCAAACGAGCAGCGCGCGTTCCTATCTAAGCCGGTTCTGAAGTGTTAGCTTGTACTTTAAGGGAATAAACTTGTTAGCCTTTTATTCCTGTCTCTGCCTCAGTTCTTCTGGCTACCCACAGGTCCTTGGTACACACCACTATCTACTAAGGATTGTCATCTGACCAGACCAAAGAAAAAATTTTCTGCCACAACATCTCCCCCCTACATCTTCACTCCTCAGTTAGATTACCCCCAACCCTACTGACTTCTGGAAAGTTCTGAAGACATGATTTCCCATCAAGCCTATGCCTCTGGATGCAAAATGGTTGTATTGTTTCTAATCCATTGACTACGCGTACCCACAAATTGTATTTTATGGTTTCAATTGTTTTAAAAGGATTTTTTGGTTCTGATTGTTTATATTTGTTTAGACTCAGTGAGTGGGCAGCTATGTAAATTGAATAACTAAATCAACTAAAACTGCTGGTATTCTAACAAACTAGCAACAAGGCTTGCTATCAAACATGGAAAATAAATAGACCACTATGCGATAAATAGAAAACTTACTTGAAAGTTATATTATATTAAATATGTAAGTGCATTAGCACCAAAGAGAATTTTGCATGAATAATATGAAAATGGAGCCATTCTTATTATTGGGAAGTTCCAAGGGCTTCTCATAAAGGGCAAATCAATGTCAAGCAAGAGCTGTTAAAATGATTGCAATATCTCTCTTCCTGGCAGCCTCTGGCTTGGTTAAAAAAAAAAAAAGACTTCATCCAGTGGAGAAAGATAAGATGCTGCGCCTGAAGAATATTTCAATTTCCCAAGTAAGTGATACTTGGCACTATCTTGAAATGATAAGTAAGGATATGGAAACCAGGCACTGTAATGGTACTAATTTCATCTTCACTCTGTCTGATTGCTCATTCACATCTATGTTAACAAGAAGTAATTCTAATGAAGCTACTAGAGTATAGCCGACTGTCACCCTCAAAATATCTGCATTTTCCAGCATGCAATATAAGTCCTTTATAGTCCCATCTGGATAGGGTTCCCTAGATATGTCAAATGGCCATGAAATAACTGAAAACTTGATTTAATCCTAGGAAGGGAATATATATAGTCCCAAAGCTTATATTTCATGTTTTTTTTTTCAAATAGGCTTCCTTAAAATTGAAAAAAAGAAAAAAGTACGTAGACTTGAGATTAAGCACTTTTAGACTTTTCTCTCCTTACTGTAATATGCTATATGTTTACCCCAAAGACAAAATGATTCATTTACAATTCTCTACAAGTCTATTCATCAATAAATTCTTCTAAGTTGGCTGGAGTTTAATAGTAAATAAACTGTTTAATTTGGAGACTTATTCTTGAATAGCTAATTTTACTTATTTATTTATTTTCACATATTGTTGAAAAAACTGGACATTTTAGATTTTGGAAGTATGGATAATTGAATCCCTACATCCTGTTCAGAATAGCCTCCAAAAATTGATATTCCAAAAATGCATTAAATTTATCTAAATTTATTTCAGCATATCTCATTTAACATCTGAATGAAATGACAAAACTGGAAATTACTATGAAATAAAATGTATTTAATTAAATAAAAGGAACATCAATCTACAATACATCAATGCAATAAAGTAAAAACATACAAAAAATAAGATAGAACATTTTATGTAAGTTAAACTCACTCATATTTTAACCCAGGAACTAGAACTATTACAAAGCAAGACAAACTTATCCATAAAGTGTGTTGCCCTTCACACTCTAAACATCAAAGAAAATCTCTTAGAAATAGAAATCAAGTGCTATTATATTTAACAGACATAGCTTGATTCATTTCCACATCCCCTACCTTTGTAGAGATTTATAACATCACCTTTCCAATAAACTGATAGCAATAATATTCTGCAACGTTCTGTCATCAGCTCATCCATGTCAAGTTTTAATTCAATTTTGGGGGGTACTTGGCCAGTATGGACATTTTAATAATTACAAATGTCTGATCAAATGTTATTTCAGTCTCAGCTTATTAAAAAGGCATGTTAAAAGACTTAGATCAAATTGATTATTTGGTGAATGAAGTCATTCAGATCCATTCAAAAACAAGTCTTAAATAACCCTTAATATCAACTAAACACAAATATAAATACAACCACAGACAGTTTGCAATTTATTTTGTCTTCTCTATTATATATCATTGTTTTATGTTGTTTTTGACTCTATGTATTGCCCAGAATCAGTTGGAATCAGATAGCACCAAAAATTGAATAAATGCTTTTATATATAAATGGTGGAGAATGGAAGGATTTATATTCCTTGCAGACAGCTGATCATTTGCATTCTTTTAGAGATAATTGAGGCCACATGGAGGTTTATCTGTGTCTTCAGGGTCACCTGAGTAGTGTAAATAGGTGTAGAGACTTTTTGGAACTGCTGAAAGGACTATGTTGTAGAGTGGAATGCAAATGCAAAAATATAAACTCTTCCATTCCCCACCATCCAGCCAGAACTGAAGAAGCTTCTTGGATGAGAAGCAAAACATCTTCAAAAAAAAACAAGGAAGTCCAGTTGCCTCTTTAAAAAGCACCTTTGGGATTACTATAGTAGTCTTTTTTCCACCCCCCACTAAAACAACCTTCCAAATAAAATTACACATGGTATATTCAATGAATTGTCAGAATGAACAAAGTTACACCAGGAAATATTTCATTGATCTAATTATCGGGGGCATTCTGAGATCCACTCTTTCCTTTTACATATATTATTCAAAAGTATGCTTTTGCTTTTAAAATTCTGTATTCTGCCACCCATTTATTCTAATGAGGTATATAGATTTAATTTGGACAGGAGCTTCTAGACATATGTCTTTTTTTCTACAGAATACTAAGTAGTATTAAAGCTTTCACTTGTCTCCCAGCAGGTAGCTAGACACAGTGTAATGAGCCGGATTGGGATTTTTTTATTCTGTTATATTACTTTTCAATCTTTCTTGCAAAATTACATCAAATTGCTCTTAGTAAGGGAAGTATCAAAGAGAGAGAGAGAGGTTAATTCTTCTGTTTTCAAAAAGCACTGACCTGGGAAGCTGCTAAAATCCAATAAAGTTTCCTTTTTCAACAAGGTCAATTGAAAAATGCAAAGTATGATTACTCTAAACATTGCTGATCATTTTAGAAAGTACCTTAGAATCGTACAGCTTGGTTTCCTGGTTTTTCTTTAATAACGTATTTACAGAACGGTGGAAAACTGTAAAATTGCCCCCACTGTCTTTGAAAACTTGCTCTGCATAAGTTCTATTGATTTCAATAGATTTGCAAGGATCATCTGCATTCAGGCATTTGGGGGATTTCATCAATTGGTGCTAACTGCATGCATGAAGTTGCATGACAACAGTGATAAGTGAAATTTCCACCTTGCCTAATGAGAAAATTCTCAGAGTTGGCCCATGAATATGTATTACTGTGATAATACAAGACACATTTCCAATAGAATATGATTACAGAATATCATATGAATAGGTGCAGCATTCAAGACTGCGAGAGCTTGTCATGGATTATTGGAAGTTAAGCTATCATATACTGGTGTTGTGGCTGAAGGTCAATATAACTTCCATATATTTATATTGCAACAAAGATAGCCCAAATTATCTGTGATAGGATATGTATCTGATTATGGAGAACATTAGCTTGATCATGCTGGACTTCTTACAAAAATATATTATGTGTAATTTTTTTCTATTCGTTATATTAATTTCACACATTTTATGCTGCTTTAATTGTATGAAGCTAAATGGCTTACAGCACAAAACATAATAAATTATGTATAAATCAGCATACAAAAATATCAATACATAAATAGAAAAACATTTTAATGACATAATTCCATCTCATAGTGGCCCATAGTTACATTCCATATTAATATTAATAATTTTGTTGTATTTAAGTACAATGACAATAACGATTATACTTAATAGCATCATCATTCAGCTCAATGATATTCCACTATATCCAATAGTCCACTGTTCCAAAACACTTGGAAAAAGAGAGGTTTACTGAATATCAGGAGTGATCTTTTATCCAATGAAGAGAGTCTCTGTAGCAAATGCTTTCCTCTGAGCATCATCCTTAACATATTTCACACAAAGAGGAAACTGCCAGCAAATATTCTTGGCAAGCAAATATTGGGAAGCAGAATGATGGAATTATAGAATATCAGAGTTGGAAGGGACCTTGGAGATCTTCTAATCCTCCTGTTGAAGCAGGAAACCCTATACCATTTCAGACAAATAGTTGTCCAATGTCTTCTTTAAAACATCCAGTGTTAGAGCACCCACAGCTTCTGGAAACAAGTTGTTCCACTAGATAATTGTTCTACAGTAATTGTCAGAAAATTTCTCCTTAGTTCTAGGTTGCTTCTTTCCTTGATTAGTTTCCATCCACTGCTTCTTGTCTTGCCTTCAGGTGCTTTGTAAAATAGATTGATTTCTTCTTCTTTGCGGCAACCCCTTAGATATTACAACATTTGTTATCATGTCATATTCTACCTGGGATAAGCCATTTAAAGCTAACTGGACAACCGTGGTCTCGTTGGGTCATCCTTTCAGAGATCTAGGTTGCAGGATGCTTTCCTCTAGTTAACAATACAAGACATCACACTTGGCACTAAACTCTGTTCCCCAGCTTTCAATTCAAAATAAACACGACAAATTTTATCTGTAAAGTCTACTTTAGCTTGTTATTAACTATTCCAACCTATCATTTCTGGAAAGAGTCAGATTACCTATGGGCAGTATCCACAGACACAATAATTGAGAAATAGTTTCAATTTGTTATCCTTGCTGCCATAGTGTAAGCATGAATGAGCTTACCACAAATGAAGACAAAAATACGTGTCAGGATGTGTTGCAGTAATCTGGGTTGTCACCGGGACCTGATGTTTAGTCTTCTATGCTTTTGGACTTGTACTGGAGCCCATTCTCAGGGAGCTTCTCTCTCACCAGAATGCCAGTGTCACTTCTGCCATTTCACCTGCCAGACCTCAAAAAACAGTCTTTGGTAAATGAAATGCTCAAGAATAATTTTATTGGGAATCCTCGCTACCTTTGTATTTTAGAGGTTAACAAGATTCTCAACAGGGCTACTCTCCAAACTGCTGGGAAGGTCCTGAAATGCCTTTGGGAAATCAATTGGAAACATTTAATACTTGGCAGGATCATCAAAATTGGCCTATCTCCTGGCATAAATTAGTGATGTTGATTAACATCCAGGAATCATAGAAAGAGATCTATCCACAGCAAGGGAATTATTTGTATCTTTCCTACTATCAGATTAGGTAGACTGATAATGGCTCTTATGACAATCATGAGTTTGTCATAGCCCAAGGTTGTCATAAGAGCTATGAAATCCTGAATTCTCCCAAGTTAAAATCCTTCCGTCCCGGCAGCAACCAACTCCAATGTAAACTCAGGAAGAAATTCCTCTGTGCAGCTGAGATAGTAGTTCAATTGTAGTACAATAGAAATATCCATTTCGTAGGTCCAATTGAACATTGAGGGGCTCAGTGTTGCCATCTAGTTACGGCTCCTAGTCTCTAACAGGTTCTTCCATTGAAAAGGGGATTCCTTACCTTCCTTAACCTTAGGATGGAGGCTGATGCGATACTGACCCTTAGAACACCTCAGCCTTAATGTCAAATAAGATCTGCAGTGGGTATACTCCAGGTCCACATGTCTTTGGTCATATAAGCAGTGTCATATGGCAGGACCCAGGATATGTGCCTTCTCCATCACCATGCATGCTCTATGGAATAACATTTCCACAGTGATTCAGATGGCCCTGACCATCTCAATATGCAAGGTTTTGAAGTATGCAAAAAATATAAGGAAGAGCAGGTACCATGTGTGCAAGTAATTATAAGATTGGGGGAAAAAACAAGTACAAGTTACTACCTACGTTTTTCTGACTCATCATGTTTTCCACAAGATTACGCTATTTTCCTGTATAGGTCCCTTGCTTTTAAAAGAATAAAAACTTGGCTCAATGTTAATTAAAGAAATTCATTTTATCACAATAAAGGATTGTGGGTTTAGCCTCAGCGACACCTGAGATGGTAGAACAACTATTTAATCTTTTAAAACTTAAAAAAAAAACCTATTATTAGTTTTTAAACATATTTCTTATCAGTCATCTTTTGAATTGCATATCTGTTACATGGAAACTGACTATAGAATAATGTAAGTGGAGTCTCCGTACCCTGCCTACAGCTAAAAGACTGATATTGCAGCATTGGAAAGATAAATATACGGTCCCATTCACTCAATGGATTGAAGATTGCCACCTATGGGTGGACTGCCTGTAGATGTAGGCCTTGTATGGATAAACATAATAAAATATGGAATTCATTTTTTACAAAATATAGTAGGGTAAAGATGAATGGTATTTAGAATTAAATGTACTGTTTAACTATTTACATTAGATAAGTATATAGAGAATTGTAACTCTGGTCACAATATATTACACTTCTGTTGTTATTTTTCTCTTATTTTTTTAAAAAAAACATTTTTATGCATTGTTTCCTTTTTTGAGAGCCTATGAACAGTAACTGTATTGTAATTATTTATTGTATTTCTATTCTTTGTCCCTTTTATTATTTTAAAAGCAACAGTATACAATAAATAAATCAGTGAAGGTAGATTGGTTGGTTTTGTTTTAGTTGCCCATTTTATTGGAATCCAAATTAAAAATGTAGTTATGTTAGATCCAGAATTTATTGCAATTACATCCATCTATCCTGCTCCTTAATATCACTATTAACTACAGTAATATTTCTTTCCAGGTCTTCTCAAATTCTTTCTTTCTTTCCCCACAAACATATTTGCAATTTGCCTATTGTCGAAAAACATTCAGATGCATCAGTTGAATTGCCTGCATTCTGCTATTGTATAATGCAGACAGTGATGTATCTACTTGCCTTCTCCTTCAAGCTTTCACAATAGGGCATGAATTCTGCTTCAAATTGTTTGCTCCAAGACTTCTATTAGTTTGTTATGTTGTACACAGCACTGCACTCTTTACTACATTTTTCCTTATGGGCAAAAAAAAGAAAATCCTTCTATAGATTTCTACATTATAATTATTTCCTTATCAGAAAGTCTTCATCACATTCCCTGAATAAATTCATTTTCTATATACAAACAAGTAAAGAGAAAATAGTAAAGAGTCTTGAATAAAGCCATAAGAGTCCATGTAGTCTTTTGGCAGGAATACTGACATTATTTGCCGCTATTATTTTTCTGGGGTGATTTTTCATCTTTCTTGCTCTTTCTGACACCCCAAAAATTTTCTGGCTTCCCATCCAAGTTCTAAACATGTCCAAACTGAGAGAATATGGCTTCTATTCCTACCTTAGGCACAAAGCCAACAGGGTGACCTTGGGCCAGTCAGTATCTGTCATCCCTAGAAGGAAAACAATAATAAGTCATTTTGAAAAATAGCCTCTCTTCCATGAAGGGACTAAAAAAGGAGGTGGGGTATCTCTGCTGATGCCTGATTTGTTAAATTCCCTAGCCATTTTGGATCTGGCTTGATCCAAAATGTCAACAGTTTAGAAACCATAAGAGGAAAAAACACTCAATCAAGATGGGCAAAGGAAGCTACCATATGTAATGAATGAGCAAATTTTTCTCTCCTGTGCAACGATGAGGTTATATAGTCTGATAATATAACATATGCAGGAAAACAACCAAATTCAGAGAATACAAATATATGTGAATGCTCAAAATTAAATGTGAGAAGCACAATGCAGATATAAAAATTAGCTGGGTCTAAAATGTAGGAGGCTAACAACTTAACTCTAGCAAAAGACAACTCATTGAAGAAGCTTCATTTTAGGGCTGTTTGGAAGCAATGTCCTTCTGTGTTCAGTTCCAAGTGGGAAGAAAGACACTTGGAAAGATGGTTTTAATGGTGGACAGGACCACACGGTTTGAAGTCCTGGGGGAAAGGGGGATCACATGCCTTGAATATCTTGAAGAAAAAGGGAAGGGATGTTGAGAGAGCCTGAGTTTTATACTCTCTCTTTGGCCCTGCCTTGGAGCTTTCTGTTCCTGTGTAAGAAATGTATTCTGATTGGTGATCAGACTCCCAGGGGCAGGGGTCTTAGCTAACTTTGTAGGCTATCTATGTCCCAGACTTGGTTGTGCCTTGCTGTAATCTTCTCAGGTGCCATGTGGTAAAATGGGTAGAGGGCTAATCCTATCATGTCCTGAGGGCCATGTCTTAATCCCATCATCCTAGAGCTAAAAGGAACGTCAGGGAGCTGCAGGGAGCTACTTTGTCTTTAAAAAGATGTTTCTCCTTTTCTCATCCAGGATAATATAATATTCTGCCTTTTTAATATTTCCTAGAATATTTCATTCTTCTAGGAGAGGGATAGGTGCTAACTGCCTACAGGGCTCATTCACATAGTCTCCTCATCTGGCTCCAAGAAGGCTTATTTATTGTTTGTCAAAGAATTGTTCAGAGTTTTCTTCATCATATTGCTTGTGCAAGCTGAAAGCAGATCAAGGAATACTGACAAGAATGTTTTTTTTCCAAAGGATAATGAAACTAAACTTCCTATGCAAAAATTTTGTGCCACATAAAGGAAGATTCAGTTCCAGAAACAGATTCGAGATAGTTCTGACTTTGTCCAGACAGCCATATTACAGTCCTGATGCCAATTCTTTACACGTGATGGAATGGAATGAATATTTTGCTCTTCCCAATATTTATGTGAAGCAGTCACAGGAATAAAATGATTAAATTCAAGCCAATTGCAAGTTAACACTGCTGAATAAAAACAAAACTTACTTACTTTCTGCATGTGTGTGATTTTTTTTACATAATTTGTCAGCTTTGCCATGACATTTATATTGCTGCAGGAGACTATTATCTTGTCAACCATGTTCTATTGCATTGACATTATCTCTTAACTACACAATTACTTCAGTAGGCCCTATAATATGAACAATAAAATATTTGAAGTGCTTCAAACAAAGCTAAGTAGAAAAGTTTTTCTTTATCAAATATGCTTGATAAATAAAATTATCTAATAAGGAAATAAATTGTACAATTACTTCTAGGCAGCAAACAGATTTGTAAAAGTTGATACAAATCTGACACTTTAAAATTACACATGTTAAAATCTAACCATATCAGGAATGTTGTTAGCTACTGTTGCAAAGCTAACATGGAACTGGTTTGACAGTCAGTGATAAGTTCAATAGACAAGGATATCACTCAATATGTTATTTGGGAGGTAGTAGAAAAAATGGAATTAGTGTAGCATTAATACTAAAGGCTGCAAATAGTAGAAGAAACAGTAATTTTACTTTACCATAATTGTAACATGTTAGAACAGAAGTGCTGACACCTCTGTGACATCCAAATGTGTTGAGCTACAAATCTGCATCAATAACCATTGTTTCCTCACCATAAGGAAATGACAGAATCAAATAAAACAGCAGAATATCATTCCTCTGCTTAATCTATTTAATTGAAATTTGCAAACAACTTCCATCATTTGGCAACTGGACAATAGGTGCATCCCTCTTAATTTCTTTTTGGCTCACTGAGACGTCTGCAATTTGCTTCATGAAGAGAACACGTAGCTAAACAAATCCTTTTAATTCACAACAATTTGTACAGAAGGAAATGGCCACCCATCATTCATTCACATGGCCGTGCCAATATCCAACTATCGTTCAAGGCAGGCATCAAAATGAATGAAGCATTCCAGAAACAGATGGTTTAAATTGCTTGCTTAATAGCTGTCTAAATGTTAAAGCCTCTTTTGATTGCTCAGATGCACCAGATTTTCCTGCAGTTGAAGCTGCTGTCATATATCAAATACCTCTTGGCTCTTCTGCTAAGAAAATTTTATGTTAACAACACTACATAATCACAGGCATATATGGGATCCATTCCAGTTTGATGTTGATTGAGGTATTAAATTCCAATTGGTCAGTCAGTCGCAAAAAGGAATGGTAAAAACATATAAATCTCATGCTATTCCCAGACTGAACCAGGCAGGCCTTCCATAAGGAAACTGATAGACAATAGGATGAGTGAAAAATGGCAAAGGCAAGGCTTGATTGAGGAAACTGGATGGATATTCTAGAAACATTTAATAGGAATGGACAATTACTGTTGCTAGCCTGCTTTCAAAATGCTGATATTGATTTACAAAGTCCAAAGTGGTCTATGATATCCAGAGAACTAAATTAAAATGTTTTTGTTAATTGCTTGCATTTACCAAGGCATAGTACAGATCAGAAGAAAAATACTATACTTACTAAATTTCATGCCCTCCCCAAATCAGTTTACAAGTTAGCAACCAATAGTTATAACCAAAAGAAATTCAATGATCATCTGCATTTAAAGGAATGTCCCACAATATTACAATTACACAAGCTCTCATATTTAGCTTAAAACAACTATTAACCAATGACTTTGTAATCTGCATGAACCAGCTTGTGCATTAACATTTACTGTAGAGACCGTCTAAAGATCCCCCGCTATCTAAAATTAAGCAGTTGTAAAGCACAGATAGATCCTTTTCTCTTTGGGAGCCTCATACTATTTGTAACTCCCTTCCATAATTTCTTTTTTCATGGCACCAAGTAAATATGTTTCTTTATTATGTCAGTCTTTGGAGGCTTTTGAAGATTCATGCATATTATTGGCATGGATAACCTAGTGTTGTACTCATTCTGAAGTTACAAATTGGAGGATACCATGACCATAAAGACAGAATATGAAATAATATACAATAGAAGCACAAGGAGGCATTGTCTCATGATGTCATGACTGCCAACATAGTGATAAGTGAAAGAAGCCTGAACATATATTGTATGGGTGACAACATGATAGTGAGGTTGTGATAAGAACAAGACTAGTGGAAGATGGGATAGTACTGTATACCTCTGCCCTAATGTTGTAGTATTATAATATTTATTAATATTTAATACTTTAATATTTGTGCAAAAAGAAATCCAGAAATTATTGAGAAATTATAACATGAATTATTACAATAACCTGTGCTGTGTTTTCATACCCTAATCTTAATAGTAGACAAGTGGGGATTAGGTTGCCTCTCCATGTATCATGAAGAATTATCTATAGACAATATTTTTACGTATTTTAGTTGATGCTGTCTTTTGTTTCACAAACCACTATAGTGCACTGGTTTTTAAATATCAACTATTCTGCAATCAGCTTGAACATGAATAGTCACCAATATCAGTCAGTACTGTTTCAGTATTTCAAACTTCCTAGATGATAGCAAGGAAGTGATAACGGCTGAGTCATATTGTTCCGATGTATCAAACAAATGGACCGTTCCAATAGTCTTGGCAAGGATAGTAATAAAAAGATTACCACACACTGACTCAGTAACAACCTATCCCAAAATTTTTATGTGATACAAGTTACCGGTTGATGTGTGTATCACACAGAAGACTCATTATTTTTAAAGAAATAAGCTATTGCAATGTCAGATGTTTGAGTTTTATTCTGTACTTTCACATTTGCCAAAACATGGCGATGCCCTATGATGCCTTTCCAACCTATGTTGAGCTAATGCTTCTGCATATAAATTCCTAAATACAGAGGAATCGTCACCATCATCACCCAGCACTGTCACCACCACCTTGTAAGGGAGAAGCATAAAAATTATAAATAAAATAAATAAAAATAAAACAAACCATCATCATATTAAAAAACACTGAATAAGATGTTGCATATCTCTAATGGAATTATATTTATCTCAATGTAAGACATCATGTATTGAGTACAAATGTAAACTATGAGGAAACAAAGCCTCTATTGAGGTGTTCAGCCTCCCAAACAATGCTTTAATTAAGGTCAAACCTCTAGATCAAGGTCTAGAGCAGGAATATCAAACTCGTGTTGTCACAGCGTCATCATGTGAAATATTGTGACTTTTTTCATCTTCGCTAAACCGAGCATGGCCAGTGCATGATGCATCCAGCCCATGGGTCGTGAGTTTGACACCCCTGGTCTAGAGTATCACAGTCTAAGAAAGGCTTGAAAGGATTGTCTAGACTCTAGAACAAGGCTTTTCAAACTTTTTCAAGTAATGGAACCTTTTAATATAAAATGTCCTGGCACCCCTATGCAAAAGGCAAAGCTCTAATGACCTAAAATTGTAAATTAAAGGAAACCTGTAATAAATTCAACCTATTACTGCCTGCCTAAAACAAATGAGGAATAGGTACCTGAGGGGATGATCCCTTTTGATATTGCTTGAGGAAAGGAGTGAGAGGTAAGTATGTAATTCATGTTATTGTAGAGCTTGTATTTTGGGTAAAAGGGATTTCTATTGGCAGTAGGGTGAATTATAGTTAGGTTTAGGCTTAGGCTTCAGGTCTGTTGTTAATTTAATGTGAGGGTTAGCTTGAGTACTTATCATTAGTTGTTAGCCTTAAATCCATGATAAGTTTTAATATAAAGGTGATATTAGCGTTAGGCTTCCTTGTGGTATAATATTTAATGGGTAGGTTCATTGCTATCTGAATTTTTGTGATTATTGGTAGTTTTACATTCATATAACAATAAAGGTACTCTTGTCAGAGTACCTTTGGGACTAAAACATTTCTACTGGTAGTAGATTAGAGGAGTTAGGCCTCTTTGAAGTTCACGGTCACATTAAAAGCAGGGCTAGTTTTTGGTTGAGTTCTTAAAATCAATTACATTCTTGTATTCTTTTATGGCAGAAATTGCTTGCCAGGTCACCTTTTAGGGTAAAGTAAAATGAATTTAGGCTTTTTGTTTTGGTTTTTTTTAATCCTGTGTTTTAATCTGGCATGAGAGCTAGCTTTAGGTAGGGCTATTTGACAAACAAAAGGGAATGTTCTCCTTTGTTGTCTAATATCCTTCATCTAGCATGCATAGTCTTAAAATCAAATATTTTCAAGATTTTAGAGCATCTTGTTTTTTTAAAAAAAAATATTTTGGATGGTATTCATAGGATTAGTCATTCAAACTTTTGCTTTCTTTAAATTGTCTGCTACCATCATTCCCTTGTCTATCAACACATTCAACAGCCAAGATTTCTTTAATTTATTTCCTGATTCCAGCAATCGGCTTCAATCAAGCACCTTGCATGGTTTATGATCACTGTAAATTGTAGATCATAAATGCCTATGGTGAACTTTGAAAAGCTTGTCATTGTCAATTCTGTATTATCACTAGCATATGTTCTTGAAAGTAAAGATTTGTTGGGAAAATATTGCAATTGGAAAAAAAAACATCCTCTGATGCTATAAAAAGTAATTTCATACAGTTGTAGGTACATTTTTGCAGATACCAAGAAAATTAATCAGTTACTGTGTTCTCCTGTCTCCCATTTGGTCTGTTTTGCAAATATCCATATCCACCTTTGCCTGTTCAGATATCTGATAGCCCCAGCCTTAGGGCATGTTTTTATGATTAGTCATAATCTTAATGTTTGAGGGGATTATAGTTTGAGATAAAATTTAACATTAGGGAAAAATCTATTATGGTGAAGCTAGATTTAGGTTTAAATGTCCTTGAGGTCTCCCTTGGTAAAATGTAATGGGTCATTTAGCGTTTCAATTAGTTTTTATCATTGGCAATAATGTCACATTTGTATTAAAGTAGGGATTCCTGGCTAGAAAAATGTTTGCAGTTAAAGGAGCCCTGGTGGTGTAATGGTTAAAGTGCAGTATTGACAGGGCTCAAGATTGACTCAGCCTTCCATCCGTCTGAGGTTGGTAAAATAAGGACCCAGATTGGGAGTGGGTGGTCAATATGTAGATAATGCTTCTACATTGTAAACCACCCAGAAAGTGGTTGGGGTGGTATATAAGTCTAAATGCTACCGCTATTACTAAAATGTCTATTAGGGTTAGGCTTCCTTGAAATCCATGATCAAATATTCAGAATTATAGAGTAATTGGTTTTATGGTTAATAGATAGCGATTAGAAAAACTCTTGAGGTAAAATGTTGACTCTAGGTTTAGTGTTGAGCTTCTTTCAGATCTTTGCTCAAAATTAATGGTACAATTAGTTTTGGGATGAAGCTATTTAGTCTGAAATTCATATTATAATAAAGATGGGCAACCAGGATAAATTTGGAGGTGAATCATTTCTACTGCCATTGGGAAAATGGCAGGGATATGTTAGTTTTTTTCAAGCCTGTGATTCAACTTAGCGTGAGGGTCAGTATTTATAATTAGTTGTAGTCTTAAAGTCCTCTATAGTGGGAATTGATCTCTGGGATAAAGTTTAGCATAAAAAAATATTTTATCATTAGAGTTAGGCTTACTTGAGAGCTAAGGTTTGTTTAATGGTAAGATTAGTTTTGAGGTGTGGGGTTGTATTATTTCTGGCATTCCTACAGACATGTTATAATGAGTATTGCTAGCTAGAAAAACTTGAGCATAAACATTTTTATGTACAGATTTTTACTGTGGTATCCTAAAGTTAGGTCTATGGTTATACTGTACTTTATTGAGATATGAATCATAAATATGATTAATATTATTAGGATGAGCTTTACAGCAAATTTGTATGTATAAATACCCCAAATGATAGTAAGACTTCTTAAATTAAACATTTTTTAAATGTTCTTTTTGGCCAGAAACAAATATATGCAGTGTCTCATTTAAAAAGACAAGAGAAAAATGCAATACCTGTAGAGCACTCACATTATACTTATAAGAACAAAACAGATTTCCTAAATGGTAATGTAAACAGTCAACTGATAACACTTTGTGGGTCCTGGGATGTTATTGTCCTTCAGAGTGTAACAACAGCTAAGACTGGCAGTTGCATAGAACCCATAATAACAGCCTGACACTATTCTGAACTCTGTAAAAGTAAGAGAGAAGCAAGAAAGCAATAAGCTTGAAATAGCTGATGGAGAGCTGGGACTTATTCATTACTTCAAAAATACTTAATAAAAAATTGGCCATATAACTGTCAGATCGCCACTTGGCAGTAATGAAGAGTGAGTCTGTTCTTGCCACCCCTTGGGATTTTAGTAAGTTGGTGTGACTAAGTTTTGACATCAAGCCTCAGAGGAAGCAAGAGCTGGCTGTTTGTGGAAATCTGGCAGGGAAGGACACCTGTGGAAATCTGGCAGAGAAGGTGATTACATGAGTGAAGTATGTTGCAATAGGGGTAATTATAGCCAGTTGCCAAGGGCTTGAACCATAATCATATAACCTTGGGGATAGTGTGATGGCTGCAACTTTGTAGAACAATCATAAGTCTTTTCATTCAGTACCATCATAGTTTGGAATGTTTGCAATGAATGGTTGTAACCTGAGGATTACCTATATATTGCCAAGACCTGGGGGAGGGGGTAAAATATCCCCATTCTGAAATGTCTCCAACTAGATTCCAGAGGAGGGGCAATGGTGGAACTATGGTCATCTTGAAGAAAATCAGCAACACTCTACTTGTGAGATTGGGCATTGCCTACGCTGTTCAATATCAGGACTGGGCTGGCGCCGATTTTGCCTGTCTCTCAGTGTCAAAGGAGTTTAACTTGTTTTCCCTAGGCACCGACTTAGAAGCAGCTCAGCTCAAGACCACCAGAGTCATCATGGACCTGATCCAGCTATTGTGGGACCAACCCACAAGGGGAGCCACACTTTACATTTGTTTGTCTTGGAGGAGTGACATTTTGATTTTAATTTATTATTACTGCCAGGACCAAGATAATAGGAATTTTCTTTCCAGAGGAAGGCAATACAGATAATCCTTGACTTCCAAGCACAATTGGGGCCCAAATTTCTGTTGCTAAGTGAAACATTTGTTAAGGGAGTTTTGCCCCATTTTATGACCACAGTTGTTAAGTGAATCCCTGCAGTTGATAATGATTGCGTCTTTGGATAGGCATTTGCTAATAACTATAATTGCCCATTTCCAATAATTTTTCTCACATCTGCAATTCTAAAAGATGCTATTTCAGGAAAGGGTTACTTGCCCTGCACAGAAGACTGAGTTTTATTTTCTACACCTTCATAGCATGGACCCTTTGTGCAAGTTCATTGACAACTAATTCAGCTGCCAATTTAAAGATCTTACTTATGTATTATTCATCTTATTTATGAGCCCACTTTACATAGTGAGTATACTTGTTCATAGTTAACATACAGAAAAATGTTTCCAGCATTTCACAACTATAACTGCCAAAGGAAAAAAGATTAACAAACTTTGCTATTGGTAGATGGTCGCTTATGGGGGGAAAAAGTGGTTGGAAAGATATTTTATTTAACAATTCATTCCCAAACAATTGGTGTATATTTAGAAGATGGAATGAGGCAACGTTCTAAGGGGGACCTGCCAAGTACAGTGTTGCCTATGATTTATGGATGCATGATAAAGATAGATTTCAGCAATAGATTCAGTGAATTCTATGAACTCTGAGTAAGATAGGACCTCTTATTAATTTGGAAATACACACAGAAATGCACAGCTCAAATGTAACACTGATTGCCCCAACACTGGACGTCTTTAAGAAGATGTTGGATAGCCATTTGTCTGGAACGGTATAGGGTTTCCTGCCTCGGCAGGGGGTTGGACTAGAAGACCTCCAAAGTCCCTTCCAACTCTGCTATTGTATTATACTGTATTTTAAGATAAAATTAATTCTTTCATAGCATTTTACTTCATATGTATTGCCACTTCATATGTATTGCCACTTTAATAGTCTCAATAGGGACACCTGTGAACCTCCTTAGACTTATGAACATCTCCTTATTCATAATGATAATGTCCATAGCAAATTTGCAAAGTCATCTGCCAATGCCAATTAAAAATCTTGAATTTAAAAAAACATCTTGTAAGTCTAAGAAAAAATGTGGCCCTGGCTGTAATCCCATTTTTCTTCCTAAATTGAATCACGGAAAGGACTACTAATAACCATAACTTTATCATTACATAAGAGATTAAACTGTTTGCAACAACTATATAGAAACTTTTTATAAATCCAGTTAAGAGAAAGTTTACCATATTTCAGCTAGAACTGCATATAGGAGATGACTTTACAAATTTGCTTAAGAACTGCTATATTTGGTGACCATTCAAAGTTTAACAGTGCTGAAAAAGTCATTTTACTTCCCGTACTCACACTTGCAATCACCATAACACCCCCACAAAAAAATTACAACCAGGGGGGTATTTACAATAGTTGCCTCCTGCAGTCATGTGATTGTGATTTGCCCACTTCACAGCTAGCTTCCAACTACCAAAGTTAATGGCGAAGCCAGCAGTAAAATCAGAAGTCACAATCATATGATACTTCATTTAATAAGCAAACTGCTGAGCAATGGAATTGCCAATCACAATTGTGTCGGCAAATGAGGAATATTTTTATTCTTTTATACCTTTATTTATTTGTTTGTTTATACCTTTATTTATTTATACCTTTATTTACCTTTAATAAATACCTTTATTATTTATTCTATATACTTCCTGAACCAAAAAGAGGGCTGAGAAAATATCTATGGATCTTTTATATCCTGGACATAAACTGTTTCAACCTCTCCCCTTAGGATGCCATTATAGGGCATTGCGGGCCAAAACAACTTGACACAAAGATTTTCCCTGTGCCATCACTTTGCTGAACACCTCATTCACACAGCACTGTCTTAGGCTTAAAGATATTTACATGTAGTAGACTGTAGTGCTATTATCTTCTCATCTTATCTTCTTGTCCTTCCTACTACCGTCTCCTATTGGTTTCTTATGGTTATCACTTGTTGTTTGTATCTTATAATTAATTATTGTAACTATGCTTATTATCTATGACCTATCACTTTTGTTGTTTGTTTGTACCCGAAAAGCTTATGCACCAGAGACAAATTCCTTGTGTGTCCAATCACCCTTGGCCAATAAAGAATTCTATTCTATTCTATTCTGTTCTGTTCTGTTCTGTTCTGTTCTGTTCTATTCTGCTTTCTGCCTATCTATATTGCTCTGTGCTATTGGTACAAAATGTGTTTAAGAGACTACATCTTAATAACACATGAGCATCGACCTGCAGCCCCATAGCTCCTGTTATTTAATGTCATGATATTTTGCAATTAGTTTTTTTTCTGAAAATGACTTCTTTGTTAATTACATTAATGACCTAAATTCACATTCATTATTATAATTAGGCAAATACCAAAGAATTTGGGCCATAATTGGGATTTGATATCAATGGAATGCAAATACACAGTTTTACCATCTTCCTAGATATGTTCATTCAGGAATAAATCTCAGATAATGGGACTACAACTTTAATTGGTAGGAATAAACATCAGATTCAGATGAATCCTGTGTCATAGTGGGCTGTGCCATTACAAATCAAAGCAAAATCCTTAAGAAGTGGCACAAACCAAATCAGTGCTGTCACAAGGCACTGTGCGTAATTTATCTTTTTTTGAAAATTGCCAAAAGGTAGACAAATAGATCAGTGTGGATTTTTTTTTAAAAAAAGAAAATACTATATAGAACCTTCTTTTATCTATAAAGTGCCCAGGAAAGACAGAGAGAGAAAGAGAAAAAGAAATGTTTGGGGTTCTTCAGTTATATTGCTTTGAGAAAACTATTTGTCTATAGTGTTCTACCCCTTCCCACATGTGTGTGTTTGTGTTGAAAAATGAGAAGTGCAGGCACTATTCTCTTTGTAAAGAGCGTGAGAGTACAGAACTCAGCCCTAAAACCGTTCTATCAATTGTTGAAGCTGTCTCTCTCTACATCTGACAGATATACTCCGGTGGGGGAAAAATATGCTTCAAACATCATAAAATGAATAACAGCATTTTTAAAAATTTAGATGATATTAAATCTCAAACCTCTATTCCAAGTTCTGTAATACAGGAAAGATTCTATTGTGTCTACAGATTACAGATTCTGATAAAAAGTAAAAAGACAAGAAAAAAACAGCATTTCTAAGTTTTAATCAATGAAAGATTAAAACCTATTGAAACTCAAGCCCATCTTGAACCTGACAGCTAAGGTCTCCTAGAGGAAAGCCAGACTATAAAGATACAAAAAATAACCTATATTAAAAGATGCTGTATTCCAAAACACCAGACTGAGCCTATGCCAAATCTTGTGGTTGATGTGCTTGCTATCTCACATTCTCTCGCTCTCTGTGTGTGGGTGTATGTGTTAAATTGTCAGATATAAGTAAAGTCAATCACATTTTATGGAAATAAAACATTAGAAAAATATTGAACAATGATGTCCTTTTACCAAATAGAAATCCAAATTTTCCAAATTCTTGTGGTCAAAAGCATATTATTATATCCCTGTTTTATGTTTCTCCCTAATTAACCTATTTACCTCTCCTTTGATCTTCAGCTTGTTCTCATCTTACCATCAGTTCTTCTGACCGAATGTAGAGTTTGTGCATGTAGGATATTTGCAATAATGTTTGAAATAGTCTTCCGCTCTTTTATTATTCGAGGCTGTGATTTGATCAACCTGACAATTGCTATAGCAACCCTCACAATCTAGTTCTACCCGAAGCCACTCAAAAAGTAATATCAGCTCTTCTAAAAAAAATTGAGTTTGAAATGCAAAAAGTTTAAGCATTTAGGTTACAGAGATGGCTGCAATATAAGCAGTACTCAGAAACCTACTTAATAATTAAAAGCAAGCTATTTATTTGGAGATATAGTTGTACTCCAAAACTTATTTTGAATATCAGGGTTCAGCTCCAGAGCAAGGAAGCGTCTTGAGGCTATGTGGAATAAATAAAGGGCAAATCAGGAATATATTCCTTGCTTATCAATAACTCAATTATCCATCTACATTACAATTAATTATCATCAGGAGCTATAGTTGACCCTGGTTAATTATAAGAAAAATAGAACATAATTTTTCCCAGTGGTAATTAAATAAAGAAACAGGGCCTGTTTGTTAGTTTCCACAATTTCTGCTTCTCCCTGCAGTCATTGATGTCTATGATAAAATGTGGGGTCAGGTTTATTTTTATTGAACTTTCCGTAGAATGCCATATGAATTGTGTTTCTGTTATTATAATAGACCTAAGAAGTAGGAACATTAGTTTTGAAGTTGAAAATTGAACGTTCAAGGAAGCCCGTAATATTTCTAGAGATTCTCATTTTTATAAAGTCAATGACTATAATTCTGACTGCTGCCTATAAGGCAATTCCTTTTTCTCATAACATTGTAAAATCCCAGGACCTTTGTTATTTTTTGTTACCATAAAATGAAAGAACATATTTCCATCTTCTAAAAGCAAGGATAAGCAACTCAGTGTTCACCAACTGTTTTGATCATCACTTTCACCTCTAAACTGCCCTAGCCATTGTATAAGAGCACAGATTTATATAAACACCCATTTAATGTATATGTGTGCAAGGGAAAGTATCCTGCTCCTGAATCAAAGAATGTTTTATTTAGTATGAGTCCTTCACTGCACATTCTGTGGAGTATCAAACTAACAAAAGTGGCACCACACCATCATACTTTAACCCATCCTTTCTGTTAATGACATCACACCAGTGTCCAAAAAAGGTGGGCTGAAAACATGACATTGTTTTCATCATTCAAATTCTCACAAACATCTTAAATCCCTCTCCCCCAAACTTACCATTCTTCTATTACATTTCAAGGGAAGAGGAAGAGGGGAGGAGATACCAGGAAGAATTCCTTTGATTATTTTTGTTCTTCTAGCAAGGAACGGCTTATGTTCAGTACCAAGGATAACTTATTGAGAAATAACTCAGTTTTTTTTTTACTGACAAAAGTGGTGCTATGGCACCTTACACTTGTATGAAATGACTTCTAAGCAAATATAAAGATTGTTTGAATTTCAGAACATAAGTATTCATTTATTCATGAGATTTATATCCTGGTTTTCTTTTTCCGAGAAGTCATGGGGATATACCTAAGATTCATTCCCTGTCATTTTTCTCCCCAACAATGACTTAGTGAGAGAAATTTAGTCTAGCGGTTAAGGTAGCAGGCTATGAAACTAAGAATAAGTTCTAGTTCTGTCTTAGGATATGAACGCTGACTGGATGACTTTGGGCCAGTCAGTCTCTCTCACCCCAACCCACCTCATGGGATTGTTGTGGCGAGGGAAATAGGAAGAGGAAGGTGTATTAGGTATGTTCACTGCCTTGAGTTATTTAGAGAAATAATAAAGGGATAAAAATAAAGGGAAAAAAGAGAAAAAGACTGCCTTAAATCATTCAGTGACCATACCTTCTACAAGTAGATTTGATATCATAGGTATTCTAGTTTAACAGCTTAGCTGCTACAATACATTATACCAGCTTTTCACTAATCCAGATATCCGTAGCAATGAACAAATCCATCTTCTCTTGCATCAGCCAGGGGCAAGATAAGCTTGTCCACTCCTCTCCACCTCAAAAATTCAAGTAACATAGCTTGATTCAAAGCCAGGATCAGTGTGTGTGTGTGTGTGTGTGTTTGTGTGTGTGTGTGTGTGTGTGTGTGTGTGAGAGAGAGAGAGAGAGAGAGAGAGAGAGAGAGAGAGAGAGAGAGAGAGAGAGAGAGAGAGAGAGAGAGAGAGAGAGAATAAATTATATATCATACAATACTAAAGAAAAATAAGATTTTTCCTCCAGCCTTTTATTTTTCAGCTTTTTTCTCCTTTTACCCCCTATCATCCATTCAAATTAACTAATATGTGTGTACAATTCTGCTTCTGATTTTTGTGATTAATAAAATCATTAGGCAAAACTGAATCAGCACAATAAGCCTTTGTTCTCCCGCCAACTATCTCCTGCAGGGTGATTTTTTCCCCCAAGTTACGTTAAAGTTTAACTAATTGTTTTCAGAACCATTTAGCAGCACTTACAGGAATAGAGAAATGGGACTGCACTAGAATAAAGGAAAGGTTAGTTCTGCTGAAAAGTATACTCTCTTGTGGAAAAGATGCCAATGATGACCAAATATTACAATGTGGTACCGAAGACGGAAAGAAGGTGATATGGATTTTTCCATTTTACAGAAATGTAAGAATTATATAACATGACATTCTCAATGTACAAGAATTATGAACTGTAATAACCATAACAAGTCAGCCAGAGGGAACTGTTTGGTGACTGAGACACAGTATTTGTTGTGAGCCATGTGAAACGGCTGGGCGTGGCTTAGCTTAACTGTTCTGTGTAGATAAGAATTTACCCCTTACTCCTTACTTCTACTTCTTGTCCTTGTACTTGCTACTTCTTCTTTTCTCTACCACGTTGCAAGAGCTGCATGGTTATTGTATACATGCGTCATGTTTTATATTATTGTACATAAAGAAGTTTCTTCTATAAATGAATCCTGCTGAATTATTTACTTGTGTGCTGCAGGCTCTGACAGACATGATATATGAGATTTATTTATTTATTTGTATCCCACCTTTATGATATGTTCTGATTTGATGTGATACCGAACACATTTTGATTTCTCCTAAAAACATTTCCATAGCTTAAATAATATCAAATAAATGTATCTCACATAAATAAAGGCTAATCAGATTTCTCCTGTTTCAAAAAGAAAATAGGTCCTGGATCTGGCTTTTGGAAGAACAGGGGCCTGTGTGTGTCTTTCTGACTTTTGCATCTAAATGACCAGCACTGCTTTAATAGCCCAGGCTAATGCACCAGCTGAGCCTGTTTCTCAGCACATGTTTGAATCAAATTAGTGCAACACCTTTTGAGGAGGACATTGTGCAAAACTTTTATATCCAAATATATTTTATTCTTTATATTGTTTCCATCTTCCCTGAAAATATTAACAGAATCAGTCTTTTCACTAGATAATTGATAGTCAAGCTGAAACTAAACTAATCAAGTAAAAATAGCAAACAGGTGAAAATCCTTTACCTAAACTTCCTCAAACTCCCAAATAATTTGCTCAGGCCTAATCAACATATCAAAGGATAAGGTCTGTGAACACAATAGAGTTTATTAAATTAGGTCTCTCAGTAGAACTGCATGTCCACATGCAGAATGCATACTTACACACATCTCTCAAGTATCACTCTAGAATCAGCACACTTCCATACCCTGGACAAGCTCCCCCTATAAAAATGTGCTGCTGTACCCCATTTCTCTGCAGCTGCCCCTAAAGGCACACTGATTGCTTTTAGGAATAAAGATTTTTTCTTTCCTCACAGCTGTATGGATCTTATTTTTATTTATTCTTTGCACAACCCCAGTTTGAATAAGAACCTCAAATTATTCTTCTAACGCCCTTGGAAAATTCACAGAAATCAGATTTGTATTTTCAAGCAATTCACACACCTAGCTGATTTTCCTAGTGAGCTTGGGACGAGACCCATGAACTCGGTTTATTCACACTCTGGTCAGTGTCTCTTTGCACTTCTACCATCAGGCAGAAGACATCAAAGTATAGCCAGCAGAACAAACAGGTTTAAAAATAGTTTCTATCCTTGGGCTGTGAGACTTTCTAATACAACCACAATCACTCCATGCACATGCTAGGATTTTTTTTCTTTCTTTTTCCGTTTCTGTTATAATTTTGCACCAATGAGGTTAAAACCAATTTCGTTGTATTTAAGTACAATGACAATAAAGATTATTCTTATACTTACTTATTCACTTCATTCATGCCTATTGCAAATTGTGTGACTTCAGCATTTAGTTACAAAAGATTTAGTATGACATTTCTGCACTAAAAGTCCTTAGTCTTTGATCAAGCAGAACAAAAACACTGATCCAACTCAGAAAATGAAGCGTTGTAAAAATTTTCTGTGCTGCAGGAAGCATGTTACACACACAGTCAGTGCCCAAGGTGACAAGGTAAATTCACTTTTGTCTTACATGTTCTTTTTCCTTACGGTTTGAATTGCAGCCATTTCAAACAATGTATCAAGGATGAATATATGAGAGTGTTCATGACCTTCACACTTTCAGGTGAATAATTTTATGAAGCCTGTAGCTAGGCAATATGGCAGGATACATTTATTATTCTTTCTGCATGATCAAGAATTCTGAAAAACAAGCGTTTCTCATCACACAGAGCAAGGCTTATACTGATATGGTTGCTCAGAGAGATTTTATGCAAAGGTTGCTTCTTGTACAGGTTCAATCTTGCTTCATGTACATTGAAGCAGAGCTTCAATGGTCCACTTCAGGCCTAATGCAGATATGTAGTCTTCCTTTTGGAGAGGAGGAAAGTCTTCCAGTGTTAAAACAAAATCCAGTTGGATTACTATTGTTGGCAAGTATTGTAACAAACAGTACGTGTTAGATGAGGTATGCCATGAATTTATCTCCCAATCTTGATCTGCAGAATATCCTTTCCATTTCTGATTTGTTTTAACCACACTTTATGTTGTTCCACCTGAATTGGGTTGAATATTATCAGAGATCAGGATTTCCCCCCCTCCATGATTAGAACCTCTATTTTAAAGTGAAGCTCAAAGCAGGGGTGAAATCTACTTACCTTCACTACCGGTTCGCAAATACGAGTGCACGCGCCACCTCCACACATGTGCAGGACCTTCCGCGCATGCACAGAGCATCAAAAATGGATGTGATGACATCCCATTAGGTGGGCAGCCTGCTACTGAGTGCACCTGCAAAAGTAAGTAGAACAGCGAGGGGGGGAATCCGTTGCGCCATGCAATTCAGATTAGCTAGAAAGCAGGAAATCCTAATATAAACAGCGCGTCACAGCTGATTGTTGGAAATACCAGTTCACCTGAACCAGTAGCATTGTTTTACTATCGATTCAGGCAAACTAATCCAAACCGATAACATTTCACCCCTGGCTCAAAGGTTTCTGACCTAGTTTTCTTTAAAACAAATCCTTAATTTGGGCTATTAGCCAGCTCTGATTATTCCAAATGATAGATGTTTTAGCCTCGTAAGTCCTCGGACTTACGAATGACAGCTCGGCGGCAGCCAGGTGCGTCTTAGCCAATCAGACGTGCCTGCCGGTTGCCGGTCTGTCATACGCGAGTCTATTGGTTGAACTATTTGACAGCCGAGTATAAAAGGCTGTCAGATGAAGGAGAGGTTTATTCTTGTTTGAATAAACGGTTCAAGGTTACCTCAGACGCCTCCTCGTAATTTCTACCGCCGATTTAACAATAGATAAGAGGGAGGCAATTTATTTATTTTTAAGAAGAGAGGAAGCTCCATATCCCCACTGTACAAACCATGTCTTGAGAAAAAGGTGTTGTATCATCTGAATTTTAATATTTGCTTTCTCCTTAAGCCAAGCAGCATTCCCCAAAGACATGACAGCCCTTGCAGCTGTATTCTTTTTTTTTCTTTTCTTTTCTTTTTTTTACAAATCTCCCGTGAACCCCATTTGGGTACTTTCATCATTTTTACATAGAAAGACACCACAGTATAAAATATTATCAAGCCGTTTCACATTGCTGACATAATATAAGGAGCCTTAAACCTTTCACAAAAATAAATATTTACCATTAGTTATGAATTGTACATATTCCTCAACTATTCAAGAAAGCTCATTAGATAAGCTAATGGTTTAGCTAATTACTATAGGTTATTGTTGTAATCCACCCAAAGTCACCAGTGTTTCAGTTGGGCAGCGATATAAATTTGTTTAATATACAAGCAAACAAACAAGCCAAACAGGCAAAACACTAACTGCATGCAAAATAACAAAATGCATCTCTTTTGTCAGATTTTTAACTGTTGAGTCAGTATGCATTTTATGGTTAATTTTAACCTGTGGTGTTTATTTTTTATATCCTCTTTTTAAAGAAAATCTGTCAATCAACCTGAGTGCGCCTCAGAAGCAGAACCGTGGAATATGGGTGAAACCCTCCTTAAACATAATTGCATGTACTCCTGAGTAAACTTTGATTTTATGCAGAGGTGCTGCATAATAATTGCCTTCCTTATATTAAGTTATTTTTACAAAATTTCAGTGCCCTTATAACAATGGTCTTTCAAGAGTATGATTTTGCAAAACATGATGTTGTCAACTGATTCATTTTCAAAACAGGAACAAAATCTCAGTGGGAGGTTTTAAACTTATGAAACTTATCACTGTTCAGGTCTTTCAATATGTTTGATTGATTATCAGACGATTGATTATTTCCCAGTAGGCTTTGATAGGTAACTCGTATATTTCTTATGGCGAAATTTATGATACCATTATTTAAAAACAACAAAAAACCAATGTTGACTAATCAAAGTAATTTCACAAAGCTGTACTGTGGAATATTCCACTTCAAATTCACTTTCCATGCTTAATTATCTGGGAATAGTGGTGATACAGTAATAGGAAAAACGTTCTTATGTAAGAAGTGGACAGAGGTTAATTCTTCTATGTCAGAGACTTTCAATAAGGGTGCCATGGCAACTTGAGATGCCATAGAGATTGCTCAGATGCCACAGAATTATTACTTTCAACTAAACTCTTACAACTAGGCCATTGAATACACTCCCATATACATCTTTCTACATGTACAGAAATGCACCTTTTTTGAGGGTAGGACAGATACATGCTATTGTGGAAAGTACATGTTTTTCAATGTTCAGAGGTGAATTTTCTGACACGTTAGGGCTAAACATGTTTGGAACAGAGGTGGGTTGCCCCCGGATTGGCCAGTAGTGGCAGTGGGAGGCTCCGCCCACCCGCTTCTGCCCATGTGCAGAAGCGTCATGTGTACCTGAACCGGTGGTAAAAAAAATTGGCAACCCACCACTGGTTTCAAAACTGCCTTTTGTATAAGATAAAGTCATCTGACAATAAACTCAGAACAGGAATAGAGTAGACTGGAAGTGTGTAGCTTCATCAGTCAGTTGGGAGGAATATCTTATGGATATCAGAGAAGGCATCTGGAGGTGTAAAATGTGACTTCCCCTAAATATAACAAAGGGTAATTTTATCACTAAGACGAGAAAATATGAAGTTGGCAATGGAAAGCACCAAGCAACCAATGAAGGTGGAAATAGAAGTGAAAAGAAAAATGTGTTGGCCCACAATTAAAAAAAAATAGGGTGTCTATAAAAAAAGAGAACTGTTTCTATTTTGACAGTTACATAGCAGTAGAATTCACTGAATATGGTAAATTTAATTCTACCTTACAATGTATTATTTGTGTCAAGAAATTTTATTTTTATTTATTTATTATTTATTTATTTTGTCACTCAAGTATAAGATAACAGGAATAAGAATAAACATGAATAAGAACACAGGAAATGGGTACAAATAAATAGGGACAGTGGGACAGGGACGTTAGGTAGGCTGGTGCGTTTATGCATGCCCCTATTAATTAGCCAATGAAACAATAGTATACAGCAAATAAAGACACATGTCGCAATAAAACGTAGTTATCTTGTTGACAAACCTCTACTCTATTTTGTACTTCTACAAAAATAGCTTGAAATTTGCCAAAATGGAGCCATAAAGCTTAAGCCAAAATGGAACAATAAGACATTTAGCAGCAAAATTGCTAGTTATAAATTACAATTGAAGAGGCATTGATTTTTCCCACTTACCATGCTATAATTAAGACAAATTTCAGAATTAAGCAGAACAAGAAGTCAACATTTCCCTTCATTTATCAATATTCATTCATTACACCGATGATTGTATTAAAAAAAGATGATATTTTATGTTGTAAAAGAACCTGAGCAAACCATGGATCAAGGTATTTGCACTATTTTATCTATATATAATTTGTTGGCATGTCCTGCAAATTCTATGTCAGAATTTGTACACATGGTGCATCTTCAATTGGTTCAGCCAATAAAACGATTTGTGTCATTAATGAAAAATGTCAACATTAATATTAGAGCATTGCAGTTACTTCTGCCTCATGAAGCATGGAAAAACAATCAGGGATGAGTTTACAGCTGCGCCAAAGTTGTAAAATTGCAAACTACATCAAAAGTATGTCATTAATGTCATTCCTCTCTAACAAACTTTGTGAAAGATATGGAGCAAATCCTACGAACTTTCCCCATACAGCAATCAAATGTTTATCAGAAAGAAACATCTTGCCATGAGTATGTGAAGAATGAAATTTACTCTTTACTCTTGAGCAGCAAGGAGAATGTTGTGAGTTACTGACAGATATTTGGTCTACAATCTTATTTTCTGTTTTATTTAAAGATGTATGCAACAGTTCTACTATTGATTTTTTACTCTAACTGGCCTTATGGCAGTAATAAACTGATTTGATTTCACTTGATGTAGTCGAAATTTCTGAAAATTTAAATATCAAAACGTATCAGACATCTCTGGTTGGTAACCTGGCAGAATCTTTTTTAATTACTATTTTTCTTTCCCTGAACTATTTGTCTTCAGGGTTTTCCTTCTTTGATTTTTTTTAAATAATCTGACAGTGTGCCATTTCATTGTTTTTGCAAACACTTGAGATATGTCTAAGACAAGTAGCTGGCTCAGGGTAAGAAAAAATGTAATTTTAAAAAATTCGGCTAGATATCAAACCAGGGATGCTGTACCTGTGAAACAAATGTTTCAACAAAATCTGCAGCAGGTGTTTTGGGGAGAAGTGGGAAAATGAAAGAAAGGAATGTTTGTTTATTTTTTAAAAAAGATTGCTATGCCTATATATATGTATCTATTTAAATGTCTATGTATATCTTTAATTTTGGAGGTAGGTAAGTAGGTCGGTAGGTAGATGACGATAGATGATAGATAGATAGATAGATAGATAGATAGATAGATAGATAGATAGATAGATAGATAGATAGATAGATAGATAGATAGATAGATAGATAGATAGATAGATAGATAGATAGATAGATATTGTGTGTGAGAGAGTGAGTGAGTGAGTGAGTGAGTGAGTGAGTGAGTGAGTGAGTGAGTGAGTGAGTGAGTGAGAGTGTGTGTGTGTGTGTGTGTGAGAGAGAGAGAGAGAGAGAGAGAGAGAGAGAGAGAGAGAGAGAGAGAGAGAGAGAGAGAGAGAGAGAAGAGAGAGAGAACCAGCACAGGCCAGAAGGATTTAAAAATACAGGGCATATATGCTCAAATTAGAGTGGGAATCTAAGATTAAAATGATTTAAGTGGAAGGAATGTTTGTTGCTTTCCAAAGAATTGGGGAAGATGGACAGAGGTCTGTGTATTTTTTTTTTTAATGGTGGGACTAAATCAGCATAAGCTTTCTTCTCAGTAAATATGGTACATGAAGTACATGCTGCTTATGAAGAGGCTAAGCAAATGTGTTTTTATTTTTGCAGCATCCTTGACACAGCATAGCATGTTGTTTTCTACACAGTGATGGAAAAATGGTAGGAAATGTTAGGGAGACAAGTGGTGTTCAATAGAAAAGTGCAGCAATTCATTAAGCGTCCTTGAATATTGGAGAGAAAGAGAAAGCATAGAAGATGCTCAGAATATAAAAGGATGCTGAAGACATCAACAAAATAGTGGCTATGTACAAAGAAGATAATCTACCTTCTTTCTGTGTTCTTTTTTGTTATTAATGCCTATTATCTAATAGAATTCCTTTTACAGTGTACACAACAAAGGCTTCTACATTTTGCTCTTGGAGGCCTCGTCATTCCTTTTCTCACCTGACTAACAATATTTTCTCATCCCTTCTCAAAAGTTGCCTTTTCATTCATTGAAAAAAGATGCATTCGTGCATTGATTGATATCCTGCCTTTATCACATTATAGGTAACCCAAATAGTGGACATGCCTAATTCTCCTTCTTTTTCCCTACAACAGCATTGAGAGAGAGGGAAAGAGGGAGAGGGATCAGTCCAAATTTAACCCAGCTGGCTTTCGTGCTTAAGGCAGGACTAGAACTAGAACTCACAATCTTCTAGTTTCTAGTCTGGTGCCATAACCACTAGACCACACATGTCTCACACTAGATTTTTTTCCAGGGAAAATTGCATTTTGGTGGCAGTAGATATTTTATTTTGAGTATATTCACATACTATTCTGCAACATTCATATAAACATTTATCTAAATTGGAATGCAATTAACTTTATACATTCAGAATCACCAACCTCAAAACGTTATAAAACATACAAAATCAAGAATAAGGTGATAAAACCAATATTTCCCCAGACCCATAAAATTCACAATCCTTGGTTGCAAAAGGTAAACTTTCAGCTAAATAGAGGTACGCATTTTTTTTAAAAAAAAAAAAACTCCAAACTTTATTTTTTTAATATGCTAAAAGAAGTAGTAAAATACCATGCATCTTCCAATTTCTTAATTTTGTTCTTTTTCTGGGGCACAAATATACTTCACAGCTAAGTAAGTAAGGTAGAATAAAGTGAGATCTAAAACTATATGAATTGAGATGGATTGAGCAGGGGGCTGGACTAGAAGGCCCCCAAGATTCCTTCCAGCTCTATTCTGATTGATTGGATTTTCTGGATTTCTGAGTTCAGGAAATGTAGCATTTATTTGTTTTTTAAAGCAGTCTTTATCCAACAAAGCAATATATTATCACTTTTTCTTTTACCCATCTATCTTTACAATATTGGAATAACAGAGAGGGGAAAGGAAACAATTACCTTTTTAACAGGCGAGTGAGATTAACCTGTATGTAATGTTTCTTCAAACTCAGAAGCTACGGTACAACCGAAGAGAGCAATGAAGCTAGGGATTAGCTCCCCCAAGAGGTATAAACCTGTAAATACTATAAAAGACAAGATTATTTGCTGATGTTTATCCTTAGGCACGAATAATTACAGTGATGTGACTTTGGTATCGGTAGGGAAAATCAAAAGATTCCTTTTCCAAATGGCCAGGAGCATAACACACTCAACTATTAGACAACATGGTATCAGTATCTTAGGAGAAAGATTTCAAACCCAAAAAAATACAAACTAATTTTCTTTGACAAATATTCTGTTTATAGCTTGCTTAGAAATATTTCAAAGCACGTTGGACACCTGTGAATATATGCAAAGCACATACCTTTACAGTACACCTTTCAGATTTAATAGACATCAACTATTAAAGTATTTCTTAAAATTTCTGATATGCAACATTATAAACTTTTTGACTGAATTGTTTCTCAGATGTTCTTCGGTGCATCCATCATTAAAATACTCAATGTGACAATTAAACCATTGTCACAGCTAATTGAAACCTTGTCACATAGTGAAAGAAATAATTCTGCAATTGAAAATTTCATAAGCTGAAAAAGACCAATCTACCTATTGAACGGCTTCATATGTAAACTTTAGGGAAGAAAAATATCCATCTATCTGTTAGTATTCTGATAGCCACACTAAAATGTGAAGTATTTGATATTGGGCATGATCTATAAAATGAAAAACAAATATAAGAAACAATAGTGATAGGGTGGCAACTGATAATTGATGTTGTTGTTCAATTTTTTTCCCCCTTTTTGCTTGGTACCTTAAGAAAGTCAGCCTTTCTCAGTATCGGGCTCTCAAGTGTTCAACATATAGATAGTAGACCTGTCTTCCCAACTGTTGTAAGGAGATAGTAGACCTATCTTCCTAACTGTTGTAATTAACATGGTGAATATATAAGGATTCATATGTGTAATTTAGATTTGCTATATAATGGTTTTTACTGTTTTTATTAAAACTTTATAAACCAATTCTCTCTAAGTGGTAAATTTGGTTAGAATTTCCAAGTAACAGCACTTAGCAACAGCAATAGCACTTAGACTTATATACTGCTTTATAGCCCTCTATAAGTGGTTTACAGATTCAGCATAATATCCCCAACAATTTGGGTCTTCATTTTACCCATCTTGGAAGGATGGAAGGCTGAGTCAACCTTGAGTCTAGTGAGATTTGAACTGCCAAGTTGCAGGCAGCCAGCAGTCAGTAGAAGTAGCCTGCAGTCCTGCACTCTAACAACTGTGCCACCGGTGGCTCAGTGGTTCACTAATATAGTGAAAATCTATTTGACAAATCCTTAACAATTCCAAAACATATGAAAGTTAGACAAAAGCTTTACTGTACATTTACTTAGGAAATATATGTAATAAAACAAATGCATTTTATGTGAACGTAGTTTTGATAGTTGCTTGCCATGTGCAAGAAAAAATGGTATATAATGGAGAGGTATATAATTGAAGGAGGTATGAAAATAAATGGAATACTTTGTGAATTGTTTTAATACTGAGCAGTATGATCTGCCTGTGGTTACTGAATGCATAAAATATATAAGACATTCTTGCAGTAATGCTAGAAATTTGGTAGTTGGAGGCATTTATGCATATGTTTTAAATTGTGCATTGATGATGCTCTGTAGTTGATAGAAAACCCAAACAATCTGCAGAGGATGTTAGATATCAAGGAATATGGCTGAAAATATTGTACTAAAAACTAAGATAGTTGTGCTCGACAGCAGAAATGGATGAACGCGTGCAGGTATACATAAAGAATGAAAAATTGGAGAAGTACATAAATTTGTGCACAACAGTAAACTAAAGCTGAAGATGAAAAAATGGTTGGAGAAATTTTAAGCTGTGCAAATACTATTAGAAAAATAGGAGTAGTATGTGGTATATTTTGAGGAAAGGATGAAAGTTAAAATAGTGTACATCTGCCACTTTGTTATATGAAATTGAGAGTTAAGCATGTCAGGAGAAATCTAAAAGTAAGCTTAATACGGTGGCAAGAGGCTCTTTTAAGGACTTCTTGTTAGATAATGATAAACTAACCTGCCTTTTATTTATCTGTCCCCAGTCAGTTGTAAAAATAAAAGTTGTGGACAGACTTTGAAGACAGCCGGTAAGCTGAAAATGTTATCAAATTGCTTCTGCTGCTTCTGCTATTTATGGGAGATTATTAGGTTTTGAAAACCTGAAAAGCTGGCTTCTTCTTCTCCTATGAGTCAGACTTTTTCACGTAGCTCCTCCAATTCATCCCAGCCTTGTTTTTCAGATAGATTGTCACAGAGTTGGTGGAAAATAATTCATTTCCTATCACCAGACAAGAACTCCGGCTCACATCCCAGTTCAGATGGAAGAGAGCTTATAAACAGAAACTCCATCTGATGTTATTCTTCATGAGTTTAGAGAGTCTTCTTATCTTACAATCAATAAAACAATCATTTCTCTAAATATATTGATTCTATGATATAATTCTCTATTATCTAGGATTAACCCATTGTTCAGAAATGAATCCTAACAATAAAACAAGTTCTATATTTTTAATCAGTTTTCTTTTATTAGATCTATTTTCTTTCTTTCTTTCTTTCTTTTTGTTTCTTTCCATTCAGTTTCTGATTTTGTTTTTTGGGAGTTTTTTCTTTTATTTTTCTCTATGGATTCTTATCATTTTCTTCCTTTAAAAAATTAGTATATGGATTGTATATTTTTCTTCTACCATGTTGTGTTTGTGTGTTAAAAGTCTTTAAAGCACACTTTCTTCCATTATGTTGTGATATTCTTACCTAGTAGGTTCTGTATACCACAGATCAATATCTACATTCTCAAAAATGTTAATTATAATAATTTTGAAGGTTAATAAACTTTTAATAAAGGGAATAGGCTATTTGAGATATTTGTCTATAAAACAAGAAGACATGGAATGATATAGTATATATTCAGTATTCAGACCCCCTTCACTGTCTGCAGCCTAATTCTACAGTTATTGGAATTCATTTTTTTTCTCATTAATCTACACTCAGGATCCCATAATGACAAAGTGAAAACAGAATTTTAGAAATGTCTGTAACTTTATTGAAAAGAAAAAACTGAAATATCACATTGTCAGAAGCATTTAGACACTTTGCTCAGTACTTTGATGAAGCACCTTTGGCAGCAATTACAGCCTCAAGTCTTTCTGGGTATGGCATGAAAAGCCTTGCACACCTGGATCAGGGATTTTCTGCCATTCTTCCTTGCAAATCCTCTCAAACTCAGTCAGGTTGAATGGTGACTGTTGGTGGAAAGCGATTTTCAGTTCCCTCCAGAGCTGTTCAATAAGGTTCAAGCCAGGGCTCTGGCTGGGCCACTCTAGCACATTCATGGAGTTGTACCTAAGCCCCTTCTGTGTTGTCTTGGCTGTGCGCTTAGGAGTGGTATCATGTTGGAAAATGAACCTTCGGCCCAGTTTGAGGTCTTGAGTGCTATAGAACAAGTTTTTATTGAGGAGATCCCTGTACTTTGCTCCATTCTGCTTTTTCTCAACCCCTGATCACTCTCCTAGTCCTTTCTGCTGAAAAACACCCCCATAGCATGATGCTGCCACATCATGCTTCACTATTGGGATGATGTTGGACAAGTGATGAGTGGTGACTGGTTTCCTCCAGATATAATGTTTAAAATTTAGCCCAAACAGTTCAATCTTGGTTTGATCAGACCAGAGAATGTTGTTCCTCACAGTCCTTCTGGTGTGCTTTTGCAAAGTTCAAGCAGCCTTTCATGAGTTTTGCACTGAGGAGAGGCTTCCATCTAGCCATTCTGCCATAAAGCCCAGATCAGTGGAGGGCTGCAGTGATGGTTGCCCTTTTGGAACTCTGTCCCATCTCAGCACAGGATCTCTGGAGCTCAGTCAGAGTGACCATCGGGTTCTCGGTTACCTTGCTTATTAAGGCCCTTCTCCCATGATTGCTCAGTTTGACTGGGTGACTTGCTCTTGGAAGAGTTTGGCTGTGCCAAACTTCTTTCATTTGAGAATTATGGAGGTCACTGTGCTTTTAGAAGCCTTCAATGCAGGGGAAATTTTACTGTAGCCTTCCCCAGATCTGTGCCTTGAAATAATCCTATCTCTGAGCTATGCGGGCAGTTCCTTTGACCTCGTGGCTTTTGCTCTGCTACAGTATGCATTGTCAGATGTGACACCTTCTATAAAGATGTATGTACCTTTCCAAATCATGTCACATCATAAAATGGGACAGGTACATAGGCCGGAGTGGCTCAGCTTCAGCAACTTTAAACCAAGGGTGAGTTGTTGCCACCAAGTTACTACTGGTTAAGCCGAACCAGTCCGAACCGGTAGGAACCCACCTCTGCTTTAACCATATTTGCTGGAAAATTCCATAAGTTGAAGTCCCACATTTTAAAGATAGGTAGAGAAACACTCAAATACTGTAGACAACTCCAGCTGCTGGAAAATGCAAGGATAAATACAATTCTTCTCCCCTCATTTTGTTTTGCTTTATAGTAGCAACATTATTTTGAGTGAAAGGCCATTTCTTTTCTAAGAGTTGTAACTCTAGGAGAAAATGCCATATTCAAAATGTCACAGTTAACTAAAAAAAATGATCTATGGAAATCCACTCAGCTTTTTTGTGAAATTTAATTCCAACCTTTCATGCAATAGACTCTGTCACTGTTGCAGCATTCTTTTTAGGTAATTTTCCATTTTTTTCTCCTATCCCTCCTCCTCCTCTATCTTGTTCTTTGGAAACTCATAAATCAGCATCATCTAATTCATTAGAATGTGGGCCTTCTTTCTAACTAAATTACCCTTGCTTTGCATGATTTTTATCTCTCCTCTGATTATTATAAATGATTTGTTAATCATGTTTCCTTGAACAGAAAAATGTATTTGTCAAACTGAAAATATCCATATTGATAAATCAATTGACATAAATGGACAAAATTGCATGCAGAGATTTCTTACCAGCTTTAAGCATGCTAATTGTGCAGTAATATAGAATATGGACTAAAATATCACCAGGGAATGAATTTTCCATCTCTATCATTAATATAGCAACAATTGATCATATAATCTGAAATTCTTGAACTTGTAGATTCTGAAACTGGAAAATGTTAAGGCTGAAATTGAAACCACTTCTCTTAAATGGGCTGCTATCTCAGCTGTTCTTTAGCTGTTCTTTATTTCTGTCCTGCAAATTTTGTTTTGAATATCTTTCTTCTCTGAAACAATGAAATATAATTTTACCCACGAATGAAATGAAAACTAGGAACTTACTGGTTAACAAAAGAAAAGCATAAGTGTCAAATAGAACACACATGCACACAAACACAGAGAAAAATTAAAATGCTGCAGGGACAAGCTTCCCAGTTAGAATTTGGGCAGCACTTTAGTTTTTTGCTTCTTGCCTTCAAATTATGGAGATAGTAAGATGATAGTAAGACAAAAGCCCATCTTTATATCCTATCTAGTTATTGCATATGATGACATGTAATTATAATGCCTCAGCCATATTTGCTGCTACTTTAATAAGTAGAAGCCTCCTTGACAAAAAAAGCAATTTGTCATCGTGAGATGGAGAAATGGAAAATATTAAACATAATATACAGCAATATAATTGAATTAAGAATTGAGAATTAAGAATTGAATTAATTCACTAGTCATGACTGATTCAATGGTTTCCAGTTCATGGCTCCAAATTTTCCCTCATTTGCAATTATCCTAGAAAATTAGATGCTATTTCCTTGATGCAGTAACTTACAACATTATAGGATTTTGGGACTCACGTTATATGGTTAATATTCATGTATCATGTGCTACTACAAGTTGGATGTGCAATCATCTCTTAAAGATTTTTTTTTTTTTTGCTAAATATGTTATACAAATTCCTATAAGCCTCTTGTCATTGCCCTATCCTTCTGGGGGTCTTCAGACAAGTAGCTCTTATCATTCCTAGTGAGAATGATTCAGTTTTGTTGCAAATTATGCAAAGTGCTTTGCAACCAATTTGAAAAGTTCTAGGTTAGATAACCAGTTTCCAAAGATACACACACACACACACACACACACACACACACACACACGAATGATTGCTTGTGAATACAAAATGAAATCATTTGACTTCAGCCTTACATTTAAAATTCTTTATTGTTTTGGTGATAGATCATAGGAAATTAGAATTAAAAAACAAGGCTTCTTCTTCCCCAGACCCTTGTGACATAGTGGTTATAATGAGTACTGAGGCTAATTCTATCCAGGTTCTAAAGTTCTATTCTGACAGGCTCAAGGTTGATTCGGCCTTCCATCCTTTTGCAGTAAAATGAAGACTCAATATGTTAATGCTGTAAACCACTCAGAGAGTGCTGTAAAGCACTACGGAGTGATATATAAGTCTAAGTGCCATTGCTATTCTTGCATTCTACTCTTGGCAAATCTGCTGTGGAGATTTCCACATTTACCCAAGGGAAAATTGGAGTAAACACAGTAAGGAAAGATCTATATACTGATGTTCTTCCCATTGACTCCTGAACACCACTGCATGCAATCTAGAGTTTTTCAAGATATCAGTGTCACCACCATTAACCATTAAAGTGTGTTTTCCCTTTTTTCATTACTAGTTCAAAATAATATATGTTATAGACTGAATTTCTAGACCTTCATGACTTGAAAGTTGGAAACCCTGTGTGTTATTCTCTTGGGCCAGTTTTAAACATAGATTATTCCTGATCTAGATATTGATTCAAAACTTTCAGTTACCTCAGTTTCAGAATGTCAACTGTACCTCCAAAATGGGATGTGACTCATTTTTAGATAGCAATAGCACTTAGCAATAGCACTTAGACTTATATACTACTTCATAGTGCTTTACAGCACTCTCTAAGCAGTTTATCAAGTCAGCATATTGCCCCCCAGCAATTTTAGTCCTTATTTTATCAACTGAAGAAGGATGGAAGGCTGAGCCAACCTTGAGTGGGTGAGAATCGAACTGCTGGCAGCCAGTAGAATTAGCTTGCAATACTGCATTCTAGCTACTGCACCACCACAGCTCTTTTAATATACAAATGAAACATAGAAAATAGTGGAAAACCCAAATGGTTTGTATTCAACGTTATGCAATTTTCCATCTTATAGTCATTCTCTTTCCCAAACAGAATTCTGGCTGTGCTGTACAGGCTGTGCTGTAACTTGCTTTCAATAGCATTCAATGACAAAATTATTTCTGAGTAAGAAGTCTGTTGTTGGAATAGACCATGTTAGGGAACTCATATAAAATATAATTTATTTTGCTTCAAAGCTTTTTTAAATTATTCTTCTACTGCAACAGAAGGTAAACTGATGAGTTACTTGTTCTTTTGTTAAACTTATTAATTTTTCACTACTCTTCTTTTAAAAGAGAAAAATTATCTGCATTTGCACATCTGAGTGAGTAAGCAATCCATGATCTACTGATATAGCAAGAATACCTTCTGTATGTTACTCCCAAAATCCCTTCCCACTATCCAAATGGCTCTACCCACACATATACAAAGAATCCACCTGTAGCAGGTCAGATTAAACATCTTGTCAATAAGAGAGCTTTTCAGATTGTCAGGCAATGAAAGTTAAATCTCTAAAATATTGGCATTATATTGTTGAATATTGGTAGCCAATCTTCAAATTCTGTTCTCTGATACTTACGTATATACCCATTGCACTATTCCCTTTTAGAGAAATATTATACAATATAAACCAACAGATGTAAGGTTCTGTAGATTTACCATTCTCATCATTCCAGATAGTTTTTCTATCCTGATTTCACTGAGTATTCAATAGTCTGGGATCTTTAAGATACAGAGATGGTGTGTTTGGACTTTCAAAAACAGGAGACTTTACAGAATGCTGTTGGAGTGGAAGTCTTATGTTTCTTGGGGATGGGGGAGAATCCCATTCCAGAGGGCAAGTATTACTACAGAGAAGACACACTTCCTGGTTCCTGAAAGATGACCCTGTTTAATTGAGGGGGCCTACTCTGCCATGTGATACCAGAAGGGTGGAGACTGTGAGAGACAGTTCCTCAAATACCTGGGTCCTCAAAAACGAATCACTCTCTCAATAGACTTGTCACCTCTTTACGTCATTCCCATTTCCAGGTTCCTTACTCATCAAACATCTAATCCCACCTTTAGAAATAAATAAATAGTAAGACAAATACATAAAGCAGAAAAATTGAAAATAAGTATATTCATAGGTTAAACTGTCCCAAGGATTCTTCTATTTAGGCTAGCATAACTAAGATTACAAAAGCTATGAGTGGTGCAAAGATCCATGGAAAGACACATGCTCAGCATTACAAGACAAAGTAGAAAGACATACACATGGATTAGAGAACAAATGAAAGTATATGATATCATCAAGAGAGTAAAACAATTAGAATGGAAATGGGCTGGTTACATAGCAAGAAGAACCGATGGCAGGTGGAGCAAGGCAGTCATAGAATGGATCCCACGACATAAAAAGCATCCACAAAAGAGACCTAAAACAAAATGGATCAACAACATCAGCAAGTATTGTGGGTCCAATTGGAAAAAGAAAGCTTAGGACCATGTTGGTTGGAAACATGTGGAAGAGGCCTTCAACCTGCAGTGGATAGACAATGGTTAAGATGATGTTGATTGATGATCATGATGATCATGATCTAAGATTAAAAAAACACGATGATATGTTTTATAAAAGTAGTCTATTAAATTTGCCTAAATTATCATATGCGCAAGGTGTAAGCAATGGCAGTTCTGTTGCCCAGAAAGTACACTTGACTACCCTGTCTTGGTAACAGCAGACTTGGAGGGCTGAGACTCACCCAAATGGCTTTGTGCTTAATACAAGACTACAACTTACATTCTTCCAATTTTAGCTCAGTGCCTTAAGCACTACACTAAGCCTTCTTTAAAACATTCTGAGCCATATAAATATATAATTAAATAATACAATAGTCAAATCGCAATATCATAGCAGTGGTGGGATTCAGCCAGTTCGCACCTATTTGGGAGATCCAGTTCTTAACTTTCTAAGAGGTTCAGAGAACCGGTTGTTGGAAGAAATCTTCTTTTGGTTTTTTTCCGCTTTACAGGGATAATCCTGTAAGGAAGGCAGGAAGGAAACATTCTGGTGTTGTTTCTAGCTTAATCTTTATTGCCCTGCTTACAGAAACTGCCTCTCTTATTACATTGTAACAGCTAAGACAAAGTGCCCATCGACCTGAGTAATGTTGAGTTGGCCATGCCCACATGGTTACATGACCACTAAGCCCCGCCTACCCAGCTGGTCATTAGGGCAGAGAACCAGTTGTTAAATTATTTGAATCCCACCACTGCATCATAGTAATATGTTTGTGAGCATATAGGTTCTCCCTACTGAGCTCCCCAAACCTAGTAAAACTACAGAACAGCATCTTCTACATTTTTGAGAAGCAGTAGTGGAACCCAACTTTGCTGTTGTGCATCACACAATCACTAGCACTCCAGAGTAAATTGCACAAAATCCTACCTGGAATTGTTTCGGAATATGGCACCGCAGAGGAGAAAAAAAACCCAAACATAAATAAACCAAGTAAGCAACACTGCAGGAAAAAACATATGAAAAACATTGGACACTTTGTAGACAAACTCTGGTATTCAGGTTTTCTTGAAACTTAGATGTCAGACTTCAACACTTCAGGTGACCCTGAAATACAAAGTCACATTTATTAAGTGGTCCTGAAGAACACAAAAGCTATGGAACCATCATTGTGCATTTACAACTGTGGATAAGTGAGATCAATTTCAGAGGCTGTCAGCCAGAATGTATTACTTCCAGTAAGTTCATTTAACATTAAAAAGGAAAATGAGGAGGTAGGAAAATAACTGTGAAAGAAATTTAATGTAGCCCTTTAGGATTGGTAAAGTCCTCTTGAGTGCAGTACCACAGCAGCATAAAAAATGAACATGTCGGGAACATACCTTTTGCTTTCTTGTTCTGAATTCTCAATGCATTTTTATGGCAATGGAAGGGGAGAGAAAGCAATTGAAGGCATATTGACCTACAACAAGGAATGAGTTTAATAAATAAATATGATAGAAATGAACAGCAAAAATAGGTAACAAGCATGCTTCAATGAAGAAGACTTGGTAACTTTCCTTCCAAACATTCATATCTAGGCAAGTCATGCCAGGCTTCAGCAGTAAGAAAATAAGGAGCAAGACGTAAAGTGAAAAACTAGATTTTTTTTCCCGATTTGCAAATAATTTACATGTTTTAGGGCTTTTATAATAGCAGCCTATCCTATGATGAATTGAAATGCTTCAAGGGAACTTCTGCCACTGCCATTTACTGGAATACTAATTATAGCACTGATGATGATACCTAGTTTGGGTTATGAAACATCTGCAAGAAAACAAGCAATGTCAGAGAGCACCAAGGACCCCTCATTTCAACCCTGAGCTACAAATATTCTCCCTTATTGATAATACTAATAATATTTTCACATTTGAGTTATGTAATCAAAGCTGCAGCACTACAACTATAGAAAACAAAATAGAATAATTATTAATTATTAATTAATTAGTTCTAGATTCTCAAATCTCTTTTGGAGACCCTGCCTGCTCCTTTTGCTGTGCATCATATAATGTTGTCAATATTCTTTTTGCTACTATCTTAGTGAAAATCTTGTAGATGACTGAAAGAAGACTTATTGGGCAATAGTACTTTAATAATCTTGGACTCCTTTCTTGTGTATAAGCATTTTTCCATACATTGGGTATTTTTTCTTCTCTGAGGCATCTCGAGTACAGTTTTGCTAGTATCTTGTGTAAACTGTGACCACCAATTCTCAGCATTTCAGCCGTAGAACAGTCATTTTCTGAAGCTTTATAACATCAGTCTTTGGCACCATATCTTTGCTTTTCCTGTGTTCTTTGTTTATTTTTCTCCCATTTTTTTAAAACAAGTCTTTGCCCAATATATGAATATTTTACTTATCAATCAATTTTGGCTGCTCCCATATAAGATCCTCTTTCAGAACTGCAGTTTTCAATTACAATTCTAGATGCTGATTCTCTTTTAAAGTTCTACAATGCTGAGAGCCTAGATGTTCATGAACCTGTCTATTCCCAATGATGTCTACCTGCTCAATAACATTAAGCAGGATAGACTCATTCCAGCTTCTGCAGTCCTAGGTTGAATTGGTATATCTTCAGTTGGAATTGTTAGTCTTCAGTTGGAATTGACAACCATGGCCTTGATGATTAAAAATCTCCATTGGAATTGTTTGCTTCTAAGGCTCAGCCATAACCAAGCTAGAAAGAAATTTGAATTAGATTGATGGTCTCAAGAGTGTCTTTCTTTGAGTTGCTACCCTAGCAACTACATGATCTTCAAGACAAATCTCCACCATATTTCAATATTATGACAGAAATATAAGGCATGAAGAAGAAAGCCTATCAGATATCCAATCCTAGCTATGTGCTTCATGAAGTCAAGAAAGTTCTAAGATGCAGATACCCTTTGTGCAACATATTCTAACAGATATCAGAATGCATAAGTCAGTGGTCTTTATTGTCATCCCTTTTTTGTTTTATTAATGATAACACTGATTCCCTAAGCACAATGAATGACAGGAAACAAGGCAACACTTCCATCATCAGCCAAGGAATTTGAAGGTTGTTGTCAAAAGCATGTTGTGCTTCTTGTTCTTATTCACTTCTAAGGCAGAAATGTGTCTCCAGCAATCTTTAGATAATATTAGGGATACTTGTTTATAATAAGTGAAAGAGACATAGATTGACCCCATGATGACCCCCAAAATGTCCTAATCTGCTCCTATGCTAATGTCTTAAAATAACTGATGCAATGAAGTTTGTGTTGTGGTCCACCAGCAGCCAGCAGAACTGGCAGCAGATTCAGACAGTGAGGAGGTTGGGGAGGAATATGGGCCAGTCTTGGGAGTCTGGGGAAGGCTCTGATGAGTGCTCTGTGTCGGAGGCAGAGAGGGGGCCAGAGCTGTATGTCAGTTATCAGCTGCCTTGAGAGTCAGATATCAGTGAGGCAGATGAACAGCTGAAGCCTGTTCCAAGTGTGCACATGCGCAGAGTTGCCAGACAAAGGGAACAGCTAAAGGGGTCGACTTGGGAAGAAGGCCACAGGTGGTTGATGAATAGCCTCTCCCAGAGGAAATAAAAGAGGAGCAGAAAGGGGAGTGGAGTTTGCAGGAGACAATTAGTTCATTTAATTGGCTCTTGACTCTCTGAGATGCCTTGCCAAGTTTTGCAGATATCTGCCTGACAGCTCTCTATGCCAGATAAGGTCTATGATTGTAAATCCTCTCTTGAAAGACTTTGCTGGATGTGAATGAGCAGAATTCACAGTAAATTAATAAAAGGGTTTTTTTTTGTCAGGACCAGGAGTTTGTTTCATGCCCATTCATATCTGAATGAATTGCATTTCTTTGTCATTATTCCAAAGAGAATATATTTAACTTTGCTAGAGGTAAATCCTTTCAGAATACTCTACGACAAGTACTTACAGTGCATACACATTTCGCACTCTCAGAAAGCAATCTGATTTGACCATCTCAAAGTGCTTTGAATGAAATATTTCTTTCTTTTAACATGTATTCAATACTTTCTTATGTGTAAGCAACAATGTACAACCTTAAAAACCAATTGCATAATCTAAATCAATGGAAATTAAATAACCACAAAGTTTAAGTAATCATTTATACCAAATTGAATGTGTGTGTGTGTGTGTGAGTGATGTATGCATGCATTTTAGGCTTGAGGATAGAAGGCTTGTAGCCAGTCTAATTTTGTGATGCAGCAAATAGATGGTCTATCTCCTCTTCACCTTTATTATTATATTCCATTCTTTTTTCTCTCACCCTCTAGATGTGGGCAGCACCAATCCTAAGAGAGGAGCATATGGGCGAAGATCCTTCTCCTGGTCTGACTGTAAGTTACTCACTTGAGAAGGAAGCAGAAATATCAAAGTAAAGGAGGAGAGGGCTAAGATATCCAAAATCTGGAAGGAGAACTACTATGAGACTGCCATTCATATGCCAATTCATGTGTTTCTACATGTTGAGCATTATTTATTTATTTAAAACATTTGTATAGCCTCCCATTTTAGGTTGAATCTGGGCAGCTCCCAATCAATAATTAAAACAATATCAATAAGGAACTGCATAATAGATAACTTTTTGTCTCATGTGTGTGTGAGAGAGAGAGAGAGAAAGAGACAGATAATATTAGTTTTATCTATATAGCAATCTTTAATAAAATTATTTTAAAAAAGAAAAACAAAAGGAAGATGGCAGGAAAAGAAAGAATTTTTTTTTTAAAAAATGAAGCTATAAGTATATCTATCTCACAAATATATATTGCATTAATGCAGTTCCAATTTATTAGACATATTTCTAGTATAGATTGATGAGAATTAAAATTTGGAAATATGTAGGCTTGCTGGTTAAACTTAAATTAAATTTCCCTAATTTATACTATTCTTACAAAACAAAAAGTCTAAATAAGTTATGAAGAGGTATTATTCCTTTAATGGTTGCCCTAGGTTCTACCATAATTTATAGAGGGCACATATTTTTCTGTTGTTTTCTCTTATTTTCTCTTTGATGGTCTACCTGATCCAGCTTTTTTAAAGAAGAAAAGAAATCAGCATTGACCCTAAGGACAGAGATGGGTAAACAGACAGCAGTCTGAACCGGCAAAATCTCATACAATCATAGAAGTGCTTATAAAAGTTTGAGAGATATAATCTACCTTATAATAATAATATTCATTCATTGTAAAGTCCTTTTCCAACATTTATTTTTGAAGGATTCGTTAAACCATAGCTGCTTCTAGCTGCTTTGCGGTACTGTATAATCTGTCAAATTTTATTTTACTGTGGTCAGTTCACTTCAGGCACAAATTGACAATCTATTAATAAGTGGATTTTGTTTTTGTACGGAGCACTGATAGAGCAGAAAAGCCTGTTTTATGCTTTAATTGTTGGAAAGCTTTGTATTTTCTAGAATATGGGGAAGCAATGGGCTTTTGTTATTTTTCTAGATCTGGCCTATTTAAAACTTCATCTACAGTATAATAGCGATAGCGGCGAACATCTGTAGCTTGAATGGAGGTTTGTTCTCCACTTACCTTCAAAATGGACTTTTGAAAATACTGCTCAGTCACAGAGAAATGTAGATCAATGAACTAAAGCATTCAGAATCTTTTTAAACTAAAATGTAGCAATTAAAGTAATCCAGGCTTTTAGGACTATATTGATGTTTTTAGAAACTCCAAAGAACTTTGACTATTGAGTGATATAGAACTATTGAACAACAGATCAATGTTAGTAAAACTATACATTGATAATGGGGCTGAAAATGATTGCAAACCAACATATTGAGATTAGAAGAGACTCACTTATATTCCAATAGAATATCTGTAACTCAAGGTTGAACTGTGATGTGGAATCTTAGGCACTCTCTGATCTACAAGCAAACAACCAAGCCCAGAGAGAGAGCCTAGGGCTCCATAGACTAACCTATTCTTGAATTTGATTGTTAACTGGTTCTAGTAGTTAAATGGTTCTTAGTGGGATTGATAATTAGGACAGTTTTCTATGTCAAGGCAGAAGTCTTTGTCACATGCTGTTGTACAAGCTAATTAAAACAAGCTTTGCAAAATTGGAGCACTTTTATAAACTGATTACAACAGTAGAGTAATCATAAGGTTAATTTGAAATACTTTGGCAATGGAGTGCTCTGATAATTCCAACACCCCGCTGGCAACAGATGTTCAGTGCATTTAGTGACTGATAATCAGCTACAATTGCTAAAGATCCTTGATGCCGCCTGAACTTCCCTCTGCTAGGCTCCTATTGAAGCCTATGAAAATATCAAGCAAACCATTTCAGAGTCCAGGGCACAACTTGTAGATGAGAAAGTGCCACACATTGATCAATATAATTGTGAGCCACAAAGGAATACTTGGGTGCTGATTAGCTATTCAGCAGCTAGAAGGGCAGTAGGAATGCTGGAAATGATATTGATTATGCCTGAATATGCTTCACTATGTGTCTCTCAGAGCAGTGGCAGATCCTTCTTGGCAGAGACAACATTTGGGACAGAGGTGGTATTCAGCAGGTTCTGACCAGTTCTGAAGAAGTGGTAGCAGAAATTTTGAGTAGTTCAGAGAACTGGTAAACGTCACCTCTGACTGGCCCTACCCCCATCTTTCTCTGCCTCCCGAGTCCCAGCTGATCAGGAGGGAATTGGGATTTTACAGTATCCTTCCCCTGGAGTGTGGAGGGTATCCTTCTCCCGCCATACCCACCAAGCCACGCCAACAGAACCAGTAGTAAAAATTTTGAATCCCACCACTGATTGTGGTCAATTGAGGGATTTTTTTTCTACAATGCTGGGGGACCACATATGGCCTGCAGGGCATTTCTTATGCAGGCCTCACCTACAGAATGAAAGCATCCAACTTCAGTTTTACTCTTCCAGCCAAAAGTCTTGTCTATAACCTTGGAAATGAAAACAAAAACAAAAAAAAATCCAATGATTGGCTAACATTTTATTTCAGTCTACATTGTATGAGATTTGGAGAGTTGTGCTCGAAATGCGATAAATCAGATTATTATTTTTTAAACTCTAGATTTTAAGTCTTGCAATACTGTAACTCTAATTATCTAAGAGGGATTCTTAGTTTACTATCAACTAGCACATATTATAACAGACACTTATGCTTACTATTTATTCATTTTTGGTACCATTCATGCTGTTTTGTTTTTGCATAAACTGAGGATAAAATAGTACCATAAAACAATTCTACGTGACAATTAGAACTACCTTTCCCCAAATACGTTTGCAAATATTCTCCAAGCCACTTTGATGAGACAATTCAAGTAATTAATATGTTCCACAGTAATTAAGATACTTATCCATTTTCTTGCCTTTTATTTTCATTGCAAGTGATTTAATTTAGCAAGAAGTAGAAAAGAGGGTTCAGAGAGAAAGAATCCATTCCATTACTCCCTTCTGGGTTTTTAAAGCATACATATAGTACATAGAGTACTGGACAGTACTTTGACCAGGGAAACTACCTATGTTATGAAAGCCATTGGCATCAGTTTTCGTATTGCATTAAATATAGCAGGCATTACACATTGTAGTGGTTAAGATGTTAAGCTAGAAATGAGGACTATATTTAATATCACATCAGTAATGACATGAAAAAATAAATAAATTAATAATTATTAATATTATTAACATTCATTATTTGGGGATAGCTGCCCCTTGAAGGTAGCACAAAGCTACCTCCAGGTAAGAGGAAACAGATACACAATTTGGAGTGTGAGCCACTTTTCTCACTTCAGAATGTTTCAAGAATTTTAGCTCCACTCACTTTCATTGAAGATCAAGATGGTTGCTTCCCTGCTGCTGTTAGGGAAAACAAGCGGGGATGAAGAGGAGAAGAAAGGAAAGGCTGAGCTGCTGTAGATGAGAAAATGCTGCTTGAATTACATATTGCAGTTTGACCAGCCTGTCAGGTTTTGAGCAGCAAAAGAACGGGATTGATCAAGTGGCTAAAAAGTGAGATAGTTACTTATAAGTAATTCAGAACCTTATCAGATAATGAATATTAAATTCAAGCGCTACATGGGCAATTTCACATTCAGGGGGAGATAACGTAGATTTATGCTTGCACACAACAATGACTTTTGAATATTCATAGACTTACACCTGGACATTATCTGACAGTCATGCATATTCATGACTGCATCATCTAGAGAGAGAGAGAGAAATGAAGGCATAAGAAATGCAGGACTCCCAAGAGTGTAGACACAGAGATATTCTATCCCTTTAAAAGAAAAGAGTTTGATTTCTGTCAGCAAACCCAGAGAATCTGCTGGTGTAAGGAGTCTAAAGGACAGTGGAGCAGCAGGATGTGTCCTGCAGCCTAATGGAATGGGGTGGAGCAATATCTTTGGGCTTAAAACCATGGTTAAGCAGATCTAGTATGAGGAAGAAGTCTCCAAAGGAGCATAACATGAGAAACAGCACAACCAAGCTTGAGAAAGTAGAGTGGAGCCAGATTTCTTCTCTGAAACTAGCACTTAAACTTAATATCCATATTATGAGTTTCCTTCTTGATACCAGGGGCCAAAGCATAACTATACTCGTATAACTATATAGCCTTGGTATAACTACGGTATATAGCCTTAGTAACAAGGCGAAGAGCCAGTTTGGTGTAGCTGTTAAAGGCATCAGATTAGAAACCAGGACTTTAAGTTCTAGTTCCACCTAGACACAAAGCTAACTGGGTGACCTTGGACCAATCATTCCCTCTCAGCCTTAGGAAGAAAACAATGGAAAACCACCTCTGAAAAATGTGGCCAAGGAAATTGCAGGCAGTCAATAAGGCATCAAGACCAACTCAAAAGCGCAACAGGTAGGGACCTGTATCTCTAAGGGAGAGAGGGCTCCATAAACTAGGTACTACCTCATAACCTGAGGAACTTCATAAAGGTTTTCAACAAGTCACAAGTTGGGGGCGGGAGGGGGGGAGTAGGAGGAAATATTTTTTAACAGTGTACACCAACAGCAATCCCAGGCCAATAAAATGGCCTCTGTGAGCAATCTTGTGATCTGAGCCTGTAAATCACTCTGCTCTGGTTCATAATTTATTAAGGCCATAATTTATTAAGGCCAGTTATCATATTTTGTTCAAAAGAATCCAGTAACATGGCAGCTTACCTTTTTTTAGGAATTATCTACTGTTGGGTATGTCAAAAACAAATCGCTGAAGACATGTCAATTTATATTCAGTCACGCACGCTATCCTGCTTGCGTGACTTTGAACCAAAAGGACTGGAGAGGTAAAACAGAAAAAAAGGGAGAGAGGGAAGAGGGAAGAGGGAAAGGAAGATGTAACATAGCCTAAGGTTATGCGGAAAAGTGAGTATTCTGAACTATCCAATAGCTGTTTCTGGGGGGCTTCAGTTAAACCATTTGATTTAAATTCATTCCGGCAGCTGAAAAATGATATGACCATGTTGAAATACCAGTGAGCCAAAGGGTATCGCCTCTTGCTGTCTCTCCAAATTATATCTGGTTAGCAGACAGGTTTCTTTTAAGACACCTGAACTATAAAAGGAAAAGGAAAGTCACGTTTCTCTTTTGTCTAAATTAGACAAACAGACAATATGTAACTGCCTTTCATTTATCTGCCATAGATTTTATTACTGTTGGGTAGTAGCTGTACCAAGATTATTTGGCATGTAGGAGATTTAATCCTTTCTGTGGAAATGAAGCTCTCATCTTCTAAAGAATTGCTATTACTTTACAGCTTGCTTGCTTCCTTATTCAATGTATATAGCAACCTGATCCCTGGGAATATGCTTGCATCTTAAAAGCCTTCTGAAAAGCCAGCAGGATGGGCTTTCTCTCTTCTGGAGTAGGATCCAAAAGAGAATTTCAAGTTTCAAATGGGGCTAAACATCCAATCAATTTTGTAGCAAAGTTTCATATCAATTACTAATATGGAAGTCGGCAGTGTCTCTATTGCTCTGATATCTCAGTTGGTCCCTTTGAGGTTCTCACTATGGGCTCCCCTCTCTTCTTTTGAAACTGTTTATGATTCAGGCTTTGTCCACACAGAAGCAAGGAAAAATTGGGTAGGGACCCTGTTAGGGAAACCAAGATACAATACTTAAGGTAAACTGTACCAAACTTGTTGAAGAAAATACAACTTCAGCAAAAGAGTGGTCAATACCTGGAATGTGTTACCTGACTCAGTGATTTCTTCCCCACAACTTTAACCTTAGACTGTCTACTGTCAACCTCACCCCGTTCCTAAGAGGTCTGTAAGGGACGTGCATAAGCGCAGCAGCGTCCCTGTCCTAACAACCCCATTTATTTGTACCTATTTCATGTATTCATAATCTTGTATGTACTTATCTCTATTATCTTATACACACTTGACAAAACAAATAAATAAATAAATAAAAATAATTTAGAAAAGGATTCTCAAAAAAAAAAAAGATTACTGCAGCCAACAAAGCTTGGCTATCTGCCACAGACTTAATGTTCAAGTGCCAATATAAACTCTTTGCAATTAGAGAGATGTTTTTCAAAATGAAATTCAAAACAGTCTTTGCACTTCTCTGCTAGGCTGCCACCAGTTTGAACATTCTAGATGAATGGTAGAATTAATCCATCCTTACATTTTTAATAACCAAATAAGAACTAATTTCTAAAATGGCACATCTTTTTATCTGGTTATACCCGAGAATCTATTTGTTACTTTCAAATAATAACAAATATGTTGCCCAGAGTTGTTTTTCAAATAAAAGGCAGCCAATTTGCAATGTGGTAAAAGTAATTTTGGACAGTAGCACTCTCGAAAAAAAGCCAAAATACGCTGTGTATAATATAAACTCAGGTTTATATATATTTATTATATATAAGCTGATTCCTTTTGTATGTTCAGTGTAACATCTTTTTTCCATGTTATTCTTTTAGCCTTTTATTTTTAAATCTACTTTCAAATCAGTCTTGACCTTATTAAGTAAAACTTATTCCTCTTTGTAATTATCAGCTTTCTGTGGCACCATCTTCAATTTGCCATTTTTTCCTCAGAAATTTGATTTCCACCTGCCAAAAACTGCACTTGGATACAAAATCATGGCAGTTATGTCTGACTCTAGGGCGCAGTGCTCATCTCTGTTTCTTGGCTGAGGGAACCAGCATTGCCCAAAGACAATTTCCATGGTCACGTGGCCAACATGGCTATACAACAAAGGGGCAGAGAATGCTGTTACCTACCCACCAAATGGTACCTATTAATCTACTTGCATGTGCATGCTTTTGAACTCCTAGGAGGGAAGGAGCAGGAACAAGAGCTCACTCTGCTGTGCGACACTTGGGTCTCAAACCCAGACTGTTAGCTTTCCAGCTGACAAGCTCAGCATCCTTAACTGCCTAAAGGTAAAGGTAAAGGTTACCCTCACAGATATGTGCCAGTCGTTCCTGACTCTAGGGGGTGGTGCTCACCTCCATTTCAAGCCAAACAGCCAACACTGTCTGAAGACATCTCCGTGGTGATGTGGCCGGCATGACTAAATGTTGAAGGCACATGGAACGCTGTTACCTTTCCACTAAAGGTGGCCCTTATTTTTCTAATTGCATTTTTACATGCTTTCGAACTGCTAGGTTGGCAGAAGCTGGGACAAGTAACGGGAGCTCACTCCATTACGCGGTGCTAGGGATTTGAACCAACGAACTACTGAGCTTTCTGATCGACAAGCTCAGCATTTTAGCCACTGAGCCACCCTCTTTTAACTGCCTAAATAAGTAAATATCACTAAATAAGGATATACATAATATCAGCAGTCCTCAGTTAAAAATCATAATTGGACTGGAATTTTAACAGCTAAGTGACATGATCATAAAGTGGGAGGTCACATGACTGTGCCACTTTGTGAAGCAAATTCCACCCATTTTTGAGCAAATCCTGCTCTGTCATTAAGGACAACATCAAGAGGTCAACCATATGTGACTTCCTGCCAGCTTCCCCATTGACTTTGCTTCTGGGAAGCTGCTACAGGTCACAAATGCCAATCACGTGACTGCAGGATACTGCAACATCAAGACTGCAATCTGGTCACCAAGCAACTGAATCATGCTTACATGACCATGGGGATGCTGCAACCGCTGGAATTTTTGGAACTGATCATAAGTACTGCTTATTCAGCACCATTATAACTTCTAATGATCTCTGAATAAGTGATTGTTTCCTGTATATCTTACATAATACATATGCAAATATACAAAGTGTCAATTACAAAGTGTCAATTTCAAAGGGGAATTGTGCTGATTTCAACTGTTGCTGCTTCTCAGTTGCCACACAGACTGGGGAGGGAAGGGATCCACCTGTGGAATGTAGGTTCCAGACAGCAGACGAGAATTCAGTTCTGTGGGAATCCAGGCCGTTCAGCCATCTGGGATACTATGGCCCAGTCTGTTGCTAAAACAATATTGGGATAAATTAGAGTCGGTTTTGCTTCTATTCGTACCAATATGATCTATCCAATATTCGTACCAATATGATCTATCCTTCTATTCATACCAATATGATGTATCCAATAAAGTGGATACCAATCATACCAATATGATCTATCCAATATGATCTATCCAATAAAGAGACTGGAAAGTTTTACGTCTGCTGGTTTGGTTGGGTTTGTCAATTGGAACCTTGACACATAACATTATACCAGTAAGGCAACATAAATGAAAAACTGGAATTTAGCATTACCAAATTGTATTATTAAACATAAGTATTTTCCTTTATGGCTCTGGAGGTATGTTGCATGAAAGTAGGTGCCTCTGTAAAAAAATGCCTTAAGGACAGGAATAGGAGGGGGAAGCAAAGTTGCAGTTATATATTATTCCAATTAGTTAAATATGGATCACATAACAATATTTTAGTAGGATTTTTTTCCCTCTCTTTCTCTCTCTCTAAAACACTAATAGAGTTGGCAGATATAAGGCAGAATAAGACTCCTTTTGCAGAATAAGTCTAATTATTGAGTGCCTACATGGTATCCTGTGGCAGGTGGTCGATTGTGTCATGAGAAATATTCACCAGGGTATCATACATTTGACTCATATTTCCTTTAGCAGAATAAATGTCTGCCATAGTAAACCTGGAGTGGGCATTTTTGTTGTTCCTAAGCCAGGAATTATTACAGTAATTTATTTATTTTTTTAAAAAGCAAACCAAACCTTACTATAAGTTTTATTGTGCATAAGGGAGGGTGTATACCTTCTTCACTGTACCTCTCTGATAAAGATTGAGCTTAGCGAGTTGCTTTGAATTTAACTCTGCAAATGATACAGCACTGTTGGCATTCCAGTCTGATAATTACTGACATTAAGAATGCCACACACAGGCTGTGGGATTCAAAAATACCCTTGTCACAAACCTTTCCTACTGCTTCAGTTGCCACTGTAGATTTCCTACATACCTACCCTTTTCCTTTGAAAATTTTCATTTTTCTTTAAATGAAAATATGTCTTTCTTCCTTGTTAAAGCTAGATGTCTCTCCTTGAAGGAAGAAGAGATGCCCTTTCTTCATTCCTCCTTGATTTCCAGATGGTTTTCTGGGTTGGAAGAAATGTCCATCTGGGTTCAGGAAAAAAGACACTGGAAACATGTTTGGAAAGATGGTTTTTTGGAAAGATGGTTTAATGGTGGTTTAATGGTTTAATGGTTGACATGGCTTGAGTTCCTGAGCAGAAAAGTGGTGAGATGCTGAGATAACCTGAGTTTTATACCCTCTGTTGGGCCCCACCTCTCTGTTTCTTATTCCTGTGTAAGAAATGTATCCCATTGGTTGTTAGACTCCCAGGGGGCGGGTGTCTTAGCTAACTTTGTAGGCTGTCCTGAGACCCAAGCTTGTTTGAGCTGCTGGCTGATGTAATCTTCCCAGGTGCCATGTGGTGAGTTTCTGTTTTCTAGATAGGTCCTCCTGAAGGAGGTAGATTTTTGTTATGTAGAATAGACTGGCTCAGGCATTAATGGTCCATTGACAAAGATGGTGGGGATAAGTTCCTGACTCCCTTTTAGGGGAAAATATTCTGCCCTTTTAATATTTCCTAAAATATTTCATTTTCCAGTAGAGGGGTGGGTTTTAACTTCCTACATCTGGTTAACATGTAACATTTAGCAGTATCCTCATTTAGCATCTGCCTCATTTACAACTATTCACAGTTACAAACAATGATGGAAAAGTAAATTTACAACCAATCCCCACATTTATGACCTTCACAGGTCTTTAAACCAAAGGTATGCCAAAATAAGATCAAAAGCACAGTTGCCATTTCACTTAGCAATAACTTTGCTTAATGACTGAGTTCTGGTTCCAATTGTTGTTGCTAAACAAGGACTACGGTACTTACATTTAGATTAATTTCTAAATACCTTTTCCAGTTTCTCAAAAAAAAACCATTCAGTCATGGAAAAGAAAGGAATATTCCTTAGTAGTAATGAACCAAGAGAGTCTCTTGACGTTGCAAATATAGACATACACATATATTGTCCTTTGCTTGCAAATATTTGATTTCTGTCTAATATCAAGTATTCCAGGATGGAGGACAGCTTTCTCAAAGGTACTTATGAGAGATAAACCAACATCAAAGGGTAGAATGTATGACCTGAGCTAAGTTCAAATCCATAATCTCTGATATGATCAAATGAAAGAAAAATCATATATCAAATAACCAGGGAGGAGAACCTAAACTCAGTGAAAACAAGCTCCACCCTTAGAAGTTTGGGCAACATGAAAAAGTACGTTCCCACCACTGTCATTACTCTAGCACTGATGACATTACCTAGTTGGGTAATGAAATGTCTGCAAGAAAACAAACAAGGTCCCATTATTTCAACCCTGAGCTACAAATATTCTCCTTTAGTGGTACTCTAATTAGCAAGTTAAACATGCCTTCTCAGGAACAAGAGAAAATGCTTATCTGATTTTTAAGGTACTGCTTAGAAGCACCAGTATTTTTACATCCTCCATATTTTTATTTCTTGAGAGAAATATCTTCTAAATCTACTTATTTTTTTATACTGAACTAAGAACTCGTTTCTATTTCAAACACTTGGCTTACAGATCAGATCTCTTTTCAGGCTAGACATATACTCTAGGCCAAGAGTGTCAAACTTGCGGCCCTCAGGCCAGAGGTGTCGCATGCTGGCTATGCCCACCCCCATTTTAGCAAAGTGACAACAATGTGATGCTGCAGTTTGACACCCCCGCTCTAGGTAATGAAGAGGAGATCCAGGAGGTGTTGTGATCTTTGTAACTCCACTTACAGGGAGCCATTGGAATACACCCTTCATTTATCATGGCACTATCTTTAGTAACCTAAATTATTTCTGAATAATCCTTTCCCCACAATAACTTCACTGTGAGACAGAGTGCTTGGCCCAAAGTCAGCCAGCTGGTTTTCATGCCTAAAGTAGGACTAGAAGTAGAAGGCCAGCACCTTAAATCATTCCACCAAATTGGCTCTCTTCGTGCTGTTTTCTTTTTTCAGATCACTCAAATTATATCAGACCAACTTCTTAACAAGTACTTTTTGTTTTTGTGTCTCAAGAGTCTTGACCCCTAGCAACTGCCATCTCCTTTTTTTTAAATAATGTGAATCAAAGACTCATAGAATCACAGGGTGCCAAAGAACTCACTCCAAGGTCCAGGGTAGACAGTTTAAGGTGAAGGTTTTGGGGGTTTGAAGATGTAACAACAGAGTTAGGTATTGCATTCCAGGCATTGACCACTCTGTTCTGAAGTCGTATTTTCGGCAATCAAGTTTGGAGCTGTTTACTTTGAGTTATATATATTGTTTGCCCATGTATTATTGCAGTTGAAGCTGAAGTAGTCATTGAAGGGTAGGACATTATAGCAAAAAAATTGGTGTACAAAGCTAAGGTCAGACTGTAGGCAGCATAGTTCTAGGTTGTCCAGGCCCAATATTTCAAGTTTAGCGGCATAAGGTATTCTATTGTGAGCAGAGGAGTGGAGTATTCTTCTTGTGAAGTACCTTTGGATTCCCTCAATTGTATTAATGTCCATTAAACATTGTGGATTCCAGACAGATGAGGTGTATTCCAGAATTGGTCTAGCAAAGGTTTTGTATGCCCTGGTTTGCAGTACAATGTTACTCAACTCTTTCAGTTGAGTCTGACCCTTGGTGATTTTCTGAGCTGGGTCTCTCCACATCTTCCAATCTTGCATTACTTCGTTGAGGTTTTCTATGCTCTGGCTGTTTTCAGCTTTGATGGTGCCAGCCACCATGCTCTTTGACAGCTTGATTTCCTTTTACCACTAACTCTTCTATAGCTTTCTCCAATGAATTCCCCCCACATGACAGGGCCAAAGTAAGTGAGATGCAGTTTCATGATTTTTCTGCAGCAGGATTAGCCTTCCTAAAATCCTAAGCTTTGTAGATTGTTATTTATCCACAGAAACCATCATGGCCATAGAATGTCCTTGCAACAAAATAGAGACCAAGCTATATAATGCATCAAACTCTTTCTAGGAAAGACAAGCTCTGAATGGTATGTCTGAAAGCTTTCATTTTAGAAGAGAAATACATTGTGTTGTTTCTGCCTATGTTCTTATTGCTAATAGCCCTATAAAATGTGATTAAAGGAAAATTTAATATAAATATTATTATGAAAAGGGTATATCTTATTTACCTGCTACATTGGCAGTGGCATGGTTATTAAAATCCTGCCCAAGTGATCTTAATAAAAGTGCAAATATTTCTCCTTAATTATGCAATCCATTAAAATACCATCAATAATAGGCTAGATGGCTTCTTACACACTGAGCAGCCATTGAGTGTTGACAAACTAATGAGTTCCAGTTATAACTCTATGCAAAAATTGTAGAAAAGAAGGCAATTTTCCTGTTTTATAGAAAGCCATGCTGTGTTGCAATGAACTGGCATTTATTAAATATATTTGTTTTACAACATAATCTTCAATGTACCAGATAGAAAAAATTGTGAAATGCAACCATAATGCACATGAATTCTAATTAACTGCTTGTTTCCCTCCCACCTCATGAAGACTAACACAGCACTATTTCACAATTAAAAAGAAAATTAAAAATAATGGAAGGGAATTAATAATTCTTCCTTGGATAATTCTCATGTAGAAAACAGGACCCAATAAAGCAATAAAAAGAGAAGTTCATTAATAATACAGCTGTTACACTGAACCAGAAGATAGTAAGAATACAAAAAGCAACAAAGAGGAAGCCAGAAGCCTTGAAAAGTAGAGCTGCACCAATATGATTGTGTTGGCAATTTTAATATTCTATTTCCCTTCGCTTGTTTGGAGAAAAGGACCTCTGCAACAGTAACACTGACAATAACCATAAGGAATGGTGTAGTTCTGTTTGTTTGTTTGTTTGTTTGTTTGTTTGTTTGTTTGTTTGTTTGGCTAGCTAGGTTGGTTGGTTGGTTGGTTGGTTGGTTGTCAAACATATACAAGATAACAGGTATAAGTATAAACATGGACATGAACAAAGGAAATGAATACAAATAAATGGGATTGTAGGACAGGGACGGTAGGCACCCTGGTGTGCATATGCATGCCCCCTTTATGGTTGGTTCTCTTAGGAATGGGGTAAGGTCCATGGTAGACAGTATAAGGTTGGAGCTGTGGGGGTTTGAGGATGTAACAACGGAGTCAGGTAGAGCATTCCAGGCATTGACCACTCTGTTGCTGAAGTCATATTTTCTGCAATCAAGTTTGGAGCATTTTACCTTGAATTTGTACCTATTGTTTGCCCATGTATTATTGAGGTTGAAGCTGAAGTAGTCGTTGACAGGTAGGATGTGGTTGCAGACAATTTTGTGTACTATGCTTAGGTCTTAGCTTTTAGGAAGGAATGGGTAGCTGCAGTTATTTTAGAGAAGGTTAAACCTGAAGGATTGGAAATGAGCTTGGCTTGGGTACTGAGAAATTAGAAAGCTACAGAAGGAGCTGGGGGCTATATGTTCTCTTGCTGAGGGAAGGGGCGTCTGAATTTCTGCAGTTTATTTGCAAGCAATTGTTAGGCAGGTTTCCTCATAGATTTCACTAAAAAGTCTCAGCAGCTTCTTGCTTGTTCGCATAGACAAGCTAATACTAGAATGACACCTTAAGTGAAAAAAGTGGCCACCAAACAAAAGTCTGAACGCACTAGTGAACACATGGCAGACAATGGTGTCCTTTTAGACTCTCCACCAAGAATGAGTGGATGCAAAGTGACTGAACTCCAAAGCCAACAAGAACGGATCTGATGGGAATGTCCCCAACCTCTAGATCATGTTGCCATTGTTCCAAATTAAAAACCAAGTCTAATCTGTGGTTCGTGGAGTGAGCTTGACTAAATAAAACTTGAGTCAGGACCATGGCGGCTATGGACAGCCAAATTGCCTCTGAGGTCATGCCAAGAATAACAGGTTAAAGTCTCCTGAATTCCCCCACCATAGGGAATTCCACTAAGAATGTAGCTCCAATAAAGAAGTTGCTGGACATCTGGCAGGCTGGTACATAAATAATGATTTCTTCTGATCCCTGAAGAATTCTCAGATTCTGAGAACCCTTCCAAAATAGTGGATGGAACCACATAGCTTCTATATAGGAAGACTGTACACTGGGTTAGCTGGTTATCTTAGGAAAAATTATCTTGAGAAAAGGTAAATGAAGCAAAGCATGATGGCGGGAAGATGCTCAAGACCTGAGGGACCCAGAGAGATGTGAGATAGGCCCAAGGGATCCAGAGAGATGGGATGATAGGGGTAGATAGGTGAGGGATAAATAGGGGTAGGTGAGTGGGTGAAGCTGTAGGGTGGGTGAGAAACTGTGCTCAGGGAGTGGGGGATGTCTGGGAGCTCACAGCATGGCATATGTCAGCTGTGGAGGTGCTATAATTTGTCCCTTGGTTTCCACCAGTTCTCCCAGGGTCTTCCCATCACTTAGGGACTCCATGCTTCACTTAACAACTAGTGCAGTTACTTAATAATCCCAAGGGGAAAAGTCAGGATTGTGGTCATTAAGTGAGGTGGTCATATTGATGTCTTGCTCAATGACCACCATGACTTAAAATCATAATTCTAGTCTCAATGGTGGTTATTGGTCAAGGACTGTCTGGGTATTATGATACTTTATATTTTAGGGAAGAACTCCATACAAATGGAGGCCAACACAAGCTAACTAACTTGCAGTGTGATTTCACATTGTTGTAAATGATTTACCTGTATCCAGAAAGTCATGGGAACATAAAGTGGAAAAAGTTATCGAAAATGAGAAGGTGAAAATCTTGTAGGACTTTCAAATACAAAGAGATCATCATTTGGAACACAACATGCCCTATATCACAGTTGTCAAAAACAGAAATGTACAATTTATTGGTATCGTGGTACCAGATGCCAGAGTCAAAGTAAAAGAACTAGAAAAAATCATGAAATATCGCAACCTGGCCATCAAAATTACACAATTATGGATGAAACGTGTAACAGTGATACCCATTATCATCGGGGCATTTGGTACCATGTCCAATAATTTTATAAGATACATCAACAAATTGCAGCTTCCTACAATAACACCAGCGGAACTGCAAAAAACTATGCTACTCAGCTTACATCCTTATAAAAAAGGGTAATATTAATAGAAATAGGGTGCAGTTCCAGAACATTTGGAGCACCACTTGAATACCATTAGCATCAACAAAAATTACCATCAATTAATTACAAGAGTTTTACTTAAATCAATAAAACCCTCCTGCAATGATACTTTTAATATTATTTCAGAATATTTGCCTATCCTAGGTCCTTGGGAAGAACTCAATAAGTGGACAAAATGCCAAATCCAGTCTAAACATTTGTCTGACTGGGCAACCAATCTTCATAATAAATAATAGAAAAGTATCCCAGCTTTCTCATTTCTGGTGCCTTCCAAATACTTTAGCCCTATGATTCTATGTTTGGACTACATCTCTCAAAATTACTAAGCGTCATGGCCAATTTGAAATACGATAGCTTGAAATTCTGATAATAGGAACACTGACACATCTGGAATGATGAGGTTTAGGAATTCAGCTTGCACTTTATCTAATAATTGTTAATTAAACTTGCCTACCTTGGGATATCTGGGCTAAAGATCATCATGTTAAAAGTGCAGAGTAACTAATAGCTAAAAACCAGCATTTATTAATTTCTAGCCAAAGCAATGCAAATATGTTTTTCAATGCCCAGGTAATCACATCATCACCAATGCAAGATAGGAGACACATATCATGTTTCATTTTTAATTATATTACCCTAACTGGCATGCTTCGGTGTTTATTTACTTTACTGATAAAACTTAATTTTACATAATTGGCATAGCATCTTAATTTTAAATACAGGAATTGATTTGAGGATTAAATGGAATATGATAACAGCCTAATTAAAAAGATGTAGCTGGAGTCCTCATCCAGCTAAGTGGATTTCATGATTGTGGCTGATTGCACCAGTCAGGATATAAATCATACAGATTTGCATGTTTGCAATTGGGCTCCTTCCTTTCATTTTAGAATAAATGTGCCTTGGAGTCCCTTAACGTTCTACCTATGCATGCAGGGTGCAACATCTTTTTTTCTTACTGTTCTCCACTAAATCAACCACCTGCCTTTCACAAAGTGGCCCCATTACACAGGCAATTCAAAATCTGAAATGGAAATGTAGATAAGATCACACGAAAATTAATTCACAATGCCTTTTCAGATAAGTGATGCAATTAGCTGCCCATTTCTTCAATTCCAAAGCATAACAATGGGGCCAGAGGCCCAAACACCACCTTTCCTTTGGCAGCATATAAATTTTTGGCCAGTCCAGGAATCTTTGACTTATCTGCCAAACAAATCCTGAAGACTTATTTTGGATCGTAGGATGGGAGTTCCCAATTTCCCTAAAACCAAGGACCATTCTTGAAATATTCTGCCATATTGAGTAGTACTTTCCAACAATGAATAGGGCTGGGATCAATTTTTTGAAGAGGTCTTCTTCCCTCTCCTCCCCCCAAAAAAGTCCAAACACAAAAAAGGGCTGGGCATTTGGATCCTGATTCCTGAGGGAACTGGGGAGTGCAGAAGAGATGTGAGTGGGCTCTATGTGACTTCTGAGCTGCATTTTTATACCCCTGTCCTTAGACCACAGTCAATTCACAGAGAACATCACCTAGTATTACTGGGCTTCATTAGTGCCCCATATCAATTGATTTAGAATATACAGTATTCATCATATTTCTTTTATAGTTAGCCATTATGACATCACCTTCTAAGAATATTTATCTGTTACTACTGTGAAATCCTGTGAATCTGTGGCACATGTAGAACTGATCATACTGTACATATAAAGACATAACAACTAGTTGAAACCAGAAATGGTTTCATCTTCATGATACAAAAGACTTTTAAAAGTGTTGAGCATAGCATTGAGCCATTTATGTTTTGTCACACACAATGATATGTCCTAGGAGAAGACAGAGAAACTGGTCTAAAAGCATTGGTCTTTAAAATTGCTTTCCCATATTTTATCAATGGTTAGAGGGGGGGAAAGGGGAAATTGGAAATGAGGGAAGAAAACTAAAAAGAGTGCAAAATATGTTAAGATAGAGGTATAGACAAGATGATAATTGTTAGTATTATGATGAGGAAGATAATTATGATACAATGTTAGTATTGTATTTTTATTAGAAGGTATGTTAAAAGGAAAATGAATAGGTTAATAATGTTCAATTACTTAATATATTGCAATTTTAAGATTAGAGAAATAATATTAATGTGAATGATGTAAATGCTAAAAGCTGTTGTGCAGAGATATTTGTACCCAGATAACACACTGTTCAAGGAAAGATGAAATGTTTATATTTGAAAAATAAAAAATAATTTTTTTTAAAAAAAGTTTAAAGTTAAAAAAAATTAAAAAAAATTGCTTTCCCATCATCAGCAATCCTCCATCCAAATGTTCCTGAAAGTTCCTAGCCAAAAAGAATGGCTGTTGTTGATGGCTGTTGTGGTTCATTGCCCTGCAGTGTGGGGTTCTCCCATTTTCAGTTCATCCTGTAATCCTCACAAACTGATCCAAGGAGGAAACTGGCTGGAGTTGTGACTTTTAGAATCCTGTTCATTAGGTGTGCTCAACCTAGCAAATATGACAAGCTGAGAAAGTTAAGTTCATTTAGTAAAATGATGAGAAAGAAATAGCTTTCAATGCATTGCAACAATATTAGACCGTTATACAGGATTTGTGCAGAATAATCCCCCCCCTTTTTTTGCAAGTGCTATGTTTTCTTCAGCTGCCAATTTCAGAAGCATCTTCTCCTCCTCTTCCACATAGATTTGTTAGATTGGCCAGCTTAATTCAGGCTTCCCCCAGCTTCTAAGCAGAGTTGAATCCTCGCTTCACTTTTGAGATCATCAGCAATGGTGAAGAACTCTCATTCCTTCAATTTATAGGTTTTCTGGTTTTGATCATGACACTACAAAGGACAGCAAACGTTATTAGGTGTTTATATAAATTACAAAAGAAATAACCAAAAGGAGCCTCTGAGACACCCCATGTTTTCAGGATGAGAGAAACCAATAATTTCATCATTTAAATTAAGAAGTCTTATCTTTTAACACCAAAGCCTACTTAGGAAGCCATACATCCTACACCAAAGAAAGAACTAGACAACAGCTAAACAAACCATCCAGTAATTCTGCACAATTGGGTTTAGGCTGAAAATGGGTAGCTTAGAGCAGCAGTTCTCAAAGAACAGCCTGAGACCTTTTTGGGGGATCTGCAAAATCAAATAAATATATTAGCATTTCTAAGTTTTAATTTCTGAAATAGTAAATATTGATATATGCCATCCACATAAACTAAGTATCTTTGGAATCCTCACTCATTTTTATGAATCTAAAGAGATTCTCAGAATGTTTGCAAATCAGTATCTTAGACAAACTTTTCCCATGACAGCTTTATACTCCCAATAACTGGAAATTTATTCCTCCACGTTTTAAAATCCACTCCACTGCATTGTTCAAAAAAGTAATTAATTACTAAAACCATATAAACAGACACATGCTACTCAGTTAAGAGGAAGGAAGGCCAGAAATGAACCTAGTTAACAATCTCATTAAATACAATGATTCCACCATGGCATTTGCATACTGGAAGACATTTTATGGGCCAGAATTATTTATTTGATTTTATTTTGCTTTTTTTTCTCCCTTTCCTTTGTCTTATTTTGGAGGATGGGGGGGTGTTATCTTCATTAACTCATTGTATTACTTCTGACAGTAGTTTTGTGATTATCTTCATATCCCACCTAAGCCAAATAACTTTGGGTCACAAACAAATGGGGATTGACTTATTCTGCAAAGTACCTGAGGGCAGGACAAGAAGTAATGGGTGAAAGCTACAGTAGTTAAAGAAAGATCCAGCCTAGACAGTGAGAACTATTAATCAGTGGAATAGCTTGCCTCCCGGAGCTGTAGATGCTCCGTCATTGGAGATTTTCAAAAATAGATTGAACAGCCATTTGACCAAGATAGTATAAGGCCTCCTGCCTTGAGCAAGACCTCTAAGATCCCTTCCAGCTGTATGAGTCTGTGTTCTTTATTCTAAATATAACTATCCATTTTAGCTCACATCTTGATCCAGGGCAATAACAGCCTTGATTTCTCTGCTATAGCGCTCCTTTTAGCATTGAACATGGAGTGGTAAACTGAATTGCAAACAAAAATAAAAGGGACATGCTTGGCTGTAATAAGGAAAAGAGAGGTCTGGTTCTTGAAACGTTAGATAAATCCAGACCCAAAACCATGCATTTTCAAATTCTGAAACTGACCATTCCTCACTCTAAATAGATCCTAGGCAGAATATTTCATCTGCAAAGATATTCATGCAATTATTCTGACCTAAATTTTCCCAGCAGCACAAAGCCAAATCCTCATCCCGATAAACACCTTTTATTTAATTTACAGTGAATTCCTCTCCAGCAAAGTCCACACTGTCAAACACTTATTTTTTAACTAGCTGGGTAAGAAAGGTCTGCAAGAAAAAACAACCAATTTCAAAGATTGAAATTAAATACCACAAATGCTTTATGTGATAGTTGCAGGTTGCAGAGGTTTCCAAATTTCAAGTTCAAAGTTCCCCAGAATAATTTGGGGTACAGCTGCATAAAGATTGTAGAAAGTCAGCACAATCTAGTGGTTAAAGTGTTGGACTAGAACTGGAGAAATCTAGTTTCATGTTCAATAACGGAAATTCACTGCCTGACTCAGTGAGAAGAAAATGCATCATTGCTTGGCCACGCAGAAGAAACTGCATTTAGCTTCCTTAACTTCCTGAAGAGAAAAATAAATGAAGCATCCCATCAACATCCCAAGTTAACTTGCATTCTTCCCACTAACCCACTTATATTCTATTTAGAAGGAAAATGTGTCCTACTACACCGCAGGATTGACCATAACCCAATAGTTAAGTTTTGCAGTCAGATTCCAGCAAACTGACAGTTCTGAAACACATAACACAAACCAAGAGACCCTCAGGGCAAAAGGCTCAATATAAATACACTTCTCCAATTACATTTCCAGTCTTTTTGCAAAAAAAAAGTCCATGCTCTGAATTCAGAAGAATGTTTAATGGGAAGAATTCAAGTCTAAAGATGCTGCGGCATCTCATTCTGGTGACAGAGAGAATAATGTGAACTGAGAACAATACAGCCCATATTTGTCCCTGTGCAACATTAGCTTAAGCAATGAAAGCAAACAATTGAGCGTGACTATTCTTTAGAGTTAGTCACACTGATCTTTATGAGCTATGCCAGGGGGATGGTATCCTGCCATAACATTGTTTTTATTCCTCCGTTTTGCTCAGAGGCAGAGCATTTTTATCTGACATACACATTAGGGGCATATAAGAAGCTACTGATCCCACCAGGGGTTCTCTGTACTATTCATATATTATGTATTTCAATGTTACTACAAGGCCACAACAAAGAATATGTAACGACTTGTCTAAAGTATGCGGGCCCACAAATTCCAGCAAAGGCAGCTACTTAAATTAGTATTAGAGTACTTTTCATTAGAACTTGCAGGTGTGCATGTCAAAGGGTGAAGCACTGGGAATGGTTCATCTTTTAAAAGGAACAAAATTCCAAAGTATCTGCAGCTTTAGGTGTTAATTTGTATGAACTTTTAGAACTGATATCACTGCTTATTTTCTATTAAGGCCAAATGTTGCCATTCCAACTGTTGGAACCAGAATGTTGCAGGTCAATGGAATTCTCGGTAAATTTTCACTAGTGGCAGCATGTTGCATGGAGAGTTGCTAGTTAAGGTATTAGGCTAGACAAAGAAAAACCAAGGTTTTATCTATCTACAGCCCTGGTAAGTCACTGGATAACATTGGGCCAGTTGCGGCCAGTTGCTATGGAATAAAAATGAAAGACAGGCAGACAAAGGCAATAGCAATAGCACTTAGACTTATATACCAATTCACAGTGCTTTACAGCCCTCTCTAAGCGGTTTACAGAATCAGCATATTGCCCCCAACAATCTGGGTCCTCATTTTATTGACCTTGGAAGGATGGAAGGTTGAGTCAACCTTGAGCCTGGTGAGATTTGAACTGCCAAATTGAAGTCAACCGGCAGTCAGCAGAAGTAGCCTGCAGTACTGCATTCTAACCACTGCACCAACACATGCATAAAAACACACCTTGTAATCTCTCTTGGGCTTCCACAATAAAGGCAGGATGAAAGTCTAATACAAAAATAATTATTCCAATAGAAGACAAAATATATAGCCCAGGATTGAACCCTGGGTGCTCTTTGAAATTGGTTGTTTGCTTGCAGACCTTTCTTACCCAGCTAGTGTTTGACAGTGTGGGCTTTGCTCTGCTCTTCCAGGTTTGGTGAAGATATGGGTTCCTCTTTGATGATATCCTCGACTATTGATTATTTCTTCTGTCTGATTGTCTCTGCTTATCTGTGTCTTGGTTGCTGGAGAGGATATGTTCTGATCTTTTTGTTTCCTTTTTAGCTTCTTTATTGTCTCTTGACTGTTGTGTAAATGTAATTCATCTCTACATGGCTGATTTTTCTGAATGCAAAGCTTCCAGGAATTCCCTAGAATTTTTTTGAATCCCAAGCTAGGAATCCAGAATTCCCAAGCTTCCAGGAATTTCCCTATAAATTCAAGGAAAAAAACCCTATACTAATACTGGCAGAGCAAGCTATTGTGTATAAACAGAGAACTAACACACATTCATCAGCACTGAAGATGTTATCCATTTGGGTAATGAGATGTCTGCAAGCAAACAGCCAAGCTCAGAGAACACCAAGGACTCCACACCTAACTAATAAACAGCTAAAAATGTCAATTTCCTTAGTTCTCAAAAAACAGTTCCCGCTCTGTTCTATACTGTCAGCTGATCAGTGGGGGGAAATGAAGCATTGTCAACTGTTTTAAAATTTGTACATGCAATTCCATGACTTCTGCTGAATCACAAAATTAGGATATCCTCAGGATAGCAATTGTCCTTTCCCCAACATCTCACCTCTCTAAAATACAGTACACATCTAGTATGTATATTTATGTATATGTACAACTGACCCTTCCAGCAATCTCTTCCCATCTAAGGTTATTGATGTTCACTCTGTGTTGGAATTGGGGAAGAGAGGGCCAAGATCTCCCAGCCTGACCAGGGGTGGGATTCTACCAGTTCAGACCCATAGCTCCGGCAATCAGTTTCCCCCACCCCTGCTCTATTCTGTCCTTTATTTCCTTTTTCTAGCTCATCTCAATTGTGCAGCACAGCTGATTCCCACCCCCAGCTGTTTTATTTACCGTTGCTGACTTGGAAGGTAATCAGCTGAGCTTCTAAATGCTCCATTTTCAGCGCTGCACACATGAGCAAAGCATGCATGCTCACCGAACCGGTTGTTCAACCAGCAGCATCCCACCACTTAACCTGACTAGGGTTACATACACCACCCCAAAGGCATACTGTGAGTGAGAAGGATTGGAGGGATCTGATATAGTAGGTTAGGTTAACCCAGCAAACAACCAAACATCCAACTGCAGAATATAGTTTCAAATTGGGTAGATCCAATCTTCCTCTTCCCTTTGCATCTTATAACACCTTATATTTAACCTGTAGTTCCCCCCACACACACGGGCCCGGCCACACCAACAGATATATTCTTCTGTCACTCCATCTTTTTCTATGTGTTGTGACATCCTGACTTTTTTGATACCCTTACCCCTGCAAACATCCCAGCTACTGTATGTCAATGTTTTGCTACCAAGAGCCATATTTTAAAAACCATTTGGAATCATGGGCTGCTTAATTTTACATTTTTATGTTTATTGGGTTTTTTTTAATTGAACGGTTAACAAGTATACAACATAGTAGATGATTAGGACTTGCTTTTGTTTAGTACATGAGTATTCCTTCCCATCTTTTCTTATCTACCTGCATACATTAAGTGACACTAAGCCTAATTTAACATATAAAAATACCACATTTCCTTTCTGCTTTTGTATTTTTTAATATCCAAAATAAAGTGAGGATGTGATTAGTATCTAGTCTGGTCTAAAATGCTGACTGTAAAGAAATCAATTTTAAACTGCTTTGAGATTTCTTTTATTAAAGGGAAGCAGTGTGTAAAACACTTAAGCTACTATATTAGCTCATTCCTACTGAGTATCATGGTGGATGGGCTATATTATAAGGCACTTCATCTGGACAGCTGTGTGTGTGTGTATCAGGGGTGGGTTTCTCTCCCCGTTCCAACCGGTTCGGTTGGAACGGGACCAGCGGCGTCCTCGTGCACGCACGCAGTGCACGCATGTGTACTAGCTTCTGTGCAATGCTCCAGCTGCTCCTGGAGATCGCGCAGGTGCTGTATGCATCCTGCGCATGCGTGGAAGCGCAGAACTCGTCAAAACCGGGTAAGAAGCGTGGGCGGGCGGGCAGGCCCTTCGCCGTTCTCGGAAGTTACTTACTTCCAGGTTCGCCGACCAACTGGTTCGCGGGGACCGCCGCGAACCGGTTGAAACCCACCCCTGGTGTGTATGCACATTTCTGATAGAAACATATCTTGTACACAGTTCAACAATTATAATAAAGAATTGATTGACTCAGTGCATTATGAATCTGCATTTGAGTTTTTCTAGGCCAGGGGTGTCAAACTTGCGACCCACAGACCCACAGGCTGGATGCATCATGCACTGGCCACTTCCATTTTAGCAAAGTGGGAGAAGTTGTGATATGTCATGTGACAACAACATGATGATGCGAGTTTGACACTCCTGTTATAAGCATATTGATAAGCATGGAATATTATCAAAGCAAAACTTTGAGATTTCTTGAAATCCATCACTGCCTGTGAGGTTTTTGCTCTTTATCAAAATTCAGTGTCTATTTTTCTACCTCTTCTTTGTTAAAGTTTTGCATAAGTACACATTAATTTCTTCTCTGACTTTCATAGCTGGAGTTTATATTTCCAAAACCAAAACATTGCTTATTTATTCAGTCCATTTGGAAAGTCACAGCCCAACATTTCATACTTAATATTATTCAGTTTGCATGTAGAAAAGATCCTTATCACTCCATTTACTTATATAATTCAATGTTATAGACACAGTTTCAGAAACAGCCACATTTTCCTTTAGATCCCAATCTCTTATTTTTCGTAACCAGCTTGCTGCATGAAAAGTTCTTGAAGCTCTAATGCATCCAGTAATTTTATAGCGCTTCAGTTGATCTAATAAAGGTACTGCTCATATAGTTATTATTCTAAATAATACTTAAACCATTACTTCTCATATCAAGGTAGCATCTGAAAAATGAGAAAGGATAATTCAGAAGCAGTTTGAGTTTAAGTATCTTCAAGCCACAGGAGAAATATATATCAGTGGATTTCTGATCTCTGCCATTTCCAACAGCAGACATGAGGAGGTACAGTGTTTTATTCAGCAGGGACACCCCTTATTTCTTTACTTTTTAACTTAATCCTAGTACAATTAAAATACAAATTAGATTATCTTCTATTATAAATGGGACAAAGATCGAATACAAGATTTTTCTTTATGCTAATGATATATAGACGTCCTGTACTACTTGATTAGTAATTGTTCTTCACTACCAGCCCTAGTGAGTGAAATCCAGTCATATGGCTTATATTCTGGATATAAGGTTAATTGAGATAAATCTAATTTAGTTCCTTTAGGGTGAGATGTCTCATCAGAATATCATATACAGAGGTGGTTTGTGATCCCTTCTAATTTCATTAAATAGTTAGGAATTTATATTCTTAATAATATTTCAAATTTTATCCAAGTTAACATGTCTACTTTGTTGGAACAAATTGCATTAGAGTTTGATGGATGATATAAGATACCCTTGACTTGGTGGTATAAAATATAATTAAAATGAATACAACTTCCAGTCTTCTGTTTTAAAAGTGGTACCTATGTTTAATCCAACATTCTTGATCAAATTGATAGGTTTTTTAGAAGATTTATGGCCACATTCTATGACCAGCACTCCACACCATAGCCTGCACTGGCAATCACTTTAACATTGATAGCAAACATGGAAGACTAAAGCAAAGTATACAATTAACGTGGCCATGTGGCTCATTTGGTTGGATCTTTTTATTGTATTTGATACTTTGAAATGTCATTAATTGATCCAAAAAGTGGATTCTGCACCTGTGGAAAAATGCTTGGGAGAAGGAGGAGGAGGAGGAGGAGGAGGAGGAGGAGGAGGAGGAGGAGGAGGAGGAGGAGGAGGAGGAGGAGGAGGAGGAAGAGGAAGAGGAAGAGGAGGAAGAGGAAAGAAGAGGAAAAGACAATAAATTTATATAGAGGCCATCTACCAAAAGGAATTCAGGAAAAAGCAAGGAATCTTTACAATGTTTCTATCAGTGATATGTGATATGTGATAATCTTCCTGAAAGTGAAAGCCTCCAGAGGTATGGACTATAATTCCCATCGTCTCCATCCAAGCTGATTGAAATTCTAATCAAACAATTCTAAAGAATACAAAATTGAAAGTTGTATATTGTGAAGCATGTTATAAGCCTGAGAGCTAAAGTTTTTTATGTGAATGTGATATGTATGTAAATGTTTCAGAGGAAACTTCAGTTCACAAGGCATTTCTTCACCTCTGCATTTTTTTTCTCTCCAACTCACTCATGTTTTGCTGTTGTTTCTGAACAGTACACATAATTCCTTCTCAAGGGGCTCCCTTCCATCACCAGATCAGTGAATGTTCAAGACTTTATAAATGCTTTTAAATAATTTTATTCGGTTAGAATGAGCTTCTGATTGTGGAAATAGCATGGATAAGAAGAATGTAAAGCTGTATTCAAAAGAAGATACTATACCACAGCTGTACCAGCATCAACCATAGCTTGGATACTGGTATGGAATTTCCCATGCCCTTATGTCAGCCTCGTAGGTGCAGTATAGATGGCTAAGCCAACAATTGTTCCCTATTGACTTAGCCAACAGTATATAGCGCTCCATTTTGTGTTATGTGAGTAATTTAAAGGAAAGCAAGGCAATGGAACCAACTCCACTTTGGGGTAGCCAACTGGCCAGGCTTGACAACACTTGCATGTTTGTCTTAACATCCAGTAATTTCCTGAATAACACTGGTCTCTGAAGCCGGTCACAAGGGGATATCCTACTGTTTATATCTGAATGCTGATTCAATGAGGAAATCTCATCTTCCTTAAGTTGAAACCTTCCCTGATGGACCTTTTAAAATTGTTGCCAGAGAGGAGCAGAAGGCAATAACCCAAACACACCTGTCCATAGATACAGATGAGGAAGATGTTATCTCTGAACTACTGATTAATCTGAAAGAGCCATACTGGAACAGTCCCTGTTCATGTCACCTGAGAGATGTACATTGAATGAAGATCCTTTACGTCAGAGGTCCAGGGCCATGGAAGAGTACTAGTGTCTTCCATGAAACCAGTTCCTGGTGCCAAAAAGGTTGGGGACCACAACTGCATGTGTTTCTTGAGTGCCTCTTTTAGTCACTGAGCAGTAAGTATTATGTGTGATCTATTTCCCCATCCCACCTCCAACTTCAGTGGAGTGATTCTTCTTCCAGTCTTCTTCCCACAGCCCCTTGCCCATTCTCTCAGCCTGTTCCCACATCCTACTCATTTTCATGCCATTTATGATATTGCTGAAGTAGGTCACTGATCACTAACCTAGCAGAGTCAGCCAGAATGCATTAATTCGGATTACCTATGCACAACAGATCAGGGACATGATACATTGTGGTTATACTCTGGCAAACAAAGGCAGAAGAAGAGAAAGTGGAATACTCCGCTCACAGCAGGATTGTGCCATAGCTGACTACCTGGAGGATTTTTGAAAAGCCTCCACCATGGGAAAGTTATACTATTCATGGATATATTTAGGTTCTTACTCTATGGAAACAAGTTGGTAATTGGCAGTAGAATGCTGATGGCAAATATCAAAGGTGTATCTCCATCTCCATGTGCTACATTTCATACACAATCTAAATTCAAAGAATACTGCTGGCTTCCTGAGTGTGTGTAACTCCATGCATCCTGGAGATGCTGTTGCATCCTATTGCTTTTAAGAATACCTACAAATTATAATGGCTGCTTTGCCTTCCTTTGGTGTGCAGGTCAGCAATAGTTCAGTGGAAACCTCCTCATTCTGTCATAAACCTCCCTAAAGTGGAATATAAAATGTTCTTACAAAATCCCAGCCCAGTTGCTAATGAAAGCAACTTCTCTTGGTGACTGAGCTAGCAGTGGAAAATGTCAGCCTGACCATTACCACTGACTATTCACTTAGCTGATGGCAACTCTGACCTTTGCTGTGCCCAGCAATAATTTGTTTTCGCATCTACCATGGAACTGAAAAGCAGCGAGAGAGAACAAGGAAAGTGATGCGTGCTGTAGCCTCTGCTTTTCAGTGCTTGCCACGAGTTGGGTTTCTCCTAATGTCTTTGAATGTCACTACCTGAAAGCTCATAATAGTAGCAGTAAAGAAGTTGCAGAATAGCCGGGCTTTCAGTAAGGAGAAGAATTAGCCAAGAACTAACAGCAGGTGCTTCGAGATTTTCTGCATATCTATCAGTTTTAGTATTTACTAACCTCTGTTCCAAAGGAGTGGGGTGAGGTGTTAAATGTCTACTCTCACAATAAATATTGCAATCATAACTTCTCTTTCCAAACAGTTGCTGTTAATTTCTCTTAGCAAAACTCTTAAGGTTAAAAGAACAACAAGAAGAAAACTCCACAGGCTTCCTGTCAACCAATCAAAGTTTACGAGCTCCACCATCTCCTGTCCTGCTAAGAATGGCTGGAACAATTTAAACAGAAGTTTAAACCGAGAGGTTAGGCCTTTCTCCACTGCCCAGGAGACACTTTTCAAGCAATTAAAGGAAGTGGATAACTTGTGTGCTGTAAATGTTCCTGTTTATCAAGCTACCTAGCCAGGGATAAACTTTAATCTAAGACAATAATGTATCACTTTTCCCACATCTGGAATGCTCCAAATGCTTTGAATGCCAATGTTTTAAATCCTACAGTAGAAGTTGTAGTCCATCATATTTGCAGGGCAGCAGGTTGAGTAGGACATTGATCTAATCTGACTTTCCATGGCAAAGCTTTCCAAAATTTGAGACCTTTACAATGGGAGACAACAGAAGTTGAACACGGGACCATTGTACAAATATAAGCTATAGCTTGGGAATGGGAAATCCAAAAAAAGAGTTTAGTAGATACCAGTGCATAATCTCTACATGTCAACATGTGTATATTTTACAAATGTGGTAGTTTTACGGGATTTCAGGCTATAGAAAGACCTTGTGAAAAAAATGGGAGAAATATGGGATTGTTGAGTATGCAATAACATCCCAACTAATGGGAATAAAATTACATCACAATCTAACATTTTGTTTATTTTTTTTATAATTTTCACACAGAGACATGGGATTCTCATTCAGAGTTATGCATCATCTTACCCTTCAGAGATGGGGCAATTGTGAGCATGTTCAGACCCTTCTCAAGGCCAGCCTTCCCCAACATGGTACCTTTCAAATACATTTGACCACAAGATCTATCATTCATAGCTACCATGGTCACTCGGGTTATTAAAGATTATTATTGCATCATGCATCTTGAATGCATAAAATCAGAGAAGCGAGTTGAATGTTTAAGGCTGAAACATTCCTGATTTAGAAGAGAGGCTATCAGCTTGTGTCATAAAACAGGTTAAGACAAATATAGGTTTCTCTCTCTCATCAGTATTCCATGTAGATGACGGCCATAAATCATATTCTATCTATACCATTCTTTGCTAATTGTACAAATCAGGACTAAGCAAGGTATGCCTGATTTCCTTATTTTAAGCTCTTAGGCTAAAAGCAAGTTGTCATGCCCCAGGCTGAAGGTCCTCTATACCTATAATGGTAGGAAGTAGGAGATTAATTATTTTTATTATATTTTTGCCATTTAGTGACCACCAGGAGCAGTGTATGACCAATTTCATACAGGAAGATGATATTGGTGTATTAATACTTTGTCCTATCATATTAATATTCCCTTCCCACCTCTATGAGTGTTATATATCTTCTCAATTTCAGATCCTCTACCAGAGGCCTGGTAATTTCAGGGTTCAGTGCAGCATCTTAGCTGTTCCTAGCACTGCATTCTTCTGGACAGAGAGCTCTGATGTTGTTCCTGCAGTCTATTGGAGCTACTCTCCCAGCTTAGAAGTCACAGTCCCTAAGTGTTCCTACCATCACTTAGACTATTTTGGCCTTTATTTTCCATATCCTCTTTAGGCCCTGGTACTTCTCCAGGTTCTTATACTTCTTCCTGATGTTGCTGGCAGTTGGCAGTGTTACATATATCATCACTGCTGTCTTTATGTTTGCTATGTGGCCAGCTGGTAGTTCCACTTCATCAGTCTTAACTACCTTTCCTCTTTTGGCTACTATCTGGTGCCATTTTTCAAGTCTGAATGACACTGCAGTGACCTCACTGTAGTTTTGTATCAAGTGGATCAGCAAGTCAATGTGTCCTTCACTCTTAACATTCAGCTTGACTGCATTCCTACATTTGCTTATAACTATTTTGGAAGATTATATCTTTCATTCTGAAAGGTCAACTTCTATGAATGGAAGGGAAGATTTGCCAGTGTTTGTTATAGCACAGCATTCATACTAAGGAGCAAAAGTTAAAAATCTTGACTGGAGAGTACCATTGTGCTAATCTAAATGGTGAACTCACAACTGCCTTGAACTATATGCTTTAGGAATGAAATTGTCAGGTTTCCGAAAGATGCTCTAATCGCCTTCCCTCTGGAATGAGCTGCCCCCGGAGCTTTGCATAATCCCTGACCTCCGGTCCTTCCGACGCACCCTAAAAAATTGGCTTTTCCAGCAATCCAGCCTGGCCTGAACAAAATAAAATAAATGATTAATTTAATTGTTAATTTTAATATAATTTTTAAATTTTTATTGTTAATATTAATTGGGTTTGTTTTTGGATACTTTATTTAATTTCCTTTTTTACTTTTCTAATATGTGTTTTTTTAATGTTGTACACTGCCCTCAGTCCTTTGGGAGAAGGGTGGCATATAAATCCAATAAACAAACAAATAAAACAAACAATTGATTCATGAGTCTCGAGCCAAGTTTCAAAAGAAAACTAGTCATTTATTAGGAGCACCATTTTAGCAAGACCTTAGTGCAGTCATCTGAGCCTTATTTGAATTATAGCTAAACTTTACCCCTGCTCCTTCCCTCCCCATCTGTGTCATAAATCACATTCCTCAATGAAGGGCACCCCTCCCAAGCCTGCTGTAGTAATCTGAGATCCGACTCGAGCCAAAAGTATGTGTAGAATGTGCTCCCCCCCCCCTTTCCTCACCATGGCAACTTTATGAGTTGACAGAAGTACCTAAGGATGGTCTACATAGGTCAAATGCTCTGAATCAATTATCAAAGCTGTCCCGCATCATAGATTATTTTTTTATCTCATTAGGTGACCTGCATGAATGAATCCACAGTAGAGAGGAAACGTTGGACTTCTAGAGAAATAGTAGACATGTTCCACTTTCCTCCATACTGTGGTCCAAATTATAATAATCCAATCCTGCTTCCCATATCATAAAAATATTCCCAAGTAACAATATCTTCTGCAGAAAACTTTATTAAAAATGAGATGGCAAAGAAAAGCCACTGCAGTAGGTCTTGGTTTGGAAACTGTTCTCAGTTTTTCTGATCTAAATCAATTAAAACATTCCTCTCACAACCTTCACATTTTACTTTCCCAACCTCAAACTTATTACATTACTTTTGCTTTAGACAGAAAATGAGTAGAGAATACTGTGCCAGGCCTTTGCTATGAACGACAAAGCTTTAATTCAGTCTAATCCTCGTGAATTCATCAACTTACTCACCACAAAATAAAGGTGCATACAGATTCAAAAACACAGACGAATCCTCTTTAATCCATCTTTCTATAGTGTGCTTTTCACCCCTGCTCAGCAGGTAAGCCAATGTGCAATCTGTATTGATTTGCTATATATTTAAAAAGGCCCATGCTTGGGAACACAGAATTGAAATAGAATTGCATTTTAATTGATTTTAGTGTTTGTCAAACAAGACAAATAGGGATAGGGCATTTCATCTGGACTAAAAATAAAAGAGGCAGATGTATTATAGAACTATTTACAGGAGCATCAAAGAAAAAGAAAAACCAAGCACAAAGTAAGAAAAAGGATTGCTTTAAGTCCAGACAGACACAGTCCCTGCAATGAATGCAAACAACAAATGAGGTTAGAAGTAGGCCAAGTATTCTGGAAAGCCAATAAAAAATAATTTGCCTCTTTTCTTTCTCCTGCATTCTGGAATGCTTTCCTTCAACAAGCATTTCTTGCCAACTACTTCACTCACTCATAACAATTGATTTAGTGCTTTGGCAACTTATTTCTGCCAACTTGGAGCAGGGGGGCAAGTTTGGTCTATAAGGAATGCATTGTGGAGTGCATACCAAAATGTTGGCAGGGCCAGTTTCAAGAAAATGATAGGACGACAAATAGTTAACAAGAAAAACTAATTAGATTAATCAAGAACAGTTATTATATTGTACATTATATCTGAGTAATATATATTAATATGTCCACTCTAGAGTTGTCTGTTTGTTGTCTGTTTTGTTAGCTGCCCAGAGTATTCTCAGGAGTGTCCTGTTAGTAAGAAATTTCTCAGAGCTTTCACCATTTCCTTCGTCTCCTAGTTCAACTCTCTTTTTCTTCTGACTGACTATGCAGTTCAGATGTTCACTTGACTCTTTCTCAATAACAGGACATAGCACAATATAGGCTCTTAGCTGTGGAAAGACTGAAGTAATCAAGGCCTTCCTATCCCTATTTTATTTTCTAAACAAAGCTTATTTTTCATTGCAATAGTGGTTAATATCTCTAGATTGGGTATAGGATTAGGATGATGGTTTGTTCTCCAAGGTGATAGATTGGTTTCTGAATGTTTTGTTACCTGGCTAAGTAACATCTTCAGTGGAGTTTAGGGGATGTTAGTGTCAGTGTTCTTCTTTTTATAAGGGCTTCAGGTGTGGGTGTGTCAAGTGTTATGATGGGTCAGCTGTGAGTCATCAGTGAATGTTGTGATGGGTCTTGTGATAGCTCTTGTTATAAGGAAATTACATCAGGTCAGGGTTATTGGGAGATGAACTGCTGGGAGGGGGGTCGGTTAGTTGAGGGCCAGTGTTGTCTCTGGTTGGCAGGGCGGTTTATTTGGATTCTGAGGGGTTTGTAGGCTGGTTGTAGGTCAATATGTCTGTTGATGGGATTGCTTGTGGACTGCCAAGCTTCAATGAACTCACGAACGTGGTGGGTGGTAGCATTGCTGATTTTTGTATTGCTCCAATTGAACTGGTGCTGTTTGGTATTGGTGAAGGTAGAGATTAAGGATTTGCTATCATGGCATTTGACTGCCAGCTGGTGTTGTGGATCCTGATTTTTAATTGATGTGATGTTTGTCCCACTTAAAATTGATAGCAATGGTTATAGTTGATTTTGTAGGTTACATTGTTTCTTTCATCCTTCTGTATTTTGTCTTTGGTTCTGGATAATTCCTGGTGGAGTGTCGCTGTGAGTTTGTGGGCAATTGTTATTCCTAGGGGTTGGAAGATTCTGGCTGTTATTTCTGACCTCGTTTTTGTGTATTTGAGTTAGCTTTTGTGTGGTTGTTGGCCGTATGTGGTATACTGTGATTTGGGTGCTGTGTGTTGGAATATGAAGTATTTTGGATAGCTGTTACGGAGATAGACATCAAGCAGCTGTTTCTCTTCCGTTTTCCTTAGTGTTGTGGTGCTGCAGTGTGTCCTGGCCCTTCTGAACAGAGTATGGACACTGCTTCTTTTGTGTGTGGTGGGGTGGTTGCTTGATGTGTGCATTGGTTTGTGGTAGTAACCCACAAGCTCAGAGAATGAACCTTCGCCCTCATCCTTATTTTTCATTTTTATTTCACAAAAGCATCAGCATCAAGAATATTTCTTTTAAAAGCTGGCTCCCACTTCTAATGTTTCTTTCCCCTGCAATATTTCAACTGCATAACAGTTAAGAAAATTTTCAGACAAAGCCCCTTCCTCCTCTTCCTCATGGTACAATCATGAACATTTGTGCCAGAGCTGTGGTCCAGATGTTATCATCTTATATTTTCTAACTGTTTGTTCTGCTCTTGAAAATTAAGAGTAAACAAACTTTAACGTGGAATTTTAAGTAGGCCAAGATTATTTTAGCACTAGAAAGGCCTGCGGTTTTGCTGAGTGTGTTTCATTAAGATGACTTTGAGAACAGCTAATAATTCTCGTAAGGCAAAAGCAAACCAGCTTTCTGTCTGAGAGCACCCTGGAAAAGAAATAGAAGTAGGTAAGCAGCTGTACCTGAAAGCAACAGCCTCAGAGATAAGTAAATAGGGATACAGGCTGATTGCAACAAATTAGGGACATTAAAAGGAACACAACATTGTTTTTTCGCTCTTCTAGAGCCCTTCAGAATGTTCCTGCCCAGAAGAGAAGAATCAGCAAAGAGACAAAAGCTCTAAGCAGCAAAATATTGTACAAAATGGAAGACTTTTTTTCTCAAAGTACATTGATTACAAAGCTGCTGGGTACTCTTTCCTTTGATGGCAAAGTAGATTGTCAGTAACTCGATTTCTCTCCTTTCTCTCAACTACTCTCCCTCCCTCCCTCATTTCTTGATTTGTTCTGGTGCATTGACATACTTGGCACCTTCCCACAATATCTGGACGTTACATTTCTGATGCTTCAGGAAAGTCAGGATCTTTCTGAATTGGCCAATTTGGTGTGAGATTTGGTCGAATCTAAGGCATATCCCATCAAATAAGACATAAGACTGAATTTTCCCACATTTTAGACTAGCTGAAATACTGTACGTCATGCTTACAGAAAAAAATCATAATTGGCTTATCCTGCTATCTAAACCCTGGGGAAATCAACCACCACAGGTTCTCTATAGAAACATTGTAAAAGGGATATGCTTATATGCAACAACTTATAAGAAGAATGCTTTCGGAAATAGCTGTGTCATTTCATTCAACAGGAATACATGGCACTTTTTTTAACAGTATTATTATTCACTGACATTTGCCAGCTTGGAATGATAAGTGGCTTCAGAGCAACTTATAAATAAGAGGGAAAACTGAACTTCAGGCTGAAGTATCCAGAGTATAGATGTATTCAATTAATTTCATTAGACAAGGGATCTCCAATAAGCTGAAAGGCTTCAAAGTGGCTGAGGAGATAAATTGTCCTTCCAATTCTTTCTCATGGCCAACTGCCATTTGGGAGACTAGTTAGATTTTTTTTTCCCCCTTCAATAACAGCAGACAAATTCTGTAAATAGATTCATGAACAGGAAATGCTTTTAGCATACAAACACAGAAGTGGCCTTGATTGCTTTCACACTTGACTTTTTGCAAGAGACTGGGAAATATTCTTCATATTTATCACTCTAGGGAATTGGTTTTAAAGGAATACCACACACTCCAGAGGTTGATAATTGCTTTGCTAGATGGATGATTTTTACACTAAGAGAGGTTTTGGAAAGGAAGGGTTGGTCATTGAGGGTTTTTTAGTGATTTTTTTTTTAAGGGGCAGAAATAGATGTGTCAAAAAAAGAAAGATAAATGGTATTTCAGTGGGTGACATCCAGTGGATCCGTAAAATACAAATAGATTAGAAATGAAGAAAGCAGTTTGGAAATACAATGATATTCAATGTATAAAACAATATGACATTTTTCAAGGCAAAACCAATCCACTTTTGCCTGTCCCTCTCATATACGTTTTCTTTTCGTATTATATAATAATAAGGTTGGAAAGATGGAAATGAAAAGAAAACATCCTTTAGTATATAGTGTTTATTTGAAGAGTGTAATGAATTGATTTGGCCCACTCAATCTTTCTGTCTCAGCTGCAAGACTTGACTCAAGAGCCTGGGGCCTGTTTCTGACACCTAATCTACTAAATTGTGATAGGATTTTATATACTTAGGTGTATATAAAGAAACCGAGATTCAAAGCAATAGAAATTGGAACAGAAAAATACAAATAACTTCTGAATTAGTTGTGGTTAGTATGAACACCTAAAGCAATTGTTCTCAATCTTTTCTTCACCATGGACCATGGCCACAGACATACCAAAACTTAATTCAATATTTAAATCATAACATTTCCTGAAGTCTTTGCATACTTCCTAAGATGACATTGTGAACTTCCAGGAGTTTGTGGGCCACAGGTTGAGAACCACTGATCTAAGGACTTAAAGTTTCATCTTTCCTGGATCAAGGGGTTCACATTCTATATAAAATGCACCAGGATTCCATCTCTGGTTCAAGCCATAAGCTGTATATTTTCCCATGGTACCTGAAAACTAAGCTACTGAAAAACTCATGGCATATTGCATATTCATAATCTGTGCTAATCCTGGTAATCAACACAACAGATCAAGGAAGCCAGGGAGTGGCAGACTCCTCTCACATAAATACAGCTATGACTTCAAGTTATCTCATTTATGGGCTGAAAAAAAATGAAGGGAAATGAAGGAACATAGGATAAAAAAGGTTGTAAGTGCAAGTTTTAGTTATGTACAAGTAAGGAAATGGTCATAGTCCAGTAGCTCTGTGCTGAAGAAATGTTGTTGACTAACATTATCCACAAGTTTAGTGAGATTCTATCCATGGGTCCCACTCCTAGTAAAGAAACACATTTCTTCTTATCTCTTACTGCTACATCCTTCATATTTTGTTAAGGCAGCATACATGTAGAGAACCATCTAAACATCTTACAGTTACTTCTCTGAAGATTTGTTAGGCAATGAAGTTGCTGCCCTTGATATTCTCAAAAGCTTGAATATATGTTTCTTTCAGACATTGGACATCCATCACTTGATACATCTGGAATACTAACAACATGGGGTGTCTTGTCATGGCGAGGAAGCCAAAGCGAGCCTACTGATAGATTCATGCTTCATCAAATCATAAGAAAAATTAGTAAGTAAGCCATATTACATATTTTCTTCCGCCCAAGATCAACATAGGAGGCAGATCGAGGGGTGAAGAGATGGAAATGATACATCACGTAGAAGGCAGGTGAGCTTAATCAGTTTTTCTAATCTCCTAAGGAGTCTCTCCTAAGAGTGCTTTAAAATATACTTCATACATGACAGCATAATCAAGTCTGTTCCTTCTTTTTTCAGCAAGTAATATGATAAAATCTATAGTAGCAGAACTAAGTCCACCCACCTGTATCCTATGTCAATTCTGTTTTGCTGTCAGGAGGTAATAAATACTGGAACTGGAGCTCTATCCTCTGCACAACATACTCACATTTCCTATTGTTGTCTTACTTTCTTCCGATCCGAAAGCATTTGGACAATGGCACATATCCTATTGTACTGATAAGCCACCAAGCATTAATAGCACTATTAGTAATATGTAATGGAATTGTCAAACCATCCCACTCCTAGTGTAATAGGTAATTCTTCATCATTAACAGGGGATGTCAGAGGAGCAGCCACTAGCTTCCGAATATTTAATTTTGCAACTAGAAGATTGCTGAAGTTTTTTCAGCAAGTAGGCAAGAAACTTCAAGCCTGGTATTATTTGGGGTCTTCGCAAAGATCAAGGATGAAAAATTAAAATAGTAAAGCTGAGCTTACTTCAGATTCCAATGCTATGACCATAATAATGATTTGATTTGATTACTTTAGGGTCCTTGACAAACTTTTATTAAAATGAGGAAAATGGCATCTTCTGCAAGCCCAAGCAGGATTTCATCTATGAAATTAAAAAGCCAGAACATCTAGGGTAGATCCCAGCACTCACCTTCATAGCACAGTAGTTCTAATTCTCATGTCAGCCAACTAATCCAAAAAGATCAATAGCACTGAAACTAGTCAAAGGTTGAAGAATGTATAAAATTCTGCCATCCTTCTCCATTATTAAATGGAATACATTCTTCTCCATTATTAAAACTGTACTAAAACCTCATTACAAGCATTCAGAAAATGAGTAATTATGCCATCTAAGAGTACCTGGTGTTGTCAAACTCAATAAACAGGCTTGACCTCTGGAGAAAAAGATTTGCCAGTGAATCAGTGTGTGAGGGGTGCTGATATGCCCCCCATCTCTCTGGGTTCAGAAGCAGCATTTCCAGGATCCTCCTCTGCCAGGATGTTTCCCTAGTGTATGTGAATACCAGGTATCACAGCAGTCTATATTTTTTTTCCATATCATTCTGGTAGCTGATCGTTTTTATTTGATTTGATTGATTAATCCAATTAATATGGCTATCTGGGCTGTGAACACAAATAAAACAATAAATGTATAAAAACAAATTAGCTAAGACTATTATATAATAATTATTTTAAAAGCATAAAAAATTACAAAGGCACAACTGAAAGAGGAAAAGGAAATGATAGAGGGATGAGGATGAGGGATGTTAATGAAACAGAGCAGTAGTTGGTTTCAAAAAAATTTAGAACCTCTTCTGTAGGGATTGCCTACTTTGTGGGAGTGGTTTGCCAGCCATGTGACCGGGTGGGAGTAGCTTACCAGCCATGTGACTGGGTGGGCATGGCCAACTTGTAAAATGTGGTGAAACTCACTTAACAACGCTCTTGCTTAGCAAGCGAAATGTTGGCTCAGAAACTCTGGCATTGAAGAGTGCATGTCTTAAAGCATTCAAGTTACAAGACCCTTGCATGCCTAACCCTTTAGGAAAAATCCCAGGGGTGTTCAAATTTGACAGTTTAAGACTTGTGGACTTCAACTCCCAGAATTCCTCCTCTCACTCTTCATCTTGATGTGTTGACGGGCGGGAGGAGGGAGCTGGAACCGGTTCTAAATGGCACTGTAGATTTGTGGAACCTCTTTTATAGAAGAGGTTAGAACTGGCAGGAACCCACCCCTGAAACAGAGTCACCTCATGAGTTCATCCATTCCCTGTGGGCTCCAGGTTTGCTGTCATATTTAGGTCTTGAGGGACCTTTGAAAGTTAATGTTAAAGATTCAATAATGCAGGTGCCACAGCAGAAAAGACAATTATAAACCTACTTTTAGAACAGTCTCAATCTTTTAAACATGTTCTGTCTATAGAGGCAGACACTCTCAAAATTAACTTCTGGGTCCATTGTTCAAAAATATCCTTCAATATATCTAATGTTAAAAAAAATTATTCTGTATTATTAATTTAAATTTACTTCTTTAATTGTAATCTTTAGTTCTTTCTGGTTCCTTCTACTGTCCAACTTTTAAAGCTTCATCATGTGATGTTTTTAAGAGAATTCAGAACAAAAGCATTTTCCCATGGGAAGCATTCTTATAACTAATTCAAAAATCTTATTCAAAAATCCATCTGGACCCTTAGTTCATTGTAACTTTCCAAAAATCAAAGTTGTAATCACTCTTTTCCTTTTTCTTCAAAATATAATAATCCTTAAACCTATATTTAAAGCATATTTTGCTAAGGTTAAAAGAAACTCACCTAGTGCCTAAAACATGTGGTTCCAAAAGCTCCACATATCTGGAAACAGTTAACATCCAAAAGTGGTTGGAAAAGGAATTATGCAAACCCAGTGTTTTATGTTTGCATACTTCCTTCTAGTCAGCAACTTTGGCTGAGCAAAAAGGTGGCTTCCCCTTGTCTCCCAGAGTTCTAAACCCACCACAGAGTGCCCTCTTGCGGTCTCCTCATGAGGAGAAACAGTATGAAGAATTTGTGGGTAATCTCAAATTTGCAGATGACACCAAGCTGGCAGGAATAGTCAACATTCCAGAAGATAGGCTTAAGATGCAGAAGGATCTTGACAAATTTGAACATAGGGCACTATCTAATAAAATGAAATTCAGTGGTGAAAAGAGTAAGGTTGTACATTTAGGCAAGAAAAACGAAATGCACAGGTACAGTATAGGTGGTACCTTACTCAATAGTAGTAACTGTGAGAGAGATCTTGGAGTCCTAGTGGACAACCATTTAAATATGAGCCAGCAGTGTGCAGCAGCTGTCAAAAAAGCCAACACAGTTCTAGGCTACATAAACAGAGGGATAGAATCAAGATCACATGAAATGTTAATACCACTTAATAATGCCTTGGTAAGGCCACACTTGAAATACTGCATTCAGTTTTGGTCGTCATGATGTAGAAAAGTTGTGGAGACTCTAGAAAAAGTGCAGAGAAGAGCAACAAAGATTTGAGAATCAGTCTATTTTCTGGTTCTTCATTTTGCCACAGTCATTGGCTGCACTTTTAATGAGAATATCTTTAATTCGCCATTTCTTCCCTGGAAGTGCAAAATCAATAAATTCTTCTGTTTAATATAATTCAGATTCTCTGTCGTTCTTCCTTAAGCAGTGAATGTATTTATCAATGAAGAGATCTCCACAAAATGATACATGTCTCCTGAGATACACATAGCCAAAAGAAATATTTTGTATAGGATTCAGTTTCAGATAAAAGCAAATCCTCTGCTTTTTTCTCTGATGAAATGCCCTGACCAGTAGACAAAGTGAGGCAATTGCTTCTGGCAGCAGAAACCAAATAAGTGCAGCAATGGCATTTCTTAGGTGTTCCTCCTCATTTCCCCAGTCATCCCTCTTTCTTCAAGGACAGTCCTTTGTGAGGCACAGCCTGACTGGGAGTTGCTATCATGTTTTGTCATATTGCCACACACAGCAAAACTATCTTGGATCAATCCTGCAATGCTTATGAATAAATAAAACTGGAATGTAGAAATAATAAAAAAAGAGTAGAATCCCTCTAGAGACCTATATGAATAGCTCAATAGATCTCTTATCACCTTCATTCAATCTTTAACCATTCCCATTTAAGAATAAGGAAACAAAGCAATCTTCTTTGCATGTTCCTCCTATAAATATTATGCTATCAAAATAATGAATAGAATTTCTGGATTCAAAACCTATCAAGTAGACCAAATTAGTCTATAACATGTTGTTTCCTTCCTTCCTTCCTTCCTTCCTTCCTTCCTTCCTTCTTTCTTTCTTTCTTTCTTTCTTTCTTTCCTTCTGCAATTCTGCCCTGCCTCTGCACAAAAGAGATGGAGGGAGGAGAAAGAAAAATGGAGAATATGGAAGTTATATTTAATTGTGATTTTCCATGGTTTGGGAGATTAGTATATTTAAGTATACTCAGCGTTGTTAATTTGGGGCAGACAATAACTTTAATGCTGTTTGCTGCCTGGAATCTTTGTGTGGTTGGACAGCTATATAAACTTGTTCAATATTGAAATAAATTTTCTGAACTCTATTAAGGGGAGCCAACTGAATTTCAAGCTCACCGCCACCACCACAAGAAGGTATACGGTCAAAAAATTATGGAATCTAGAAGTCCTAGCCTCAAACTCTATAAGTCCAGTCGTATCAGATATCTGCAGTTTATTCAACAAATTATGATAAGGAACCTGTGGGTTAATGCAGTATGTGAACTGAAGTGTGATATCTCTTCTTCTAACATCTCACATTCTTCTTCACCATTTTGGGGCTACCATCTTCTCATATATATATTTTCTGTCTGTAGAAATGCTACAAAAATATTTGCATGATATTCAAGTAAGATTACTATATTTGGAGTGCAAAAAAAAATCAAATCCTAAATGGCAGCAAAGAAATAAGGAAAATTATTTTTACTAAGACATGATACAATATTAGGCTGTGATGTACAGTGTTGGAATCCAATGAAAAATAAAGATTGATGCTCTCCCCATGCCCTCTACATATTTGTATTCTTTCCAACTCAGTGGAATCTTGGAAAGGAAAGTTGTAAGGGGTTTTATGACTTCATCAGTCTGTCTTTTTGTAAGCAGGATAATTTCCCAAAAACTGAACATAATGGAACTAAATTTGCTACAGGAAAACAAGTCAGCAAAATTTGTTACAGCAAAAAATAATTATAATTAGGTTTTAAAAGGAATCAGATCTGGGCAGGTGCTGTGAAGGAGAAATATCCACCATTGTTTTCCTAGGAGACAAGTAATTGAACGATGGCTCAGAATGTTGCTAACTTCCCCATCCTAAGCACTTTTTAAAATTTCTCAGTCATATGACCAACAGCAAAGTCCCATACTTTTTCCAATGTTTCTACTTTTTTCCTTCTATTTCACCACCTTGAGTAGGGATTCAGTGGTGATGGTCAAGATAATGGTGGAATAATCTATTGGAAGTAGAGCAGAGAGCAATTCACAGAGCTAATAGATTTGTCACTGACCTTGTATAAACCTACTTCTGCCATTCAAGCTGTCAATCAAAAGAAAAACAGTTGTGAACATGTCACAAAGTCATCCTTCTTGAAGGGAATTTCTTCCTAGAGCCAAGATATCTTTCCATTACCAATAGCTCTGCATTCCTTTCAGGATTATCAGGCTACCTGCTTGGCAGTGAAATTTCTCCCAATATCACTGCTGTTATTATGAATATATGATAACAACTGAAGTATAGTAAGACTGCAAAATTTGGACTGCAAAAGTCTAGATAATCATCAGAAGACAGCAAACTCATAATTCTTTAGTCACAACATTTGTAACATGAATGAAATGTTGATTTTTTGATTCTTGATCAAAGTCTTGAATTTGCAAACACATCACTTCAGTAAAAATAATAGAGTCCTTCTTTCTGACACTTATTTGATGTCTGTGTGGGTAAAAACAGACATTTTAATTTGGCTTATCAGAGATAGCCACACTATAATCCCTTTTGTTATTAAGTCAGAAGTTGCTGAGCATTGTGATTTACCAGAATCAAGACAATTATAACAGCCTTATCCCTGGCATAAAAATCCCTATGCTGCTTACAAATAGGCATCCCCTAGTGCAGGGTTGTCAAACTCAAGACCCGGGGGTCTAAGTAACTGTAGGGTACTTAGATCTGGCCTGCGGGGCTGCCCTGGAAACAGGGATGGATTGGCCCGTGGTACCTCTGCCAGTAAAAATGGAACTCAGGAGGATCATGCATGGCTTTCCCATTTTTGGCTTTAAAAGCCTACTGCAGCCCTCAAGCTATGTTTTCACTGGCAGAAGGTTGCAGGAGACTGTTGAAGCCGAAAAGGGAGCTTGGGAGCCTGTTTTTGCTGGCAGAGCATTTAGGCCACCACAGGGATACACACATCCTGACACGAGTGATCCCAAGCTAGTTACACCACCACCCCAAGGTCAAATACAACCTTATGCAGCCCTCAGTGATACAAGTTTGAACCCCTGACCTAGTAGCTCTTAGCTGATTGCCAAATCTTATCCAGGATCAAACTTTGTTAATATCCCTGGCATGTTGCTAATATCAATTTCAAGGTAGTTCAAGTCAGGAAAAAGAATCTGCAAGTTTGATTGTAACTGTACTTGATCAACATAGACTGTAGTAACAAAATCTATTGCTATACATTTCCAAATGGTGATCACATCTAGAAAATGTTTGCCATGGGAGATTTGCCTAGTCAACAAAATGGCTGCCACTACCAGTCACAAAACCAATTTCCCTGAAGATTAAGTAGCCCCTCAGGATAGTTTACATTATTGCAGAAGAATCTTTGTCAGATGTTCTTAAAAATAAATATGAAGCTTGGCCCTGAAGTATACCAACTTTCTACAATATTTAACTTTTTAATTAAAAGAAGCCTTTTAATTAAAGACATTCCAACTCTACCCCCAGCACCAAAAATTGCTTACTTCAAATTAAAAGGGAGACATGATATATAAAAATAGCCCTGTGGAATCAGTATAATAGCACTAATTTCCAGAGGGTGTTACAGATACAATAGATCTGACTATGGTTACATTTCTGAAACTAGCATTTTAAGAAGCATCTACATCTAATTACTTGCTTAAACAAACCCACCATCAAAGCAGCTTAACGCTGTATGAGCAACATATCACAATGCATTTCTTCCATTTGCTAATGTCCCTAGTGATTTAAGTATCAATTTTATTCCATGCATATATCTGCAGGCAAGATGACGCTGAGCAAGAAGGAAAGTGAATACAATGAGCAGTGATAACAGTAACATCCTGGCCTTGTCACAATGGCTGATGGAGAATTGATGTCCACTCGCAAGCTGTTTTCTCTGATGCGGCTGCCTGAAGCCTATTTTACATTTATGCTGCATCTTCCTGCATTGCCTAGTCCTTCGATTCTGCATGTAAAGCGGACTCATCTGCATGTGCCAGTTGATGGTCTCTTTCATAAGCAGTGAGAGCATCCATTCTATAATCATTCCATATAGAGCAGAAAGACAGGAGGGGGAAATCTCAGGTCAGAAGTTTTGCTCATAGGAGCTGAAAACGAGCGTTCTCTCTGCACTGAAAGAAAATTTGACTTGATGAATAACTAGTTTTTTATTCTTGAAGAAATAAATGTTGACATCAGATCCATAAATCAAAGTATTTTCCTACTACTCTTCTAAAATAAACAAATAAATACACAAATCAAGACCCTTTAAATAGGAGAGGGGTTTAACCATTATGTTATCAGTGTTACCAGGCTCAATATTTTCATACAGGTAGTCCTTGACTTATGATCACAATTGAACCCAAAACTATGTCCATATGTCATGATAGTATTGTGGCGCCCACATGATCACTTCACTTAATGATCACAATTCCTCTCAAAAAAATCTCTACCTATGGCAGTCATTAAGTGACTGTGCAGAAGCAGACCACAGGGTACTTTAGGGGTAGGGAAGGCCCTTGGAGGCCTGGTACAGGCTCAGGCTGGCGCTGTAGCACCTTTCCAGCTCATACATGGCCTGCCCCAGGCCTCCCAAGGCCTCCCCCACCTCCTGAGACACCCTTGCATTACTTCCTGCACCTCCGCCCCCTAAGCTTCACTCCACTTACCTTCTCCAAAGATAATTATCTTTCCCAATGAGAAGCAGCCAATCCAACTCACAACCTTCCTATTCAGAGAGCATCTTAGCCAAGTTTGATGTAGAGCTACTATATCAGAGCATCTAAAACTAGGACAATTCATAGGCGGATTAGAGTTTTTATGACTTTTTGCTGCTAAATAGCGGTTATCTGAATCTCTATAACTCAGGAATAGTAGTGTGCGGGTGGGTATGGGGGTGGGGGTGTGCATGCAAGAAATATAAATGAATGCATTGTGAAAACATTTCAATTTCAACCAGTGCTGTTATATATAAAACTTCTAGCTGTGGCTGCAGTTTTTGACAAAAGACTTTTCCCTTACTCCATTTTTGTGCCAACCTTTAACAAAGAAAAACTCTGGAGTGATTGTGAAATATTTCCATTTTGGTGAAATGATCTTAAAGTGAATATTGTTATTCCAAACAGCTTTAAACTGGAATTAAATGGCATTTATTTTCTATGTAATCTCAAACCCTCTTCAGACTTCATGAGGTTTAAAGCCAAATAATTACATGTATTGATCTTTAGGGTGTGCAGAAAATTTCCAATCCAATAGGGACCAGTCTTGCACAAGACATGTCCACAGTTCCTTTTTAGCCATATATGTTGGGGTGGGTTTTTTTTTTATCCTAGAGTAACAGGTGATATATTTTACCATTGTTCTTAAAAAATCTGTTTTGTGTCTTCTGCTGTAGATTTTGTGGTTTTTAGCTCTTAAGTATATCCAGTTTCCTACAGTATGTTACTCTTGGAACCTCAGAACAAGATATAATATAATTTTGAACATGTTAATCAGAAGTAACTTCTACTGACTTCATTAAATATTATTTGGGATTATTTGGTTGTAGCGCTTAAGCAGTTAGTATAAACTTGTAGTAATTTCAAATATTTGGATAGGTTTCAGTTAACATAAAACTCTGTGTTATGACCTGGTCCACACCTAATGCTAAGTCAGAATTTGCTTTATGTTTGCCCTAAAGTATGATATGATTTGTTTAACAATTATTTTAAATTTAAAAAGCCCTCCTGATTTACTTTTGTCTATTGATTTATTATGTGCCATCAAGTTGTTCTTAACTCTTAACAAACTGCATAAATTTTCTCCATGATAATCTGCCCCTAAGTGAGTCTTTCCATTCTGCCAACGGTTATCTATGGACACAGTTTATGACTTGCAGCTTTAACTTTCTTTTTTAATTCTATATTTCTTCTGCAAGTTTGAGCTGGTATTTGCCTGGTAACCCTGAAGGAGGGTTCAAAGCCCAGTATACCTATGGTGTGACAGTTTGCAACTAAGAATGAATAAAGCATCTTCTGAGCAGAATTCTGCTGCAAACCAATTAAATAGTGAACCAGAGAGGAATGTGGTTGGTTCAATAAAAGAAAATCAGTTTATATTAGAGGTTAGCACTTTTTCAGGAACTGGGTACAATAGCCCAATTTTGCACAGCTGACATGTAGAGAAATTTCTGCATTTGTATTTGAAATCTCTTAATTGAGAATACTGAAATCATGAGATTTGGTAATCTTGTCAACCGTTTCCACATTTTGTTTATTTATTGGGGTGCTCTTTATGAGTATTGCAGGTGTTATAGCTCCTCCTTAAGGGTGCCATATTGCTGACACCCTCAGCAGGGGTGGGTTCTGGCTGCTACTGCCAGTTCGGCAGGCCGAGTTAATACCTACTTGGCCGAGCCGGGCCAAACCAGGAGAAACCATCTCTGATTCTCAGATATATGTGTAGCGTAGCTTTTTTCAAACTTTTTTCCATACTATGGGTGCTTTTATTTTTGGTCACAAGAGAAGTGAGAATGGGGATTTTTTTAAAAAAAATGGAGAGAAAAGTAACATATATATATAAACAGATGAACAAAATAATGTGTTGATGTTTACTCAACAAAAATGTGAGGAGGAAAACAGTCCTTCACATAGTTCATGTGACAAGTTGAGTTCCTTGTGCATTTTGCTTTATTATACACAGGTGCAACTGGATATGCATTATTGTGCTGATCAGGGGTGAAATCAACTTACCTTTGCTACTGGTTCGCAAATGTCATAGGTCCGCCTCTGCGCATGCACAGGACCTTCCGCACATGCTCAGAGAATCAAAAATAGGACATGATGACATCTGGGCGGGTGGACGAAGCTATTTGCTGCCACTATTACTGGTTCAACTGGATAAAACCGGCTGAATTGCACCACTGGTGCTGATGCTATTGAGGTAGCGTGACTGCAAAAAATGCTAGTACAATATTGTTAAGTTAGTTTGTTGAATGTTGGTGTGTGCATAGACACACTCTGTATGCTCTTGTTTCTGCTGATAAAGAGTTTTGGAGTACAATATATTTTTAAAGGGTTGGTTGACCTTTTGAGAGAGGAGAGGTCTGTGCAGGAGATAATAAATGTCAAGATGGCAACCACAACTGCAGAAATGAAGCCACAAGCCTTTCTTATATGATTCGTAGATGTCCTTGCTTTGGGATGGTGGGATTTGTGTATGCTGTTGTGTTTTTTTATGTTGACTTCTCTGTGTGTTTTTTAACACTGCTTCTTGTGTCTGCTTAATGAAAGAGCCAATTGGAAAACATTCTATTGTACATTAATCTTAGAGGGAACCAAGCAATTTTATGTGAACTTTATCACTGTTGAAAATAAAATGCCATGGTATATTGATTTTTAAAAATTGTAATACTTAACCATTTACCTGATTATGGGATTTTTAAACTCATGGGTATTTCCATGGACAATGTCATGCATATTATCCCTTGAAAAAAGGATTATGTTTTTCATATAAGTCCTTGTGTCTCTTCTTGTTAGAAATCCAAAGAAGCTAATAGTAATAATAAAACAAAACATGAAATAATTAAGAACATCTAAATTAGTTATTAAACTAATTCAAAATACCTGCTTAAAGAGGAATTGACACTTTCTAAAAGATAATACTGTGTGGATAACAGAGTGTGCATGCATATGTGTATGCATAGTATAAATTGAGTTTATAATCTAAATTTCAGATTATACAGAAAATGTTCCTGATGGTCCATTGGGGTTTAATTATCTTTACTTCAATCAAAGAGGGAAGCCATAACTGATTACATAGACGAGCAATGCAGCGACTCCTTTATGTAAATATAATACATTCAAAAGTAAACATGGACACCTTTGCACTCTTGTGATCTCAGTTGTGAATCCGATCTTCATTTTTTACTTATTAGTCCACAAAGCTGAAATCCGAATACTTCGTACACATTGTGATTTTTCCCAACTGAATTTTCTTCATCTTAAACTTCAGAAGGTGCTTTGTCTAAAGTGATCAATGCCTTTGAGAAATAGCACAGAGGTACAATATTTTCCTTCCACTCTCCCTCCGGTGATATTTCTCTTTTCTTTTCTTCCTTTTTTTCCTCCCAAAAATATAAATTGAGTTTTCCACCAAATAATGACAGAGCATCTTTTGGGGATAGATGTCAGATGATTCTGTGTCTGTGTGTGTCATCCTCTCTTTCCTATTATTCCTCTTCTACATCTTCTCTTTTTTTATCTCTGCATTACAGGCAGAAATTACTTTCTGTTCTATGGAGGTCATTATATTGTAATGGAAACCTCTCCATGTTTTTTTTCCTGCCATCCCCACCAAATGCAATGAACAACAGAAACTTCAGTGTCAAGTTCAAACTTCAGTAAATAAGTTAAACTTCGGGGAGGGGTGAATTTTTTCCCACACTACCTTTCTTTAGTTACTCTCTCCTTGTATTTAAATCTTTAAAATAATTTGCAATGCAGAGTATAATTATTGAATTAGATGGCCTGGAAGTTAAGGCTCCTAAGCAGAATGTTATGTAACTAAGCAAAATAGGGTATTTTCTCTTGTGGTGGCGGCTGGCTGTTTTAATGCTATAACCTTTTAAAATAGAAAAAAGTAGCTGCTGCAAAGACAAATAGCCCATTAAAAATACTGAAAACTACACCCAACCTTGAAAATAATTGTGTTTTCTCAAATTTGGGTTTCTGTTATTTTTTTTGAGATAACAATCAAACAATAATAAGCAAAATACATTAAAGGCTATGATATATAATTAAATGCAAAATGTCCATAGGAATTTTTTTTCTTTTCCCCCTCCTGTTACACTGGCTTTTCTATTATATATAAAACAGGTGTAGACACCTGGTGCCTCTATGTTACCCCATGTCCATTTTTGCTGCCCTGGTGGTCTGAAAGATCATGTTGCTGGGGTTCTGTAAGAAATTCCCAGTGATGGATCTGCTAAGCTTTATTGTTCCTAATTCTGGAGGATCCTGTTAAGAATTTGAGGAAAGAAAAGGTTGCTTTCCTCCCTGAAAACCAAAATTACACATGCTGTGATTACTGTCCTGCAAGACCAGGCAAAAGGTCTAAAAACAAAGTTGTTGAACAGCCAGCTAAAATAGAAGATAAAGAACCCCTGGAATGGACACAGGAAGTATTTGCAGATGCCATTCAGAAGGCAGAAGAAAGCTAGACCAAGGGAATAGAGAAGTGGAAGAATATGATACAAAGAGCAGCTTTTCTTTTCTCCAACTTCAGAACAGATTTCGGGGCATCCTCATAAATGATGAATTGCTGGCACAAACTTCAGGAACTTCAGAAGAGGACTGTACAGGCTGTGCAAAGGGAAGGATTCTTGTCTCTGTCATGAAGAAGGGGAACTGATAGGCAGTGGTAGTGGTGGTAAGAGCTTGTTACTGAATAGAGCAAAGCAACAATCTGTTGACTGGACAATCTGTCAAGAAAAATGTGATGATATAAGGGGCTATGATGTTTGGGGCAGGAGAGTAAAAGAGCTGCAGCATCAGATGGTGCTGATGATGTCTTCATTTGTCCTATGAAAGGATGTGACCAGGAAGAAGAAATATTACAATTTTTGTCTGCAAGCTCTACTAATGAAAGCTAAGGAGCGCCATGAAAAATGACACTGAGATTAAATATAAAGAAAATCAAATTAATCACAGATACTGCAACCAGCTTTAGAATTAACAAAGATGATATTGTAGTGGTGAGAGTGCTGCTGTCTTTTAAGATCAACTGTTAGTAGTAAATCAACTAGCTGTCAAAAATGCAACACAGACAAGCACTTGCTAGAGCAGCCATTAAATCTTTGAAAAAGTATTCATGATGCTGGGATAAGATGCTGGGATAACCCACCAGTGGGTGGGTTCCGGATCCCGTTCCTACTGGTACGGTTGGAACGAGCCCAGCGGTGTCCACATGGATGCACGCAGTGCGCACATGCATCTTAGCACCTCCGCAACACTCCAGCTGCTCCGCAGAGCATCACACAGGTGCTGTACGCGCCATGCGCAGAAGCCTTAAAAGATAGGTAAGGAGCTTGGGCAGGTGGGTGGACCCTCTGGAGCACCGTACCGGAACGCTATCCAGTGCTCCGGACAGGCTCCGGTACGCCCGTACCCAGGCATACCACCTACAACCCACCACTGGTCTGTACCTAAAAAATTTAGAATCACATAGGCAAGCAAAACCTTGATAACTATCTGTCAAGAATAATATAGTGCTAGACGCCTTCCCTGAAATGAAGCGCACCCAAATGATCTTCAAAGTCTTACATTCTATGATTCCATGGTCACTGCATCTGCTTCCTGACTTCCTTGGAACCGAATGCAACAGTAACAAAAAGAAGCTCAAGGCTGCCCTTGCTCTAACATACTCCAGTATTCTGTAACCACAGATATAAATATAGTTCCAGCTAATCCAGGAGAGCCTCTTCTATATGCATGGAATATATTTGGTCAAATGGCTAATTTGTAGGGAACTGGGGATCTGTGTCACACAGTTAAAATTTCAGCCCCGCAAAATGAGATACCCATGCTTCCAAGAGATTGCATTCACACATTGTGTTAAACCATGGATTGTGGAATAAGGAATAATTAGTACATTATACTAAGCCATAAACCATGCGGTTTTTTTAGCCACAATGAAATGCTAATGCAAATCTGAAGTTACCACAATGCAGATTAACACGTTGCATGAACCTAATCATTACATACTAGCTATTAATTCAGCCAATATATGAGATGGAACACAAAATAGCCCTAGTAACAGCACTTAAATTTATATACCTCTCCATAGCCCTTTACCGCCCTCTCTAAGCGGTTTACAGAGTCAGCATATTGCCCCCAACAATCTGGGTCCTCATTTTACTGACCTCAGAAGGATGGAAGGCTGAGTCAAGGATGGAAGGATGGAATGGAATGCTGGAGCCCTTTAGGATTGAATTCCAAACTATGGACATAGTTAGCCTGCAATACTGCATTCTAACCACTGTGCCACCAGGGCTGTTCAGTTTACGCAAACATTTTGGACAGAAAATACTGTTGCATATTTCAAGTGACTAATAATTTTTGGAAGGTTACCATGCCACCTTTTCCTAATCTATTTCTATTTATTTATTCTCATATTTGATAATATTATATTAGTAATTTACTGCATCTTGTGACCGCAAGGGCAGCTTTGATTGCTGTGATTGCAACTGTTAGGCCAGGGCCAGAGCCTCATTAGGCAAGGAACTTGTGGTTCTTCTGTCCTGCTGCACCCGCCTCTGCTTCAACTCTCCCCACCTGCCTATCTCCCCTCCCCATCTCTGTCCTTTTGGCAGCCCTGCACTGCATTGCCCTTGTGACCTTCCAGTGCTTATTTCCAAGGGAGAAAAGTGGGCCCTAAAGATTGTGTTTGTTCGTTTGATGAATTGTACAGCCACCCATCTAATGTCGGTGACTCTGGGCAGCTCACAATATAATACAATATTTTATGCGGTTGCCATGGAGATCTTGTGCTGGACTGAAAGGCAGGATAGAAATCAAATGTGGATTGCATTTTCCCAAACTGTTATTAATAAACTTGTTGACCTTAAAAGATGAATGATCTATATACATTAGAAAACCAGCTTCTATATCAGAGCTGCAGCAACCCATTATGTACAGACAGCATGCAGCATCAAAGCCACTCTTTTTTTCCTCTTTCTTTCTTTCTTTCTTTCTTTCTTTCTTTCTTTCTTTCTTTCTTTCTTTCTTTCTTTCTTGCAACCCTGGTTGCTGCGGCTAAAATTGGTGTCGTAATATTTCATTCATTTTAGTTCAAACTTTTCTCTCCAAAAAAAGAGGGGAGGAGCAAGCCCCCACCCCTGCTGCATTCATTGTCACCCCATTATTTGAATTATTTTATATACCATATATAGTGTATCTTCCCAGCCACTTAAAAGTTTTCTATACTTACTATACATTTCACATGATGCGAATATTTTATTTCTGTCTATCTGTCTGTCTGTCTGTCTGTCTCTCTTTCTCTCTCCCTCTCTCTCTCTCTCTCTCTCTTTCTCTCTCTCTCTCTCTCTCACACACACACACACACACGCACATATATATATATGTATTCGCAGAAGTGTACGGGTAGATGGGCGAAGCCTCCCGCCACCACTACTATTGGTTCACCTGATCTGGGCCAAACTGGGAGCAACCCACCTCTGGGCTCTATGGATATGCTACTTGTTTTAAAGAAACCAACACTCAGGCACTTGTTTAACAAGTGACAGAATGTGTAAGCAATGCACATGCACGCATAAAGAAGGAATAAATCCCTAAAGTCACGCAAGCTTGCCTTATTACAGTTTGAAGTTCAAAGTGACGGAAATAAGAATACTTTGTCGAAGCAAAGGCCAAAGATCAAAATGTCATAGAAGGTTCATCAGCCAATCTGGAGTCCAAAGCAAAAGTCACAGGAATCAAAGACAGAATTCAAGGCAAAAAGAATCTGGCTTAGCAATTGGTTGTTGGATTTGCTGAACAACTTAAAGAGAATCTGGTGTTGCTCATTAGAATGGTGTTAGTCTGAACACCTTTGCTCTGCTTTCTTCTCTGCATGGCAAGCTGGCGCTGCATGGGGTTGGTGGGGAGGCAGCAGGCCAGCTTTCCCATCTTCAGTGACTCATGGCAGTTGTTCCTGTTAATGTTATCCCAATCCTGTAAGCCAGGACAACAAACCAAAAGAAAGAATACTAATGCTATCTTGATTGTAAGGTCACAATAAAGTGGTGGCGGAGTGGTTAGAATGCAGTACTGCAGGCTACTTCTGCTGGTTGCTGGCTGACTGCAGTTTGGCAGTTCGTATCTCACTGGCTCGAGGTTTCAGCCTTCCATCCTTCCAAGGTGGATAAAATGAGGACCCAGATTGTTGGGGGAAATATACTGATTATACTAAACCACTTAGATAGACTTATATACTGCTTTACAGCCCTAAGTGTCAACCCTTCTACTTTTAATTAGGTGAAAACCAAGGGGCCCTTCAGAGTTGGTTTTCAACAGATACGTGCCAATTTGATGTTTCCAATAAAGCTATTCTTCGAGGAATTCACCTGTCTTGGAGTTCTTGCTTGAAACGGATCTATTACTGACACTAAGTGCTATTGCTACAATCCAGACTCTTGCAAGTCTGAAAGCCCTTCTTCCTTCCTCTGCCTTTGGAGGATTGACCCTTGAGATGCCTTTTCCAGCTCCACTCCTACTTGGGACTCACATTTCTCTTATCAGACCATTGTCTAGACTGCAGCTTCTCCTCCTCTCTCGCTCAGGGTTATTCTCTCAGCCCTTTACAATTGATTACTGAACAGCCTTTCCCTCAATTGCCTGCAGATTCCCATCCATCCATCATTTATCCAGCAGCTCTGAAAGCAGGTTGCTCATTGTCGGGCTCCTCATCTGAGCTTGTCATGACACAGACAAAACTGGGGACAATGAAACTCTAAGATTGTTCCACTTCTTTACTTACTTCTTTATACAAGTAAGCCTCAACATACAACAGTTCATTTAGTGATCGTTTGAAGTTACAGTGAAAAAAGTGATTTATGACCATTTTTCACACTTATGACTTTTGCGACATCTCCACGGTCGTATAATCAAAATTCAGACCCTTGGCAACCGATTTGTATTTATGACTGTTGCATTGTCTCAGGGTCATGTGATCACCTTTCCAATCTTCTGACAAGCAAAGGCCATGGAGAAGCCAGATTCACTTAACAGCCGACTTACTAACTGAACAATTGTAGTGATTCACTTAACAACTGTGATAAGAAAGGCTGTAAAATGGGGGCGAAACTCACTTAACAAATGTCTCAACTGTGGTCATAAATCAAGGACCACCTCTATTTAGTTTATATTCTGCCATTAATCCAGGAATTCAAGACAGCAAAGCAGGACTTGAGCTGAAAGGAAGTGACTAGCTTCCATGGCAGAGGTGAGCTAGGATCTTGGTCTCCCATCCCAGCGCCTTAACTGCTATTCATTGGCTTCTGAAAGCCACTGTGAGCAAGCTGTATCCCTCCAATAGAAGAAAAAAGATACATAAAATTGCATCCCAATTACAAATGGAAAGAGTGTGTAATTCTTTCACTACAAGTGTCTCCTTGTTGCATAATCAGATAGCTTAGGGGAAATGCATAGAAATAAGTCTCATTTGGCATTGTTTGTTCTTCAATATCATCATGCAATCCCTGGTGGATACCAGTTTCCTTAGTATATTGGTGTGGGAAAGTTCCATATTTTCAAAGCTTTTGCATGAAAGAAATTTAAGCTCCAAATAAAGATTACACCTGCCACTTCAGCAACAATGTTAAGCCAATCCATTTTTATTTACTTTAACTTCATTTTTTCTTTTCAGCTGCTACACCTCTAGAAAACCTCTTTGGGAGATGTTAATTGCATTTTGCATACCTGCCCCCCTAAGAAATGATTAATCTTTTCACTCACAAATGAGATGTCCCTTTTCATTTAAACTCAACAAAAGGAAACTAATTTGGGGTAAGGGATTTGAAGGTCCTTGCTTTAGCAAGGACGTCTGTTTACAGTGGGAACTGACAGATGCATTTAAGTGAAGTGAAGCAGCAACCCACTGTGCCAGCCTCTGAGAACTTCATTCAATTTTACCACCCAATTGATGAGTATATTTAAATTAAAATCACAACTCAGTGTTAAAAGAAATATTTCATAGAAATTAAAATTAAAAATGCGACCAATTTTTTTAAATTTATTTTTAAATACAAATAATGCACACATAGTAAACACAAAAAAAGAAAGAAAAAAAGAAAAAGGAAAAAAATTCCACAAATATTATAGTGCACCCCCACCCTTATATTTCTTTGTCCAAAGCAACTAAAAGATATACAATATATTCCAATTGTGCCCTTATCCCCTCCAAAACAACATATATTCTTGAGTAGGTTTATTCCCTTTGCCTTCCACCAACACTGATTTTATAAAATCCCCCCAAACTGATCCAATTTACATCCATCGGACACAAACGAGCAAACCAGAATTTAAGTACTTTAGAGGCATTCACAAATCTCTGATTTTTCAGTGACAATGTTCATATGACATGCTTGATCAAACAGCTCTACTCTAGATAAATTACTCCATCTCTCTGCTCCTGCAGCACACAAACTGGGATATTTCAGTTGGTTGTCCCAGCAACCAATTTCTAGACTATCCCATAGTTGCAGTAGTGCTGGAAAGCTATCACTTTCTTTTCTTTAATTCCTTTAATGCTCAGCCATTTCTCCTGTCCATTTTCCACCTTCCCCTTATTCTATGTAGCTACAAAATGAATGATAACAAAGATATACTACCAAAATAAGATTTTGTCTGATATTGGAAGGGTAGATAATTTTTCAGCAAAGTATTTCAGATAACCCAGGGAAAGACACTTGATTATATTTTAATTCCAACACAACTAGATCTCTTCAGAGGTTAATATTACACCCCTCTAAGATAATTGGCTGAGTCATTTAACTGGGTTTTCCTGCTTGTACAACAAGCTAATTTTTCCCCTGACAGAGCTACTAAGTATTATAGAGGGATATTTGTTTTATTTCATTTGTCTATAATTCAGTTCATATTGGAGATCACTGAGCTGTAAAACCCAGTGGGTTATAATGTGATAAGGAAATGTAGACCCAGAACTGTCCAAGAATATTTTACTGCCTACTGCAACAGTCTAACTAGAATGGACCCTGAATTTTACACAGACAATGCTCATAGGGAAACAATCTTGATCTTTAGTCCTTTCAAATGATCTTTTCATTTTTTTTCTTTGTCCCATCTCACTAACTATTTAAATTATTGAAAGCTTTATCATTTAAAGCTTTAAAAAGCCTCTTGTATATAGCCTTGAGAAACAGGTGGCATTTGTGGCTACGTGATCTGGTATTTTTAGATTTGTGGAGCCAAAGGCTTCTAATATCTTAAAAGTAGTTAATTGTCAATTTCCCAATGTGATTAGGAAAAGCCCCAACCTTGGTTTGAGCAATATGACTATACCCTCCTATCCCAGGGCTAAAAAAACTGCCAGAGACTGCTGTTTTGCAGCCTCCTCATGAGAAGGCAATGTTTGGAGCACTTGAGGGTAATCTACTATCCTTTCTTTGTTCAAAGAGGTTCAAAAAGTCAGCCCACTCACCAGTTCTTATTTCTTTACTATATTCATCAGCTCCATCTCTCTTCCTCTGGAAGTTCCAAGCACTTGCACCTTTCAACACCTTTTTCTGTTGTCATCCCTATATGGAACAAATTTCCTATATTTTCACAGAAGCAAGTCCTTTTTTATTATTTCCCCTCAGCCTTATCCTTTTTAGACAGGACCTGTTGAGTTGATAACCACTTTTAAATAACTCACACAGTTCCTTCTGAAAGCATTAGAATTCATATCTAGGAGTTCCTGCTAGTATTTCTTGATCTTCAACAAGTTCTCACATTTGAGGGGCTGGTGAATAATCCAATACTAGAGCTGTTCTTTTTCTCACAAGAAAAGGTTCCATTAAACCCCAGAAGAGTGAAGAAAAAGCTCATCAATGAATTTTTTTCTTTGATTTATATTCCAATTTTCTTCTCCAGAAAATACTTAAGGCAACTAGGAAAATCTTCAAAAGGAAACCTAACCACACCAAAGAACATAATTGAAATATAAGCACTAAAATTAATGCTACCATTATGTAACAGCCAAAAACCCTTGTGAAAGAGATATTTAGATTTTCAGATTTAGATTTTTTTCCCCTAAATTCTGAGGAAGTGTAAGCTACATGCAACTCCCAATGGAGAATAAACGGTTGCCTGGGAGCAATATAAGAAAAAGCCTCTGATATGGAAGCTATTTTCATAAGGTCTCCTCCTGAAGATCTTAACACCCAGACAGGATTTTAAACCAGATAAATAATTCCTTAGATAAGCTCTAAGCTATTTAGGACTTTAATGTACCAACACATTACCTTGTGCCTAATAAATAATTGGCATCTAGTGGAGATTTTTCAGTATAAGCATCATGTGATATCTATAGCTTGCACTAATTAGCAGTGAAGCTGCTGCATTTTGTTCCCACTGCAACTTTTTTCAACACTTTCAAGCACTTTTCTGCCATAAAAAGAGACAAGGTTATCCTGACATGACTTTTTCTCTACAGACTCATGCTGGCTCCTGATAGCCACTGAAAAACAGTGCCTATTAAATGGTCCAAGGAACATCACAATCAGTGATACTGAAAACTGTCAAAAGATCCAAGAGGGTCAACTTCCTCCCATCTGCTTTGCAGTATTGGTCTCCCACCAAGAAACCAACATAGTCTCTACCATGAACCAGTTGGAAGCCCGATTGAAGTAGGTCCAAGTAATCAATATCGTTCAGATGCCTCTGGAGCTGGGATGTTTTCAGACGAGGATACTTCCAACTCCCAATGTTTAGCTTAATAATCTGATGGCTGGATTTACACATACTGTTTTATTGAATGAAACTCTGTAAGGACAATTGTAGCACCAAACCCACCCAATATAATTGATAATTTCAATGGTGTCTAAACTGGACATATTAGAATTTAGAATATAGAATAACATGGAAGGGACCTTGAAAGTCTTCTAGTCCAACCCCCTGCTTAGGCAGGAAAACCTACACCACGTCAGACAAATGGATATCCAACATCTTCTTAAAAACATCCAATGTTGTGCAAATGCAATCAATAACCCAAATTCTACAAGTTATTCAGGGTCTATAAAGTTGGCAACACTTTTGAACTACGGTAAATAAAAACATGTGATGGTCTAAAACAGTCTTCCTTGTACAACCTAACATATTCTAACATCATCTTTAATCTAATACATACAGTTCTTGTTTAGGTGAATTGTGAAAGCAAAGATGAACAAAAAATGAATTTTTGCTAGATTGCTGGATGATTTATAGTTGGCCAAAATTATAAAAATAGCAAAAATAAAACAACTCCCTGTTTTCAACTTACATTACTTAAATCAATCATCTAACTTAAAATGGCCAAGACTGGATTTTTTATTTATTTGTTTGTTTGTTTGTTTGTTTGTTTGTTTGTTTGTTTGTTTTTGGTAGGAGAGAATGAGCTCCATTTAGCTTTAATACTCAAAGCACAATCCTGGTCTTAAAATGGTTTATATCTAAGCATCAGCTTTTCATATTACATTCCAATCAGGTTCTAATTAAACAGGACATAGATCCTGCAAACCTGACAACTATCTATTCCTAGCATAACATTAACATAAATGAAGATATTGTATCTGGGTCCTCATTTTACCCACCTCAGAAGGATGGAAGGCTGACAAGGATCTTTTTTACATGAGTTGGACTCTTACAAGTATAAAATATAAATTGATTCATGTTCTTCAGTATGATTCAGCTCCTGTAGCTTCATCTTGAAGAGAGTCACAGTAAATTAGAGCCTAAGCTGAAGGCTAAAATCTTTGGTGAGCCGATCTTTCCTTCTCACCCTTAAACAAAACTTTCCCTTTGGCTAGAGGCATTACTTAAAATGATAGCTGTGCAAAATAAAAACAGGGATTTAAATAAATCCAGAACTTTTCTGCCATATGTAAAACATCTGCTGTTTCCACCACGTTATTCTTGCTTGGTTGTGCTATATGAAAGCATTCTGCTGATAGTTATGATTCATGCCTCTTTCTCTCTATTTTATATGCTACTTTTATAAGCTACTCATTCTAGAGTGGTTCTCAACTATTTAAAAGCACAATGACCACAGATATATATAATCAGAACTAAAGTGGTAGTTTATATGAATGGTTAAAAACCCTCACATATGAAAACAATTTTATGGAACAGCTTTTTTGTTAACTACCTTCCTAAGTTCCTGTAGAGAAGGCACCATCCAAATTTACAGGAAAGGTCTTTCTGGAGAGATATAACAATTAAGGAAAAACACTCTGCTTCCTTCCCACCCCAGGCCCAAACTTCAAAAATTAGAGAAAAACACTAAATACTCCTAAGTGATATGAGTGAATGTTACATGATGGTCACTTATAGTTGAAAGAGGTACCCCTGAAGGTCCTAGGGATACAAGGCTTTAAGGCTTTATTGTTTAAAACCAGCACTTTCAATTATACTCAGAAATCTAGTGGAGGACAATGAAGCACCTATAAAACCAGTGTTAAGCCATTGAAATAATTTTGACTTGCAACCAAGCAGGCTGCTGCATTGTACACCAGTTATAATTTCCAGGTAGCCTGGAAATGCATAGACATTTCCTTTTTTTTCTAAACGGATGGTCTGGCAAACAGAAATAGGGTATAAATAAGGTGACCAGATTTTCAGATTGGTAAAGAGGGACACCTTTGACCGGGGTGGGGGGGAGGCTTGATTAAAAATTTTATACGGAGCAACAAAAATTTTCATACAACGCAAAAATAGTAGTGTAATTTTTTTTATTTAACATAACTACAATTTACAAATATAAATTGTAACTGTTGCCAAACATCAAAATTTTGATCCCGTGACCATGAGGATGCTGCAATGGTCGCTAAGTGTGAAAATGGTCGCTAGGTGTGAAAAATGGTCATCAGTCACTTTTTTCAATGCCATTGTAACTTTGGTCATTATACCACCTTTCTTGCCACAGTTCTTAAGTGAATAACAGCAGCTGGTATTTTGTATTTTGGATAGAATCTTTTTTAAAATAGTCTAAGACAATTTAAAAAAAGAATCCACACAGAATAAATTGAAGTAAAACATTTCAAACTATTCCACACAGAATAAATTGAAGTAAAATTATTTTTAAAAATTCTATGCACAATATATTTCAAAGTATTGTGCATAGAATTTTTAAAAATGGTTTCACTTCAATTTATTTTGGATAGAATCTTTTTTTAAATAGTCTATGACAATTTAAAAAAGAATCCACACAGAATAAAACTATTTTAAAAAATCCTATGCACAATAAATAAAATATTATTTTAAAATACATTAAAAAATAAAAGAAAAAAACCCAGCTCACTTACCAGCAGACACAAGTGAGCACTCCAAGTCAATCCAGAATGATATAGATGTTAATACAAAGAACTGAGCAAATTAAAATGGTGAAATTAGTCAGGGAAATATTTTTCAAAGAAACTTTGCCACCATTTTTTCCACACGAGCCAACCTCCAACCTCCGTGCCCCACCCCTCCGGGAAATCCAGGAAGAAACAGTCCTTACTTCTCTAGCCAAGTATTTCCTGCAGCTCTATGGTACTGGGTCATCTTTTCTTATAAACAGAAGTAAAAGGGGTGGAGGGGGGGTCCGTTTTGTTGCTTTAACTTTTTAATATCTTCAATGAAAGTACTGTGACAGAGAGAGGGATTAGACAGGGTGTCTTTTGTTTTGCCCTGGTTAGGATTTCTTAAGCAAATCCACTGGGCTTTCAACATGAAGCCAGAAAATCAGGACTTTTTTAAAACGCCCCGGGACACGGGACAAATTGTTAAAAATCGGGACTGTCCCGCTGAAATCGGGACGTCTGGTCACCTTAGGTATAAATAGTATTTCTGAGATTGGACATCTGTCACATGTCAACTGACTTCTGCTTTGAATTTATACACCACAAATTTCAGATGGAAATGCCAACATGTGATGTTTTGCTATCAGAAATTAATCTTAGTTAAAGTACTGAGAGAGCCTCATGAAAATTTCCTTTCTCTTTGTTCTTGAACTTAGAGCATTACAGCATGCTTCTAAGCAGAACAAGGTTTTTTCTGGGCTAATCAATATTTTAATAAGTAATAGCCTTATTGGTGGAAAACACTTGAGTTACTTTTCTAATTCTTCAACTTATTTATTTTAAAGCAGTTCTGTTTTTATTGTGTATTCTTTGTGGTGGTGCGCAAGACCTAAAATTCAAAATTAAGTTTCAGAATTTAATGTAAAACAGGAAAAGCCAAGAAAGTATTACTAGACAAAAATCCATGTTTATTTTTACAGAGCCAAAATAGTTCGAATCTTCCTGTTCACTAAGATCCTTAGCCAGATAATGTAAGTTCTTGCTGGCTGGTTAGTCCAAGTAGAAACTGGAAGATTGAAGAAAAGGTGATGAGAAGGTTAATAAAAACACAAAATCTATGCTCCGCATTTTGTCAATGTTGGCATCTCCACAGCCTTTTATACCTTTTTGGGAATTTGATTGGTAAGCTCACTTACCTTCAGATCAGCTTAATGGGTAGCTTTAAATTCTGAGAGAATCAGGCCTCTATTGACAAAAATATTAGTAAAGAGAAAGGTAATTGCAGAAAAGCATTTTTTAAATTTAGGTTGCATTCAGAGAAAGACTCAAAGGGCCTGGAGAATTTAAACAAATTGCAGGTTGCTTAACAGAGAGTCAAGGGGATTATATTGGAATAGATTACCATCTCCTAAATGTTTTAGAACATTGGTTTATACTGAAATGAAAAAAGTGCGAAATCTATAAACTAAACCAAGCAAATAAAAATAGCTGGAGTCAAGTCAGTTGAAATTAGTGTCACTTTATATTGCAGTTGGTTATATATATATTTCCTTTACTGAATTTGCACTTTTAGTGATCATGATATTATTTCACCTCTCCCTACAGTTTATTCATTTATTTATTTAAAAGATTCTGGGAGGCAAACAATGATTCAAACCATCACCACAACATATTTCCCTTGAGGGTCTGATTAAAACACACTTTCAAAAATTTAGTATTTATTGAAAAGAATCAGCGTTTTAAAGAAGTGGATCTCTCTTTGGAAATATGAAAACCATTAAAGTATGGCAGAACACTGAATGAGCCTAAGTGAAAGAGATCATTCTCAAGTTACATTGCAGCTTAGTTTGGAACCTCTGAGCAATACAGAGTTTTTCTTGTGTTGCTGGGGGATGCGTCCTCTAATATTTCTATTCCAGGTTGTAACCTTAATGGGAAGCACTAAATCTCATTTTTCTGAGCCATGAACATGTATTGAGTGGCCAGGTGTGATCTGTCCATCCATCTACTTAGGGATTAAAGATCGGGTTCCCTTGGCATGCTATCTTGAGATCCTACAGAAAAAACAAGATCAACATTTCATGAATAAATTTTTTTTTTAAATGTAGCTTCTGTTTCATGGAAATTGCCTACATTTCCTATATTGCTCTGCCCATTTATGGCATTTCTTTTGTAGCCAGAAACAAAGCAGAATTTCCTACAATAAAGTTGCAAGTATTACCGGTATATGCAAGCATTTACAAGCTATCATACATGTATTTTGAACTGAGCTGTGCTACAATTCCTGCTTTCAACAAGCTTCCCTTATGGTCAGTACATGGGATGTGGAGCCAATACTTTGGCCTTGTAGTGGGAATAGAATAGAATGGAACAACAGAGTTGGAAGGGACCTTGGAGGTGTTATAGTCCAACCCCCTGCTTAGGCAGTAAACCCTACACCAGAGGTGATATCCAGTAGGTTCTGACGAGTTCTGAAGAACCGGCAGCAAAAATTTTGAGTAGTTTAGAGAACTATTAAATACCAGCTCTGACTCTCCCCGCCTCCATCTATTCTCTGCCTCCCGAGTCCCAGCTGATCGGGAGGAAATGGAGATTTTGCAGTAACCTTCCCCTGGAGTGGGAGGGAATGGAGATTTTACAGTATCCTTCCCCTGCCACGTCCACCAAGCCACGCCCACAGAACCAGTAGTAAAAAAAAATGAATCTCACTACTGCCCTACACCACTTCAGACAAATGGAGTATGGTGGACCAGACTACAACAAACAACCCCTTAATAAACATCCTCCATATTGTTTTGTGAGTAGCCTTATGATTTAATGTTATCTTCCCCAACCTTCAGGTATACTGGGATGCCAACCTGCATTGAATTATTTCAGTAAAATCAGAGGCAGGCTTCCTTTCTGCAGCCAGGGCCAATTTATATATGCATGTTTGGAGGCTGCAGGAGAGATAACAATGCTGTTAACAGAAGTAGGGAGCCAATGCTTTGGCCTGGTAGTGGGAGTATGGTGAACATTTTTAAATAAAATAGTTGCACCCAATCTAGTGCAGGTTTATCAAACTTATTTTTCTTGCTATTTTAAGGTGGGAAATTGTGCCACTAAATGTCCATGTTTGACATTGAATTTTGGCATCATGATAGGGGGTGGCGGTTTAGACACTACAGAAAGGGGGAGGGGCTGATACAGCATGAAAGCCACAGGTTGCACATCCAGAATTAATAAATTGCTTCAAATAATAATAATAATAATAATAATAATAATAATATCATCATCATCGTCATCATTGTAGAGAATTCATAGAAGCAGCACTAAAGCAAGAGGAACTACTGAAGGCCCAACAGACGAAACAAGAATACAGAAAAGATGTGATAAAATCAAGAATGGAGAGTTGGCAGAACAAAGCACTGCATGGCCAATTTCTGGAAAAAATAAAAGATAAAGTGGACAGGGAACAAACTTGGTTATGGTTAAAAACAGGTACATTAAAGAAAGAAACAGAGTCACTAATCCTGGCTGCGCAAGAACAAGCTATCCGCACAAATGCCATTAAGGCCAAAATCGAAAAATCCTCTGATGATGCCAAATGCAGACTTTGCAAAGAAGCTGATGAAACTGTTGATCACATACTCAGCTGCTGTAAAAAAATCTCACAGACTGATTATAAATTGCGGCACAATTCAGTAGCACAAATGATCCATTGGAATTTGTGCAAAAATTATAATATTAAAACAGCAACAAACTGGTGGGAACATCAGCCTGAAAAAGTCACCGAAAATCAGATGGTCAAGATCTTGTGGGATTTCCGTATACAAACCGACAAAATACTGGCGCATAATACACCAGACATCACACTGGTTGAGAAAAATAAGGTCACAATCATAGACATCGCAATACCAGGTGATAGCAGGGTCGCTGAGAAGGAACATGAAAAAATCGCAAGATACCAGGACTTAAAAATCGAAATTCAGCGACTATGGCACAAACCAGCAGTGATAATTCCAGTGGTAATTGGCACACTGGGTGCTATTCCAAAAGCACTGGAATTACATTTAAAACAGTTAAAAATTGACAAAATCACCATCAGTCAAATGCAAAAAGCCGCACTGCTTGGATCTGCACGCATATTACGAAAATACGTTACGACGTCCTAGGCCCCTGGGTGGGGCCCGACTAGTAACCAATGCCAAATCCGGCGAAACAACTGGCCGCTGTGATACAATTGTATAATAATAATAATAATAATAATAATAATAATAATAATAATAATAATAACAACAACAACAACAACAACAACAACAACAACAACTCTGCCATTGCCGGTCCCAAGCCCGGATGAGAAAGGAGGAAGGTTGGGATCAGGTTGGCATCTGGTCCCGTAAAAAAAACCCCGCCAACCCATACAATATGGTGAAAAAAACAAATAAGAATTCCATACCGCATCGGTCGTCGCGCGGGTTAACAAGGGCCGCGGCGGATGTTGGGGTCCCTGGACATCCGTCGACAAGTGGGCTACAAGTGGACCAGCCAACAAAACGACAAAAATATAGTGCAGATGAAAACCGTGCCATAATGGCCTGTTACTACAACTCAGAGCCAGAAAAAAGAGGATATTTAAAGCGAATGTATGAATTATGGAAACAACAATATCCAGATTCAAATGTTAGTGAACAACGACTAGCAGATCAAAGGCGATTTATAATACGGAATAAAGTGTTTAGTGAAGTTGAACATGAGGAAATTCAGGCAAATTGCAAAACCCAAAAAACAATATCACAAGCGGAAATAACTGATATTCAAGACACAACTAAAGACATTATAGTAGAACTCCCAGAAGAAGCTCTTGGGGAGGAAATAACATCACCACCACTAGAACCAGTTATCACTGAACCAACTGATGAACTAACTCAAAAACAAAAAGAATTGAAGGATAAGATCATGCAGCATTTTCTGCTTAATGAGGAAAGGCAACGTTTACCATCACTAAAAACTGTGCCGAAGAAAATTTTGGCCCCTATCATGAAAATGGTTAATGCAGTGTTTTCAACAATTGAACCGGGATCCATCTTGGAAACAAACCAGTTAATGTACAGCTCAGCTGTAATAGTCACTAATGAACTAGGCATTAAAATTAAAGTACCTAGTCATACAACAGAAAAAGCATCAAAGCCAAAGTGGAAAATCCGTTTAGAACAAAAAATAAAAAAATTAAGGGCAGATGCTAGTAACTTAAAGAACATGCATGAGCAACGGCTTAAAAACAACAAAAACATAGATCGGCTAATCAGGAGATATAGATTGGATACAAGAAACATCAATGAAGCTGTACAGATTGTAAAACAGCAGATAACAGCAACAGCTAGAAAAATTGAAAGATATGAGGCACGAATCATCCAATATAAACAAAATCAGCAATTTCGATCAGACCAACGGCGTTTTTATCAAAGTCTTAACGTGAATGGTGACACCAAAAGTGAAAAACCAGAAAAACAGGCCACAGTTGAATTCTGGAAAGAATTGTGGGAAAATGCAAAGGACTACAACAAGGAAGCAAAGTGGATACATGACTTTGAGAAAAGCATTGGCAACAAACAAATGCAAGTATTAGAAATAACAACTGAGATGGTCAAAAATCGAGTTAAAAAGGTAAAGAATTGGACATCACCTGGAAAGGACCAATTACATGGTTTCTGGCTCAAATATCTGACCAGTTTACATGCAATATTGGCCAGGCAACTGAATGAAATTTTACAAAAGGGCCAAATTGATGAATGGTTGACAACTGGAAAAACATACTTGATTCAGAAAGATCCAACTAAAGGAACAACACCTGAAAACTACAGACCAATAACATGCTTGCCAACAACCTTCAAATTACTCACAGGCATTATTGCAGATAACATGATGGATTATTTGGAAACAAACAACATCTTGCCAGTAGAGCAAAAAGGCAACAAAAGAAGGAGCAGGGGCACAAAAGATCAGCTTCTAATTGATAAAATGATATTAGAAAATTGTAAGAACAGAAAAACGAACTTGAATATGGTCTGGATTGATTACAAAAAGGCATTTGACTCACTGCCACATAGTTGGATCATAAAATGCTTAGAAACAACTGGCATTAGCAAAAATATTACATCCTTTACTGAAAAGGCAATGAAACAATGGAGAACTGAGTTGGCAGTAGGGAAAAAGAGCTACGGAGTGGTTAATATCAAGCGAGGAATTTTCCAGGGTGATTCACTTTCACCTCTTCTCTTCATCATCGCAATGATCCCACTATCAGTAATCTTAAAAAAAATGAAATTAGGCTACCAAACAGCCAAAAAAGCCGAAAAAATTTCGCATTTACTATATATGGATGATTTGAAACTCTACGGAAAGTCAGAAATAGAAATCCAATCATTGACAAATACAGTCCGAGTATTCAGCACCGATATTTCAATGCAGTTTGGCATGGAAAAATGCGCCACTGTATCCATAAAAAGAGGCAAAATCACTGCATCTGAGGGAATTGAAATGCCCAATGGCCAACTAATTAAATGCAAAGAAAATGAAGCCTACAAATACTTAGGCATTCTGCAGTTGGATAACATCAAGCATGGAGAAGTAAAAACTATTGTCAGACGAGAGTACACCAACAGAGTTAGGAAAATTTTGAAATCTAAATTGAATGGTGGAAATACAATCAAGGCCATAAATACCTGGGCAATACCAGTTATAAGATACACAGCTGGCATAGTTAACTGGACACAAGCTGATTTGGACCTTTTGGACCGAAAAACCAGGAAACTAATGACAATGCACTACAGTTTACATCCACGTGGTGATACTGATAGACTATATCTGCCCCGAAAATCAGGTGGCAGAGGATTATTACAAGTGAAGCAAACAGTTGAAGAAGAAAAACATGCACTGGCTGATTATTTAAAAGAAAGTCAAGAACATCTATTAATCGAAGTAAAGAACAAAAATCTACTGAAGGCCCAACAGACAAAACAAGAATACAGAAAAGATGTGATAAAATCAAGAATGGAGAGTTGGCAGAACAAAGCACTGCATGGTCAATTTCTAGAAAAAATAAAAGATAAAGTGGACAGGGAACAAACTTGGTTATGGTTAAAAACAGGTACATTAAAGAAAGAAACAGAGTCACTAATCCTGGCTGCGCAAGAACAAGCTATCCGCACAAATGCCATTAAGGCCAAAATCGAAAAATCCTCTGATGATGCCAAATGCAGACTTTGCAAAGAAGCTGACGAAACTGTTGATCACATACTCAGCTGCTGTAAAAAAATCGCGCAGACTGATTATAAATTGCGGCACAATTCAGTAGCACAAATGATCCATTGGAATTTGTGCAAAAATTATAATATTAAAACAGCAACAAACTGGTGGGAACATCAGCCTGAAAAAGTCACAGAAAATCAGATGGTCAAGATCTTGTGGGATTTCCGTATACAAACCGACAAAATACTGGCGCATAATACACCAGACATCACACTGGTTGAGAAAAATAAGGTCACAATCATAGACATCGCAATACCAGGTGATAGCAGGGTCGCCGAGAAGGAACATGAAAAAATCGCAAGATACCAGGACTTAAAAATCGAAATTCAACGACTATGGCACAAACCAGCAGTGGTAATTCCAGTGGTAATTGGCACACTGGGTGCTATTCCAAAAGCACTGGAATTACATTTAAAACAGTTAAAAATTGACAAAATCACCATCAGTCAAATGCAAAAAGTCGCACTGCTTGGATCTGCACGCATATTACGAAAATACGTTACGACGTCCTAGGCCCCTGGGTGGGGCCCGACTAGTAACCAATGCCAAATCCGGCGAAACAACTGGCCGCTGTGATACAATTGTATAATAATATCATCATCATCATTGTAGAGAATTCATAGAAGCAGCACTAAAGCAAGAGGAGGATAGGAATGTTTCATTGAAAAAATTGGAAGTTCTGTTCACTGAAAACATAAAAATAAAGTCTCTGTCAGACAGAGTTTAGGGTTTATGTTTTTAGAATGGCAATAGTTAAAAAGAGATCTTTCCTTCCCTCCCTCCCTCCTCCCCCCACTCTCTCTCCCTCTCTCTCTCTCTCACACACGCACACATACACACACACACACACACACACACACACAACTGCACAAGAATATTAACCAAGAAGAAAGGAAAAGATAGATAAGTATAATAAGCACAACTATTCAGTCCTTTCATCTTACATACATATTTAGTCTTGATCACAGATCTACTTTTGTCACTTTTTGTAACAAGCTGGTCTTAATTTCATTGGTGTTGAGCCCCAGAATTCATTTTCAATGGAAAAGCTGTGGGGGTAAACAAAAACACACACACACACAGACAGAGCACAATGTCTTTAGAAAAGAAGAGGCTCTTTCCATCAACACATTTCCACTCCCTCAGCATTGAGGAGGTGCATTTATAGGATAATGACAAAACTACCTAGGATGGTTTTACTGTCGGAATAAAAACCACTCTTTTTTGTTCGTTTGTTATTTTATTTAAACACTGGGACACTTCTGAAAGCTTAATACTGCATCTCTGAAATGGTGATTTGCTTATTTTGCCCTTCCATTTATCCTGGTGTTGAAAACATTCTCTCAGGGAACGACATTAGATTCCTTTATATTCACATCACTTTTAAGATTAATATTGGAAGCCAAAACATGTCATGGGAAAATTAATTTCACAATTGATTCAGTTTTCACAATATATATTTGGATTGTAGTCACCGTGAATTTCATCCCACGATCATGGAAATCTTTAATTCAGAGAGAAATAAGATGTCAAGATATGTGAGCATGGCCAGAGCTGTAGTAAATCAGAGATACTGACTAAAAAAATCTGGGATGATTTCTCGCATTCTGAATATGAGTAAACAAAGAGAGAAGGTGGTTCTGAAAACTCCAAATGAAATTTAAAACTCAGTTGAGTCAGAATGAAAATCTCATATACCTCATCCTATCTCTGATTCAAAGAAGTCCACAAAACAGCTTCTGGATCATAATTTCGGAATCCAGAAGGAGGGACAAGCTGTGCTCTGCATCAAACAGATGGGGAATTTTTAAAATAGTAGTTTGGGTCCTGCCTTATGAGCAAGCATTTTGATGGGAAGAGCCAAATCAGATTAACTTTCTGATTAATTTTGAACATTTTGCCTGAGTTACTGCTTTTTAGAAAGTGATGATATTATGAGAGGTAGCGAGAGAGATTCACTAATTACTGCAAGCATCTGAGGAGGCCTTACAAAACATTGCAAAGCAAAGCAGGAGGGCAGGAAGACTTGGCACCTTGATCTGCATCCATAGTCTATTTTGCTCAAAGTACCATTGTGGATAAACACCACTTCCTGCTCTGAAGAACCCTAAAATTCTTTGCTTTATTAACTATATATTCTGCCCATTCTTGTACTCTTAAAAGTAGAGATGTATTCCAGTCCCACAGATTCTATAATGTCCATGCAAGTCTAGGCCATTGTGTTTCAAAGAATTGGAAGAAAGGAAAATCCAAGAACTTGGTTTATCGACAGAAGGCTGGTTTCCATAGCTGTTGTTAAAGGAAGCCAAAGTAAACAAGGATCATTTTCTTCTCAGCAAGACTCCCTTGAAAGAAACATTTAATAATCAGAGCATCAGCAAATAAACACCTTCTCAGCTTCTTCTTCTCACTACCTCTAGAATTCTGACTAGCCATCAGATCAGATATGCTATCTGTCATTCTGCTTACCCAATTGAGAAGACAGTTTGTTTGCTTGCTTTTATTATAGTATGAGCAATGTCCTTAGGCCTAGGCAATGAAATTTCAAATGCTACAGCCATGAACTCTGTTTTCCTAACAGCTACTGATGGGTTCCATGCTGTGTGCCCAGCTGGAATTTGGGGAACCTAATACAAAGAAAAAAGGAAAACAAGAATAACCCTTTCACTGCAGCAACCACAACTGAGCATCTTAGGCATTTTCTTTTCATTTCTGTGCTGTCGTTTTCAAATATTTCTCTTCTAAAATTGCTTCTTGCTACATCACTCATTATGTGTAAATTCATCAGCTCCACTGATCATTCAGAATTCCTATTGATCTTCACTCCTAATGGTATCTCTCTCTCTCTCTCACCCTCCCTCCCTCCCTCTCTCTCTCTGTATGTATATGTATCCAACATGGCTCCAACATGGTAGTCAAGATTGTTTAACAAAATGAAATTAAAAAATGCTGTGCAGGGCAGGTGAGTTCAAAACAGCATGTAAATATCAATAGAAAATGTGATTGGAATTAATACCATATTGTTGGATAGACCTATTTTACTTCCCAGTTCATAGGCTTCAGACTTCAGTATTAAAAAGAATTAGACATTAAGAATCTTCTATCATGAACAGGGTTGAGTTGCTCTATTCCAATTGTTCATCATATTTGTTAACCAGATATCGGTGAAGGGTTTTTATTATTTCTATCATATAAACACTGCATTTAAATAGAGGTAGTCTATCTAACAATAATCTGGAAAAGGGCTTCTTAAATCTGCCAAGATAAAACTTTAAAATATATCTACAATTGCCAAAATAAAATTGCAGCAGCTGAAGAAAAGTTCAAAATGCAAAATGCATTGGCACGCTAAACTGTGAATTTTTCATTCTGCCTCAGGATTCTTTGATGTGGATCAAGCACTCTGATCTCAAACCGTAGACAGGTCATAGTGCAGCAGAACTATATGCAAAAGTTTCCAGATATGTGTAGTATCTCCAGTTGGAGCAGAAAAAGATTTCTCTTCCAAACCAGAGACAGTTAAAATAAGTTACCATAGCTTCCTTTGTAGGGTGCACTCCAGATGTTTTTGGCTACAAAATCTGTAATTCTCAGACAACATGGATTTAGTTAATAGCAGATGAGAAGGTATGGTGTACTAGTTTGTTTATTTCTAAATTGCTCTTTCTCCAAGTAGAAGATCATGTTATTGAGCAACCCCTGAGATATCGGAGCACTGCTATCATGTCATCCCTAGTCCTTCTTTTCATTAAACTAGACATACCCAGTTCCTGCAACTGTTCTTCATATGTTTTAGTCTCCAGTCCTCTAATCATCTTTGTTGCTCTTCTCTGCACTCTTTCTAGAGTCTCAACATCTTTTTTACATCATGGCGACCAAAACTGAATGCAGTATTTCAAGTGTGGCCTTACCAAGGCATTATAAAGTGATATTGTCATGAATGAGTTTGTCTTTAGGACCAGATGGATTTCTCAGAGTCTTGAAGAATGTGTGAGTGTCACCTTGGGGTCCCTTTCATAGACAGGCATCACATCAGAATATTGGCGGGGAGAGGCAAATGTAGTTTCTGTCTTCAAGAATGAGAAGAAAGTTGACCCAGATAATTATAGATCAGATTTGATATTTCCCTGGATCTCATTATTGGGTAGTTATTTTGAGAGCATTAGAAAAGAATGCATAGTTTGGGAGGAGCCAACATGAATTTATCAAGTAGAAATCATGTCAATCCATCAGGAATGTTTTTAGTTGTGGATTCCTGCACTGGGCAGAAGGTTGGACTAAATTATCTGCAAGATATCTCCAAAGCTTTACATGTTAATATAGGTGTGTTAAACTGGGGCCATGCAGGCCAGATATATCACATACAGGTCACGCCCACCCCTGCTCTGCAAAGGCAATATGTCATATGACATCACATGATCAAGTTTGACACCCGTATTCTATTATTTTATGAAATTGTGGGATTTGTTGCTCATACTAATGGAAGACATGAGATAACTTATGATTTAGCAGAAGCTTCCGTGTTTTCCTTTGTAGTTTTGTTACTGTCATTTTCAATCAATCAATCAATCAGAATTGAGCTGGAAGGAACCTTTGAGGTCTTCTCATCCAACATTCTGCTCAAGCAGAAGGCCCTATACCAGTGATGGCTAACCTTTTTGTCCTTGTGTGCCAAAAGCGCGCCCACATGCATGACATGTGCACGCGTGCCCACATCCATAATACAATGTGTTCCTAGGACCAAAAAAGGGGCATGGGGGCCTCACGCCACCCCCATGGTCCCCCCCTGTGCATGCCTACACTGTGACAGGAGTTATGTTAGCCTTGTATACAGCTTTATTCCTCTCTAACATTCATCGCCATTGTTCAGTGATGCATTTCCTGCCTCTCTAGATTTACCTTATCTGCTCCTGTGACGCACTTCCTGTATATTGATGGCTTGTATAGTGTTTTGCAGAGACCTGAACATCAGCTGGCCGGCAGCACATGCTTGGTGGAGCTCAGTTGGGGCTTGTATGCCGGCAGAGAGGCCACTTGTGGCATGCGTGCCATAGCTTCACCATCACAGCTCTATGCCATTTCAGATAAGTGATTCTCCAGTCTCTTCTTTAAAATTTCTAGTGACAAAGCACCCAAAACTTCTGGTGGCAAGCTGTTCCACTGGTAAATAGTTCTCACTGTTAGGAAGTTTCTTCTTAATTCCAGGTTGCTTCTATCCTTGATTAGCTTCCATCCATTGTTTCTTGTCCTGCCTTCTGGCACTTGAAAAATAAATTGACTCCCTCGTCTATGTGGCTCTCAAATACTGGAATACTGTTATCATATGCCCCCTAGTCCTACTTTTCTCTAGACTAGCCAAACCCAAATCCTGCAACACTTCTTCCAGAGGTGGGTTCCTACCAGTTCGCACCTATTCGGTAGAAACGGTTCATCAAATCTACCGAACCGGTTAGAAGAAGTTCCACCAGTGGACCCGGAAAGCAGGCCACATCTACAGAAGAGGTTCCAAAATTTTTTGAAACCCACCACTGCCACACACACAAACATACACACAGAGAGACAGACAAACTGGCACAGAGAGAGAGAGAAAGAGAAAGAAAGGAAGAAATAAATAAAGAAAAAAGAAAGAAAGAAAAAGAGTGAGAGATGAAAGAAAAAAAGGACAGAGAAACAAAAGGAAGGAGAGAGAGAGAGAGAGAGAGAGAGAGAGAGAGAGAGAGAGAGAGAGAGAGAGAGAGAGAGAGAGAGAGAGAACACATGGCCGGCAAGCCCCTCCCACCAGGTCACATGACTGGCAAGCCCCTCCCACAAAGGAGGCCACACCCACAGAGTAGGTTCCAAAAATTTTTGAAACCTACCACTGACTTCTTCATATGTTTTAGTCTCCAGGTCTTTAATAATCTTAGTTCCTCTTTTTTGCACTTTTTCCAAAGTCTCAACGCCCTTTTTGTAATGTGGGCACCAAAACTGGATTCAGGGTGGAAACCAGTGGTGGGATTCAGCTGGTTCGCAACTATTCACAAGAACTGTTTGTTAACTTTCTGAGTAGTTTGGAGGACTAATTGTTGGAAGAAATCTTCTTTTGTATTTTTCTACTTTATAGGGCCAATACTATAAGGGAGGCAGGAAGGAAACATTCTGGTATTGTTTCTAGCCTAATCTCTATTGTCCTGCTTACAAAAACTGCCTCTCCGTTCACCTTTATAACATTCTTGGCAGTACGTCCAGACTTACTGTCGCCTGAGCTTCTCTGGAGGTTTTTTCTTCTTTTTTTGCTGGTACTTTGCTTTGCTTTATTAGGGGCTTCACTTTCTTATAGGGGAAGGGTTGTTTTAAGCTTTTTACACTGCTGTTGGGAGGAAACATTCCGCTGTTAGAGTTCTTCTAGCCTGAATCAGTGGTGGGTTCTAAAAATGTTTACTACCAGTTTTGTGGGTGTAACTAAGTGGGGGGTCATGTGACTGAGTGGGCATGAACCTGATGTCACTCATGCACACGCCCATTCAGTCACATGCCCCCTACCTAGCCATGCCCACCAAACTGGTTAAATTTCTGTTTTGCCAGCTGAGTGGCTGGCAAAGAAGCCTTGCTTTCCCTACCACGGCTGCTTCTACCTCAGCACTGAACATGGCCTCCATCTACGGACTGACCGGGGTGCTGCCAGGGCAACTGAGGGAAGGAGAGGGGCCGGAGAAAAAAAGAAGGTGCATGATAAAGCAGCCCCTGCTGCCAAGGGCAAAAGGGAGTGCCACTCTGGGTGTCCTCTTGTCTCTGCTTAACTCCCCACCATCATTTCGTTGGCCCTTGTGACCAGGCAACACAGGGGAGGAGTGGGAGGAAAAGCAGCAGGAGGCGGGCGGGCGAAGAGAGAGTGAGAGAGGAGGGTCATTACCCAGGCAGGCAGCGTCGGTGCTACTACGACATGCGTCTTGCTGCACCTGTACCAATGAGCAAAGGAGGCGCCGGCCACAAATCACCCACCCACGTTCAAACCAGCCCGCCTCCTCTCTCCCCGCACAGGCTCCCTGGAGGGAGAGGGAAGGTCTCTCCCAAGACTGGCTTCCTTCCTGTCATCCTGGGTCATCAGTCCATTGAGTCACGAGGAGCCCGCTGAGTGAGGGGAGAGCTCTCTCTCCCCCTGTCTCAGGGTGTGCTCCCCCGTCAGCTCCAGCCGACACTGAAAGTTTTCTGAGGGTGATAAGGTAATGCAGTTGGTCAGTCTGGCATGCACCAGGCAGAGAATCCCTGGGTGCTGATCCTTAGCAGTGCCCCCCCCTGCCAGCTGCAGTAGAATCCGTTTCTACCTCAGCACCAAATGGTCTGTGCCCCCCCTACACACACACACACACACACACACACACACACCGCTTGCCCTGGTGGCACCCTGGTGGAGAACGAAGCGAGCATGGTGCACTCAGAGCTGCTACTTCTTCGCAACAGCTGAGGACAGAAGAACCGGCGGTTTTGGGTGCACCACACCTGCTTTGTTCTCTTTGAGAGCCGCTTTGCACCTTGTTTGCAAACCCACTGCTTGGAACTCATGCTGCCACACACCCCTACCGTTTGGACCTCCAGGCGGCAGGCGAAAGATGGGTAAGGATCCCCCTCAAGATTTTTTCCCACCAATGGAAAAAGTGCTGAGAGCTAACCCCTGCCATCCCACCTGCCGCTTGGAGCTCCAAGGTGCCGGCAGCTTCAGGAGGCAGTGGCCAGTGGGGAAGTGGGGCTAGGCTAGCACAAATGCTTACCTGTGTGTAGGCAGGAGGAGGCAGTTCTGTGGATGCATGTGGCGAAGGCGAGGCTGGGCAAGCATCAGAGCAGGCCTGTTTGGGGGCGTGACCAGTCAGCCATCACTACTGGTTCAGCAACCCAGGCCCAATTACCACTACTGGTTTTCCCGAAACAGGAGCAACCCACCTCTGGCCTGGATGCAATGATCAGCACTTTGAAGAAATAATTGAATAACAAAGCAGAGCTGCCAGAAATAAGCTTTTAATGACAAGGAACCAAGATGGGTAACATTCATCAAGGCTTCTTGACTAGAAAGAAAGATTAACATTCACTTGTGAGTTTATATACCCTTTCGAGTTTTGGTCTAAAACTGGTTTTTGGTGAAGTTTAATTCTGTGCTTGGTGACATTTAATCCTGTGTTTATTGATGGGATAATTTTCCCTATTCAGCTGTGTTTGGAAGGAAAAAGGTTAATCTCTGATCCTGAAAAGAAGCAGGGTTGAGAAATCTGGCTAGTTCCTGTGTCTATTTGTTCTGGTAATTGGTTTAACAAACAATATCTACTGTGTTTGCTATTTTGCTACATTCTAGTGCTAATTGCATTCTTTGTAGTTAGGCTTGCCTGGGGTATAAGCTCTGGCAATGAGCCAGACAAGACTTATGTTTTAGTTTTAAAAGGATTTAAACTGTTGTGATTTAATTATTTGTATTATGTTTGAATTTCCCCCTGCCTCGTGGTTTCTTTTTTTTATCTGGAGAGAGGTCTTCCTTCACAGCTTTAGTGGTTCCTGGCACTGTCCTTTTGGGGTGTACTTCCAAGAGGCAGGATGTAACCTTGGCACTGATTTTTTTCTATTGCCTTTCTGGGAGCATGTGATCTTTGCTTAAATCTAGATGGTTTCTTTGGGATATCTTGTAAGGTGAGTGAGACTGGCTGGTATCTCTAAGTGGTGCAAATGGATCTAAGGATTGTTTCTCCTGGATGTGAAAGGTGCTTGTCAGTTCACTGAGCACAGGAGTCTCTTGTCTATGGGGATTCTTCAGTCATTCAGGTCACGGCTGTCCAAAAGGTGTTTTTGCAAGAGGCAACTAGACTTTCTTGGCTTCCAGAAAGTCCAGTTGCCGCTTGAAAAAGCACCTTTGGTGCTTTTCAATTGCTTTGGAGTGGGCAAGGCACATAATTTCTCACCAATACTAAGATTAAAAAAAAAAGGAGGTAGGGGTGTGGCTCCTCCAATTCATTTTAGTTTTCTCTCATAATAAGGCTTAGTAACATGGCACCAGGCTGAAAGTTTATTTAGATATCTGTGGCATGTACTAATTTTATTGTGATCCTGACATGGTTGGGAAGCTGAACCTGGGTCCCCTATATAATTTGTCCCTTTATGCCCATCCACTTTCTGGAGAGCTTAAATGACTTCTCTGCTAAATGGTTTCACTTTATGAGAAAGACTTGGCTGCTGATAGTTATCATTACATTTTAACTATTTTAATTCCTCAAGGTGCTCTGGCACTCTGCCTGATTTGCAACTCCGGCTTGCAGGTATTTCTAATATAGTGATTGGTATTTAGGGCAGCTTTTTGCAAGCAAAGAAGCTTTTGGTATTTTTGTACAGGTAATCCTTGACTTACAATCATTCAAAGTTACAATAGAACTGAAAAATGTGACTTATGACCATTTTTCACACTTTCAAGCCTTGCAGCATCCCCATGGTCACAAGAGGTTGGGCAAGGCAAAACGCCCCTCGATATAAGTGATTTCAAGCCACATGACCGCCCAGCCCTGCCTACCCAGCTGGTCATTAGGGATAGAACTGGTTGTTAAATTATTTGAATCCCACCACTAGTGGAAATGTATGAAAAACCTAAAATAGGATTGGTCAATTTTAAAGCAGATACCCCTTCCCAATCATCACTGCCCCAGATGAGTTCCTCAAGGGCTTAGAAATATTAACATCCTCTCCATCCCCCATTCCTTGACACACAGAGACACACAGACACAGGGGGGGGAGAGAGAGGAAGAGGGAGGAAGAGAGGGAGGGAGCGAGGGAAGGAGGGAGGGGGAGAGGAGAGACTTTAAACAAATATTGGAGAGTAGCCAGACAGATTCACTTTGGTAAGGTTGTTTGTGAGCGTGCCAGAAAGCTTTTTGATTAACTATATGTCTAAACTATGAACTAACCTAAAATAATTCCTCTAGCATAATGCACCTTCTCATCATCAATAGTAATGATAGTAATCCAGTGCTGAGTAACTATTGAAGAGACTTCATAAATATGTATACTAAGGCAGCTTTCTCACTCTATAGGGTGTTTGTCTCCATAGCAACAAATGGCACCGTTTCTAATCTTCCATTTAAGCCCCGTATTGAAAATGACTTTTTTTGGTAATTAAAAATAGGCACGCAAATGCACATACAGACAGGAAGACACAAACCCTGTTAGGAATGTCTGTTTGTTCAAATATGTGCAATCAGCACCCCCATGTGGCCAAAGTGAATAATTCCACCAGCTTCTAGAATTTGAGAGATGGTTAGGGTTTTTTCTCACACATTTCTACTTAGATAATCATATAATCAAACATGCATTTTATTCAGTTATTACAAGAAAGGTAAATAACTGTTTCCTATAATACGACTCGGAGTTACCTAGAAGTGAGATCAGAGTTTCTTTTAATACAAGAAAATCGAGTCTGCCTCCGAACACTGTTTCTTTTGAAACTGTCCAGGAGACAATGGCTACTAAAACAAAACATACTTTTTGGCGGTATGTTTTTGAAAATGCATGAAAATGAAACAAAAATGAAAACTTCTAGATGAGACTTTCACAATTTTTTATCTTAGAGGCAGGGGAGGGCTGCTGGGGGTTCACAAGGTTCTGGGAGAGCCTCTAGCTAAGATTGGGTGCAGTTTGGAGGTCGTGGCTACCCCAATCTGTCCATCTGTCCACACCACCTCTCCTGCTTATAGTACCCTTCTCGCTCGCTCCAGCTTGCACAGTCATCCCACACCTTCTACAGGGGCCCAAACAGTTTGAAATAGTTGTTAAGCAGAAGGGGTGAAAGCTACTCCGCCCTGAGGCATCCCACAAGTGAAGAATTGTAAGATCAATCTGTTCGCCCTTCCCCTGCCGCCATATCAAATTCAGCAAGTGATGTGACGTAGTTATCTCCTCTATCCTTTATTTTAAAATCTTGTGGTTGAAAAGGAATGAAATAATGGATCAGGACAGTGAATTCCAACTGAACGTGAGGAAATATTTCCAGTTTGACATTAAAAACAATTACCTAGAAATTTAAAAAGACAAACAGATCTTACAGATCACACATCTCCATTTCTATCTTGGGTCTGGTCCGAATACAGAAAATATAGATTAGTGCCTGCACAAACTATCTAAAGCTAGCTACTTTTCTCAGTCCTAATGATTAAATCCTTTTGTTTATATGACAGCTATAAGAATAACAAGTTTGGTTCTTAACAGAATCCCCATGACTTGTTAAGTCAGGATTGAAAATGTCAATTTTGCTTATAAATGTCAGTGAAAATTTATGGAACATCTCAAGAAATTTAAAAGCTTCCTTATACAAACAAAAACAACACAAAGCATACAAATGTCAGAAGAAGCACTTAGCAGGGAGGGAAGGAGATTTTATTCTATTATTATTCAAAAACAATACCTGTGTAGGTTGATGTATTTCTAACATCTATGCATAAATAGTCTTGTGGGAAAGAAAATCAATTCTACATCTCCCATTTAGCTACACTACAGAAGAAATGGAGATTTAAATTTCTACTGTATGTAAAAATGTGAAATATTTAAGTTTTCATTTTATTTAATATCTTATTTAATATTTATTTAAATAGCCAGCTACAAGATTGAAAACAAAAAAGCCTAACTTCACTCCAAAAATCATTTAAAAATACATACTGTATTTTTTGGACTATAAGACGCACTGGAGTAAAAGACGGACCAAGATTTTGAAGAGGTAATTTTTAAAAAAAAGGTTTTTCCCTTCCAGCCCCCAGGAGCACTCTGCAGGCCTCTCAAACCATCTGCACTCGTTTATTATGAAAAATGGGGCATGCAGAGAGCTTGAGAGTCCTGCAACGTGTTCCTGGGGGCTGGGGAGGGCAAAAATGAGCAAAAAATGGCCCATTTTTTTGCAAAAAACAGGGCGTGCAGAGGCTTTGGGGGGCTTGTAGAGTGTTTCTGGGGGCTGAGAAGGGCAAAAATGAGCAAAAAAGCAGCTTGTTTTTGCCTTCCCCAGCCCCTAGAAGTACTTTGCAGGCCTCCCAAACTCTCTGCATGTCCATTTTTGCGAAAAACAGGATGCGTGGGGGCAGGGTTTCGGGAAACCAAAAATGCTGTATTCAGTGTATAAGACGCACCCAGATTTTCTCCCTGGTTTTTGGGAGAAAAAAGTGTGTCTTATACTCCAAAAAATACGGTATATTGTATCATGCACTTGGGATCCAAAGAGCCATACCATTTCAATTACTATGATCATTACAAAGTGCTCATCTAGCGAGTTCATGTACTCTTGGCCCAATTGCCTGTGAGAACATTCAGATCTTTAAACCTTATGGAAGACCCACCAAGTCAGGGCCATCTGGATCTCTGGGAGAATGCTGTTCCTCAGGCAGCATACCAACAGAGAAGGCATTAATTACTTAAGATTATTTTATCTGATAGGACACGACAGACCATGCTAAATCTGTCAGTTCTGGCAGCAGAGATAAGTAGACCTGCAAATAACCTGGCCTTGCACCTAATATGTCTCTATGAGCAATAACCAATGCCTTGAATTTCATCTAGAAAGTCTTTGGGATCCAGTGCACCTTATGGAGCAGAGGTGTTACATGGATGCATTGTGAAATGCTCAGAACTGCTTGTGCTTTTGAATTCCGGACCAGCTGCAGCTCCAAAAACATGTCAAGGGCACACTCCATATAAAGCACATTACAAGAATCCCATTAGGAGAATGATCTAGAGATTGGCACACATGTTGAACCTGTGGAACAGATTATGGTTAGGGTTGCAAACCATTTTTTGGTATAAGAAAACAAGGCACATCAAATTGTACTAATGCACAGCATAGTTTTTTTTCTGGCCCATAAAACCACCAATCAATGCTTGTTAGCCATTATTTGTGCTGTTGTTGGGGACGACCTTTTCAGTCAGAGACTGCTTATTCCTTATTTTCAGACTCTGAGGGTCACGAGAGGAGAGAGAAGCATGGCAATAAACTGCATGTCTTCAAAGTTGGTACAGCGGACATTTTCCGCTCTTCCATTTTTAGGAATTTGGGAGTTTAAACAAAATAGGGATCTTGAAATCCCAGAAGCTTGGTGGAGTTATTTTTACTGGTTAAATTGTTTTACCATCAAATGTTCCCATTGAAGATCACCATTTTGCCTCTGGAATTTTGCAGGGTCTGAAAAGTTCCAGAAGCAGCAAAAAATGGATTTAGCCTATTGCAAGATTCTAGACAGTTGTGCATCGTTCAATGAAATAGTTCTTTACAATGAAAGTAAACAATATTGTGGCTTAATGTGTGGTCTCACAAAATGATACCAGACAGTGGTATTTCTATCTTACAGATTTAAGTTACTTGCACCATCATTCCTTCCCTTACAGAAAGAACAATTGTAGTTCTATGAGTAAAGTCTAACAAGAATTAAAAGAATCCTCAGCATTTCTGTAACCTACAGCTTCAGCAATTTTTAAAGATATTTATTGTGTTTAAGGCAGTATAAATCCTATCCATCCTTCTAAAGTAGATAACAAAAATCCCAGATAAGAGTACCTGCCAGGTTATATTTCGAACCTCAGACAATTGTGAGTTTTGATACAATTCAATAAGCACCATATTGACTGTCTATTCTTGCAGAGTTGTGAAGGAAGTAATAGATAAGAGTTTAATCCAGTCATTATCATCAACTTGGAAGCAGAAAGGCGGATTTATTGCAGATTAAGAGTTTTAGAAACTTCCAAGAAGGTAATTTCAGCATGAAATTTTCATGACCTCCCTCAGCCTATTCTTGCAGTATACATTCACCTTGTCCTTGCTTGCTCTGAAAACTTGCTTTATTAAAAGTTCCAGCACTCAAAAAAAGATCTTATAGAAATTATAAAAATATAATTTCAAAATGTATTTTAAGATAACAATTTTAAAAGTTTTTCCTTCCAGGATTTCCATTAAATATTTATTATTTTTATTAAATGAAACCTCTTACATAATTAGGAAGCATTCATTTCAAGTCCATTTTTAATTAAGCACTTCTTAAAATGTCAGTAGCTGAACAATAGCCTACACAAAATATTTAAGCCTTAAAGATTAATTTTTATCTGGTACAATAAAAAAAAGATTCTCGAAACCTCAAATCATAGGAAATCAAGCAAAATGTGATCAAAAATGGGAAATTTTATTTTAAAAAATGATGTCCAAGAGTAGGTTTAAAAAAAGCAATAATTAAAAGCATGTATCATACAAATCCTCCACAGATCAAATATATTTAGCATTGCGCATCAACGGTACAAACAAAAACTTATAAAGGAATAGTACATTATAATATAACTTCACTAAAAGTGGTTTTGAAGATGTCATATCTTTCAAAGTTTACTCCCAGCTGCATTCAATTTAGGTTCAATTATATATTCAGAGTGCAAGTAAAAAAGAATTAAGAAATAAGTCATAGGAGATTTGTATGCAGAGCTGGATGAATGTTCTGAGTAAATTGGCCTTCTGGACTAGCATAAAGAAAATAAAATTATGCACATTTTTTTTTTAAAAAAGTGCTTCATATAGTTCATAAAGTTCTTTTTACTGCAGCAATCATAGACCAAAGTAATATATGTACTATATAACAAAATATAAAAATATTAAAAACATAAAACAACATAGAAACCATAAATACATAAAATTCACTAGTTTGTATTAGTTTTAAATATGGTGAGTTAGTTCATTAAAAGGAAAAGCAGGTATCAGCCATGATTTTGAGCAAAAACCAATGGTAATAGTAATTATATTGGAACAAAAATTCTGTATTAAAAACCTGTTCTTCAAAGTATAAATTCATAGTCAAAAATGAAAAGTATAATATGTAACAAAAGTGAAATGGAATTTACGGATTTCCATTACGACGTAATACCTCATGCCTCTTCCATAGTTTCCACTCTTCAAGTTAAAGATAGTGTCAACACTTATTAAATTATTACCATTAATTCAATTTGCACCATTGCTTAAACTACTTAAAATCCGACTGACCAGAAACTACACTGGTTTACAAGATTCCATGGGTAATCAGAATTGATCTTTTTTCACCAAAAGCCACACCTCTTTTTTGCCAAAACTGTCACTGTAGGGTGTTTGCTCCACTGAAAGCCATCTAGACCTTCAGCTGGTGGAAAGTCTCTCAGGTAGAACGGTAATCACAACCTGCCAAATCCATCAACTCAAACATTATTTTCTTGATAACAGTCCAATTTTTTCTGAATTAGTTCACATTCTCAGAACTTCCCAGCTATAATTCACATCTTCTTCATCTTCTTTTTGCTGCGTTGGTTGAAAACCGGTGAAGAGCCCATCAAACTATCAGCGGAATGAGAACCGTAACTGCTTTCAGAACCATTTGGGCTCTGTGGCATCCCAGCTTCACTCATACCTGACATTGGCTCCTCAAATACATCACCACCTAGGACTCCATGGTGTCCGTGAACGTTACCTTCTTCATTCTCTTGTGGTTCCATTTTTACTGGGGCCAAGTTCCAAAGAGGAGAAGTGTTCACCTCACCACCTGGAAGAGGGAGGGAGTGAAGGAGAGAGGGAGGGAGGGAGGGAGGGAGGGAGGGAGGGAGGGAGGGAGGGAGGGAGGGAGAGGGAGAAATGGAGGGAAGGAGGAAGGAAAGGCTTTCTTATCAATCAGTAAAAGATGCAAAACTGAAAATCTTCAGAATGGTCCTAAAACATGCCCACGTTGTATCACTTTAATATATTAAATAAATGTATCCAAATAGTACAATGCAGAGGATTAGTTGCAACCATAACAAGGGCCATCTAATGAAAACAAGGATCAAGAAAAAAAAAAGAACTTCTACATGTTTAATAATCATTAATCTACTATTGGATAATTATATTTAATATAGTGCCAACATATTAACATCAAACACTCACATCAAGCAATCTGTGAATAGCTCCCAAATGATCCAGGAATACTTGGCTGCACCATTTCCCTCAGAGTACATTTTTAAGGCATTATAGAAAACTCAGTGTCAACTTTAGCAACCCTACAGCTGGATTCTCTCCAAAAAAATATTTAGACCAGCAGTCACCAACCTTTCCAGTTTGGTGGCCCAGCCCAGCGTGATAGGAGGGGTGAGTGGCAGGCACAGGCAGCTCCATTTCTGAGACTATCGTGTGCACCCTCGTCTTACACAAATGGTGCTTCGCAAGCAAATGGAAGGAGCTTGCACTCACACACAAAGTGAGCTCCATTTGCACAAATAGTGTTTCACACATGGATGCAAGCGCCCTCCGCTTGCACAAGTGAGCTTTGCGTGCATGTGCTTGCCCATTTTTCCCACGGCCTGGTTTGGAACAGTCTATGGCCCAGTAGTGGGCCATGGCCTGAGGGTTGGGGACCTCTAGTTTAGACATCCCTGGTTAAATTAAAATTTTCAATGCATTTCTAAGAAAACAGAAGATGACATTATTTCTGCATCATACAGTGTAAACCATAACGTCTTCCCCATATTTGCATGCATGCTTGAATGTGTATTTGAACGCTTAAGACTGAAAGTACAAATACTTCTGATCATTTTTCACACTTACAACCATTGCAGCATTCCCATGGTCACATGATCAAAATTTGGGCCCTAACTTAAAATTTGTTACTAACTTAACAACTGCAGTGATTCCCTTAACGGCTATGGCAAGAAATGTCTTAAAATAGGGTAAAATTCATTTAAGAACTCTTCTTAGGAACAGAAATTTTGGGCTCAATTGTGATTTTAAGTCAAGGACTGTCTGTAAATCATATTACAGCTTAGTTTCTGTGTTAAGGCAGCCTAAGCAGTTATTTTAAAGTGTGTTGCTTATAAGTACAAGAAATGGACAGATGGCAAGTATTCTGAGCCAGCAAGCATTAAAATCCAAATCACAACTCCTTAGGGCTTAAAAAATTATAAAGACATAGCATTTGTTAACATCCAATTTCCAAGCTAAGTTTATCTAACACTAGAAATTTAATTCGGCTAGAAGCGAATTTAACATTTTAAGGGCCAGTTCACAAAAGATACCATTAGCAATTTCCTTCAGTTGAGCTGTAGGGTTGTTTTTCCTAGCTGTTTTAATTAGAAAAGTGATTATTGACTTTGTCCTCTAACCTTGCCTTTACCTTCCAAAAATAAATAACATTTCAAGGCTTAATAGACAAGCTAGTGTGACAAATGATAAAACTGCTACATTGATATCCCAGTATCTCCTTTCTAACAGCACCACAATATAGTCACAACCTTCAGCTAGAACTGGAGAACCCAGAGTTATCAAAGTCCCAAAATGTACCAAAATGCCCATGGACATCTCATTTTTTAATATAATACAAAAGTATGTCAATTTGTTTTACTCAAAAAATTAAACGCTGAAATGCCAGAGAGCAAAGCACAACTTCTATTATATATATTTTTCAAAATGCATCTAGGCTTCATATTGGACCCATGAACTTTCTTAAAAGATAAAATTAAGGAGTGCCTGCAGCCTGGACCTTTGAAGTTTCGCCATTTGTTCATGCCAAGTGCAAAAATAAGATGGAATAAGATGATCTGGCTAGATGGCCCAGTAGAGATGGCAATAGGAAGGACAAGACAACTGATAGTCTTTATAACTAGTGGTGTTACTATAGCAGCCATTTTGTGAAAGTACCCCAAAAACTTCAGGCTTTGAATTTGGGTATCATTCTGATAGATCCGTGATGGCGAACCTATGGTGGAGCCATATTTGGTGGCACGCCAGGTGTCAGCTCCAGCTAATTTTTCACATTTACGGAGGGGAAGGGGAGGCCATTTTCTCCCTCTCCGAGCTTCAGAAAAGCCTCCAGAGGCTGGGGAGGATGAAAAACAGCCCCAACTGGGAAATCGGAAGTTCAGAAACGATCCGCTTCTGGAGGTTCTCCGGGGAGCCGGGGAGGCTGTTTTCACCCTCCCCAGTCTTCAGGAAAGCCTTCGGAGTCTGGGGAGGGGTCACGCATGCATGTGCATCGGGGGTCGTACGAGCATGTGCAGATGGGCAGGGATATTGAGTGGGCACGCAGGCGCACAATTTTGCCACACCGTAAGAAAAAGGTTCGCCATCACTGTGATAGATGATCCCAACTTAAACAAATAAAGTATATTTTTGTAATAAAAATCAACCCTATTTCCATACACTGGAAATACTTATCCATAAAGTAACAGAGCTGTCAGGTCTTCTCCACCGTAGCCCACCCATTCCTCTAGAATAGCATCTTCTTTGATATTAAACTGGCACAAACCTGTTGTGGTTTAACAAATCTACTAAAACATGGCTGTTTCACAAGGCCTTTGAGAATGAAGACTGAGCCCCTCCTACGGTAAAAAGTTATTCAGTTTTGTATAGCATTGTAGATTTTTGTTCCTTAATATGGTATGATAGGTGAGGAATTTTTCCCATTGTGTTTATTGTTTTCCTTTTTTTACTATAAATTAGGAGCATAGAGTACTTAGAAATAGTTGTGATTGATGCAAGGTATAAGTCTGCGAAAAATAAATAAAAATAAAATAATATGTACCAGAAGTTTGCGGCGAGGCCTCAGTTTCCATGTTGGATGAAAAGCGTTCACTCTGAGCTCCAAGGACTCCAACAGGCAAGGACTGGTCTCCAGATGCAAGATCCCCCTCCAGCTCCTCACTCATAGGAAATGTGATGTCACTAACAGGTTCTTCCTTGATTTTCAAAGGTTTCAAATCTTCTGCTGCCTTCTCAGGGTTTACAAGCTTTTCATACTCCTCAGAGAGTTGCTTGCTAACCTGGAGTAAGAAAGAACAGCCTGATTGCAATCAATTGTTAGATACACGAAGTATAACACAGCTACTGCCTCTGTGACAAATCAACCCTCATGAAGATGTCATTTTCATCACCAAGCCCCCAACTTTTTTTCTGTCAGACTTGCTTGGATCTTATAAACAGAGAAGCAGAGGCTTCATTCACCCAGCACACTAAGCCATAACATTGCTTCTTTCTCTGAGGCTATATGTATTCATGGGAACTTGGCTCTTGTGATGTATATGCTATGGTTCATGACCAGCCAATTCAAGTTTATCCATTCTTGATTAAGGAAACCAGGTTTAGCACAGCGAACAAACCACATCATTTGTGTCTTGATGCAATTAATCCCTGGCTCCTGGATTGCACAAATGCACAGTTCAGATAGGCGTGATATATATTTCACCTTTTCACTGAATTCATTGTCAGAACAAACTACATAAGATGGATAATTATTTTTCAAATGTATTATTTTCCAAAAAGTAACTAAATAGTCCCAAGAGCTCACAAAAAATATGTTTATTCTACTGAATTATGCATGTATAATTTACTTTTTAAAAGTCTTCTGATTCCAAAGAAGACAACAAAAGTCCCCCAAATTCAGCCTTGCTTTTCCATTGATGTCACAATGCCATTGCCATACAATTGCCAGCCTTTAAGGCCAAGCAATTCATTTTTAAAAGTGCATATCCTGGCTTTGAAAAGGTTGCCTAACTTGGCTGATGATTTTGTTTCTTTTGTAACATTTAGACAGTATGTTACAATTCCATTATTGGAATCATATTTGAGATTCAAGTCAGATGCTTTTGATTTGATCTGATGTTACCTAAGCAGCATTGGGGGGGGGGGGGTGTTGGTCTTCAAAATGGTTCTTTTTCTTCTCCTCAATTCCAAACACGGATAAATATGCTAAGATCCCAAAACAGAAATCTCAAGTCTTGGGATGATAAGTCATCAGGCATCTACATTTTACCCTTATAATGGAGATTCTTGCAGAGAGGAGCAAATAAATCAGGAAAGAACACAAATGCAATATTTCATAAACAGTCCTTTGATTATAAATGGCTTATAAGGTGCAGACTGAACTCATACATTAAAACATGTATATAGTCTCCCATCTTACACCAAACTCTGGCCAACTCACTTCTTTCACGTATTGACTTGATTTAGCAATCTAGAAAATAAATGCTAAATAATAGGAAATCCTGAAAGCAGACATGTTACCGCCTCTAACAAAAATCCCAATTTGAAATGAGGAAAAGCCCCATAAAGGCATCAAATACTTATGCTTGTCCTGAGAAATGCATCATTTTAAGTTTCCAATAAGTTGTCTTGGGTAATATCAAAGAATTTCAATGTCTGTACCAGGGCTGTTTTGGGAGAACCAATTCTCAACTTCATGCTCGCCCACTATATTTTAGTTAGAAAATATGGGGTTCTCCAAATTTAACAGACCTGTTTACATTCATTGTCACTCCCCCACCAGAATCCAGAATGAGCCTGGGGCAGTCACTCTCTCTGAGTCCTGGGAAGGAGGCCAGGGTAAGCCACATCTGAAAAATCTTGCCAAGAAAACGGTCAAAAACTGACTTGAAGGCACAAAAACAACCATTCTGGAAAACATTGTTATTACTTCGTGTTATAGCTGAATCATTCCCTAATCAAGTCAAAATTGGAAGTGCATAACTTAATCTTCAGGAATAGAAAATGTCTGTTCTGAGAACTGCTGTCAGAAGTGGCACAATGACTACATGGTTCTATTCCTTCTTCAAGATTGTTTCCAGACAGTAGCATAAGGATATATGCTCACCCCAGAACAACAAAGAAATCCATATCTCATGTTTATCAATATCTACATCAAGCCACTTGAGGAAGATGGACTGTGGGAGCAAGGGGACAGTAGTATACAAACTCTCTTTTTCCATTCCATATATAATGGATGAGGCACTTTAGTTATCTAAACAGTATATAGGAGTATACTATAAAAGAGTCAAATAAAATTCATGTGAACAAGATGAGGTGTTATTGCTGACATATTCAAAGACATTTACTCTGATGAGTATCAGTTCACTTGTCTTTCCTCACCTGTAGCACATAGCTATGATAGTCTTTAATTCGATGTTGCCAAAACCTCTGCAGAGAGAGCACGCTGCCAATGCCCACTTCATGGAAGACCTGTTCCATAACATCTGGGAAAGGGGTCTGTCCAAGCCGAGCTTCTCTATCCACAGCACAACGCAGAAGTTTGGCGAACTTCAAGCAGTATTCATGAGCGATATCTGTCAGAGTCTCCAGAACACTTTCGTGGGCACATTCAAAGCCAGCATGAGCTAAAATGGTAGCTATAGATTGATACAGAAGCTGGCGGCAAGAGGTCCAACTCAACTCTATTACTGGCTCTCCTTTGCCTCTAAAATCAGATAATTATTTATTTATTTATTGAATTTAGATTGCCGCCTATTCGCCCATGGTGACTCAAGGCAGCTTACAGAATATAAAACATTTAAACATTTATACAAAATATAAACATTTAAAACAATAAAACTAATAAAAAGAATCAAATAAATTAATATAGTATAATATAATAAAATCACCCCGCACCCACCCCACCCTGGTGACAGCAGATCACAAGAGCCATTTAATGGGCTCCATCCCGCTCTGGGTTCCCCAGGCCCGCTGGCAGAACTAGGTTTTCAGTGCCTAGTTAGAGGTACTGTGGGGAGTTAGAGTGAATTAGAGAATTAGAATTAGAGTGCGGGGGTCATTCTAAACTCTTGCGGAATGATGTTCCAGAGAGAGGGAGCCACCATGGAGAAGGCCCTTCTTTTGGGTCCCACCAGGTGTATCTCCCTCAGGGATGGATAATGTACAATAACAATGAAAATGAAAGACAGAAATCATGCTGATGTGTTCAGAACAATTATTTGAAGCATATAAAGTTGGAATACCTAGCTATATACACAAAAAATATCCCTGATTTCATAATTACATTTTTTGAAATAAAAATATACAATAAAAAGAATGCCGTTGCAAAAAAAAAATCAGAGTTAACAGTGTTTACTTTAAAACATCATATGCAACTTTTTATATTTTAGCTCAAAGCAACATATTCATATTAATTACAAGATATTAATTATCCGTGCTATAAGAGTCAGTATGGCTAAAGTTAAATAATGAATATTTGTAGTATTTACTCCAAGTTTACTTCTTAAATATGTCAAAGCTATTAGATTAAGATTCCCTAAAATTGACATTCATGAAAATAACTACAGAACCTTATAAAGAATCTCCATTCTACTAAAGACTAAGATCTTGTAGTTTTTACAGATCATATTCTGGAAAATAAAATCAGCTTCTGTTTAACCTTAACTATAGATCAAGCAAACAGTAAGAAAAACTTCAATTCTGTGAACATTTTATATTTTTAAAATTTTTGACAGTCTAATAACATACAGAGAACTGATAAATCTAATTTTTCTGTTCAGATCCCCAAAACCTGATTAACCAAACTACAATATAGAATTATAATGGTAAAATACAAAGTTGCAACATAAATCCCTCAAGCTCAATATAGCATAAATCTGCCTTGCTTAACTTAGTGTCTCCCTTAGAGCATCCTTCATCCTTGGTTAGTATCCTCCAAGACATCTGGAAGGCATCAGATTCAAGCAAATTGAGGAATATCTCTTGAGATTTAAATGGGTTTGGTTTTTTTTTGCAATCCTACCAAACCTGCACTTGATGCCTTTTCTGTGTAATTCATGTTCTATTAAGTTGGTATTCCTCATGCTGCAGACAGCTCTGAACAGTAGAATATTAGCATCTCCCTATTCTTTCCTGACTGAGAGATTATATACTTCCAAAACAACCACACATCTGATAAGCTAAATAAACCAAACATGGCTTAGTATTAGTGAAATTTCAGACATTACATAATGGGTCATTTTTTTTCATCACTATCCATTAAACATTCTCAGAGGAAGTGATATGAAACCCTATCACAAAGCAACTTTAAGTAGCAGATTCCAATGGTCTATTCCCCATTTAATAAGTGCATGATGATGAAGGAATTTGGGCTGATTTGACAATGAAGAAAAAGCTGAGGTCCATTCAAATAAAATCATAGGCTGAACCTATTGGCCACTTCAAAGATAAATGATAGTTTGAAAACAGGTCCAGGAAAGCAAAGATGGCTTTCTTACAATTGCTTCTATTTTATAAAACATTACACCTGCTGGGTTGTATTTTCGAGGCAGTGAAGTGTAACAAAAATCCATTTCCTGATACAAAATTCCTTCCAGATAAAACAAAGAATGATGCTAGTAAATTATAAAAAAGATTGCCTAGCATCCAGTATTCAAAAATAGAAAAGCTTGTTCTCTACCTTTTCTGATTTTGATCTAGCAATACCAATTCCTTTCCTAATTACCTTTTGCTTTTGCTTTGAAATTTGCAGCAGGTGCCACCCTTAAATATTGTCATCAGTGACAGCCAGGCATTTTTCACTAGTTCTAATACAGTATTCTGAGACTCTAGCAATCTCAGAATACATAGACAATTTACTGTGCTGGTTCAAAAAAATAAGAGGCAGCAGTTCATTGGCAGATTGCTATAGAATATGGGACAGAATAAAACAACACATGATATGATTAATCCATTACAGCCTAAGACCCCAGGATATTAAACAGAAATGGGATTCTGGGCAGAGATTTGAAGTGGTGAGGTGTCCCAAACCTGCCATGCTTAGTTCTTGATATTCCATCTTATAAAGGTTAGTTATTTCTGAATGACTGCCATAGATTAAAATTAATCATATGAAATAGAGATGTCAAATTGGCAGCCCACAAGCTGGATGCGTCACATGCAAGTCACACCCACCCAAACTCCACAAATGGGAAAAATGTCATGAAACATCACATGATGGCAATGTGATATGGCGAGTTTGACACCTGTGATATGAAAGGTAAATATGGTATTTTGAGTGATTTCAAAAATAGACTATATCCATACAGCAAAAGCCTTTCACACCTATAATGAACAAATAGGTCAATTCTGTATCTTTGTAGATTTACTTAAGGGACCAGAATCCAGCAGCGGATCATTTCACAAGAAAAGACTTGTTTAAAATTAAGATAATGGAAATGTAAGAGGAAATGGTATTGAGCACAGTGAAATGTAAACTTCAGATTTGTACAGCCTAATCCAATGGTCACCATACCAAAGATCTCACAACATACCTGTAAAAGTCACTTTCTGGATCACTGTGCCTCAACTGGAATGGCATATTGGGTGTTTTACTATCCAAAGTAAGCAAGTCATCAGGGAGAGGTGGAGACCCAGGACAAGTTGGCAAAGACTCACTTCCTTCCATCTTGATACCCTCCAGTTGTTGTTGGTTCTGAGTCTGGGCCGTGGCAATGAGACTACGCAACCTCCTGTTATGTTGGATTAGCTGGACCGTATGAATGGTGAGGCTACAGGGCTCTGAAGGACTATCAAGCGTGGTTGTGGGCTTAGACTTGTTAGCCGAAGGTTGATGCAATGGAGGATCCTGGACCTCTACAGTGCGGAACTCCCGCTGAAGCAAGTCAAAAGAGCTGCGGTTGGTCTGACTGGAGGAAACAGGGATCTCACCCCAGTAGCGGAGCATCTTTTTAACTGGTTGACCAAATAGAATATATTCAGATAATATTTCAGATAACAAAGTAATTGCCCTTTGAAGAGCACTGACTCTGTAGTATCCTTGTGAAAAGTTACTTTTTTTGGATTTGGCAAATTGTGAGGAGCAGGGAATCTAAAAATGTACTATTGTGTTCTCATTGCAGCTGAAGGGTTCATTGAGTAATACAGTCAATTTAAATTAACTTAGCAACATCTTCTTTAAGAAGTAACTTTCATAGTAACCCTAGAAGGGAATTAAAAAAAAAGAAATTGGCAAAAAAGTTATAGTTTCTGTCTCACAAAAAATCCATGAGTTTATATCAAACCTAGAGACAAAACAAAGTAACTGTAGCCTTTTATATTTTTGAAGGAACGATTGCTGTAGGGGTTTTTAATCTGAATAATCTTTGGTGCAAAAGAAAAAGAAACATCTCACTACTATATTTAGCAAGGGGGGGAGGGAAATTTTGTTCTTAAATGTTCTTGTTGAAGATTTCAAGATGATCCAATTTTAATTCTAATACAAAAGAGATGATAAAAATATAAACATGGCAAAGGTTATATGTCATAATACATTTGTCCACTTTGTCAATCCTAAAATTGCCACAACTAAAACTAATCTGGAGATTGCCCTTTATGTCTATCCTACAAATGCAAACATGTAGCATATGTGGCTATATTTGTGTCTGTATGTATACTTGAAAGAAGCCATGTCCCAAAATTATATAATGTAATTAAGTATTTTAGCTTTGGATATAACTACTTTTTCTCACATAGAAAATCCAGTTATGCAAATACTCATGCAAGTAGAGGGAAGGAGGGAGGGAGGGAGGGAGAGAGAGTGAGAGAGAGAGAGGAGAGAGAGAATGAGAATCTCCCTCCTTCCAGCAAAAACAGCAACAAAGAAGAAATGAAACAGATGGAAACTGGGCAAAGTTAAAGGGCAACTGTATTGCAAGGAGGAAAACTAATTTACCAGAAAAGTAAAGAGAGAGAAGCTTTATTCAGATATTACAAAAGAGTGATATTCACTAGGCAAAAAAATGCCTTCCAAGCAACAACTAATCTTCAAAGTTACCACACTTTTTAACAAATATTCTAACAGAAATGTGTCCCTTTGGCATTCATAGAATATCTTCTATTCTTAGAAAATGGATGAAGAGACTCCAAGATTGCAAATGTATCCATAAACATAACAGCAGGGAGTAGAAAGATCAGAGGAAAAGGCATTGTGAAATCTTAAATGGAATGAAGATGGTGCTATTAGGAATAATTGCCACATTTAGATAATAGGAAAATAGTTTTCCCCATGTCATTACTTTGAAGGAGGTGGGTATTTTCTTACCTTCTCTAAGAAAATTTAAAAAATTAAATATAAAGTTGTTTTTAATCTCATTCTTCATAGTGCAAACTATAAGATAAATCTGAAATATTTTGCATAAATAATATGAAGGCAGGAATCAATGGTGAAAACCCTGATGATTGAAAAAAAATCAAATGTAGCCTTAAAAAGACTGACAGAAAACCAGGTATACTATGACTAATTATAAAAGCAAGAACTTATAAGAATGTAAAGAAGTAGCTACCAAGAGACAATCTAAGCAAACTGATATCCTAGTCCCAAAGATTCACAAGTAAGTGAACTACTGAACAATGTTACTAATTTTAGATCCCAAGACATAAATTATTTATTTATTCCATTGTTAAATGTTTAATTTGAAATGTGCTTTATTTTTATTATGCTAATCTTCATGTTTCCAATTTTGTTGTATTTATTTTGTACAATGACAATAAAGTGTGTGTGGGGGGCTTTATAAATTAGATTGTATTTTCCCCAATTAATAGCCTTGGTAGGTCTAAAATTGTACATCTTGTTTTAAAAGCATGAAATCTGACACAAATATAGTGATGTCTGCCCTTCTGAAAGCAAAAGAACCACCTTATTATGAATTTTAACTAATATTAAATACAAAATATTCTATGAACACAGGAAAGATTGTTCCCAAACAGCATACTTTGCATGTTCTTTATTAAGACATGGAAGCAGAAAATATTTCTAAGAGAACTAAGTCCTGTAGATTAGATTTGAGGAGAAAGTTAACTCTCAACATTAACCAAAGCAAATAAGGTCAAAATTAACATCTATCAGATGTTTAAAAAGCACATGAATCAGTCTCTGTTTTTTCCATAATTATTATGTAACTTTCAATAGCTTGTAGTCTCCGTTCATGGAGCTTCTTGCTGCAAAATCATCTTTAACTTTTGTAAGATGAAGGAATAACAGTGAAAGAAAGTGAATCTGCACCTAACAATCCTTACTTTCCCTTTTTTATGCAAATCATTTATTTTTTATTTATTTGTATCCTATCTTTATTAGTTCTACAAATAAGGTGGCAAACATACCCAACAGACCTTCGTCCTCCTATTTTCTTCACAATAACAACCTTATGAAGTGGATTGGGCTGAGAGTGAATGATTGGCTCAATGTCACCCAGCTAGCTTTCATACCAAAGGTAGGACTGGAACACATGATTTCTAGCTTGGTGCCTTAACTACTAGATGAAACTGGCTCCCTTTAGGATTTATAATTTATAACCTAAAAATGCTAGAGGAATTTCAAAAAGCCAATCAGAAGCCTTTGTTTGTCCTACAGTGCTATTATTAATTGAACAGGATACAATTCTGAGGAATGAATTATAAGCTTCAGAAAGAAGAAAACATCTCTAGCTTTCTAGATTAGGCTTATTCATGAAGTAAAGATCTGTATAAGGATTTTTTAAATGTCGGTATAGGGATAGGACTTTTTTTGGTGCCAATCAAGCAAATGCTGCTTTATACAAATATCAATTGCTCAGGTAGTAGTAGAAGACCCTGTTATAACATACTATTTCTGTACTACTGTCAAGAAAATTGCAGGGATATCTCCATGAAGCCACCAGCTAAATAAACTTGACCTTTTAATACAGACCCACAACAAAATATTTCATGTTTATTTTGAACTTATTCACATTGTCATTTATATTAGAACAGCAAGAGCAGGTAATCCTCGAATTACAACCACAATTGGGACCAGTCTTTCTGTTGCTAAGCATTGTGGTTAATAAAGTAAGTTGTGACCAATTTTATAATCTTTTTTGCCATGGTTGTTAAGGAATCACTGCAGTCATTAAGTGATGAAAGCTGGCTGGGAAGATCACAAATGGTCATCGCATGACTCCAGGATGCTGCAATTATCATAAATACATGTCGATTGCCAAGCATCCAAAAATTGATCACATGATCCAAAGAATGCTATGAAGACGGACAAGTAAGGCTTGGTAAATTTTTTTTTTCAGTGTCATTGTAACATTGAACAATTGCTAAATGAATGGTTGTTAAGTCAAGAACTATCTGTAATATAAATCTATTTCTAACTAGTAAAGTATTGGTGCTTATGATATATAGTCAAATAGTTATTATGCTTATTTTTATTACATGAGATCTATACTCCTTAAATGTTTTTATATTTCATGTTTTTATCCTTTTAACTGTACACCATCCAGAGTCACTCTAAAAGTGAGATGGGCAGTATCATATAGGTTCCATGGCCTGCAAATAGACAAAACAACTTATCAACAGTGGACATATTTTGTTCTTCTTGTTCACATTTATGACTGGGTTCTAACTAGCATATGATTGCTTTTAGCCTTGATTAACTCTCCACATATTGTAGATGAAAGCATTTCTATTCCAGACAGCTCTAGCTCTTAAAGTTGCCTAAGATCCATTACCAAAGCAATGAGAAGTAAAACACTGTATAGGTCCAAACAAGGAAGGAGGAATGCAGAAATAACACAGACGTTTTAATTGGCATAATCTAAGAGAGATGGTAAATCAAAAGGAAAACCAGAAGTTTCTGTTACTATAGTCAAACTTAATAAAAGTAGTCTTAGTCTCAATATGAATGTCTTGGTCTGATCTTAGATCAAGTTGATCTTGGGGTCATTTTAGGGCTGACGGGGATTTGACTAAAATCCTATCCACACTCCTCTGGAGGTAAAGGCCACTGAACACCATAGGATTGAATACGTGCGGTCAAATTTATAATGCAGAACTAGTTTTGCCTACAACCTGGTGCCTTTAGCAGCCATGGTTTCTGTAAATGTCAATATCAGCACATACCCGATGGGCGCATCAGATTGGAGAAAAGTTGGTGCACAGGATTTCATCCCGAAAAAAAGAAGCTCGCACAGCCGCCTCATATCCAAATTCTCCCCCTTTCCTTTGTTGAGTCACCACAGGGAGGGTTGTATACCCATTGAGTGCGATTGTATGGGTTTGAGATTTCAACGCATCTCCCCGGCATCCCAACTTAATCGTAGCAACAATGTGTCCTCGCGCGGCCTTACCGTCCCAAAGACTTTCAGTACCCGCAAGGCTCGACCAAACCGGATTCAGGAAGTCCCCAGCCTCAGGAATCCCCCCCCAAGGCCTAGCTTGATGATACTTTTTGGGGGGGAGGGGATACCAAATACCGTCCAGAGGTTTGCCCTGAAAATCACGGCCGCATCCCTTTTTCTTTCCGCTCGCCCGCTTTCCCTCCGCGGCAGCCTGAAAGGGGCACCACCCCTTCAAAGAAGGGCCGCTTTTCCCGGAACTGAAGCACCGGGGAAGCAGTTTCCTGGGGGGACCCGTTAGAGAAGCAGACCTGCTAAGATGGCGGCTCCCACAGAAGAGAGTATTCCGTCGGAGGATTTTAAGAAGCCGAATTTGCCCCCGCCGTTGCCTCTTTCCCTCGCCCGAGGAAAGGCAGCTGAGGGGGAGGCTCCTAAGCGCCCCCGCGGCCCTGAGGTGGGCCCTTGTCCCCCTGTCCTTCCCGACTATCAGGAGCCGCCGTGGGGAGGTTGCCCCTCCGAAGAGGATTCCTCCGGCTACAGCCTGGAGACGGTAAAAGGCGGCACGGTGGTTGACCGCGTTAGCCTAGCCGGTCGGAGCCGGCTCCTGGTAGGCCGCGCGCCGGGCTGCGACCTCTCCTTGGTTCATCCGTGCGTGTCGCGGCATCACGCCGTGCTTCAGTGCCGGCCGCCACGGAGCTCCGCGGAAGGGGAAAAAGAACCCCTGGCGTCGGAGAGTCCCGAACCCGGCCTGTATATCTACGATCTGGACAGCGCCCACGGCACCTTCCTCAACAAAGCGAGGGTCCCTCCCCGCACCTACTGTCGCGTCCGGGTGGGTCATGTCTTGCGTTTCGGAGGCAGCAGCCGCCTCTTCATCTTGCAGGTGAGTTAAGCGCAGCATCCGCAAAACGTCTGGGCAACAGTAGCCCGTATGCAGGTGACTCAAATATTGTTCCTTATTAAAGGGGGGATGTATCCCGTGGAAATGTTGCCCAGGATTTGATAGCTGTCTCTTAAGTTTATCCCTGTAAACTAGTCTTTTTAGTTCTTTTTAGAGACAGTTCAGAAGCAGGTTTCCATGTGTTATGTTGTACATTATTTTTAAATGTCATGGTTTTGGCTTTTGTTTTGTTTTGGTGCCTTCAGGTCAGTATTGACTTTGCAACTCCCTGGACAAGCTCCTGCAGTTTTCTTGGCAAAATATTTTGGTTTGCCAATGCCTGCTTGCTAGGACTGAGAGAGAATGACTGGCCCAAATCACCCAGTTGGCTTTGTACTTAGGGGAGGACAAGAATTCAGAGTCTCCTGCTTTCTAGACTGGTGCCTTCACCGTTATACCAGACTGACTTTTTACAGTATTTGAGACAATAGGAAGAACTATATTTCACAGCAAAATAAGAAATACGAAAGTGTTTGTATGTGTTGTCAGCTGTTGTACATACAGTAGAGTATATTATATACAACACAGTATATAGTACAGTATATTCAGTACATTAGAATAGAATAGAATTCTTTATTGGCCAAATGTGATTGGACCCACATTTGTCAAGAATCATAAGGCACAACACTTAATGATAGTGATAGGGTACAAATAAGCAATCAGGAAACAATATCAATCGTAAGGATACGAACAACAGAGTTACAGTCATGCAGTCATAAGTGGGAGGAAATGGGTGATAGAATGATGAGAAGACTAATAGTAATAGTAATGCAGCCGTAGTGAATAGTTTGACAGTGCTGAGGAAATTATTTGTTTAACAGAGTGATGGCATTCGGGGGGGAAACTGTTCTTGTGTCTAGGTGTCTTGGTATGCAGTGCTGTGCAGCATCGTTTTGAGGGTAGGAGTTGATACAATTTATGTCCAGGATGCGAGGAGTCTGTAAATATTTTCATAGCCCTCTTTTAGACTCGTGCAATGTACAGGTCCTCAATGGAAGGCAGGTTGGTAGTAATTGTTTTTTTTCTGCAGTTCTAATTATCCTTTGAAGTCTGTATCTGTCTTGTTGGATTGCAGAACCAAACCAGACAGTTATAGAGGTGCAGAGGTTACAGTATATTACAATAGATTTTATATTTTGAAGAGTGCCTATTTTCCTTGAAGATTTGTATTGAACATGAGAAAGGGCTAAATAGGTTTTTTTTCATCATTGCATGTTTTTTAAAGAAAATAGAAACATGGAAAACTGATGGCAGAAAAAAACCTAGTGGCCCTTTGAGTTTTTTGTTTTCTTTTTAATTTATTACTTTATTTTCAATTATTTTATATTTCACTTATTTTTTATTTGGGGGGGAGATCTGAGTCTTGTGCTATTATACATAAATATACAGTTTAGACAATACAAAATTGTCATGTGAACAATGTCAAAAAGAAGATAAAAATATGGAAAGATTATATTTTTAATGTTAAAGTAAATATGCTGATTGAATATTTGCATATTACAAAGCTCTTTTGATAGTTTTCATTATTCTCATTTGCAACTTGCATCAGACTTTTTCCAGTATTGCAACCATATTTGTCTTCATTGCCTTAAGAAAATGTCTGGTAGCTTTAGCATGAATGTGATTAGAATAAATAAGATGCTGATTTTTCTGGTGTTATCCTGTCCAGATTTTTTATATAATCACTGAAAAGTAATACACAATTAATTTAATAGGACTTAATTCTTGGCATATAGTTTTTAAGTTTATAACTTTAATCCCCAGGGTCCAGAGGAGGATCAAGAGCCAGAATCAGAACTGACTGTAACACAACTGAAAGAACTGCGTAAGCAGCAAAAGGCCAAGTTAGAAAAAACTATGCTGGGTGATGATTCTGATGAGGAACAAAAGGAAATTGAAATAAAGAAAAGTGAAACTAGTCGGAGTGATCTAAGCTGTTCCTGGGGAATAGGTAAGATTATAATATTTTGTTGCCAGAATCTTCAATGATATGTTTTCATGGAGCTTATTTTGCATTGATTTGCTATGTCAGTTTGCAGATGCAATTTGCTTCTGACTTGAGCCCTATTTGCCACTTCCCTCAGCCATTTTCTACTTAAAGTTTTTTTTTACAAATTCTTCATATGAAATGTTGTGATTGAAATAATATAATATACCCTGTGTTAATCAGTAATGTGCTAAGAGAAAATGTCTATATACATGCATTATATTTAGTTTTAGGGAAATAGATCCAGGTATGTATGAGCAAGTGCAAGTGGATTCAGAGAATCCACAATCCGCTTATTTCACAATATTCTAAATCATCCTCTGAAGCAAAAACTTTTTTTTTAGTTAAAATTATATCTATTTAACATTAAAAAGTATCAAAATCATATCAGATGTAAACTGAGCATAGCCTAGATTATATGCAGCCAACTAAGTAACAAGTTTCTTTATCAAGACTTGTAATGGATTTTACTGGATCAGTTGTAGAAACCATGCAAAAAGAAAATTATCTATTTGAGACAGATATATTTGCTTAGTTACTCATATTTCAGGCTTGATGTATATATAAGCAAGATCATACCATCTTATCTCCCAAATATAAATCATTATTGTAACAAAAATACCCTAAAGAGATGTATTTTTCCTAAAATAGATTTACTTTGATAAATTCATTATGTTCAAATATTTAAAATTTTATTTGACTGAATTTTTTTGAAATGTTTTTCTAAAACTTTACTGTGTCAAATACTTGAGTCATTTATCCTTGAAATAAATTCTCTTCTCTAGAGCCCCATAGTGATGGATCATTCAATTTGTAATGGCAAAATTTTGGGGAATTTAAAACTGATCTAGTGCCTGTCCATTAAATCCAGTATAAGAGTGAAAAGTGTTGTTTTTTTAAACTCATAATAAAAATACTGTTTTTCTATGTTCTTCTGGAGAGGTTTTACAGTATTAAAAAGTGCTGTAGGAGCCCAGGTACTCATAAACAAAGTAACCAGTAATGTGCTAAGAGAAAAAGGTTCTTTATAAACGCCTCATTAATTAACTAAAGGAATAAAAGATGATCTCACTGTGGAGAAATTTCAACAGTGTGATCATTCAAACCCTTGTAATAGAATTAATACTTTTTAATTATGTAAGTGAGTTATATTTTAAGTGAGTGGTGAAATGCATAAATAGCAATAAATAATTTAGATGGCTACAGCAAGAAGAAGAGAAGGCAATCTCTCCAAATTAAAAGAATTAAAGTTGGACAATAAAGTGGCAAATATGGTTCTGTGAATGCTGTTGCTTTCACACATTAAAGCAAAAATCCCTACAGCTGATGACATGTAACAACATGTTCCCAGGCTTATGCAAAGCAGCTGGATGAAAATATTATTTTTCCATAGTTGGGAAAAAACACTGCATAATAAATCAGGTTCTATGTAAAGAATTATTAAGAAAGTGAATCTATAACAAAACTGTCAATATTATAATGCAGTCTCGGCATAATATTGTGCAAAAGTATTACTGATCAACATCTTAAGAAGAAAAGCTTTTAGGATGAAAACTTTTTAGAATGAAAACCTCTTAGATGCTGAAAAGAGCAGCCAGTTAAATTTTCTATGACTAATACGTTACAACATTCAGCCCATGAAAAATATCAAGTAATATGAATTACACATGGTCAAAGAAAAGTTAACCTGGAAAAAGGTTTTCTCCACCTTTCTTTTCCTCGAACACAACATCCCTAAATGAAGCTATATGATGGGAATAAAATTACTACTTTACAACACACATATTTAACATTTGGAATTTGTTTCTGGAGAATATGACTGATATCAACATGGCACTAGATAAATGTATGAAATGAAAGATTGCAGTAGTTACTAATCATGGCTATAATTTCTTCTGTATTGAAAGCAACATGTTTCTAAAAATTTCTGAAGAGCATGAAGAGATCTAGTAGAACATGTCTCATCTTTGATTTCTCATAAATATCTGACTGGGAACCCTGAGAATAGAATGCTAGCCATGCTAGGTTAGGTTAAAGTTTAATGTTCTTATTACATTGTGAGTCATCTCTGATGCCTAATTCTACCTGAATTTATTTTTCAGGGGAAGATGCAGAGGAAGAAGAGGGTGAAGAAAATCCAATTGCTGTTGAGTTCCAAGAGGATCAAGAAGCCTTTTATTTGAAAGATCCCAAAAAGGCATTGCAAGGGTTTTTTGATAGAGAAGGTGTGTCAAATTTGACTCAACTCCATAGCGGGAAAATCCCAGAACTGACTTTGCTTCTGCTTTGTCTAGATGAATCTTTCAATAAAGCTACTCTTGGTCATCCTAAAGAGCCAGAGGTTTTTTGTTGTTGTTGTTGAATGTTACAAATGGGATAGTTGACAAGGTGCTAGCCAAAAATATCCAGTGCATTTGTTTCTTTCTAGTGTTCAAAAGAATGACTTATTTTTGCCATTTTGAGTTTGCCTATTTAATTTGCAGTATATTTAAGTATCATTTTAGGCCATTGAAACACAATAACTACAAAACCAGTATCATATGTTGAATCTCCAGGTTAGTAGAATCATCATGTGATCCAGCCCTATTGCTTAGTGCAAGATCTGCTAAAGCATTTCATACAACTCACTATCCAGCCTCTGTTGGAAGCCTTCCCTCCTCCCACTTGAAGGCAAACAAGGCTTCTGAGTTTTTAATCCCCAAATACAACCAATTTCGTTGTATTTAAGTACAATGACAATAAAGATTATACTTATAAATTGTCTTGTTTTTTAAACTAACCTGACAAATAGATTGTTTCCAGTGTTTAACAATGGAGTTAAACAACAGCTTGGTCACACCTATGTGTTCTTGCTATTATTAACTTCTTTTTAGAAGTAATTATGAAATATATTGCAGTTTTATAATTAGATTGTTGTTAGGACATTTAATAGTAACCAAGTTTGTGGTTTTCAAGAAATGATGCAGCTGATTGACTAACAAGTTGTATGAAGATACACTAACATCTAAGAGCAAGATTGAAACAAGGAACACTTTTTGTGAAAGCACATGGAGCTCCCCAAAGCTGCATTTCTACTTACTAAAAATATATCATTGCTACTTATGGTAGATCATGTTTTGGGTCATTTGCCAAATAATGTCACATCCAGCACTACTTGACACACATATAGTGTTGGATGTAGTAATTGATAAATGAATCCAAATTAAACATAGCAATTAATTTCAGATGAAATTGTATGCAGAGCTAGTGACATCTAACAAGCAGCTAACTATTAAAAGACTTCAAATGATTTGGATCAGTCAATTTGGAAGTTCCAATTTGGTTTAATCCATGTAACTAAATTAACAAGTTTACAACAGTAATAAAATATTGATTAATATAAATATTAAAAAGCTATCCTTTAAAACCAATAATTTGATTCCCCTTTCCCTCTTTATCTAGGTGAAGAATTGGAATATGAATTTGATTCTCACGGAACAGGCACCTGGCTTTGTAGGGTGAAGTATGTATGTATGTTATGCAACAATTTTGTGTATATTCATTCAATTAGACAGGCTGCAAAATATTTTATGTCACTTATTTCCAGATATGGATTGATATCTAAAATGGATTTATTTATACCTTTTGCAGGTATGGGGGTTAATCATTTATTTTGTTTGTCTGTTTGTTTTCTGGCTGGTGTTGGTTAGTTGTTGGGAGGCATTGTCTTTTTTTCTTCCTCATTTACCTATTACATCTATGACATTGTGATTTTTACTATTATACCTGGAATGGAAAACTAATTTGAAATAACTAAATACCTTGCCTTTAAAATAACAGGAAAACACTTTGCTTAAGCCAATTTTAAAATGTTTGATTTAAAAAAACAAATCAGAGGAATTGACTGAACTGTTGATTTTGCTTTATAATTTCACCCCATTAATTTGGATAGGCTGCCTATAGATGATGCCTCAGGGAAACAGCTCGTAGCAGAAGCTATTCATTCAGGGAAGAAAAAAGAAGCAATGATCCAGTGTGCATTGGAAGCCTGCAGAATATTGGATGCTAGGGGTGTGTTGCGACAAGAGGCAGGTAAGTTATGTGGCCAGATTTTTTTCTCAGCAGAAATCTTAATGAAGCAATATTGTTATCAAGAACTTTTGTAAATGTATGCCTATTTTACTTGTGCTTTGGCTAAATGTAGTTTAATGTGGAGTCCTTGGTGTTCTTTGAGCTTTATTGTTTTCTTGCAGACATAAAATCATCAGTCTGAATGTAGTTACTCTTTAAAAGGTTTTTTTACCTCACCATTTGATAAGGAGCTCTAAACAAGGGTTGATCGAAAAATAAGCCTTCTGCATAAATAACTGCAGTTTAAATATGTATATTGTAATAAAGGAAAATAATCCTTAAATATTACCTGTAAATATTTTACTTCTTCATATATTAACCACATTTGCCGGCAAAGGACAAGCTTCTTAAAGCTTTGTTTCTTCAGCCAGGTCCTGACAGGTGTTTTCCTCTTGGTGACTCATATTATTAACACAATCTTAGCCCTAAACATATGTTCTGTAGTGAATTTCAGTTGGAAGGATTCCTTCTGCAGCCAGAAAGTAATCAATGCATAGTGGCAAGTACTGACTGCAAGCTTCCATTTCACAAACAATAGCAATACAGCCTTTTCTCATACCAACTTACAGCCCACTGAAGTGGGAGAACAGATTGCAAACAACATGTTGGAACGTTGTTTCCCAAACTGAGGTGTAGGTCCCTTGATAATTTATAGACAGAGTTCAGGGAAGGTGTGAAAAACTTTTTAGTTGTACAATGTTACAATCTTCCTAACTCCAAAGTTTTATTGTATTGTTTTCATAGTTCATTTCTATACATTTTGCTTGGATATTTAGGGGAGGTATGTACATTAAGTTTACACTAAAAGGTGTGATGACAAAAAGTTCAGGAATCACTATGTTAGAGCTTCAAGTATATCTGTTCTGCCATCTTTTGGCATGTTACAACATTACAGTCGTTCAATCATAATATACTGCTTATATTTATTATTTTCATCACAAATATGTGATCTTATATGAGACACGTTTTTAAAAAAATGTGTGAAATCATATTTGTGGATTATTGGCCTCCCTTTGCTTGTATTTTATTTCTTTTGTCAGTATTTTATTTGCAAATTTATCTGTGGGTTATTTGTAAACAATCCAGAGTCATGCAGGTGAGATAGGCAATATAGAAATTTTATAAGTAAATAAAAATATAAACACTTTTCCCTTAGTGTCCCGGAAAAGAAAAGCAAAGAATTGGGAAGAAGAAGACTTCTACGATAGTGATGATGACATATTCCTTGATCGGACAGGAGTTATTGAACAGAAACGACTCAACAGAATGAAGAAAGCTGGAAAGATAGATGAAAAGCCAGAAACATATGATTCATTGGTAAGAGCAAATTAAGTTTTGAAAAGAAAGATAAAACAAATCAGTACTGACGTCTGACTTACCATGGGTATCTTATCTATTTATAGGTTGCAAAACTACATGCAGGTGAAAGAGAGCTCTCTGAGATAGCAGAGAAGCTAAAATCTTCAAGGACAAGTAAGGCTATAAGTTTCCATTAAAATTGGGAAAATCTCATAGGAACATATCATTGTATATATGATTGCAGGCTGTCTTACACAAATGGATCATTAAAAGTATTACTTTTACATTGTAAGCTGCCCTGAGTCAGTTTGAAACGAGATGGGCAACAAATAACTTTCTAAATAAATAAAAATAAAATTGTTTTGAAATCATTCCTTCAATAATATATTTATGCATCAGGCAGGGTCAAATTGTAGAATATGATTAATTAACATACAAACATTGAAATATTTTTTTATTGCCACCAGCTTTTAATAGTATAAGTTTATTTTCGTGGACTTAACTGACTCAGCAGTGACCAGAGAAAAAGATAATTAACCAGATAAAAAAGATGATTGATTTCATAATGTCATTTTTTTTATCTCTGGGACTTTTCTAAAGGCTCACAAGATAAAGGGAGACATGTTGCATGTGTCAAGTGTTTTGACAAAGCATGCTTCATGGATCTCACATGGTGAGATTGTTTCATTAATGAAGATAAATAGAGCTAGATTGTAGAGAATAAGGAAGCTGATCATTATCTAGGATCCATCATCTAAGCAAAAAGGCTGAGGCACTTTTTAAGGTTAAAATATCAGATAACTTTGTGACTCAGGCTGACACCTTTTTAATTGACTGAAATATGTATAAGAAGGAAGAGGAAATACAACGCATACTCGCCCTGCCATGCAGTCTTCAAAGGCAACCCCAGAATAGTCCAGTCAATAGGGGTAACTATAGCATAAGTAATTATAAAAGGATCCTCTGATCCAGAAGAGGTACAGTTGTAGCATAAAATAAATTTGTGTAAAGGCTGCCTTAGCCATAGCTGCCATCTATTCTTTCAACAGCAACTGGAGTTTAAGACAGTTCACAAATTTCCCATTGCTTCTGTCTGAATTAGCACAAATTAGCAAAACTAATGATGATAGATTTCCCTGACTAAATCTACATTCTTTCACTGCTACTTGGATTGACCTGAAGGCTGTTTGTCCTCATCCAGACTTCCACAGCCTGTAGATAGTATGAGCATTGAATATTTGGAATAATCTTGTTTTCAAAGGAAATTACAATCTCTGAATCAGGGCAAATATTCTCTTACTTTCTGAGAGGAAGGTTCTCTTACTGGTGTGCGAATTCTTAGATTTTTGTAACAGTTTTCTAAAAATTTAAGTAGAATAGTATATAGGGGACAATATCAACATTATTGAAGGTAACATTGTTTGCTTTTATATATAACTATGTATTCATATTTTACAGATTCAAGTTATATTTTAAAATCCATACTGGGTTTCCCTGAAAATAAGACAGGGTCTTATTTTCTTTTGATTCCCCAAAATAAGCATTTGGCCTTATTTTCGGGGAGATCTTATTATTTTTGAGTTGCAGGAGGCAGCAAGTGTGATCACTTCATGGCTGCTACTGTGTTGCAATATTTTGGGGAGGGCTTATTTTCGGAGGAGGGCTTATTTTCAGGGAAACAGGGTATTAGAAATAGAATTACAGTATATTTCTTTTGAAAGAAGATACAATAATATGACAGTGAGATTGAGAAATCAGTTCCTGGGAATCAAATATGTCTTGTTTTTATGTGAATTAAAATGGAGATATATCTAGCCATTATCTTAGCAAGTACAAACTAAGATGCTTACTTGCATTAGATTTAAAGTTTAACATGAAACTGTGACTTTACAAAGCATAAAACATTTGCTTTTACACAGGACAGGTTGGTTTTAGAATTTCCTTTGTTTAAAAAATAGTAATTTCATTAAATTAATCAATATTGTTTTAATCTTTAAATGGGAAGGAGAAGGGAGAATATTGCCACTAAAACTGTTATAAGAATAATTGGATACCAAAATACATTGAAACACTGTATGCTTTTTGCAGATATTCTCTGTATTATTTATGTATTTACAACTATATTTGAATCTGTATTTCACGTACGTGTTTTAATATATAATTTCCCATAGCACAGTCCCATTCAGCAACTCAGGATTCACTGGATGAATTCATGACAGAAATCAAGTCAGGGTGTTCCGTAGACAGTGTGACACGTAAAAAACTTCATTTGAGAACCTTTGAACTGAGGAAGGAACAGCAGCGATTGAAAGGATTAATTAAGATAGTTACCCCTGCATCCATGCCACAACTGAAGTCCCAGTGAGTTTGATTGCACAGCACTAATCACTTTGACTTATCCTTTTATTTTAAATAAATATATAAATCTTTGATATGGCCCAAGGGCTAATCAATAAAATAAAATAAAGTGAAATATATAATATACTGTACTTTAACTATTAAGTGCAATTGTAATGGAATACAGGTTATATTCGAACTTAAAATATTCTGACTTCAATTTAAATTATGGTTTGAATTAATTGTAGAATGTGTGGGCACCACTGTAATGTATAATAACCTCTGAGCAATTGCAAGAGACACAAGTTCATGCTTGAGATAAGAAATGCACTGTTGTGTGAACTGGCCTTGATTGGCTGCATCGGGTTCCCATCAGTCATATAAATCTGTACTGCATGAAACCAGCCCAAGTAGAGTTGCGTAGGACTCTGTTTGTAGGTTATCTGTATGAGTAAACTTTGTTCTTCAATATCTGTTGTTAATTTTTTTGATATATTTCATTTTAGGTTTCAGAATCAAGAACTGGAATCTCAAAATAAGCCCAAAAAGCTAACATTACCCCTATTTGGTGCCATGAAAGGCGGAAGCAAATTCAGACTAAAAACAGGGACTGTAGGGGTAAGTAAGTAAGTGAGAAGAATAAAAGGCAGTGGGTTTTAATTTTACATTGTAGAACTTTTCCAAGTATACAGTATTAGGAAAAGCTGCCATAGGATTTCAGAATTTGTATCTCACATGTTTATCATAGGAACTATATATTTTCTGAAATAAACATTAGATCATTAACTTCTTATTCCTAGACATATGTATAAGATCAGCTTTTAAAGTACCTTTTCCAATTTTCCTTATTTTTCAATGTCAGTGAAAAACAATCTTTACTGTAATTTCTGTTTACAATATAGAAGCTGCCCATGAAACGTCCAGATATACCGGTAAACCTGTTAAAGATGAAAGATGAGAGGCCAGAAGAAGAGGAAGAAGAAGAGGAAGAGGAGGAAGATGATGTGAACAGCAGTGTAAATCAAAGCTCACAGAACACAAAGATGGAAATGGTTGAAGAAGGGAATCCCCTCTCCAGTTCTTATTCACCCAGCAACCAAAGTATGGAATTCCTAAATGATGATTAATTGTACTGGTTTTTTTTTTAAATTCATTCAACTTGCACATATTTTAATTAGTTGGAACTTAATAAAGTGAATGTGAAGATTTAGTCATTTTACTAGCAATTGTATTTACTTAACACAGTAAATGTTCAGTTTAATGTACTAATAGAGTAGAAAGGATGTCCAGGCAAATGGGAGGAGAGGTTGAGCACCAAAACACATGAGGTCCATCTGCTTCTCTCTTCTGTGGAAACAGTCGGAGGGAGGCATAAAGACAAAGTTAGTGACACCCATTGCACAGGTGGCAGCACTGAAACTATTGTTGAGAGCGACTACATTGTGAAGTGAGTGCAGCCTGCCTGGCCCCATTGAGGCAATAGGGGCACATCTCACCGGGCTGCTATCTTCCTTATGCATTAGCCAACATTTCCATTATCTAAGCCCCTTTTCAGCAAAGTCCGGAATCCTTATTGACCACTACAATGCAGTGGGCTATGTGAAATGTGCATAATTTTCATATTGCCCAGAATATTTTTAAATTTTTAATTTTAAACTTTATATTCTGTATCATCAACCCAATGTGGTTACAAAATAGCATGATTATAAATGTAATACAAAAGCATTACCCAATAGTGGTATAGGGGGAAATCTTAAAACAGTCAGTAGTAAAAACAACTAATATAAAAAATCAAGAAAAGGCCTGCAAAATTAGAAGTTCAACCTATCACCAAAAAGGTTGTAACACTGGTCTTAGGCAAGCTTTCTGTTATAAGGCAATTAAAAAGAAACCATCCTTGCTCTTGAGGAAGTTTAATGATTAATTTTCTCATACAGAACCAGGAACAATGTCTGTTCCAATTAATAACCAGGCAGATTGGTATAAGAAGACTATTGTATCTACATTATTTGAGGCCACACAATTTTTGGAGCCTGAAAGGAAAGAACTGATATTATGAGTTGGTCTCAGTTGCAAAGTATCTTTTTCAAAACTAGCACAGCTTTGACCAGACAGTCTAGGATGCAGCGTCTGCAACAGCCTGAGTTATGCATTAGCTTTTTTATGCACTTTGTTTGGCAGTATTCAGAGAGAGGGGATATCAGAAGAAGCAACATGGTGGTTACTTCATCATAATCAAAACATGCAGTACATATATTGTGCACACATACACAATAAGGCAATGTTCATTCTTATTTGATATTCCCATTTTTTTTTAAAAAAAAAATCATATTTTATCTTTATACAATCTGATTTCTTTTTCATATTTTAAGGCTTCCTGTTTTTATTTGTCTGGATATTAATGAATTGCTCTTATCTCTTGCTTTATTTTGCAATATCATTGCTGTGTGTAATGGAAAAACTGCTCTAGTTTGATAAAACTCTATTTTTAAAGAATGAAAAAGTGTAGAAGTTACTATTTCTATTCCTAATTAATTAAATTTCTGGGGTCCATTTCTGTTTTTATAGGACTTAAGTCTCAGTCTGAGTCTTCAAGCAAGCATACAAGCTCATTAGCTCATAATTCCCCAGTGAATGAATTGCAGGTAAAACTAGAAGGTAAGCTGTTTTATCCAGCTCTTTGTTTCTGAATAATCTGTGGGTTATGAATGCTAGGACAAAATGACAATTTCTTTAATACTGAAACAGATTATATTTCACTACCTGTGACGAAAATAGTTCTTGGCTCTTAGGAAGACCACTTTTTTTCTAGTTCAAAATGAAGAAAAGTGTTTTAAACAATATTTTGCATTCAATATTGCACTGCAAAATTTAGAATGAAAATAAAGTGGATAGCTTCCAGCCACTGGGCCCGGGCTGAACTTTCAACCTCTCCAGATCTCTGATGCATATCAATCTCAGCCACTCGAACCTGTCACCTGAGGGGCTGTGAGAAAAATTCAGGAGCCTCAAACCAGTCATGCTGAGCCTTGCTGAAACTTTTTTATTCCCCCTGCAAATCCAGAGAGATCTTGGACTTTGAATGCTCAGCTTATCTCTATAAAAGCTCAGTTCTTGTAAAAGAATTAATTTAGAAACTCGAGACTTTTCAGAAGAATGAAGAGAAAAAACAATCGTAAATGGTGCTTTAGTGTTGGATTATTTCCAGTAGGAGTGGAATACACAAACAGGTGAAGAACTACTTTTATCTTTTTTTTTTTTTTTAAGTAGATTGATGGAACGTAACAGAAAAATAATTATCAGTGATAATTCAATTTTTAAAAATACTTGTATAACAGTAATTGAAACAAAATAAATTTAAGAAAGAAGAAACTAAGGAAAATATATTTCAGACAAAATATTAGAAATTAGAAATGTTAATAATACTTCACCTTAGATATATTACAAAGGAAGTATGACAGTCCTACTGATATAAACATTTCTGAGATATCTGCACTGTTTTGTCAGATGAGACACAGTGCTTTATTTTCACAACTCCCTATGTGTTGTTCTTAAAGAAAGGATTTGTTTATTTTGAAACTAACCAAAGAATTAAGAACTGCTATCATAAACTTCATTTTTCCAACTGTTTACTTTACTAGCATCTGAGATGCCAGCAGAAAAACCAAAGAATCAGAAAGATAGCAGTAAACCTAAGGTGAGTTGGAAGGACAAAACTTTTTGTTTGTTTGTTACATAGATTTATATAGTGGTCTATCTTGAATAAATTACCATGGACAACTTACAGCATTAAAAAAAATACAAAATATAAAAATCACAGTAGTTGAAAATCACAAAAAACAACAGCAATCAACGTAACCAGAAGGCTCCCAGCATTTTGAATTGGAACTGGAAGCACAATGGTAGCCAGTGCAAATCACGGAGCAGTGGTATTCCATGTACCACAAAATAGACACCACTAACCACTACTCATTCTACATCAGCTGCAGCTGCTGAAAGCTCTTCAAATGGAGGTTCTTGTAGAACACATGGTAGTAGCCCAGTCTAGAAGTCACTAGGTATAACTTCAATCCAGTGCACAACCAGTGCATAATCCAAGGCTGGGTAAAAGCTCTCATAAACTCTCAGTTGTCACTGCTCCTTGAGCAAGATCTGTGAGTCCCAGATCGCACACTAGTTTGGTCTGAGGCAGTGCAATCCAGATAATCATGATTATAGTTATGGATATCAGATGCTGAATACTCTTTCCATGTTTGGGGGAAGAGATTTTGAATGGAAGGGAGAGACTCCCTTATGAATTAGAAGAATTGCTTGTTAAGGGAACTAGAGCACAATTGTCTCTTTGTCTCAGCCTGATCCTATTGCATATTGCTTTTGGAGGGACAACTTTTATATTTATCAGAAGGAGATACTTCTTGATATTTTGGGAATAGTAGCTATCCTCTCAAACATTACAACAGTTTACATTAAAGGATTATAATTCAAATACTTGGTTTCCATTAAACCAGCAATGATTAAAATATCTAATCATTCTTGGTAGTGCAGTAGAGCTAACGATGAGAAATTATGTGCAGCTGTTTTACCACCTGCTGTCAATCTTGCTCTACCAATCTGCCATAGTACTTAACTGAATGTTAGCCGGTACTGCATAAGTCAGGAGATACTGCACTTTTTTTCTCCTTCACAAAGCAAAAATAGACTTAAAAATAAAACTATTCTCTAGCATAGCATCAGATATAACAATGCAATGTTTGGGGGCCTGTCTGCAAATTACCTTATTTAAAATGTCTTGAGAAAATTTTTGTATTCTTTTCCTGGAATCTTCCAGTAGAAACAATTATTTAAACAATTGTTAGCATTTTCCTCAATTTAAGTCCAACTAAAAAAAAACCCCTATATGTTGTTTAGTTCTTTCTTCATTTGGTACAAAAATCCATCTCATACAGTATAAAGCAAGCCTCAGAGTACAGTCTGACAAAACAGTACTTTGCCCACAAATCATAATTGGAAATGAATTCTAGGTATGTGATGGTTGGCCAGATATATGACTTTGATACTCCAGTTTACATTTTTGCTTTGGGCTCACTCATTCTCAATCTCAGCATTTAAAATATGTAGACTTCAACTCTCACAGCTGGCTAGGGAATTCTGGGAGTTGAAGTCCAACCTCTTAAAATTTTTGAGGTTGAGAAACACTGCTGTAGATAACAGAAAATATAAAAGTTGTGTTCTATTGTTCTCCCCCCACCCCATCCAACTGTTTGCACAGCCTGCCAGCAACATTCCACTACCTCTGTTTTATTTTGCCACTGCCAAATATTTAAGACTTGAATACATCTCTATACACAGGACAGAGTGCTTTGAGGTGGCTTTGTTTTTGTTTATTTTAAATCTTGGGATCAACTGCTTTGCAAAGAGATGGGAATCATTATACGTTGGTGTGTTATTCTGTAACAAGAATTTAAATTATGCAAAACTAATAATTAGCAAAATTTAACATTTGACAGATTTGTTCTATTGATTTGTTTAATAAGTGCTAAATTTAAATTTTGCCTCCCATTCATTTTTTAAAATGTATTTATGTGATTCTGGACTAGCGTGCCCACAATGCAAAGAAAGTTGAACATACTGGAATACGTTTACAAAAAGCAAATTACTTTCTGTCCTACAGATTCAACAGTCATTATCCTCAAACTATCCAGAAGATGATCCAGATTACTGTGTATGGGTACCACCTGAAGGTAAAGGACAGAGTAATTGTGGAACATGAGTTGCTGACAAAATATAGTTTATATATGAACAAAGAAAACTTAGGGACAGGTGTTCTAGTCCCATTTTAATGGCTAACCTTGTGCCAATCAGGCAATGGCAAACCAATTCTGAAATCTTGGCAAGAAAACTGTAGACTCAAAGACACACATATATACATTATAAAAAAAACCTAACTTATTTGAAGTACAGAGTAAACAAGATACAATCAGAATGGTGCTGGGGGTGGGGATATGCTATAGATTCCTATTTGTCCTTCAAAATGGAGTTATATAAATGCTAAGCAAGTACAGACAAAATCAGTGTTCCATCTCTAAATATAATAGCCAGAAGTGGATTTTGGTAGAGAATCGAAACTGCTTCCCTCTATGTGAAGTTTTTGCAGGAATGATGCTGTTCAGATTCGAAAGTATCTTTGACAGTATTAATTATCTTCCCAATGTGCTTCTGGTTCTAGCTGTATTGAAAGCTAGAGTTGAAATAATGGCAACAGCCTTGCCTATCTTTGTAGGAGATAGAATAGTCCTTTAGTGGGCAACATCCAAAATTTCTGAGTAATTTGTTTTTTCAGTAATAAAATCACACAGTGTTGTAAGAAGTATACATACATACACATATTTATTAGGTTTCCTAGCTCCATTTCTCAAATGGCAAATAGCCTGCAAATTCTGCATATACCTTTTGTGTTTCTAACCTATCAATTTCTAATCAACGAATTTGCTAATATGTTTAAAACATTTTATCCTACTCATTAAGAAAATATTTACAGGATTTAAAGTTAAAACTATATAAAAATTTAAAAAAATTGAACACATTTAAAAAAACCATTGAGGTAAAATCATTGAAACAACAGTAATGCAAATTATTTTAAAAGCATTATAGCAAAAAAAATATGTTAAATGTTAAAATATTATTTTCTCTGTTGAGCAGGTCAAAGTGGTGACGGCAGAACTCATCTGAATGCTAAATACGGCTACTAAATTACGCTGAAAAGTAAAGACGTATGGCACAGCAACTGATAACTGGTACAATATGCCATTGAAATGACAAGCAACAATTTTTGTTCATTTTCTTTAAACACTGTTTAATGATTCCTGATCCTTATTTAAGGATGTTTTTCCCCTAGAAGTGAATGTGTGTATAATGTGCATCATAATGTATATATAGTGGTGATAATTAAGAATTTACAGGTAACATAGATATAGCAATGTTGGTTTTATAAAAACTTTTTTAAAATACTTGTTTTTATTTCTTTAACATTATTTCTTGATGTAAAAGGGGTAAAGGAATTAGTTTTAGATTTTTGTTTAGTCAATATGTGTGCTAAGGGCTACTTCAATACTTTAAGGCTTGGGTTGATTACCAAAATGTTTTCTGCCTGTCCATGTACAAGTATATATTTCCACAAAATATAATTGCCGATGGCCCTCTCCAGGTGGAGCTGCTGAAACTTAAGCTAATTTTTATCCTTCCTTTCTGTTGCAGTCTTTTCTGTGAAGGTTCTTTGTTGTTGTTTTTCCCTCTACAAGGTGAAATACTAACACATTCATATCTTGGTCAGTTGTAAATTAGTATTAATGTGGGTGGGAAAGTGTGTTAATCTTTGGCAGTTCCTGAAATAATGTTAAATATCTAACACTGGATAGTTGAGAGAGTCATGGCTAAGATATGGAAGTACTATGAATTAGTACTGAATAGTATATCTGAAACTTTTTGGATAAGCCAGGAAAAAGGCAATTATCTTTGGTCTAGACCAGGTTTTACTTCACAATTTCTACACTTAGGTTGCATCATATTCCATATGAGAAAAGAATAGAAATTGCATTTAAAAGGGAAAAAAACAATCCAGAGGCATACAGTAGTCTTATCTACTATGTAAACATTAATTATGAGAATGGAACCAATTCAGGAGAGGAGAGGGGGAAGCATTGGAAAATGTTTACTAGTTTCAACTTTCTTTTGATGGTAAAATAAAGCCTGTAGTTTTGAAGCTCTACTTTAATGGATTTACTGGCAAGTAGGAATATGACAATTGCCTAATTCATAGACTGAAAGGAGTTCTGAGTTCATAAGTATGGGCCTGAGACAGACTTTATGAAGTACGGTAAACCTCCATATTTTGGGTTCTTTATCTAAGGCATAAGAATCTACTTCCATTTTGGTCCAGATATCTTCGGATATCTGTAATATTCACATACTAATAACCATTTCTCTTATAACTGAAAGATTTTAAGAGATATTTATTTTACATTTAGGCAAAAACCCAGTTTTTTGAAATATATAGCCCAGACTGAGGTTTATTTCTAAGATCTCCAGTGTTTCTAAGGTCTTCATATTGGAATCAGAGTCCCAATAATTTTAATTTTTTTAAAAATGGAAATAAGCATGCAACAAAATAAAGTACAGATAAAGTAATATTATTTGAGAAATGCTTCATTCCTCTCAAATTACCAGAAAAGAAATGTGGCTAGTGGTAGCTCATGCTTTGAGGAGCTCTGCCCATTTCCTACAAAGTGAAACTTCGGATATAGGAAATATCTTGGAGGAAATAAAACAAGCAGCTATTTCAAAAGTGTGTCTTCATCTGAAAGCAAAATAAATAAAAGTTTTCCCTCTACTAAGTGGGAAGTTTAGGACCATTTTTGTCCACTATAGTAGCAGTTTGAAAATAAATAAGCCTCATGAAATCTGGCATTTATTAGGGCTCCTGAAATTTCAAATGTCCAAAATAGTTTGTGATCCCTGGTTTATCAAATATTTTGCCTTGTTTGGAGATAAGCTACCATCTTCAGCAACAGCTTTTCATTCCTCTAAGTCATCTATTTTGGGTTCATTAATTTGTATGAGCAAGGATTACTAATTCCAGAACAGAAATAGTATATTATATAATTATAGGATTTTTTAAGCCATTGCTGTAATTTAAATTTCTCCAACAGTTAATTTTACTTCTGCCTCATGTTTGTGACTACTTTTGGGGGGGGAGGGTTATTAAGCTGTGAGTACTCTCAAAATTGGCTTTAAAAAAAAACTATCCGCCATACTACGTCTAAGCTGCAAAATATGGCATTTATGCTGCCATAGGTGGCAGCAAAATGACTTAGAGATACTGAAGTCCATCTGTTGCCATCTAGTGACCATCTAGATTTTTACAACCTAAAAACATGCCAAATATATCCTTCCAGAATTGTTCCTATATATTAAATACAAATGATAGGAAATCCTTTTTTTTTAATCCAAGTGAGCACTCTATTCTTCCCCTCTGTTTTTTTCTCATGCCAAAGGCACAGAAAGATTTATTAAGGCCTGCACATGGGTGGAAGCTGTGAGGTTATTCTAGATAATTCTGTCTCCTGTTCTTTGTTCCACATTACAGAAAACTACTCTATGTTCTCCTTTAGTCTTGTGTGACATAAACTTGCCTCCACAAACCGTAATTGTGGCCAGACTTTCTGTGTTACCACAAGAATTAAATGAAAAGAGGAAATTCCTGATTGCTTATAGTTTGACTCTGTACAATTTTACACAGCAGCTTCATACATTAAGATGGAAATACAAGCCAGCTGAATGGGGCACTAGGGCCAAGCCTCAGATTCATCCAGACGGTTCACCAACAAAACCGCGAAGCCCTTATCCGCGCCAACATAAGCGCGGAGGCCAAATCCGCGCCTTCCAAAGCGCTCAGCACCCTAATCCTAAACCTCACCCTAAACCAAAACCCTAAACCTAATCCTAACCCTTACCTTAATTTAAGGCGCTGTTTTAAAGCGCCCTTCTGTCACCGCGCTGTTGTCGCCGCGCTGATGTTGTCGCGGTGATGACGTCGCAGTTTTTGCGACGCGGTTTTGTCACCGCTATTTGCCACCAGCAGTTCCACTGGATCAAAGCATATTCAATCATCATCATCTCCAGACTTTACTGGAGAAAATCTTTCTAAATAATCCAGGAATATGAACAATGTTATTTAAATTATTATAGAGGCAACTGTTGTGGGAAAGGAGATGCTGCTCAATAGTTGAAAGATTTGAGACTAAAAAATGGGGGGAAACAGCCAACTGTCTTTAAGATGGCAGAGTGGATTGGCAGTTAAGTTAAACTGTCTGCTTAGAAGTGTTTTAAGCTTCTAATGTAGAGAGTAAATAATTATTCATGTTTTATTAAAGTATAAAATACAAATGGAAATATTGGAAAATGGAGGAGGAAATAAGATAAAGGTGTAGGATAAAGGGAGGAAAGAAAAGAAAAGCATAGATTTCCAACTCTTTAGCTCAGTAGAGTAACATAACAGTCTCAACTTTTTACAATTACATAATATGCATTGGAATTACCATAACAACAAACCTAGCTAATCAACAAAACCCAAAGCCAGTGTTTCCTTCCCCCCCACCCCCCATCTCAAGCACAAAATCCAAAAGTGGTCTCCAGGTAGAAACAAAGTTGGATGTAACCGTTTCCTTGATTTGAGCAGTTAATTTAGCCATCTCTGCTAGTTCCGACAGTTTTTCCAGCCATTCATACATTGTGGAAATTAAAGTATCTTTCCATTTTTGTGCATACTGGTAAAATAATTATTAAATTTAGACCTATTAATGCTCTGATATAAAATAAAAGGCTAATCAACTATTAAATTGGAATTCTTTTTTTTTAATTAGATGATCAGAAGCGCCTGCACGGGAGTGTGTGTGTGTGTATGTGTGTCTGTCTTTGTAGCTGCTTTCTCCCCCCTCACCCATCTGGGTGGGAAGTTGTTATTTCAAAATCCTCTAAATAACCCATTTGAGTTTTGCCCTCATAAATTTTCATCACCCTCTGTTAATAAAATAATGACATATTTTTCTTAAAAACAATTTGGCTTTACTGCTTTGACCTTTACCCAAGTCATGAAAGATTTATTGTTGTCTCCAAATGCATCTTTTCAACCCAGAAAGAAACTTAATTCCTCAAATGCTGCTGTTGTAAACCTGAGTTTGAAAATGTCAAATGGGCAACCAAATTGCAGGAAGAAATTCAACAGATACAGTGCAGCATGTGTGCAATTAAACAGTGAAAGGGGTAGAATTTCATTGTATACAGAACAAATCCTTTTATCAGCTGGCATCCGAACACCATTTACAAGTTTTTGTAGTTAAGTATTTATGCACAGCGAACTTATTTGTGGCCTTCCTGGTAAATCTTGGCTGTTTAAAATAAAAAACAGATGCTGGGGAACAACTCTGTTTTTTGTATGTTTTGGTGAAAATCTTGATAGGATACTTTTGCGCTTTCCCTCTGTAAAAATTGCTTGCATATGTTTCCATTTTGTAGAAGGTTATGCTTGAGACCATGTCTATCTTTTTGTGAAATGCTAAGATGCCATTCAGGACAACTTTAAAAAGTGCATAACTAGTTTATATCACCATGCTTTTGGAGAAGATTCTGCTTACCCATGTTGTTTTTTAAATTATCACACGAGAACTCTACAAAAGGAAATCTAGGATCAGATTATTAAAGCAGCAATTTATAAATTCAGTTGCAGACTATGGGATATGACCTCACTCAAAAGCAGCCATTAGTATTAGTTTATAAGCATTCTAGCCTACACATGACTTTATTCACAAGCAGAAATAGCTTTTCCCATGCAAAGTTGGTGACATCTTGCTACCGGTCATCTTGTTGGGATGCAGCAGTGTGCAGCTTTTTCTCTGATGTAGGGAGAAGATGTTGAGCTTGAGATCTTGCCCCACATTCTCTGAAAAAAATAGTTTACATCTGTGGTGACATTAGAGATTACATCACTTGTCCCTGTAACTGCTGCAGCTGGATTGTTCTTTCAGGCTGTCCAATTGTAAATTGAGCCATTAAGCAATGAGAGTAATAGGGACAGCTAAGCATATGGCAGAAGTTTTCTCATTTTTACTGCAATGCAAAGCACCCAGCAGCTGTCGTTTCCATACCCAAAACATCAAGATCTCTGCCACCTTCAGAACATCATCTACATTTCCAAATGCTTCCACAATTTTTTTTTAAACTGTCAACATGGCATGGTGTGGCATCTTTCAAAGGTTAATATGTAGACAAGCATTTCTGAGGCAATGACTCGCATAGCAAATGAATATGTCCATTTGGAACATGTTTATTCAGAAGAGGATCCCTTGTTTTCATCAGAATCTTCATCCAAACTCCTTGAACAGAAGCATTCTGCATTCCCTGGACTGCAGAGAACAAGACCATCATGAAAAATTCACTCTGAAATAGGAAAAGAAAAAAATGTAGTAGGGCTTCTTAAATGAGAAGCTGTCATTAAACACATCTCCATCCATGGTTAACTCAACTAACCTTAATTAGTCCGTATAATAGTCAGCTAAAAATTAACCATATGTGATGCATTTGCATAACTTTCTAGATTAAAATGATAATTTTTATGGTTCAGTTACATATGAATATAGCTAATAAGACATGGAGAACTAGGGAGGAAAAATTGATAAGTTTAATAAATGTGTTTAATTAGATTTGCAATCATAAAATGAAAAATGGAAATGACATGGTCCCTTGATAGAAAAAAACTGTTAGAAAAGTTTTTGTCTGGCTCTGGTTAAAAATTCAATTACAGTTGATTTCCAAACATTCAAGACCTTTTAACAGAACAAAATAGCTGAAATATATTATGACACCATACTTTGTTGTAAATAGTTGAAGTAGTGGTGTGCATTATTCAGCATCATCATACATGATACTCAAAGCTTGCCATTTTGTACTTGTGCTCTCAAAGTTTAAGTTTAGGATAGGTATTTATTCTTACCAGTAAGGAGTAAAACTGAACTTAGTAATTGATTAAGAAGAAGTAGAAAGAGAAGGAGGAGATACTAAATGTGTTCTTTCCATGCTGTTTTTATTTAAACTTCTTGCCAAAATTATACACAGACAATAAAAAACGAGACTTAAACTTCTAACAAGTCCTTCAATACATAAACAAATTAAAGGTCAGACTGAGGTTAGTGGCTTCTTCAAAAATAGAAATAGCATCAATCACCCTTTCCCCACGAGCAAATCTAAAATGATCCGTTAGCCACATAAGAAATATTCAAAAATATTTTCCCTTGTGAATTGTTTTTGTGCTGCAAGTAATAGAGCAAATCCCAAGATGTACTGGAAAAAGACAAATCAACAGTGATGGGCAAAGGGAATCATTCAATCAAAGGTCAACAAGGGAAGAAAATGGTAGGAATCTGAGGGAGGATGAGAAGAGATAAAGGCAAAGCAGATATACCACATCCCCTTTCAGATGTGGAGGAGATGGGACCAGAGGATTTTGCTGGTGAAGAAGCCATAACAGTGGGTAATGATCTCCAGCTGTTGAAATAAAAGGCCTATTCTGGGATTCATTAATAGAAGGAAAGGCCTCCAGACCTTTCATAGAGAACTCAAGACAAATGTGGTGATCAATTAAAAGTGGGGAGAGGACACAGCAAAGAAAATTATGTTAACATCTGGTCTGTGTGTAACATAGTTTTTTGCAACAATAGGCTGGGTCCATCAGAAGACCACATGTTCACCCCAAAAGAAATCCTTAAATATCATCCTGCTAGTTGAGATAGAAGCTATTTATACTAAGTGGGTATATTAACACTGAAAACATCCCACTTCTTGGATGTTCTCCAGATGGCAGAAAATTTTTGGGATGGGAAACAGTTCAGTCCATCAAAACCTCTTTGGCATTCTAAAATAGTATAGTTAAGACAAGCATTCTCAATTTTTCCTGGATTAAATCCTACCAAGCTATCAAAAAACTTGATTTCTACCACAATAGAAAGAAAAGCCCACTCTTTCTACAAAGAGTAAATATGTGTTCATATGCAGTTGTTATGGATGGTAATGCAATCAGCCAGATATTTACATTGGATTTGGCATGCCAAAAAAGTCCTTCCCAAGGAATTCGGATATGCAGATGTTGTTTAATAATTATACAATTTAAAGATTTAATTCAAGTTTAGTGACATCTGTGTTCCCTGTAGATTATTTCCCGGTCTCACATTTGAGATTTGAGAAGTTTATTTATATGCCGCCCTTTTCCCTGGGGGGACTCAGGGTGGCTTACAACTCGAAAAAGGGGGAGGGGAACAAACATTTAACACGTAGGACAGTACAGGGCGGGGCATAACCTTTTCCTAGGGGGTCACAGCAAGATCGACAGCAGTTTACAACTTCCGCGACACCTCATTTTAAAGCCCATAAAAAACTGAATTGAATGAGCTATTAAATGTTAAATTTGCTTTAAGAATGGCTGGAAAATTCGATTCGGAAGAACAAAGGATCATTGACAGAATAAAATGCATTGCCTTTCGAGAGGCTCGCGATGCTGGAGCGACGTTTATCAATCGAAAATGGATTGCAAACAAATTGAAACGTCATCCGGATTGGGTTACTGATAATTGGAACAAAACAGCCCAAGAATGTTTCACAAAATTTGGAGAAGGGCGTCCTCTGCAACTGTCCCAAGAAAGCAAAGCCATCATTGCAACTGGCAGTCGCAAACAACGAAAAGGAAACCGAAAAGTGGCCCAAGAAATCCTTCAAATTCGTGGAAAACGAGTTGATCAAAGGACAATCGGCCGATATCGAGAACGAGAAGGTTTGAAGCCATTCCACGTCATTTGCAAACCATTGAAAACTCAAACACACGTTCAAGATCGGCTTTGGTTGTGCGATTGGTTGTCTGAATGGACCGAGGAAGATTTTCTTCATTTGGCGCCATCTGACGAATTCTTCGTTTATGCCATTCGAAAACCGAATTTCCAGAACGATCGAATTTGGGCTAAAGACGTCGACGACATCGCCAAACATGAACGATATCGACAAATCGTTCGCAATCCGACTTGCATCGGGATTTTCGTCATTTTCACAGCCAAGAAACTGCATTGGGTTTTGAAGGATAAAGGGGAATCCTGGGATGGCAGTTATTTCCGTGAGAAAATTTTATTGGAGAATGCCATTCCATTTCTCAGTGATCCAGACAATGTCTTGGTGGTTGGTGAGGCTGTCTTTCTTCATGACAAAGCTCCTTGCATGCGTGCAAATGCGACTCAGCAATTGTTAAAGGAAAACAATGTCGAATTTTGGGGCAATGACGTCTGGCCGGGAAATTCGCCAGATCTCAATCCGGCAGAGAACATTGGGGCCATAATTAAGGATGAAGTGGAAGCTCTGATGATTCAGGAGCAAGGTCAAAATCGATATTCGGTTGAAACTTTGAGAATGAATTTGGAAACTGTGTTGAAAAATCTGGAAAATCGAACGGAACTGTTTGAAGATTTGTTGTGTTCTTATCCACCTCGTTTGAATGCTGTTCGAAGGGCTAATGGTGGTCATACTGACTATTAAATCGTGTCAATAAACTCAGTTTTTGATGGGCTTTCGAATGGTGTATGAATTATTTGTGTTGTTATTACAAGTGTTGCTGTGACCCCCTAGGAAAAGGTTATGCCCCGCCCTGTACGTCATTAAAAACACAACATTCATACCATTCGGGTGGGTTACAGTCTTTAGCCCCAGGCCTGACGGGATAGCCAGATTTTGAGGGCTGTGCGGAAGGTCTGGAGGGTGGTGAGGGTGCGAATCTCCACGGGGAGATCGTTCCATAGGGTCGGAGCTGCCACCGAGAAGGCTCTCCTCCGCGTGGTTGCCAGTCGACATTGACCGGCAGATGGGACTCGGAGGAGGCCTAATGTATGAGATCTAATAGGTCGAGTGGAGGTGATTGGCAGTAGGCGGTCTCTCAAGTATTTGGTTAGCATACCCAACACTGAGAACCAATCTTGTCCCCATATAGCGTCCCTGACTACTTAGACTAAAATCAGAGACTTATGGATTCAACATAATCAGGTCCTGAATCTCCCCAGGTGAAAGTTGTTGAGTTTTTATCCTTTTATTTCAATGTTTTTTTACATTTTCAGTACCTAATGTTTACATTACAAATTTTAATTATAACTACCATAATTAAGCTATGTTACAATGTATAACAAATTACAAGCTCTCTATTTCGCTTGGAGTGCAAAATATTAAGTTACAGATTTTAGAAAATGGTTTATTTACATCTTTATTGGTTATATTTTAGAGTTGTTAGTCTTCAATCATGTAATAATCATAAGTCTGGGAACCAGTCATAAATTTACTTTTTCAGGGTTGTCATTAGTTCAAATAGTCATGAAACAGGACAGAGCTGGGCTGTAATCAAGGACTACTCTTGCCAAAATACTAATTGCTCACTAAGATCTGCCCTTTCTTTACTGTCTTAGACTGCCAGGAGATACAACTTAAGTTTCTTGCTATGAATGATCGCACACCAAAGTTCATAAAGAATCAGAGAGTTCAAAGAGAGTATCAAATTCAAGATACATGCAAGATTTTTCAGTCTAATCAGATATGACAACAATCAGTAAACCATTACTGGAAACCAATTGACTTATTGGTGGGGGGAGAAAAAGCCTAAATGCCATGTGATATATTCAAGAGTAGAATGATTCTCCATGAAGTAAAAAAAGAAGAAATTTCTCATCTAGATGAAAGGACTCATGTTTTAAGCACTTTCTGAAGCCTTGCCAATCAGTCTGTTGGGGAACATTTTTCTACAAATAATCCTTACAAAACTCATACACAAATAAATTGGAGTATCTTAATTGAGGCAATAATTATGTAGGAGTCAGATTAGGATTAAGTCAGATTAGGATTCCAAATCACATGCCAGATTATTCTACAATCAAGATACCTTGCATGGGAGCAAAGAAATTACCATCCCTCTTATTCCAGCTTGAGATTTGCAATATGTGCAGTGGAATGAATCAAGGTATAAAGCCTGTTGATTCCTTATGCCAGATTGATATGATTCAAGCTCTTTCTCCAAAGTCAAAATAGTGCTAAAGTAGCCCTATGTGAAAAGCTAGAAAGTAGCTCTGTAAGAAAAACAAGTTAAGGTATTTCAGAGAAGCTGAAATATCAAGGAACACTAGTATTTTGAAAAGGGACTATGGAAATACACCTTTTTTTGTCTTATTTACATACTAAGCAGTTTTGGCTTGGTTCAAAATCTTTGCCTGCAGGAATACCATGAGGGACCCAAGAATGGAATGTTAATGCAAAGTTGTCTGAAATATTTCAGCAGGGAGTTGGCTAAAGAAACATGTCTTCACTAGGCTTCCTAGATTTATTGCTTACATTTTTTGTATCTTTGTCCAAAGATGAGCTTTCTTTCTTTTTTCTTTTTTCTTTTCATAAACATACACAATGGCATCTGGTGTTTAGCCAGTTACAAAATTATACTTATTGAAGTCTAAGCTTTGTGAGTAGGATTTGACCCAGTATGTTCACAGAAGAAATTGTTATCCAAAAGAGACTCACGTTTGAGGAAAGGTGATTTTTGCTTTCCCTTTTCCTTTTCCTCTATCATTTTGTTGTACTGCCTCATCCATTTTTTTCAGTGGGTTTCTACAGCCTTTAGAATATTTGTTTCTCCCAATGGGAAGGGTCAGCCAAAATAATGCCCCTGTCTCATTTATTGTGAAGAAGTGCTCCAGAAACAGACTTCCAGTTATAGAACTCAAAAATCAACTATGAAAAATCCCAAACATAGAGCAGGAAAAAAATTGCTCTCTTGCAACAAAGAAACTATTGCAGTCTTGCTAATTGAAAACAGTATGCCTATAGCTACATTAGGCAACTGTATATTGGCCACCTCCTTTCTTTTCAATGCCACAGTGAAATTTCTGTAAAGATAAGTTCTGACAAAAAAATAAGGTATGCTATCAGTGCATTTAAAAAATACTATTTGTATGATGGCCCTTGAAGACTGCTTCTGGCTGCTTATAAAGTGGTCATCAAAAAAAAAATCTTATCGGGTTTGCACAGACAAAATGGAACAAAGCATGCTGGCTGAAGAATTCTAGGAGTTGAATTCCAAACATAAAGTTGCCAAGGTTGAAAAACACCAGAAAATATCTTTGAAAAGCTGTTGCTTTTAAGACGTTCCAGGTTTAGAACTTGTTTTCAAAGTCCTTTCAATCAAGACAGTAGGCTCCAAGGTAATCTGGGTGGAGACTCTGAACCATTGGTAAGTGATTATCAAAAGTAATAGCTTGAAAGTGCTGTTTTCCATGTTCATTGATCCAGGCTGTTCCCAGACTAAGTTCCAACTAGCTATGAAACTCCTAGGCTTGGTCTGTTTAGCTGCCAAGAAATAAACTGCACAATGTCAGTTTTCCAAAACTGACTGTAGACATCTTCAGGCTTAGTTCCAACTTTCAGTAGTTGTCACCTTCCAAGCATTCAATAAAACCTCTTATTAAAAGTGTATTTTGAAAGGTTTTGCACCATCTCCCACTTGGTTGTTCTTCATATGGTTTTAATAACTAATGTATTTTATTTATAAGCCCAAACGATGTTATTAAATCTGAAAGGAATAACAAAAAGCCACTTGTTGAAGGTCATTCTACATAAAAGGACTAACTTCATGAGCATTAGAATTACAAGGAAAAAAACTCAGTTTTACTTCTTGACCATCATGTTTACCTATAAAAAAGTGAGCTAATCACCTACATGGTTAAAAGCTTTCTAGAAGATTTAGCAATGTTCTACAATCTGAGAGAATTCAATTATTTAAATTTTTACAATGTCAATTTCTTTCATTTTTGTTTGTTTTAGTTATTTGACATAGTATTTTTTTTCTCACCAAAACCATTTTGCCCATCAAGTTTAGGGCACAAAATTAATTCTGTTAATTGAGTCTGTTAACTTCTGCTATCTCACTCTTGACAAATAGATTAGGGATATAGATTTGGTAGTTACCAATGTATGTATCCATGTCATAATCAAAAGGATATCATGCCAGTCAGTTACATCTACAGTGGGCAAAATGTTTTGGATATCAAATTGCAACAATAGAGGCAGCCAAAAAAAGGAATAAAAGCTACATATTACTTTAAATTTCTTTGCATTTGTTTATTAAAAAGAGTTTCCTCATTTGAGGAATCTACAGTATCTTTTATCTATGTCTATGTCTCTAGCTGAGGGAGCATTTACAGTAATGAAATAAGAGTTCTCAAATGCTCTGAAAAAACTCCAGGCACTTCTGCATGAATCCTTCAATAATATTTTTAAATTATTTGGGAATGCTCTCTAAATATAGCTGTTTGTCCATTATATTGATTTATGTAGTGTAGCCACTCATCTTGCAATTATGACTCTGGGCAGTGAACACAAGTTTAAAACTTAACAGGATGAAAATAGTGAATAATAACAATCAACAACAATAATAGCACAATGGCTGATACAGGCAATCAAACTCAAAACACACAACCACAACACGTCAGAGAAAGCCACCGTGAGATGTGTCTATTGTGAGTTGAGCCTTACTTTTTTTTACTTTACATTTTGTCTCAAACAGTAATCTAGGAAGAGAGAGAAAGAACAACTGAGCACTTTGCTACATTACTGGCATAGCAGTCAATACAGTGCTTGTTTGTTTGTGCTTTTGAATCACAGTCTCAACATGGAAGTATACAGAAAACCCACACACAGATCAGTATTTACATTCTGATTCTCACCACTCCAGGAGCACAAACGGGGGTAATTAGAACCCTATACCACAGGGTTGAAGATTTGCCTCTCAGCAAAGAGGAAAAAGAGAAAGAACAAAAACACATCAAGGAAGCGCTCAGAACTTGTGGATATCCTAATTGGGCCTTCATTAAATCCACAAAAAGATCTCCTTCAATAACAGATAAAAAAAGAGAACAACAAATGGAGTTGTCATTCCATGTGTTGCAGGAATATCTGAAAATCTCAGGAAGATTTTCAACCAACACAAACAGACATGCACACATTTTAAACCCAGGAATACATTAAGACAGAAGTTTGTCTACCCTGAGGACAAAAACATCTAGAGACAACAAAGCAATGTGGTATAGACAGTGTAATGCAGCAAATCACGTGCAGACCAGTATATCAGGGGAAACGTAACAACTGCTTCTTGCATTCTTCGTTTTCTCTTCTGAAGGTCTGTTGTGATTTTGGCAATACAGAGATTCACATTTGGAAAAATAAATTTTAAAAAAACCTCAGTCTGTAAAATCCTGCATTTGTTAGTCCTATCAGATGTTCATGACTGTCCCCCATAAAATCTCAAGGAATTTGGAAGGCTTTGCTTGAGAGTCCTAAAATGTTACTGTTAGGTTTGTCTTATCATAATTTGGAATGGGGTTGTTTACACATGGCAGGGAGCCAAGTGCAGGCAAATAAATTGTCACAGCCAAGGTCACCCATGATAGAACTTTAGCTTCTCCATGATCATTGCATTGTTTAGCGTTTAGTATAACAGGGATGCAGGAGAAGGTTCACATTCTAAAGCATTTGCTAGTTTAAAAAATAAATCAAAATAGTTTCACCAGCATTGGATGGTACGTTAATAAAGGGAGGGGGCTGTTTTAAAGGCACCATTTCACAATAAAATCTTTAGCAAAGTTAGTTTTTTGAGCAAAACATCTGGATCTATTTGATTTCTTTAGTATGTAAGGGCAGTGGAAGTCAAGAATACTGGTTCCTAGAAAGACTGCACACTCAAGACTTCTTTGGGAAGCACGGTAACTATTTCCAGGGTTTTAGACTTCTCACCCACCCACCCCCAGCAGTTTCTAGCAGTCAAACTAGATACATTCTGAACACCACACAGGTGTTCCACTGCAGAGTTACAGCCTTGGGTCACTGCTTCCCACTTAACTGTTGGAAATATTTTACCCTGGAATGTGGCAGAAGGTTAACACTGGCAAGTCTTCTTTTGTTTGTTCTCCACGGAGGAATTTTACTCCTAAATGGGGTTCCCATGTGCTAGCAATCAACTAAAGCAGTGTTTCTCAGTCTGTTGGCTAGCAATTTCCATGAGCTGAAATGGACACATCTTAACTTGCCAAGGTTGAGAAAAATTCACCTAAAGGATTTTATTTTTATGTATTTATAAAATGTATTTGTTGCTCATCTCGTATCCAATGTAAACAACATTGAAAGGCATTAAAATCAGCCATTGTAAAAAACAACAACAACCCCATAGCAGATGAAAACATTAACAGATAAAATCATGGACACAAGATGGCAAAGAAGAAAGCTAGACACATGGGGGGGTCATTTTAATAAGTCAACCACCTCTAGTATGCAGCTCCCCCATTGAATCCCCCAAGCCTCTAGATGAGCCAGAAGGCTTTTTCGAAACGTTACGCTCACTTCAGGGGATAAGATGTTCCAGAGTGCAGAAACCATGGCAGAGGAGGCTTTCCTCCTGGATCTCGCCAGTCAAAATTCCTTGGCTGAGGGAATCCACAGTCTGCTCCCTTTGTCAGTGCAGCTGGGGCAGGCCAGTCCCATTGGGGTGAGATGTAGAGGCTGTGATTGCTTTTATTTATTACTGTGATTACCAGGTACATACATGTAAAAAATGTTCTTCTTCATCATCATTATCAAAATTATTGCCCCACAAATATATCCCACTACCATCTGCTGTTTCCCCACCCCCATTCCCAAAGAAAAAGTCAATTTCACAACTGTAACGGTATCAGCAAAAGTTATTTAAGAAGGTGGAGGGGGCACAGAAACTAGTTTTTAAAAAGGTGATTACTACGGTACTGTCCCTGCATTAATTGAAATTCTATTTCTGAGAGGAATTGCAGATGTTAAAATTATCTGGTAAAATTACTATACATATAAACCTAAAGTTGAATCCAATTAAGTTCCAGTTCTGTTTAAGAAATAAACCAGCTTTTCCTTTCTATCATGGGTTTTCTGAGTTTCCAAACTGTAACCATATGTAACAAGAAGTGCTAGAGCCATATAAACATGTACAGATTGTGCTGGATTAACAGTCCAAGTGTCAACAATTTTAGCTTCTCCAAGGGAATACAATATAGATAGCAGTCTGTATCTAGGAGACATTGCATGGAAAGTTGCTGATTTCATCCTTTCATATTAATTCCAGAATTTTGCAGTCCTACTTTCTTAATTTACCTATTGTTGATCTGTACCCGCAAGCCCAGGTTTCCTCTGAGACAATTAAAACTAACACTCTTTGAAGCAACTGCAATATAAGGCATCAAGCCATATATTTTCTAAAATAAACAGATCAAAGATTTGGCCTTCCTTTGATATGTGACACGGATCTTCTTTCCTAAGATTTTTATCCCTCCTTTACCACCATGACACACTTTAATTAATACATTACGATCAGCCAGCTCATGAGGGAGTTAGCAAAAAGCTCTGGTATGAGCCAGGTAAATATATAATTACTGACAAACTAGCCCTTCTTAGCAAGTCAAGCGCTTGGTAACTGGGAAAATGTCCAGCTTTACACAGCTTTAATCCTCCTCTGCCTCCCTGATCATAAAAAAAGCAAAAACACTTGATTACTAGAATGATGGAACAATTACATTCCAGAGGAATAGCTGTGTGAAAGCTACTTTTCAGGAAGGATATCTGCAGGGATAATATAGCTTTGTTCTTCTTCTGCATGCATATCTTGCCATGGGGAGGGTGGGGAGGAGAAGAAAAGGAGGAATACCACCTAGAAAAATAAACTACCTTCCCCAAAGACAAATAACTTATTAAGGGTCACAATTAAGAGTTCCAGATGCTTGAAGCAGGCAGGGCTGATGAAAGGACTAGCCAGGAGATCTGGAAAATGACACCGTTTATTTTGCCAGAGAAAATGGTGAGGAAACAGAGGGTGTAACATCTTAAAATAAATGCCCAAGTATCCCAGCTAGGCAATTCCAAATACTAGAAATGGCTTTTGCCCACAGGATGAATCTATGTTCTGGCTAGAATATGAGGCAATTTTCTAAAGGCCTAAAGTAACCTTGGAAAGTCTCAGTCTTCCTGCAAGAAAAAGGCTAGTTTAAATCATAACAGATCAGATCTTTAAGACTGTGTAACTACAGACAATAAAAAATGAAGACATATCTAATCAAAGTCAACACTTGATGACTACATGGAAACAACCAATACAGATTTCTTCCTTCAACAAGACAAAAGTGGTTCATGGTCCTTTTCCAAGATGTTAATGACCTACCAATCTGACTTGCAGCCCTAAATATTGCCTGGTATTCTCCCATCCAAGTATTAAACATTTATTAACTTGACAAGATCAGCTAGATGTTGCCATCTGCCGAGAAATAACCACAGGGAGCATTGCAGTTAACTGAGAAAGAGAAAAAAGGTGTAACAAACAACTTTGGGACTTAATGCATTCTTATGGTCTTATGGTCTCTTTATCTCTCTCCTATCCTTATTAACCTGTTTGAAAAACAGGTAAATCCAAAATGTAACAGGTAAATCCAAACTGCAAACATATTAGGCTGTTAAATATAGCAATAGCAATAGCAGTTAGACTTATATACCATTTCATAGGGCTTTCAGTCCTCTCTAAGTGGTTTACAGAGTCGGCATATTGCCCCCACAATCTGGGTCCTCATTTTACCCACCTCGGAAGGATGGAAGGCTGAGTCAACCCTGAGCCGGTGAGATTTGAACCGCCGAGCTGCAGAACTAGCAGTCAGCTGAAGTGGCTGCAGTACTGCACCCTAACCTTTATTGTTGGAGAGATGCTTGGTGTTTACTATTGTATTCAAATATTGATGTTGTGGCAAATACATGTTTGTGAGCCATCCTGATAATAAGATAGCTCTATAGTCAGATGCATACATACTATCTCTTGGTGCTCACAGTCTCTGATTATTATGTTCTTGTTAACTTATTTATAAATGATCCCGCCACAACAAACTACAGTCGTCTTTATAGTAGCAAAGTAATATTTGCCAACAAAGCAGCTAATGAAAACTAAAGACTTTGTTCAGATTCTTGAAAGGTCAACTCTAAATATAGTCAAAATATGTCACATTATTTTGTATTAGCCTACCTGCTTCAGTGAAGCAACAAGAATCGAGGGAGAGAAGCAAGTCTTATATTTAATACATATGTTTTAATAAACATTAATTCAAAAATTCCCAGGATCACTATCTGCACTACAGTATTGTTCATGAGACAATACTCATAAATACATTTTAAATAATCTGGCTAGCAAAGGAGAGAAAAAATATTCAACTTTTCAAAATACAACAATGAATCTGATTAATCATTCATTACATGAACAGTCGTTACAATAATTCTTACTCTTTGGTTTGCTATCTGTTTCTCTAGATGAGTTCTTGTGTACTATAGGCCAACTTTGCATCCAACAAAGCTTTGAAATTAATTACTGAAAAGTAATTAATTTTTGCCCTTCTCAAGCTTCAGGAAAGCCTCCAGAGCATGGGGAGGGCAAAATTTCCTTCCCCGTGCGCACATGCAGGGGGGGGAATTGCTCACACATGCAGGGGGGTCGCTTGCACATGTGCAGGTGGGTGGACATGCACATGCACATGATAGCGAGCACATACACAGTTTTTGCACATCTTTAGAAAAAGGTTAGCCATCACTGCTATAGGCTAAATGATAAAGAATTGTGCTATGACTTTTCTTTCCCAATTTCCCCCTCTTGGGATTCAGATCCCAATGAAAACTTTTAACACAAACTGAATTCATGTAAATAACCCTGAAGCAGTTTAAAAACAAACTATGAAATCTAACCCAGGCCAACTCCTGGTGAGATAGTTTGACAAGTAGGATCCAGAGTGTTCCATAGCCCTCTGTGAAAGCTGGGAAAGATCTTTCCTGGCCAGTTGTTGATTCTTCTCAAGCAAGCGAAGGAAGGGGGTCCTTGTTTGGACAGATGTCGGTTGTATATCACAGGCAGAAATCCTAGCAGTATGTCAAATCCTCAGCTGTTTATACTGGAATTTTTCTTTTCCTTTCTTTCTCCTTCCCAACCTCAATTTTCCAAGCAACTTTAAACCATTGCAAAAGGACTTTCCCCCCTCAACTGACACTCAACTGAACACTTTTATTCACTTAAACCTGCAACAGTCAGGATATGTGGAAGTGCTTGTGCAAGTATACAGAACAGGATATCTTTCTAAATGTGACTTTAAATTTAGAGGGGCACAGTTTAGATAGCAATGCCATGTTCAAGTCAGTTCAGAGTAGACACCACTAATCAGAGAAGATCCAAGGTCCACATCCTGAGGGGAGGTCAACCACCAAGAACTAAGCTGGGTCAACATTTTTTCCATTCAATGGTACTTCACTTGCTTTGCCAGTCTTTGACTCAGAGAACGTAAATGAACAGCTGTCATATAAGGAACAGTTACTGTTATAAAGCTCAAAGTATTTAGAATCCCCCATAACTGGAACCAGCAGTTGCTCAAATTATGGGGGAAATGTCCTAAAGGCTTACTGAAAACAACACAGCTTCATCTTATCTTCTAGACTGATAATCCTCACTGATAATCGTCTAAAAACAAGTATGATAGAAGTTACCAGAAAAGGCAAGACTATCCCCTGTCCCTCAGTCTAAATTTTCAACATTTGAACAACTATTGAAATTGTGATCCTTTTCAATAAATTACCTCAATCCTATTTTTTTTCTATGGATCACTATAGGGAGAGAAGCACATGGCACATCTGGACAGGATAAAGCTATGCAAAATTTATATAATATGGGGTCTCATTTTTTTTTCATTTCTGCCCTATGCTGAACTTTTGCTTGTTCAGATAAAACACTCACAATATATGTAGAGATTTATGGTGCATAATAGCAAGAGTATGCTGTGCTGTCTTTAAGTACATTTACTTTGACCACTGAATCCTTCAGTATAATTTCCTGTAAATAATAAAAATAAAAAAGGGCTTGCTGTTTTCCTTTGTTATGAAATTGCCCATCTATGCTATTTTATCTAGGACTGTTCTATTGTATAAAGTATATACTTCCATTTCACTTAGTAGAATGATAGAATTTAGTACTTTTCACATGACAGTGAAAAGTACAAAATAGCCAGCTTCTTAGAAATCATACTTAGATTGTACTAACAAAAGCAGAAGATCTAGATCATATGAAGTAATTACTACAGGCTGTCCTAATTTATGACACTGCATTTGGAGTACTGCTTTAGAGTAGCAATAACACTTCACAGTGATTTACAGTCCTCTCTAAGCGGTTTACAGAGTCAGCATATTGCTCCCAACAACCTAGGTCCTCATTTTACCAATCTTGGAAGGGTAGAAGGCTAAGTCAGGCTTGAGACTGGTGAAAATCAAACCATCAAACTGCAGGCAACTGGCAGGCAGCAGAAGTGTCCTGCAGTACTGCATTCTAGCCACTGCGTCACCGCGTCTCATACCTGCCTTAGACTCTGATGAGATCTCCTTCACCGAATCTCCTTAAGCAGAGGCAAGAAGGGATATTGCCACTGCAAAATTTCTCCACCAAACAAACTGCTAGACTCAAGGAATTCCAAAATTCCTTTCAATTTTATGATAGTACAATTCTGTTTCTGTCAATCAAAGCTGAAAATTGTATTACCCGGAACCATGCAGGGAGAAGCTGCCATGAAATGCTTGATTTCCTAAGTATTAAAAAATACATTCTGTAAAATAATGTTCTGAAATATTATTTTTAACTTGACTATGGGGACACTGCAACAATCGTAAGTGTGAGGTCCTATTATTATTATATGTCACTTTTTTTCAGAGGTATTGTAACTCTGAACAGTTGTTAAATGAATGGTCCTATGTCAAGGACTAATTGTACTTGCAAATCTTAAGATGCAGATATTTGGCAAAATAAATACTTCTCCAGACCATACAAAGAATGTGATATTAAATACAGAAGCCTAAGTAAAAAGAGTACTGAAATGAAAAAGAATGTATAGAGAGGCTCATGAGCCACTTCCAACACTTAGTTGTAAATATTTATCTGGTGGCTTCTAGTGAAAGACATGGACTTAAATCATGAAAGCTTCAACATGGCTGCCCTCCACGGTTCTGAATTTTCTCAGCTGATGATGTGGTGATGGATGGGCAAAGTGTGTGCTTTGCTGAAGGATATATAACATCACACATTGGGAAAGCCAAAAGAGAAAGTGTGGGAATGCAATCTGATTCTAACACTGGGGGTTTTTTATGAGCTGAAGAAATGCTCTTTTGCAGAGGACAATACTTTTTAAGATGGCATGCATGAAAGTGAGAGGAAAGTTTTCATGTTACTACAACTTTAGAATTATTTCCCTAAAACTGTAAATTATATGTACCTTGCTTACTTTGTCTTCTGAATTGCTTAATATGAGGACTAGTTTTGTTGTCACTTCAGAACTGCAACATGTGCCCTCATTTAAATGATATACTGTATGTAAGAAATGTGCTCAGTCAGAAACTTTAAGTAAATGTTGAATAGAAATTGGGAGCATCATGACCTGTGAAGTCTTGAAAGCATCCCTTCTTACTATTGCCAACTAGAACAGACACTTGAAGTAATGACAATTACTACAATACAGAGCTCTCCACTGCCAGCCTCTGAAGACTGTCCAAAGGCTTTTATGATCAATGGTATCAAATGCTACTAAGGAACTATGCTGGACTGGGAAAGTCATACCACCTAATCATAATCCTGCCAGAGATCATCCACTACTGCAATCAATGCAGTTTCAATGCTGTACTCAGATCCTGAAAGCAGGGGTGGGTTTCAAAAATTGCAGCAATTGCAGCAAAAATTGCAGCAACTCTGTTGATGGGCGGACGTGCCCATTGTGGGAGTGGCCTAGGCAGCCTCCTGCACCAGAAAGCTCAGGAGGATTTTCTTGAGCCTCTGGGAGGGCGAAAACTGCTTCCCCCGTCTCTGGAGGCCGGAAACAGGACCATTTTTTGACTTCCAGAACTTCCGCTAGGCCTGTTTTTCACTCTTCCCAGGCTCCAGAGGCTTTCCTGAAGCCCCTGGGAGGACAAAAACTGCTTCCCCTGGGCTCCAGAGACTCTCTGGAGGCTGGAAACAGGCCTGTTTCCAGACTTCTGGAACCTCCAGTAGGCCCATCTTCTCCCCTCTCCTAGCTTCCCCATGGGCCCTGCACTTACCTGGCATGGTGAACAGGCCACGTGGAGACTCCTGGGAGGGTAGGGGCATGGTAGGAGGGGCCAGCCAGGGGTGGAATTTGGAGGTTCTCTGAACTGGACAGAATCCTAGCTAGAGGATCACCTGAACCCATGCGAACTCCCAGCAGCCCACCCCTGCCTGAAAGGGTTCAGATAGCAGGGGTATCTTTTTGGATGCTTTGTTTCCTGGAATTTCTCAGAAAAGAAACTCACCAGGACCGGTATGTTTAATTAGGTACAAAAGACCTAAAAGAAGTCTTCTCACTTCAAGTCTCTGAGGTACGAAAGTTAAATGGCTACGGCAAATCTTCCCTGCATTTATATGGTGCTTGTCTCCAAAAGGTTCTGCACAGTGTTTTTAGAGGACCTGCAATTAGGCAGTTTAAGAAGGATGTTACAATCTCACTTCAACAAATTGAACATAAAACATCTAACTGTACACAGATCCAAGTCCAGTGCCATCTAGCGACAAAATTATTTAATGAAACTAGTCACAAATGTAAGAATGGCTTTGCTTTATTTTCATATCAATCCTGTAAAGCAAGTCTTGGGAAAATTGTGTGATTACTCACACAAGAAAAGGAGTGAAACAGAGGTGTTCATGAGTAGGAAAAAAATCTACGAGATGGGGGATGCAGTGTCTGAATCAGGTCATGCCCAAGGCTTCTGAGTGAGGAAATGTTGAAGTCGATATCTCTGAAGCAGTGAAGAGAACAATAGTCAAAACTTACAGATAAGCTGCATGCCTGGTTTAAAATAACCTCTCTGAATAAAGGGACAAGAGCATTGGTCAGCAATTTACCATGGATCCGAGCACTGGGAGATGAGGTCTCAACCCTCATGGAGACATTAAGGACATATGCCTTATTTTCTAAACTGTTTTAAAATAAAATTACTTTAATTTTACCTCGTCACCTCAAGACTTGACTACTGTAACGCGCTCTACATGGGGCTGCCCCTGAAAAGTGTTCAGAGACTACAATTGGTCCAGAATGCAGCCGCGCGAGCGATATTGGGTGTACCAAGATACACCCATGTTACACCTATCCTCCGCGAGCTGCACTGGCTCCCTATCGGTCTCCGAACGCGTTTCAAGGTGCTGGTTATTACCTTTAAAGCCCTACATGACCTAGGAACCGGATATCTGCGAGACCATCTTCTGCCGCATACCTCCCAATGGCCGATAAGATCACACAGGGTGGGCCTTCTCCAGGTGCTGTCAACCAGGCAATGCTGTCTGGCAACCCCCCGGGGGAGAGCCTTCTCTGTAGCCGCTCCGACCCTATGGAACGATCTACCCCCAGAGATCCAGATCCTTCCCATTCTCATGGCCTTCCGAAAGGCTACCAAAACCTGGCTATTCCAGCAGGCCTGGGGCTGTTGACCTCATGAATGAGGTCCAGCCCCACCTAGATTGAATGTATGAAGTGATTTTTTAATCTGTTTTTTTTTATCTCTATTTTTAATTCTTTATTTTTGGAAATGTATTTCTGTAAGCCGCCCGGAGTCCTTCGGGATTGGGCGGCCTATAAATTTATTAAATACTTAAATACTTAAAGTTGAAAAAATCTTAAAAGCAACAAATTTGAAAACTAACTAACTAACTTGGTGAGTTAATGTTTGTTCCAGCACAAAACGCAAACTAATAGCCTAGATTGAAGTAAACAGCAAAAAGCTTAATAAGAATTTTATTTTAAAGATTACAAAGGAACAAAGGGACTAGGCAACTCTGAAATGTAAAAACTTTTGCTAAAAAATTTGGGAGATTATTAACTTTTAAAAAACAGTATTTTACGGGACCATAAATTGTTTAGTCAATTATAAAGGAAACAATGGGTATTTGATATTTTGCAATTTTAGAAGTGAGACACTAGAAGTGATCAAAGACTTCAGGTAGGAGAAATATGGATAGAAAAAAACTCTTTTTTTAAAATCAATCTATACAGTGAGAGACAATACTATGAATACTGCAACGAGCTCTACATGGGGCTGCCCTTGAAGAGCACCCGGCGACTTCAGCTAGTCCAGAATGCGGCCGCGAGAGTGATAGTGGGTGCACCTCGGTTCACCCACATAACACCTATCCTCCGCGAACTGCGCTGGCTACCTGTTGATCTCCGTGTGCGCTTCAAGGTGCTTCTTACCACCTATAAAGCCCTCCATGGTAGTGGATCTGGGTACTTGGGAGACCGCCTCCTGCCGATTACCTCCTCGAGACCGATTAGATCTCATAGATTAGGCCTCCTCCGAGTGCCATCTGCCAGCCAGTGCCGGCTGGCTACTACGCGGAGGAGGGCCTTTTCAGTGGCAGCTCCGACCCTCTGGAACGAGCTCCCCGTGGAGATTCGTACCCTCACCACCCTTCAGACCTTCCGCGCAGCCCTCAAGAACTGGCTATCCTGCCAGGCCTGGGGGTAAAGATCTGATCCGCCCCCATCCGAATGTTGGATGAATGTTGTTTACTTTTAATTACGTGTTATGTTATGTTACTGTCTGTACCCCCCTCCCTATAAGTTGTTAGCCGCCCTGAGTCCCCTCAGGGAAAAGGGCGGCCTATAAATAAACCTATTCAATTCAATTCAATTCAATATTTGAGACGATTTAGGAGATTTTTGAAGAATGGGCCCAGAAGCTAGTCCATACAATTTCAGTAACAATGTTTCCTTATATGGATATATTATTTGCAAAACAATTTTAAAAATAAATGAAATATGTGAGGGAGAATATTTTGGAAGATAGGTAGGATGAAGAGGGATGAACAAATATTACCTGATGCAGAAATACGCAAAAATAAAGAAATTATTGACTATAAAATTATTGAGATTTCAGTCAAAAGGAAAAATAATAAATAAAACCAAGAGAATTCCTGGATAATGACATTTTACTAGACTTAGAAATTAGGGTTTAAAAAGTTGAAGAAATGCTTCAGATGGGAGAAAGAAAAAATGAAGAAAGTTCAAATCCTAAATATCTGAATGAATTAAGGCCTAACACTGTTAGAAGCAAAAGGAAGGAATAAAAGTCTATTAGTTTAATCAGACTTAAAATAAAAAAATATCTTTATAAAATTCTGGGAATCCTTTATGGAGTTTTTGCTGACATTTGGACATAAATGTTAATGATTCATGGAACACTAAAAGATTTTAATTTTTAAGACTAAAAGTTAATGTTTACTTTTGTAAATTTTCTCAGTACAAACTTCCTTTTTAGGAATTAACCCAGAATTTGTCTGAAGGTTGTTTTTTTCTGTTTTTCTAATCAGATTAAGACAGAAATGTGTATTGCTAAAATGCTTATGTAAATTTTGCTGTTTTCAAATCAAGCACATACTTTTTTAATGTAAACCAAAGCAGATACATTAATGCATTCATTTGTTTTCAATAAATAAATTGGGGAATGTGTGCTGCATCACTTAAGTGAGGCAAATGTTTCAGTATTGTTAAAATACTAGGGCTGATAAGCCCCTAAAATCATTTTTGAAATGCAAAGAGATATTCAACAAGATGCCTCATTTAAATATCATGGATAGTATTTCACTTAAGCTCTTCAGACAAGTATTTGTGGTTATTAGTGGTTTACAATCAGAAACATGAGCTCTAAGAATATTTCTCATGAAGTCTAAAAAACATGAGGTCTAAAAATATTCAATGAGGGATACAAGTCACCTACTCCAAAATCCCAGATAACCCATAGATGGCAGCAATGAAGGATGGTGTCTGATGCCTATTTGGTGCAATCTTATGGTTGCCTGGATTTTTGCAACTGATAATGATCAGATTTTAGCCTATTCAATTAGATTGTTCGACCTACTGAAAATCTTTTTTCTGTGTAACTGTTGTGCTTCCTTCTTTCCTTCCTTCCCTTCCCTTCCTCCCTCTCTCCCTCCCTTGATTTGATTTGATTTTAATTTTATTGAAATTTGTAGGCCGCCCTTTTCCCTGAGGGGACTCAGGGCGGCTCACATAAAATCAGGGAAGGGGAAATGACATTTTCCCTCCCTTCCTTCTCTGGCATCAAACTAGCCACCCTATTATTCCAGCCTTCTACAGTTGTAGGGTCCATTGAATGACTGAAATGGAATTAGCTGTAGGCCATGCACCTCTTTTCTCCATGTCTCCCATGCTCAAACACTTTACAAACTTCTTTTTCCTTGGTTTCTTTCTTTTGTAGTTATTCAGAGGCTATGCATTCCATTCATTTGCAGCTTATATAGGAAAGCTTATTGAACTCTCTCTTGTTAAGTGATGAAGAGTCTCTGGGGTTTTTGAAAAAGGAAAGTTAAACTTTGCATTTCCTCAAGTCCCCCTGGTCTTCTGCTAGAGATTACACCCGAGCATAAAAGAGAGGCTGCTGGGCAGCTGGGATTCATGCACACCCCTTCAGTTACATGCAGACATCATATGATTGCCACTGAGGAGAAGCAAAGGGACTAGTGTGAGTACCTCACAAAGCCTCAGTATGCTCAGGTTTTCATTTGTTGTGTGAAAGGGCCTTTTGTCCTAGGCCTGAAAGAATTGTGAAGGGGCAAGATTTCCCCTCAGACAAGCAACTTCCCCACATCCTAGATGTTTTTGTTATGCAAAGGAAAAACACTTTCCCTACAGAGTGTTTTAAAAATCAATATTGAAATAGAAATCCCAATGCAATTCCACCTCCCTTAATTCAGAATTTAGAACACCTCCCAACTCTTCAATGAGACTAACTCCCACCCATATGAGTAAGTATTGGATTGCCATCACCTGAATAAATGGAGAAGTGAATGCATGAACAATTTGGCCTTCTGTAGGCATCCCATGTCTACACTGCAACAATCCAGACAGCCGCTAGTCACTAGCCAGCAGGGTCCTAATCTGAAATAGCAGTCATTCACATTCCCCTCCTCCCCTGAGCTTTTCAGAGGAGCATGGAATGTGTGGCATAAAGGTGCAACAGAGAATGCATTCATTTGCCTAGTGCATGCTCAAGGGTAGAAGAGAATATTTTCTAACAAATCAAGTTTCAGAGCTTCGTGTAATGGGTTTTGTAGTTTGAAAAATGTACACTGCAGGAGAAATTTGACCTTCCTCGGTGTCACTATTTCACTTACAAAGTTAAGGCTTGTCAACGAAATTCATGTCGTTACCAGCCCCTGCCTCCAGCAAGTGAGGATGTGGTGGCCTGCTTCATACATCATTCTAATGTCCTTCAGGGCAGATCTTAGAATGCAATTGGCTTCGCCGTCACTATTTCACTGGTGTGCTGGTGTGATGGAATCAGCAGACACTTTGAAAATAGGATTTATATACTAAAATTGGAACGATACAGGACACTAACCAACATTATTGGGACTCTTCAGACAATGTATTGTTATTCTATAGCAGGAATTCTGGGAGTTTGGGTCACAACATCTTTTTTGTATCTTTGTGATTAAAACTGGATGCAGTATCAAGAGTGGTCTCCCCAGTGCAGTGTAAAGTAGTACTATATTGCTCTAAGCAGCATGTTTATGTTCACTTAAATAGGCATGCGATAATTAATAACATGGGTTGGTCACAAACAAATTAAACCACATTCCTTCTCTCTATTTCCTATCTTTGATAACATTACATACCAGGTTAGTAGGGCAAGGGAATGCTATAGATATAATGAATGTAGACCTACACTAAACTTTTAATATAGTATGTCATGACATTTTTTCAACATAATATGATAAAATATAGGGTAGATGATGTGTCTGCTAAATGGACTCATAACTGGATGAATGACCACACTCAAAACTTGCTCGTTAAGGCCATTCATCCCCCTTCATCTTGGAAGGAAATATTAAGTTGTGTCCATATTAGACAAAGCTAGGAGGGATGATTAGCCAGATTTGAAAGAGAGAAGATTCAAAAAGATCTAGACAGGTGTGAGAAGTGAGCTGAAATGAATAGGATAACATTTAACAAGAAAAAATATAATGTTCTGCTTTGGGGTAAGAAAAAATGAAAGGCAAAACTATAAGATGGAGATGGTCTGGCAATAAAAAGATGAAAATGTTCTGTGTTCTTCTTATTAGCCACAGTTAAATCTGATTCAACTACATGTACAGCTCCTTAAACGTTAAATGATATTTTGGAGTGCATTAGCAGTTACATACGATCCAAATCATGGGAAGTAGCAGTCTGTTCAGCCCAATCTGGACTACTGTGTGCAGTTTTGGGCTTCACAATTTGAAACAGGTAAGGACAAATTGAAACAAATGGTGAATTCATCTTCAGATTTTCAAATGGAGGCTAAGTGTCATCTGTAATGGGCTTGTAATGGATCAGATAGGACACTTGCAAGTTTTCTCTCATATTTTAAAACCACTAAACTTAGAAACTTGGGGACATGTCCTACAAAAACAGATCAGGGATGTTGGTACTGCTATTACTGCTACATTCGTGTAAGGAGCACCAAAGCACTTCCAGGTTGAAAGGATTGAAGAGTGAAATCACCACTACCTGGAGGATGCCCAATTGGGGGCTCCTTTCATCTCCCCATTAAGTTGCCCACCAGTGGTACCCATCCATCTACTCATGGTTGCCTACTTTTGAACTGGGTCTGCAGGAGCTGGACTCTGGAGCATATGACAGGAGCTTGGCATGTGACAGGTCCTGCAGCAGCAACAGGGTCTTGAATGTGAGCCTGCCAATCATCAGCCCTACGTTCTAGTCTTGTGATCCATCACACTCCCTGCTGATGTAGCTGATATTTGCTTTTATATTTGGAAATGCCATCACTGAACTCCCTGGCTCCTGCCGTGGGTCCTAGAATCTTCCCAGGAAGAGCAATGGTAAAAAGCAGGTTGCTTGGTAAAGGCAATCATTTGTCCATAAGATGAGAAGTAGCTAGAATTTAGAATAACAGAGTTGGAAGGGACCCTGAAGTTCTTCTAGTCCAATTCTCTGCTTAGTCAGGAAATCCTATAGCATTTCAGACAAATGGATATCTATCATCTTCTTAAAAACATCCAGTGTTGGAGCATTCACAACTTCTGGATGCAAGTTGTTCCATTGATTAATTGTTCTAACTCCTTAGTTCTAAGTTGCTTCTCTCCTTGATTAGTTTCCACCCATTGCTTCTTGTCCTACCCTCAGGTGCTTTGGAGAATAGTTTGACTCCTTCTTCTTTGTGCCAGCCCCTGATATATTGGAACACTTTTTTCACCTATTTCAGCTATTTCACCTAGTTCCTGTCTTCTCCAGCATACTTCAATATACCTTGTGCTCTGGGCACCATCCAGGTGATGGGGCTGGTTGCCTATTCCTCCCCTCCCATAGAAGTCCCATTACTTGCTCTGAACATCAAATCTCCAAGGGAAAGAAGCCCCTTCTCTTGCCAGTAACACAAAATGCTTGGGCAATTTGTGCAAAATGAAGACAGATACAGGTCTTGGAATCTTTTTTTAAAATAACTAATTCACTTGAAATGAATAACTTCCTTGAAGAAAGAATAAAGTAAATAGGCTTGAGTTATGTTTTGCACAAATATAGACCTGTGACTACTGATGGTTTACCTGCCATGCTTGATAAAAGTGAAAACTTCATGAGTGGAATGCTTACACAATTTTTCAACATGTAACGGAGTCAGATGCCCATTTCCAAAAGAAAAGCCTCCATGCTTTGGCACTGCATTCAGAGAGGATTATTGGACAACGCTTCCCATTAAAAACCAAACCCTGAGTACTTTTGAGAGCTGTTTTTAACATGCCACCTTTGCAGTAAAGAACCCTGCAACTATCATCAGCAAGCTTTTTTTTTTGAAGCAGACAGTTCCTGACATGCTTTAGTTTTTAATTCTTTCTGAACTTAGTTTAGCCTCAACTAACCTTACAAAATAAAGCTTTGGCTTCATTTCGGGAATAACCTCACCCTTGTTTCCAGTCAATCCACACCACGCTGATGGAATATAGCCAAGCTCTTGGGGCCAAGATCCAGGCATGCCTGCTCCCAGGAATGGGTGTTGGTTTCCCTGCTGAGGAACAGATTTTGCTTCATCCTCCCTGCCATCCTCCCCGACCCATAAATCTGGCTCTGACTCCAGGATGGATTTTTCCTCCCTCCCCCCATTCTTTAACCTTTTCACCTTCACTTTTTTCCAACCCTTGTTAAAAGTCACCTGGCTCATTGATCCAGCAAGATTTATCTGGCACTTCAAAACTCAGCTACGTTCCAATAGCGGAAGTTGAAGTTTTGCTCTAGAAAAGCTAGGAGTGACCAGGCCAGACACAACATTGGATCACGGATCTCATCACTTCCATTGAGATAGCATGGGTCAAGATGGGTGTTGCATCCAACTCATGAAGGAGACACCAGATGGGGAAAGGATACAAAACAATCTGCAGCAAGATGTGATAGAAAACTGCAGCAAGTCCCCTCTCCAACAAACATTGTTACTTAGAAATAGCATTTTATTTCAGCTCAATTGCTATGAGTTATTCTTCTTCCCTCTCCCAAAATATAGTGTGTGTGGAGAGGGGAGTTCATAGCATCATAGAATTTGAAGAGGGTTTGGAGGTCTTATAATCCAACCTCATGCATAGCGCAGGAATCCAGGCTCCAATGTTACAATAGCTGCTTACTGCTTTTTTTAATCCTGCACAGTCAAAAGTGTGTGTGTTTGTATGTGTGTAGATTCTGTGCATGGGGTTCCCATAATGGACTTCTTTGCCATATTATTGTACATCAGGAATTTTAAAAAGCCATCAGGCAGGACACTGTGCATTCTGTATATGAGAATTAGAGATCAATGCCCACTCCTCCCCAATAAATAAAATTATAGCCTGAGCACTCATCATATGCATTAGGATCTCCGAATTCAAATTGCCTGATTTCAATTCAGAGCATAGAGACTGGTTTTTCAGGACAATCCTTTGAGTCAAAATCTTAATTTATCATTTTGTTTAAGACCAAAATGCTTGCAATATGTAGTAAATTAGATTCTCCCTCAACATATGTCAGTGATCTCTAGTGACATATTCATGAGAATTCAGACTTGGGAATCATAAACGTAAGAAGAGATTTAACAGATTAACAAAGTTGGAAGAGACCTTATAGGTCATCTTGTCCAACCCCCCGCTCAAGCAAGAGACCCTACACCATTACACCAACTCCTCTTTGGCTCATTCCTATGTCAATATAATCTTCAACAAATTTTATTTATTTATTAAATTTGCCACCCATCTTGCCATAAGATGACTCTTTTAAATCTTTTAAAGGAGATGCCAACCTGTGGAGGAAAAGCAGCGATAAAGGCAATCATGCTTTTTTTGAAATTGTCAGAAGCTTCTGTCCAATATTTGCAGGCAACTGGAAGAACATGAAGTGGTTCAGACTGAGAGACAGTAGCTGGAAGTAACTCCTATATTAGAAGCCAACTCTTGCACTTGACTGGTCTTCACAATACAGAGTTTATATTTAACATTGGGCAGAAACCATCTTTCGAATTCCTAAAATGCTATTCCCCGTTGAAGAGAGTCTATTTCTCTGTCTTAGAGAGAGGCAGTGTAGTATCTGTAGGCAATCAAATGTTCCCCTTTGGTGTTCATCAGGCTGCCTCTCAACTTGCCAGTGCTTCAAAGTACACCAGATCAGGAAAATGATTCTACTTGAAGACTAAACTATATTTTATTGAGATAAGAATGTAGCAAGCCTGGTTTATGCTTTATCCCCTTTCCCCCTTATATCCCAGTGAATCAAGAGAGTGTTTGCCTGATCTACTTCCAAATATTATCTTGTTCTGAAGGACTTAAAAAATGTTTCCTCCATCTTTACCTCAATAACTTTTCTGACACATTTCTCTCAAGGTTATCTTCCTGATTCTCTACACAACCAAACTTTTAATTTGTGGGTGGAGGAAGATGCTGGAAAATAAAACGGTTCCACCACAAATGCGCGTATGACAAAAGCACATGTGACTAAACCGCGGTAACAAAACCGCGCCGTCAAAACCGCGGAGACAAATGAGCGCTGAAGCGCGCCGACAACAGCGCGCCAACAGAAGCGCGCTGTAACATAACCCTAAACCTAACCCTAACCCTAACCCTAAACCTAACCCTAAACCTTACCTTAACTTAAATCGCGCTTCTGTCGGCGCGCTGTTGTCGGCGTGCTGTTGTCGGCGCGCTTTTGACATCGCGGTTTTAGCACCGCGGTTTTGTCGGCGCGCTTTTGACGTTTGCGGTTATGTCGTGCCACGAAATAAAACACCCTATATAGCATCATCTATGGTGCAGTGGTTAAGTTGTTAGGCCAAGGGTCCCCAAACTCCCAAGCCATGACCCACTATCAGATCGTGGCCTATTCAGAATTGGGCAAGTGGCTGGCCAGAGTGCACAAACATGCAGGTGGCAGCTCAATTTGTGTGAGCAGCAGGCTGGTAGGCAGTTGCAGGTATGTGCCGGCCACCGCTCATGCAAGTAGAGGTGCATGCATGCGCACCGAGTTCCCCTTTTCCCCTCTCCCTTTCCCCTGCTGAGTCAGCAACCCACACAGGTTGTGAACTACTGTTCTGAAACACCAAATGTATCAGAAATCCCAGAAGGTTACCTGCCTTTACTCCATTTATTCACAGTATGCTTTAGATTATGGAGATCTATCTATGTGGTCAGGAGGAGTCAAAAACAACTTGATGGCAATAATCAATCGATTTGTTATTATTTCTCTTAGTAATACTGTGGGTAATGGTTTATTATCTTACAGCATAGAGTTCTATTGGTGTTAGTTAGTTACATTTCATTCTATTACACTACAGCCTTCCTGGCTCCTCCTGTTTCCAGTCCTGAAGCTTAACTGAAACTTGGAACTTCAAACCTTGATGAGATCACCAGACCTTGAAAGGAAGATAGTAATATCTTTAGTCTCCATATCAGTAAAGTAACATAGTTCCCATTATGAGAATAGTAATAGCAATAGCACTTATATACCTATTCACAGTGCTTTACAGTCCTCTCTAAGTGGTTTACAGTGTCAGCACATTGCTCCCAATAATCTGGGTCCTCATTTTACTGACCTTAGAAGGATGAAAGTCTGAGTCAACCTTCAGCAGGTCCGAATCGAACTCCTGGCAGTGAGCAGTGAGTTAGCCTATAATACTGATTCCAACCACTGCACTACCATGGCCCTTTGTACTACAGCTATTTATCTCTTTGGGAGTAAAATTATAAAACAAATTCTGCCATCAAATTGAGAAAGGCTGGGTGAAAGATGGAGTATTTTGATACCATAGTCTTTGTCTTTATATTTCAGCTTTCTGGTGTTTTTTTAATATATATATATATATTATTTACATGACTAAGTAGAGAGTTCATTGGGAATTCTGAGACTTGAAGTCCAATTCACATGGCAGGTCTAGGATGTTGCAGAAACCCAGCCAATTGTGGCTTATTGCTTTGTTGTGTTTATTAACAAAGCATTGTTAAACAAGATGCAGCTTAGCAAGAAGAATTTCAAGAAGAGGTTTGCCAGGAATGTCAAGTAGCAAATAAACATCGTCAGTCATTAGAAAGGTAACTAAGGGAAAACCTCAAATTAAATGACAACTCCCTGAGTAGCAGGAGAAGATTGGAAAGTCTGAGTTAACATTTATGGCATCTCAGGGGGAGACAAACTATTGTGCCAGGGCAATAGGTGCAGCTGGGCAGTTACTTTGCGCCTGGTAGTGCATTTGGGCTGGGCTGCTATTGTATATCAAATTCCAAGGACATGAAGGCTTGGGCATGCTAATAACCCCAGGGGGGAAAAACAGCAACTTTCTATTGTTGGTATAACTGCTAAAATGACTTGCTCGCAAGGCAGGAGCATAATTGGCTTGATTAGTAGTTCTACATGAAAGAAACAAAACAAGGCCCCCACATGGCTTTGAGTTATACAGTGAATGCAGGCGGGAATTCATTAAGAAAAACCACAATAAGAGCAGGAGACAGAAATACATTCTCACTATAGAAGTGTTACAAACAATCTTTGATTTCAAGGATGTCTGCCCATTCAAGGCTTATATAAGGCTGATTGGTTTACAACAGAATAACAGAGTTGGAAGGGACCTTGGCAGTCTTCTAGTTCATCCTACTGTTCAAGAAGGAGACACTAGACCAGTGATGGAATTCATTTTTTTTTTACTATCGGTTCTGTGGGCGTGGCTTGGTAGGCATGGCAGGGGAAGGGTATTGCAAAATCCCCATTCCCTCCCCACTCCTAGGGGAAGGATACTGCAAAATCCCTATTCCCTTCTCACTCTGGAGCCAGCCAGAGGTGATATTTGCCAGTTCTCCAAACTACTCAACATTTCCGCTACCAGAACCTGCTGAATTTCATCTCTGTCCTAGACCATTCCAGACAAGTGGCTGTCCAGTCTCATGTTAAAAGCCTCCGGCAATGGAGCACCCACAACTTCTGGAATGGCTTGTTATCACAGAGTTTAGAGCTTCAGAAGTTGTGTGATTATCCCAGAACTTATTAAAAAGAATTGAATGTGATCACACCCTGGTAGATTTGTAGGCTTTTCATGCTAGGGTGAGCCTTTCCCACTGCCACATAAATATACGAACTGACTACTCAGAAAGACTTTCAAATTGAAATGCCTTGACATGACTGGATGATACACCTTCTTGAGGAACAAAAGCATATACCGTATTTTTCGGAGTATAAATTGCACTGGAGTATAAGATGCACCAGGTTTTTGAAGAGGCAAATTAAAAAAAAGTTTTTGTACTCTGCAGACCTCCCCAAAACAGGGGGAGGGGGGAATAGCAAAAAACAGCCCACTTTTCACAAAAATGGAACAGGCCCATTTTTTAAAATAAAAAGGCCATGAACAGCCTTTAGACTTATAGAGTGTTCCTGGGGGCTGGATGGGCCCAATTGAGCAAAAACCTGCACTCTTTTTCACTATTTTCTGCCCTTCCCTGCCTCCAGTCCTCTGGAAGCCTCCTAAAGGCTATGCACGGCCATTTTGGTGAAGGGGGGATTGGGAGGTACAAAATGCTGCATTCAGTGTATAAGACGCACCCAGATTTTCAGCCTCTTTTTTGAGGGAAAAGGTGCGTCTTATACTCTGAAAATATAGTACCTTATTAGACAGCCTAAAAGACGGCATCCGTTTCCTATCCTGATTAATCCTTTCTACCTTAAAGAACACTTGGCCTTGTACAAGACATTAAACTGTACAGTATATACACTCACACCCTTCTTGTGTTTGTAAGTGGGTTAACTATGAAAAATGTACCTTCATATTGAAGCTATCCAGGCTATTCAAGAAACATGGGATTGATTTTTACATATAGTTATTGTACCTGCATAAAGTTTTGCAAATTGTTGAACACATAACTTCCGCCGTTGTCTTCCAAGAGCCTCAGAAGAGTTCAGTTTGCCCATCTATTTTGATCATTTCCCATTCCTATGTGCTTATTTTCTACTTAATGCCTGTTGTGATACTAGTTTCATACACAAGAAAAGGAGGTCTCATATGCAAACTTCTACAAACCATAGCACCTGGAACAGATGAAAGTTTCAGACAAAGCATCTGAGATCTCCAGATTGCCCGCCTCTGCACTAAAGTGTACATTATTTACCAATTTAACCACATGATATTGTTGGTGGAGACAGTGAAAAAAAAACCTGAGCAATCACATCTATTTTGGGTACTGAAGTCCAACTCACCAAGGCTGATGTGGATTTTCTATTTAACTTTTAGAATGCTACCAATACCCAAAGGGCTGAAACTTGAAAAACATAGCTGCTTCCTTGAGTATCTCTCTGTGTATGTTAGAATCTATATAGCATGCTTTCATCTTTGAGGGGAAGCACCTGCATGATTCTAGTTAAGAAACAACAGGATGAGGATTCAGTGTCAAGTTATAAAAACTGCTCTTAGCTGTTCAACCACAAACTCAACTTTTAGCCAGCAGTGTCAAGTTAATACCACTAGAGCAATCTCTCAATAACCAAAGATAGCTTTCCTCAGCATGAATGGAACATGTAATGTCAAGCTATAGCCACATTTGAAATTAAGCAAATGGGGATTTGGTCATTTCCTGGGGAATTTATGGATACCATTTTGAGTTCCACTAGATGACAGCAGTGTAAAAAGTGGTAATGATGACTAAGAAAATGTAACTGAGCCAGAATCCATGAGATTTAGCAATATAACACCAGTGTTCTGGTTGTTGCACTGTCAATTACTTGATAGGTTTGATGTGCTAACTTCCAACTCCACAGCCCTATGGGACTCAGTCCCTGTGACATTATTTACAAAAACATTGCTGATTGGATACAGACTGGTATTGCATTCTGTCCAAGAAGTAATGATAAGAGTCCCACTTTGTGTGAAAAGGATGGAGGTCTCTAACTTACTAGGTTTCAAGGAGAGGAAGTCATCTTCCAGCAGACACCAAGTCAATAGATAGATATGCTCGTGACCCGACAAATGCGCGCCCAACAACAGCGCACCGACAAAACCGTGACGTCGATAACACGCCGACGAATGAGCACGGAAGCGCGGTGACAAAAGAGCGCCGACAGAAACGCCATTACGGTTAAGGTAAGGTTTAGGGTTAGGTTCAGGGTTAGGTTCAGGGCTACCTTTAGGGTTACCTTTAGGGTTAGGTTTAGAGCGCACTTCTGTCGGCACGCTTCTGTGCTCATTCATCAGCGCGATTTCGACCTCGCACTTTTCTCCCCGCGGATTTGTCATCGTGCTTTTGTCGAGCGCGCATTTGTCGGTGAACTAGATATGCTGTGTTGCCTTTTTCCTCTCCACCTGGCTTTGATTTTATGGGATATGAACTAGCTAGTTTGGTGTAGTGGTTAAGGTACCAGGCTAGAAACCAGGAGACAGTCAGCTCTAGTCCTACCTGAAAGGTATGGCATGAAGGCTAGCTGGGTGACTTTAGGCCAGTCACTTTCTCTCAGCCCATGAGGTCAGACTCTGGTCACAAGCCAATTGTCAATTCTGTTGAAACCAATGAATCAACTCTCAGTTGATCAACAACAACAAAAGTGGACCCTGTATTTGCAGGGAATCTTCTAGGAAGATAAAAAGTATCAGCTGGTCAATGAAGTTGTGACTGTGTTTAATCTATGCTTATATAGTATTCACTATAAACTTCTAGACTATCCAAAGTGGGTAGTATATAAAACAGTAAATAAAATCAATTAAAAATCACTTGCTTTGAGAACTACTGCTGCTGCCTCCCTGTCAATATACCTTTCTTAGCAAAAATATTCCCTATAACATTGTTCACCACAAAGTAGCCTCCATCAGGTCCCATAAATATCTTGCTATATGGATGCTGTAAAGTTCATTCATTTACTATGATCTCAGGATTTTGTTACCATTTTTTTTGTTATATAGCTACAAGTACAGCTATCTTTGTAATTTTAGTTTATTTTTCAGTGATGGTAGGACAAAGATTGTTGCTCATATAAATGTGGCTAGGAATAGATGCAACTTAAACCGTGGGACAGACAGGAATCTTTTTCTATTTGAGCTAAAGTTGCAAAAATCATGCCTACATAATTTTCCTGAATTTGCACAGGAGATTCCAGTTAAGTAATTTCATGTTTTCTTTTGAGAAATGAAAATATTTTAATGTTGACTCCAGAGGTATTCAGCTATACAATTGTAACATTAAAATGCTTTGAATTGCTTTAGGGCCTTAGAATTCAGGCAGAGTAAAGGGAGAGCAAGCAGGAGGGACAATAACAGCAGTTAAAATATAATTTTATTTTTCCTCATTAAAAACCAAAGATAGAGAAATGTTACAAAAAGTATTAAAGAGAAACACTTCATCAGCAGTCATCTCCATTTCCCGACCTTCATCTTAGGGTATCATAAAATATCTTCTAGATCAGTCAGCAACCCCGCCCCCCCCCCCAAAAAAAACCCCACCATTCTGCAGTATCTATGGAACAAACGAGGACAGCCTTATATGCATGAAAACACATTCCAAATTGTCCTGACCACGCAGGTGCTGGTGGTTTGTAGGTCAAGTCTAATCTGCCAAAACAGAATACTCACATTACTAGTTGTCCTTATCATTACTATAGGAAGACCAAATCCTTTGGGATGATAGATTCTCAACATGTGCACAAACCAATAAAAACAATCACCTTTAGGATTAGAATGTAAAAGGGAGAAAATAACAATTGCTTTGAAAAACAAATTATTTTGTTGCATGTTAATTTTGACCTTGTTCTCAATAAACCAATTAAGAATATCAACTTGTCTTATTTAATTGGTAGTGGTTTAAGAAGGATTGTGCCTATTCATCCCTGATTTCTTCTTAAATAGACTAGTATAGCAAAGAAATCACTCGTGTATTCCTTTATTCTAATGCTTTTGCCACCAGGTTTTATAAACCCAACATATTTATATATAGGATTAAAAGCAGTTGAGTTAATTCATTCTGAGGAGGAAGCTTCTGGCCTTAAGATTCCAATGATAAAAAGAATCTCTGAGCTGTTGGCTATTTTCCCATCTCCAACTCCTGGAGTCTACTTTTTTAACTGCAGAAGACAGCAGAAAACTTTTCCAAACAGTGGTCAAGTTATGGTTTCCAATATTCTTTAATTAAAAAATATAAAACATAGGAATGCTTTCTAGATTGTTCTTCATATGGTTAGGATGTAAGTCGAGACTGAAATGCCTTTGACATATATAGAGAAGACAAAATAGCACATTGTTAAAACTTACTTTCCTAAACCTCAGAATACACTATGGGCGTCACTGGATTAGCACAAAAACCTGAATAATTGGGCCAACTGATTACATGAATAATTGGTATCTGAGATGTCAATGCAAAGCAGAACCTATCATCAAGGTGTAGAAAAGAGCTGAGCTTGAAATACATGGGTGTCTCTAATAAGTCACTCTTATTAAAACATGCCTTTTTTCTGCTTTGCCCATTATTCCTATCAGCAAAAAAACCCCAAAATTAAAAAGACAGATCATAATGCAAACATCTGTAAAGTATTTCCTCCCACATATGTACGTTTGACATAACATCCACCTAAACTAGTGGGTTATGCAACAAAAGCAATTTATAGTTATATTCCTGCCTTCTGTGTTACCACCTCATATGACTAGAAGTTGTTTACAATGTGGGTGATATAAGGCATGTTGTTGGATGTGCAAACCAATCATTGCAGTATTCATTCTAACTTCATTAAGAGAACATCATGTGACATTCACATGGCTTTATAAAGGATGTCCACACATCAAAGCAAATTATAACTTCTCATTTATTCTTCTACCTGCAAATATCTATCCAGTTATAGAATATCCTACGGCTCTGTAGAGCTCTAATTCTATTTGTGCTGAACAAAATACATAGCTTTCTCTTTAACTTTGTATTCTACTAATTTCAAAGCAATTCAGATGCTGCACAGCTTCTTGCTCTAGCCTTATAACTTGGTGACACAAAACCAGATAGGTTTATCTACCCTGGGAGATGAAGAATGTATGTTTCTAGTGTTTCAGACTCACACTAAAAGCAGAGATCCTTCCAGTTCCTGGATAAATCCTAGTCTACTGAACATTCCTCTATAGACAGAATAATTCTGTTAGATAAAGAACAAGAAAGCAACTCACAAGTTGGCCTTTCATGGGCAGTTGTTCATTTAAAATATATTGTGAAGATACTCTCAAGCTGAGCTCAACTGCTAGGACTGCATCCATGCTGTCTTTTTGGTGATGTAATGAGATTGGTCTGCGATGTCCTTCCCCCACTGTGGGTTGGGATTTCTTTTCTATTTACCAATCCAGTTAACAACTTTGGACTGTCCAGGTGGTTCTACATGCAGGCCTTACCCAACAGCTTCTGAAATAAGCCAAGTTTGGCTAAGTGCTACCACCCGCTGAAGATCAGTTATAAGGGAAATGTGCTCACTCCATTTATAAGAAACCTGTCTTCTGTGAATGAATAGTATCTTGATAATTGCAACGCAACTTATGTGCCTAGCTTGCTCGATGCACATATATTTCCTTCTGACAATCTTCAGAAACTATAATGGCATATAAAAGAGACAAGAGACAAGACACCAATCTCCTGATACCAAGGATCCTGACACCAATTCAAAATATGTGCCCTTCATGTCCCTTGGGCAGCAGATTGATTTGATGATTCCTGAGACTTTTGAGTACATCGTTCAGTAGGCACATGATGGTTCTTCAACTGGAGCTATTGGGCTCAAAGGCTTCAAGGTGCTCAGGGATCGGAAGGCAAAAATTGATGGATCATACACAAAGTGAGGTGGGGGCCGGCTGCCGTTGATATGCTGCATAAAGAAGAAGAAGAAAGAGACAATTACCAGTGCCCATGGGGTAAATGAATGACAGCACATGGGGAAGAGATCATCATTTATCCCTTTATCAAACTACAACATCATAATTGAGGTAGTTCAAAAGCTTAATACTGTAAATTAGTAATAAATCAAAATCTTAGAAAAGAATGAAGAAGTAGGAAAGCAGAAAACATGCCTTCAATACACTGTAATATGAATGAATCCTGACAGTAGTGAAATCATGACTGCAAGTTAAATTTTCTTATTATGGGTGGGTTTTTTTTTTGGTTTAAAGGGTACTAGGTACTTTATAGTACTAGGCACTTTACAGTACTAGAAAATTCCCATCAGCATATTTATATTTTTATACTTATTCCAGAAGAGAAGGGTAGTTAAAGAATCAGAACTAGAAAATAATTATTGATCCATCCTCAACTTTCTATCCTATACTAGACCATTCAAACCATATAAAATATTTTCATCAGAAATCTTCTCACAACTTAATGTCTTTGCTTAAATGCTTTCATTAATGTTAGAAGGTTGTGAAAATGAATGAAGAAACTGTTTTTAAAAGCTCAGTTATAATGTCTTAGCAGTAACAGCCTTGTTAGTCATAAATGCCAATAAATGCACATAGTCTTGACAGAATGAAGAAAATTGTAGTCCAGCCTATCTGAAGGATAGAAGAAAATAACTGTATGTATGTATGTATGTATGTATGTAAGTAAGTAAGTAAGTAAGTAAGTAAGTAAGTAAGTATGTATGTAAAATAAAAAAATCCAATAATAACAATTACTAAAACGAAATTGTCAATCAAATTAAAAGTAATCAAATCAAAATATCTAGTTCTCTCATTTTTTTCTAACAGTAATTTTATTTCACAAAAGCTGGATCGGCATCAAGCTACATTCTTTGAAAAGAATTGAACTTTGGGTATAACCAGATTAGATTTTAAACATTTTGCTTATTCTTTTCCTACCTCATTGCCAACTTAGGACACAGCTTTCCAAATGCCAGGGTTTGCTTATTGCATTTTGGATGACTAGTCTTTTTATAAAGGATTTGGATTTTCAACAAACAATTAGCAGATGTTGTGTCTAGAAGTGACCTCTTACACTTCAGGGTCATGTTGTCACGAGGTGGTCACTGTATCTAGGATTTCACTCCTTGACCTATGCATATTCCTTAAGGGATTCTGATTGAAGAAGTCATGAACTGAAAGCTTCTGTATGGCTGAGCCAACAAAAAGGGTCAAATCTTTTTGTCTGACGGAGAAAGGTCCATCAGATTATCTGCCACATTCTTTCTTTCCCAATCTTGGAAATAGGGAAGGCATTTCATTTGCATAAGATACAACTCAGCAATTTGGCAGCCTGGCCAAATTACATGTTTAAATATTATTTATTTACAATATACAAGATACTGCATGCATGAACTTTAGGGTATTTTTACTACAGCTGAGTAAAAATGCATGCATGAACTTTAGGGTATTTTTACTCAGCTGTAGCTAAGAGGCTGCTTCCTGATGCAATACGAATATTACTTTTGATGAAAAAGTGGTGTTATTGATTTGACTTGTGCAATAAACCGTAGCAAGAGACAGGATAGATAGGCTGAGCCAAAGCTGGAATAAAGTCATGGAAGAAGCAGTGTCCATATATGCAGCATGTGGAGAAACAAACTTGTTGATCTGTTGCAACAAAACACAGAGCCTTATAGCACTTTAAATCTAATTGATTTATTATAGCACAATTTTTCATGGACTGGAGATCACTTCATTTGAACTATAAAATGCCTTCCTTGAAGATATACATATAGCTAACTAGTAATGACATAAGTGGTTATATATAGCAACAGCACTTATATACTACTTTACAGTGTTTTACAGCCCTCTCTAAGAAGAATAACAGAGTTGGAAGGGACCTTTATAGAATCAACATATTGATCCCAACAATTCCTCATTTTACCCATCTTGAAAGGATGGAAGATTGAGTCAACCTTGAGCCTGGTGAGATTTGAACTGCCAAATTCCAGAACTACCAAATTCCAGACAGCAGTGAGCAGTAGCCTTCAGTACTGCACTCTAACCACTGTGCACTGTGCCAAATGCATTTGTTTATGGACCCACTAAAGTCTTTTAAATAATGGTTGTTATATTACTGGAAAAAAAATTCTTTTTAAAAAAAAGTAGATAAAAGCATGCCATTGGGCATTATTGCTAGGAATACCTTATTCTAATTTGCCCCAAAATGCTACATGCTTTCAGGTTATAATTCCAATAATATGTAATTATAATAGCATATAATTACATGTTATTAATGGTGATTGCAAAGTAAAACTCACAAATACATTTGTTAGCATTTTATCAAGGTTTACACAATCATTTGGTTTAGAGACCATCAGTTGATTTTTTTTTTCTCACTCTAATGCAAGGGTGTCAAACTCAATTTCATTGAGGGCCACATCAGGATTGGGTTTGACCGATGGAGGTAGCCATGGTGGGGGTGGCTATGGTGGGCGAGACACGGAACCGCGCCTCCGCAGACATGGTTTAATAAACTTATAAAAATAGGGAGGCGTACATTTCTGTGGTTTAGTTTTCTTAATACTTACTTCATCTACTTGATCACCTTATGATAGAGAGAGAGACCAGATCAAGAAACCGACTCCACAGGAAGACTAGAACTATAAATTATTGACATAGGCTAGTAGCAGAATCCTGCAAGCCTGAAAGGTAAAATATTTTACTTTCCCTCCCTTTTATAAGGGAGTCAAAGGTAACCTCCTGCAGTACTCCAGGGGCCCCGTTTTGGGCCTGAAATAGCAATAGCAGTTAGACTTATATACCGCTTCATGGGGCTTTCAGCTCTCTCTAAGCGGTTTACAGAGTCAGCATATTGCCCCCACAGTCTGGGTCCTCATTTCACCCACCTCGGAAGGATGGAAGGCTGAGTCAACCTTTGAGCCAGTGAGATTTGAACCGCCGAACTGCAACTAGCAGTCAGCTGAAGTAGCTGCAGTACTGCACTCCACTCCAGAGGCCCCGTTTTTCATTTTATTTTTTGTAATTTTATGTAATCAATCTATAAAATTATGCATAGCTGTTTATAGATTCAAAATAAAATAAAAACAGTGCAAATAAACAATATTTTAAAGAAGCTCATGTTCCTGAACAAATTGCTTTTATTTTAGCCTCACCAGTTGGCCCTTCAGAAAACAGATGTTTCATTTCTTATCAAACAAATCACTGCAGTTCCCCTATGGATAGGTGTCTGAATGGCAGCCATGGCACTTTCTCAAATTTAAAAACATTGGAGACTCCTGCTATAAAAAGAGTTTTCTGCTCTTTGTGAGACAAGTAGTATTATTTAGCCCTACTAAATGGGGTTTCAGCGCTATCAATCAAAACCTTTGTTATAAAGAAAAACATTTATAGCACAAAATAATTTTAATATGAAGGAGATTTCTAACAAAGATGCCTCATTCAGATAGCAGATAGAAAAGGATGGACCTTTTCCACTTCAGTTGGGCAGTTGCGTTCTTATTTCCCCATCCTTAGGGTTTGCAACTTTTTTAGAAATATCATACCTATTCTTTCAGCTACATTTTTCTAAAAATAAGGACTTTTGTACAGAACACTATTTATGGTAATATATGGATTCTTTTCAAACCACTGTCCTTAGTAGTATATATTGTTGTGTTTGTGATGGTGTGTAAGGCTTTGCTGCTTAAAATGACCGTTGTCTTACCTGAACGGTCCTTCTATGGGTGCTGCGAAGGGAATCCAATCATGGGTTAACTTAGCCTTCTAGCCTTGAGACTGAGTATGCAAATATCAAAGTTACGCCTCCTCTGACTGGACTTCCGCTTCCTCTCCAGTTCTTATTACGAAGTCCACCGAAGAAGCATTATGTCAATTCCCAACAAGCCGCAAGTCATCCGGCACTACGGAGCCAAGTCCAGTCAGTAACTAGTCACAGTCAAATGGAGCCCTGACCAGCCGAAGCCGCGGGCGGGTTTGGATTCCCTTCGCAGCACCCATAGAAGGACCGTTCAGGTAAGACAACGGTCATTCTCCTGTGTGCTGCTCCGGGAATCCAATCATGGGATATATCAAAGCAATGAACTCCCAGGGCGGGAGCTAGGCTGGTCAGGCTCCTCCGCAGACGGAAGGACCCTTTGCAACACTCTCCGCCCAAAGGACGCCTCGGCCGAGGCGAAGACATCAATCTTGTAGTGGCGAATAAAAGGCGAGGGGGATGCCCAAGTGGCCGCCCTGCAAATCTCTTCCACGGACGCTTGCGTCGCCCAGGCCGCTGTGGTGGCCGCACTCCTGGTGGAATGAGGAGTGATTCGCCTTGGAACCGGTCTGGAGTGGGTGTCATATGCCAACGCAATGCAAGCTTTCAACCATCGGCCGATGGTGTGGGAGGACACCTTCTGTCCCATTGAAGATGGCTGGAAGGAGACGAACAGGGCCTCCGATCTTCGGAACGACGCCGTGCGCTTCACATAGCGACGAAGAGCCCTGCGCACATCCAGATGGTGCCACTGACGTTCCCGCGGATGAGACGGGTGAGGACAAAAGTCCGGCAGGACAAGTTCTTGAGTTCTGTGAAACAATGAATTTATCTTTGGAAGAAAGGTCGGATCCAAACGAAGCACTACCTTGTTCGGGTGGAAGATGCAAAGATCCGCACGAACCGAAAGGGCTGCTAGCTCCGACACCCTCCTGGCCGATGTTATGGCCACCAGGAAAGCCGTCTTGAGTGTCAGCAAGCGGAGGCTGATGGAGTGTAGAGGCTCAAAGGGGGCAGCTGTAAGGGCCCTGAGAACCAAGGTCAAATCCCACGTGGGATAACGATGTACCGTCGGCGGTCGTAAGTTGGAAGCACCCTTAAGGAAGGTTCGAACTCGCAAGTGCTGGGATAAGGAGCGGCCTTGGCCACCCCCGACCACCGTTGACAAGGCTGTGACCTGACGGCGAAGTGTGTTTGGTGCCAACCCCTTGTTGAGGCCGGACTGCAAGAAATCCAGAACCTGGGGCACCGAGGCCTTGATGGGATCGACCCCGGTGCGTCGGCACCAGCGGCAGAAGGCCTGCCAGGTAGCTTCGTAAATACGGGTAGTCGACGGGCGACGGGCCGCCTGAATTGTAGAGATGACTTCGTCTGAATAGTGGAGGGCCGCTAGCATCTCCCGCTCACGTGCCACACGGCTAACTGCAACAGCTGAGGGCCCGGGTGCTGGAGAGCCCCTTGGTGGAGCTGAATCTTGTCGTCCGGGATCCTCCAAGGACGCGAAACGGACAGATGGACGAGGTCTGCGTACCAGGGACGTCTGGGCCACATTGGAGCGACCAGCAGGACTTCCGCCTGTTCTGTCAATATCTTCTGAATGACCGACGGAAGGATCGGGAGAGGAGGAAAGGCATAGAGAAGGCCGGCCGGCCAACGGCTGCGTAGAGCGTCTACCCCCTCCGCCCCCGGAGCCTGGTATCGGGAGTAAAACCGGGGAAGTTGTGCGTTGCGCGGGTGAGCGAACAGATCCACCTCGGGCAGGCCGAAGCGGCGAGAGAGCTCCTGGAAGAGAATGGGGTGGAGCTGCCACTCCCCCTGATCCACAGTCGCTCTGCTCAGCCAGTCCGCCTGAGTGTTGGCTTCGCCCGAGATGTGCTCCGCCCGAATCGATGAGAGTCTGGGCTCCGCCCAATGGAACAACCTTTCCGCTTCCAGCATCAGAGCTCTGGACTGCGTTCCCCCTTGGCGGTTGATGTGGGCCTTGGAGGCCACATTGTCGGTCAGGATTAACACATGGTGATGAGATACAATGTCCCGAAATTCCAGGAGAGCCAGACGGATGGCCCGCAACTCCAGCCAGTTTATGCTGTTCGCCAGCTCCTGACCCGACCATCGACCTTGGGCCACCTTGTCCAGGGCATGGGCCCCCCATCCGAATAAGCTGGCGTCTGTTGTAACTTGAACGCGGTCCGGCTCCTTGAATGGACATCCCCTGAGGAGCCTGGACGACATCCACCAATGCAGGGACCGCCTGGCCTTGCTCGGGAGCTGCACCTTGATGTGGGAATGACTGGTATGCGCTCTTTGGAAGGGCAGCAGGAACCACTGGAGAGGACGCGCATGGAACCTGGCCCAGGGCACCACGCTGATGCAGGAGATCATCTTCCCTAGCAGTTTGGAGAGCGACAGCAGCGGTACTCGCCGATGGGATAGCGCATGATGCGCTAGGCGGTATATGCTCTGCCTCCTTTCCGGGGACAGGAAAACCTCGCACGACATCGAGTTGATGGTGGTTCCCAGATGAAGGAGGGACGTGGTTGGGCGCAGGTGGCTCTTGGGCAGATTGAGGACAAAGCCATGGTCCCGCAATGCGTCCATCGTGACCTGTAGGTCTCGGAGGGCCTGATCTCGAGAGGACGACAGCACCAACACGTCGTCCAAATAACAATTGATGCGTATTGGAATTGAGCGAAGGGAGGCTGCCAATACTGCCAGAAGCTTGGTGAACGTGCGCGGGGCAGAGGAGAGGCCGAATGGCAAGGCCCGGTATTGATAATGACGGCCGTTGAAGTGAAACCGCAGGAACTTCCGATGTGCCGGATGAATGGGCACATGGAGGTACGCTTCTTTGATGTCTATGGAAGTCATCATGTCGCCTTGGCGGATGGAAGCCAATATGCTCTTTAGAGAGTGCATTTTGAATTTTTGGTATTTGATATACTGATTGAGCTGTTTCAAATCTAGGATTGCCCTCCATCCCCCGGAGTTCTTTGGTACTAGGAACAAGATGGAATAAAACCCTAGGCCTCCCTGCCCTTTGGGAACTTGCTCTATGGCCCTGATGGTGAGAAGATGAGATATCTCGGTGTCCATAAGGCGCCGCTTTGACGGGCACCTGGGCACAGGGCACCTGATGAACCTCCTCGGGGGGATGGATAGAAATTCTAGCGTGAGACCCAAACTCACTACTTGAAGGGCCCAGGCGTCTGACGTGAGCTCCGCCCACCGGTGGGCGAAGGCCAAGAGACGTCCTCCTATGGGCCCTACCTCCTGCGAGTCAGCGGTATCTGCGAAAGGATCGGTTGCCCGCTCCTCGGAATGATCGTCTACTCTGCGCCTGACTCTGCTGGCGCCCCCTGTCTCTGGCCCCGGCTCGGTCCTGGCCACGGTCCTGTGCCTGGGAGAACCCCCTGGTATAGTTGGGGACATAGGGGGCAGAGGTAAACCCCGAGTCCCCAGACCGAAAGGGCTGCCGTCTACCATAAGGCTGTGGCCTTCTGGCCACACGGGCACTTGTGGAGGGAAGCACCCTACGTCTGTCCCGAGTCTCAATGAGAATTGGATCCAGCACTGAACCAAACAAGGCCCCGCCCTTAAAGGGCGTGGATGCTAGACGCCACTTGGATTTGATATCAGCTTGCCAGTGGCGGAGCCAGAGCAAACGGCGAGAGGCCACATTGGAAGCCACGGCTCGGGAAGCAAACTTCGCCGCGCTAAGGGTGGCATCAGCAGAAAACTCTAGGGCCGCTATCAGTTTGGTGACATCCTGATGGAGGCGCAGTTCCTCCGGATCCAGCCTTTCCTGTAGCTGTCTCAGCCAAACTAAGGAAGTCCTATTAAAGAAGGAAGCTGCAGTGGCTGATCGCAAGGCCCACGCTGCTGCCTGATGAGTCTTGCGAAGGACCGATTCGGCCTTGCGGTCCTCGGCCTTCAATCCTTCCGAAATTTCAGAAGGAATTAATGCCGGTGAAGCAAGAGCCGCTATGGGAGCATCCACTGTGGGAAACTGCAGGAGGGCCTCCAACTCTGGGGAAGATGTGAAAAGCTTCCTATCACCAGACCCAGGGGCTTTAACCGCGGTCGGCTCATCCCACTGCTTTTGGATTAAATCAAGAAAAAGCTTGGGAGATGGGATAAAATCCTGCAGAGCCACCTGCTCAGCAAAGAGCCGCTCGGTGGCATCCAGGCCCACAGCAGCACTTTCTGCAGAAATTGCCTCCCCCATGTGGGTGGTAGTCTTGGCCTTGTATAGCAGGGATTTGAAAAGAGTGTGCCTGAAAAGCCCAGGGGGCGGAGGCAGGTCCACAGGAAGGCCCTCGTCACCAGAGAGTTCCCTATCCTGGATTTCACCTTCTTCCACTAAGGGAGATTGTGCGCTAAACACAGAGTGTAAAGGGGAAGGAGGATCAGTTTGCAGAATGGAAGAATCCCCTTGTACTGCTTGGGGAGCCAGGCCTGAGTAGGCCAGAGTAGGCCTGGAGACCTGGGATCTACGCGCTAATTCCGCATCCACCCCTCTGGAAATAGCCTCTGAGATCATGCTGTAGAATTCAGCAGAAAGGCCCAAATCCTGGCCCTCCAGAGGCCTGAGGCCTGCAGCTGTGGGGGTGAACGTGGCAGAGGGCCCAGCGCGTGGAGGTGAACGAAGAGAAGCCCCACTAGCCTCCGAAATAATTGGGGGAGAACGAGGCCCGAAAGCCCCTACCTCGGGAATAGGGCCCTGGGGAAGTTGAATATCAGGAGACCAACCCTGCTCAACAACCCTCACCGGAGACACAGGCTGCTGAACCAAAACCGGAGGGGAAGAAATGGGAGCCCCAGATGCCTTGGGGGGAACTTTGGCCTTGTCCTTGCGCTTGTGCGACTTATCCCGAACAGTAGATGAGGCTCGAGGCCTACTAGTAGAGGCCCTGGTCGCGGCCCTGTTGGGCCCAGGGCTGGCCCCTCCCTCGCCAGGGGAACGGGGCTCAGAAACTGGCCGGACAGTACCTTGCAATTGATCAGCCATGATATGAGTTTGAAAGAGCTCAATCAGCGAGACAAAGGAATGCAATTGAAAGCACTTCGCCAAGAACGCCACGTGGAAGCAGAGACTAAGAGAAGCGACCTCCTCCCTGAGTCAGCAAACTCGAGTGAGGGAAAAGGGAGGGGCGGAAGCAGTGCGCAGACTCAAGCGCGCGAACAAAATCTGCCTTCTCATCCCAGGCGTTAGAGCGCATGCGTGAAAAGCGCTTCCAAATAAGGTCACCGGCTTCAAAGGCGCGAAATTCAAAGGAACCGCAAGGGAAATTCCCAACAGCCGATCCGTGCAATTCTCCGGCAGCCGCTCCATCGAGGGCACAAAGGAGGGAGGCGGGGAAGGGGGGGAAGCCCCGTTCCGACAAGCCAAAGCCTCGGATCTGACCGCGCCCGCGGGCGGGTGCTATCCGGCAGGGGTGGCAGCGCTGGGAGACTCAGCTTCCTTGCGCGCTGATGATAAGGGAGGGCAGGCGGAGAAGCCCCACTCCAGCTGCAGCGATCCGATATCCCTTTAAGGGAAATAGCGAGGGAGGAATCTGCTGACAGCAATCTGCCGCTTTACCTCCAATCCAGCAAGAAATCCACAGTGAAAACCAAGTAATTTCATCCTTAACCTAGAACTATTAGCAATTAATCAAGAGAGCGTTGAAAATAAGTCTCGTAGGCTTGACTGAGTAATAAGGACTGGAGAGGAAGCGGAAGTCCAGTCAGAGGAGGCGTAACTTTGATATTTGCATACTCAGTCTCAAGGCTAGAAGGCTAAGTTAACCCATGATTGGATTCCCGGAGCAGCACACAGGAGAAAGATCATGATTTTGTACCAACTCCATTTTGGTTCATACTTTGGCTCTGGAAGGACAAGTTAGGACAGTGTGCAGACAAATGCAAATCAAACAATTTTTTCTACCCCCTCCTCATGCCAAGGTGCCAGCTTAAGAGAAATTAACCAACTACAGTTCAGTTTCATGAAATCATATCCAACATCCTCCAACACAGCCAGAAGGCTTGGCTAACAGCAAGAACACAGCAGGAGAGGCATATTTTAAAAAGTCTCCATTCACCAGCCGCCTGCTGTGGCATTATGGATGGTGTGTGCTCTGGCAGGCCTCAGAATTTGAGAGTAACATAGCAACCTTTATTTAGAAGTAAAGGGGCAAAATTAATCAGACAGATTTGTCCTTCCCCGTGCAAGGAAGCTGCTTGCCAGTACTTTACTGAGAGGGAGGCAAGGAAAGTGGACAAAGGGTTTGGCACTTCTCTTCAATGAGAAGTGCCAACCAACAGGATTGGTGAACAAACAGCAGCTGGAACTTTTGGCTGCAGGCAAGTGATGGAGCTAATCCACCAAGGAAAGGGAGAAGAGAACCTTAAACTCCCTAGCGTAGCATTACAGGAGCAAAGCCAGAGTTGGAGTTTTTTATGGGGTCGTATTAATAGAAAACACAAGATTTCACAGAAATATGGCCCATTGGACAACATGCCAATTATGGTGAAAATACTCAAGTATGGAAAATCAAAAAACGTTGGATTGTCAGTTTGCTTGAAGGTATAGCATTCTATGGCTTCAAAATTTTGACTTTGTTTTGTAGGTACCACACTGATCCAAGGGATGCATGAGAAATATATCATGTATATCAATATATATCAAGTAAAGAAATATATCAAGTAAATATTTCAAGTGTATATCTCCTTAAAGGTAAAGATAAAGGTTCCCCTCACACATATGTGCTACTCATTTCCAACTCTAGGAGGCAGTGCTAATCTCTGTTTCAAAATCAAAGAGGTAGTGCTGTCTGAAGACGTCTCCGGCATGTCTAAATGTTGAAGGTGCACGGAACGCTGTTACCTTCCCACCAAAGGTGGTCCCTATTTTTCTACTTGCATTTTTATGTGATGGTACAAGTAACAGGAACTCACTCCATTATGCAGCGCTAGGGATTTGAAACACAGAACAGCTGATCTTTCTGATCGACAAACTCAGCATCTTAGCCCCTGAGCCACCATGTCCCCATATCTCCTTAGATGTGTCCATTTAACATATCCCAGTTATACATAAGATAGGTCTGAGGGGAAATCACAAGAGATCTCTCAAAAAGAAGATGGATAAAAGTAAGACATGTACCACCTCCGAGGTTTCTCCTCTGCTTTGGAACTGCCTTTTTGCCCCTCTGTTGGCAACACAAAGGCAAAGGAAAACTTCTCAAATGGAGATGTAACTAGTCTGTCCTGGCAAGAAGTAATAGAAGAGAATATACGTCATTTAGGATTTAAGTGTAGAGTTCTTGGTTGTTCTTTAGAGGTTAGCTGTCAACTTTCAGACATGGAGCAAATCTGTTACTCACACTGGCGATGTTGTTTACCTAGTTGGGTAAAGTAACAAGCAGGCAAACTCAGAAAGCACCAAAGATTCCGCAAGAAACAAAACAATGATTCCCTACTTCACTTATGATTTGCGTATATGACAGAGATTATTTCTTTCCCCAAATATATATTCTTTTAAATGATAAGGGGTGAAATTACAAAGAGAGAGATGGTGGGAAAAGAAATTTGGAAGTATCTTTGAGTTTCTTCGGGAGTTTTGGACAACATATCAAATACCACAGAGATGTCTTTGGACAACACTGGCTCTTTGGCTTTCAAACGGAGATGAGCACCGACCCCTAGAGTCGGGAACAACTAGTACACATGTTCAAGGGGAACCTTTACCTTTTAACTTTAACACTCTAACACTGAGATTCTGACTAATCTTCAATTAATGCTCTGCTCTTTATGGCATGCTTGCCACTTATCAATCCAGTGCAAAGCATGTATTCTCTTTTACAGATTCATCTAGTAGCATATGAGTTACCAAAATCAATCTAGACAGACATAAAAGTTTACTATCTGGAAAATGGAGAACATGTAAAAAATAGTAAGCCATAAGCAATTTCACTTACCACGTTTTCCCGAAAATAAGACAGGGTCTTATGTTTTGTTGACCCCCAAAATAACCACGGCCTTATTTTCGGAGAGGTCTTATTATTTTTGAGGTGCAGAAGGCGGTGAGCATGGTCACTTCATCACTGTTGCTATGTTGCAATATTTTCAGGGAGGGCTTATTTTTGAGCCACATGCACTTAAAAGCCTGATTGGGCTTATTATCTGGGGAGGTCTTATTTTCAGAGAAACAGGATATAATGAAGAAAATCTTACTGGTTTTCCATTGAATTTATTCATTATTTTGGAGCTGTCATTGACCATGTGAAGAAGAGACTTCTTAGGGGCTTCTTACAGGGGTTTTAAAATCAAATTTTAAGGGGGGCGGGGGTGGTTTGATCCGGATGGCTCATACAGGCTTGGGGGGGGAGTCTGCCAGGGCAGAGGCCAGAGCTAACTAATGGGCGTGGTTTGGGAGTGCTGGGAAGGGTTGGGATTCCGGGGGAGACATTAAGCCATTCCATTGGGGGGTTTACCATCTCTACTGTTTGTGGGAGAGGCAGATATGGTGGGGGCCGGGGGCCAAATTATGTTCGGGGACGCGGGTTCACTGTTTAAGAGTGATCACACATTCCAACCCTCATTGCCCTTCTCACACCCTTCGGATTACAGGACCCTGGTTTCCGGCTGGTGTCACTTAACACCAGGTCCATGGTACATAAGGCTCCCCTCATTTACGACCTCATACAAGAGGGTAGAGCGGACCTGGCGTGCATTACAGAGACCTGATTGGGCCATGAGGGGGGGTGTTTCCCTTAGTGAATTATGTCCACCAGGCTTCTGGGCGTTTCACCAGCTGAGAGCCCAGAGCAGGGCGGGGGGGGGAGTAGCGGTGGTTATTAGGGAAAGTCTTGGACCTCAGGAAGTCACTGTGCCTCAGATAGGTGGGTGTGAGTCCCTTTTTGTGAAATGGGGCCTTGGAGTTCAGGTGGATCTTTTTGTTACTTACCTATCTCCCTGCTACGTTTCATCGGCCCTGCCGGAGCTACTGAATGTGTTAGCCGGATTGGCGGTTGATTTCCCCAGACTTATGATCCTGGGGGATTTCAATCTGCCTTCCATTGGTGAGACATCCGAGTCAGCTCGGGAGTCCATGGCTTCCATGACGGCTATGGACCTAACTCAGTTAATTCAAGACCCCACCCATAATGGGACACACACGCTCGACCCGATTTCTGTCTCTGGGCAGTGGATGAATGATCTAGTTTTAGGGGATATTTCTATCCAACCCTTGTCATGGTCGGATCATTTCCTCATGAGGCTTGACTTCCATACTGCTACCCCTAGCTGCAGGGAGGCTGAACCGACTAGATGGTTCCGCCCCAGGTGCCTGATGGACCCTGAAAGGTCCCTGATGAATCTTGGGATTTTTCCTGAATCCCTTGCTCACAGCTCGACTGAAGCCCTAGTGGAAGTCTGGGGTAGGGTGGCCACTGGGACTTTGGATCGCCTTGTGCCTTTGCAGCCTCTGACCCAGTGTCGATCCCGGGTAGCTCCCTGGTTTACCGAGGAGCTCTGGGAGATGAAACACCAGAAAAGATGCCTAGAGAGTGGTTGGAGGGCCAGTCGGTCCGAATCCGATCGAACACTAGTAAGAATTCATATTAAATCCTACTTAGTGGCGATAAAAGCGGCAAAGCGGCAACATTTTTCAGCTCTTATTGCGTCCGCAGATAACAGCTCAGCCGCCCTGTTTAGGGTGACCTGCTCCTTACTTAACCAAGGAACTGGGAATGACCCCTTGTAGGGTAGGGCTGAAAAATTTGTTCAGTATCTGCAGGATAAAATTGCTCAAATTCGGACAGACTTGGACTCTGACTGGGTAGATTCGGGTGAGTCGACGGGGATGAATCTTGTGGAGACTATCTGGGATGAGTTTGACCCTGTGTCCCCTGAGGGCATGGACAAGATTATGGGGAGACTTAGTGCTGCCACTTGTGTGCTGGAGCCATGTCCCTCTTGGTTAGTTTCGGCTTCCTGGGAGATGACACGAGGCTGGCTCCAGGCGATTACCAACGCTTCATTGAGAAAGGGGTTCTTTCCCACTGCCTTGAAGGAGGCGGTGGTGAGCCCCCTCTTTAAGAAGCCTTCCCTGGACCCAGCTTCTTTAGCCAACTATCACCCGGTCTCCAACCTTTGCGAAGGTTGTCGAGAGTGTGGTAGCATGTCAGCTTCCCCAGTACCTGGATGAAGCTGCCTACCTGGATCCATTTCAGTCGGGTTTCAGGGCTGGGTACAGCATGGAGACGGCATTGGTCACGTTGGCTGATGATCTCTGGCGGGCCCGGGACAGGGGCTGCTCCTCTGTCCTCGTCCTATTGGACCTCTCGGTGGCTTTCGACACCATCGACTATAGTTTCCTACTGCGACGACTCAGGGGGTTGGGAGTGGGGAGCACCGTTTTGCGGTGGTTCTCCTCATACCTGTCACATCGGTCGCAGTTCATGTTGACTGGAGGCCGTGACCAGGGGGTGCTTTTACCAGGTTTGCCTGATACATCAGTTGCTCCTCTTTCTGGATCGGGATGCTCTGTGCATAGTCACTCATGCCCTCGTCCTTTCTCGCCTGGTGTTCTGCAACGCTCTCTACAGGGGGCTGCCCTTGAAGAGCACCCGGAGGCTTCAGCTGGTCCAGAATGCAGCCGCGCGGGTTATCATGGGGATACCTAGGTGCTCCCATGTTACACCCCTTTTAGGCAGCCTGCACTGATTGCCAGTTGTCTTCCGGGTGCGATTCAAGGTACTAATTATGACCTTTAAAGAGCTCCATGGCTTAGGCCAGGGTACCTGCGAGACCACCTACTGCCACCAGTAGCCTCCCACTGTCCAGTGCGATCCCACAGAGTTGCCCTCCTCTGGATGCCGTCAGCCAGACAGTGTCAGCTAGCGACCCCCAGGGGGAGAGCCCTCTCTGTGGAGCACCTTCCCTCTGGAATGAGCTGCCTCCAGAGCTTTGCATAATGCCTGACCTCTGGTCCTTCCAACATGCCCTAAAAGTTGACTTTTCCAACAAGCAGGCCTGGCCTGAATAGAATAAAATATAGGATTAATTTGGTTGTTAATTTTAATTTAATTTTTAAAATTTTATTATAAATATCAATTGGGGTTTTTGGGATACTTTATTTAATGTCCCTTTTAATTTTTGTAATATGTGTTTTCTTTTATGTTGTACGCTGCCCTGAGTCCTTGGGAGAAGGGAGGCATATAAATCCAATAAACCTCAACCTCAAACTTCAAACCAAAGAACTCTGTAGACTGATTAGATAAAACTAGAGAATAAAATGCAAAGCATTGATAGTCAGGTATGTCAGAAGCTTGGCTGTTTCTGCTTCTGACCTTGGGCAGACAAACTTGTTACAGCATGAAAGACACCACAAGAATGCAGCAATTTGCTTTTCTTTACTTTTACAATGCCAACAGCCTGAATGGAGGCTTTTTGTGCAGCCTTTTTCAACTTGGTGCTAATCTCTAATTGATTGAGATAAGGATTCCAATGACCCCAAAGTACTGAAAATGCTGACTGACCCAACTAGAGTGTATTCTAAGAAACCTGAAGGTTAAAAAAAAGGTCTATATTTGTGCTTAAGGCACAAGAGACTATATTCTTGGAAACAAGGAACCTACTTCCAACTCAGTTAAAGGCACTTTCTTATCAACCCCCATTAAGATTTCCAGTGATTTTAGAGGTATCTTCCTAACACCTAACATTCTCTTTGAAGAGTATATTGCAAATAAGCAAGAAACAATTTTATTAGATCAGTAAGGTTTTCAAAATCTTGAGGATAAAACCATTCCCAATCCACAGTTTGACATGCTAATGTTGATCTTATACCCTGCTACTTTTTTAGCCCACCCACAGGCAAAAATAAGCTGACAGAAAGCCTCATCTGGTTTAAATCAGCTGTAGATCTGTGGCTGTAGATGAAAGCCAAATCTAGCATTCATGGCTGGGGATTAAGCCATTGGCTCTACTTGCTAAACCACTTCTTTATTCAAGCAAGTCTCTTCTCTCTTCCATCCCCCCATCTTCCCCCCCCATGTCTTCCCCCTCCCCCCCATTATTTTATTCCTGGTTTGGTCCATTGGCTTTAGATCCTGAGGACAACAATGCCAAATACTGCATCCTTCTTTTGCAGGTTTTGGAGGTACTTGCTACTACCACTGAATTATTTTAATGCTGTCATATTCAGTAACTGAGTATAGTTTTCATTTTCCCATGTGCATTTTAGAGCAGCTTTTTAAACAATTGTTTCTGTAATTCTTTTAATTACCAAATTATTGTTTTAGCTTCAACCATTAGCTTGAGGAAATACAGGGTATCAACAGTTTCATAATTATAGAAGAAACTGCTAGTGTGATTGGCACCAGCAATGTTCCACTGGAACAATTTTGCTTCCCTTTATGTGATCTCTCTCTGTTTGTATTGGCAGATATAATTTGATATTATGTCCCTCACTAATTTGGAATTGTGTTCCAGGACAGTTCCTTCACCCAGACACTTTCTAAGCATTCACTTCTGGCAATGGTTCAAGTCCATTACATTGTAGACGATCTGGCATTCTATCTCCTTTAAAATGGTTGAATTAAAGTTCCAACTTACAATATTAGAAAGGATAAATAGTTGTTTAGTTCCCTCATAGGGCAGTTGCAATGTTGCTGGGGTGGCTTTATGTGAAAAGGTCAAATAAACATGCCAATGTTCTCATTAAGGGCAAAAAAAACACCAGCCCAGAGCTAATGTATTTACAAAGTTGTCAGGTGGCCACTGGCAACTGTACAAAGGGATAACTAGACAATGCCCAATCTTCTTTGAAAAGCTCTTTACAAAGAGAGGCTTTATGCTCTGTTACACATAACCAGGCATATTAGAAAATTAGCTGGATCTTGGTTCTTACTCACATCAAGACGAGATAGTCATAGCTTTTATTTATCCCCACTGTCTTTGCATTGAAAAATGATTTTGTTGTAATATAATACAAAAAGAACACTTCAAACACAAGTAAAAATATATATTTGCATGTGTCTGTATCAACAGAGCAGACTGGGATATTTTAAAATATGTTCCACTTATAAATTGGGTTGTTAACAGATAGATGCCTAATTCCCTTACATGGATAAAACAACAGAATTGTGACTCATTAGCTATCTGCTTCACTTAATTTGGAAATGAGGACAATAGGTCATTAACTTTACTTATTTTCTCTGGATTTTGCAATCTTTGTGGATCTCAGAGAATAGTTTATGTGTAACAAGGAATGTATCTTCTCTTATTTTCATGTCTATAGTTTCCATTCCAATGTTCTATTGCTTGTAGGATCCAGATTGCAATGCTGCTTTCCCTGTTTTTGTAGCCAGTTCAAACAACTTTCCATCATGATGGTTGGATGAAAACTCAAGACTATCTGAATGAGATTAATCTTTGGCAAGCAATGGAAACAACAGCCATACCTTTAAGCCAGAGGGCTAATGTAATAAATTGTTCAGATACTTCTGGAATAAGGTGAATGTCAATTCAAAGACTTTGTGAAGAAATGTATTTAATTGCAGAATAAAACTACAAACCATGAACATGCTGAAGTAGTAGCAATTCTGTTCCGTTGAAATAATATTTAGAATTCCATTTTTGATATGAGTCAGTCTAGAAAGTTATCAAAGATGAAGCAATACCATATAGGAAGCAATATTGCTTAAAAAGTCCCTAGCATAACAAATATGGGATTATAGCCAACTTGTCCCAAGTTAGTCATTCCAGGTAAATTGAGAATATAACCTTCTAAATTCTCAGTCAATTCAACAGTTCTTGGAGCTACAACATAATAAAACACTTCAGATGGAAAAGACTGATCCAAGAGAACTAGTGTTTCTTTAAGCTGCTAACATTTTCACAGCAGGCAAAGTAGATTTTTGTTAATGTTCAGGCTAATTTTACAGAGGACAATTTGGAATTCCCATAATATCCCATCAAAGCCGTATTAGGAAAACAGCATCTATGTTATACTGAGTCAGACCTCTGTCCTTATTTAAATATTGTTCCACGTAACTGAAACACAGCAAGCTATAAGCCATTTGCATCAAAATAAATAAAAAGGCTCAAGTGATATCTGCTTCTGCAGTTAAAGCAAACTACAATTTTCCTTCCTAAAAATCTCAAAAAGTGCTGTCAGCCAACATAAGATGACGAAAATGCTGATTCAACATAAGGCAAACTTCCAGCTCTACAGAATTTCAGACACAGATCTTCTCCAGTCTTGCTGGAAATTCCAAGAGATAAACCTGTGTTCCTTACCACTGAGCTATAGAAATGTGGCAGCACCAGCCTTCCACCCACACAAGGTTTGAAAGGGTGTAGCTTTGAAAGCTGCTGCTACATGTGCTTGTAAGGCTTTATGGCCTTTTTGTGTAATGCAAATCAGATGCTAACCCCAGGATACACAGCACAAGGAATGAATGGCTTCCTTATGGCTAATGTGCAATGAGTGAAGATGCTCATGCATAGAACTCCCAATAATTTGCATTGGCTCAAAATGCTGCAATCCCATAAAGCTAAGCAATCCAAGGCAGACAATATTATCCATTCAGAAAGGCGTTAGTGCTGCACATGCCAGCACAGTACATTTGCCTCTGGAAAAACTGCTTTACTAGCAGAGGTCAAGGATAAGAATCTTGGGTGTATTATACAGCAGAGGGATTAAATGAAAAGGAATCAAATTCCCACAAGCATCACAAAGAAAAAAAGAACACTGACAAATTACTACTTCTGTAGAGAAAAATCTCTTTTTCCCAGATCACTGGATGAAATTTCCATCAGTTTATTCCCAATGTATTTGAAAAACAGTCATGTAAATTGCCTTCCTCCAACATTATAAATGTATTTTTTTTATAAATGTATCTATAATTGCATTTCATTTTGTATTAAAATTGAATATGTATGAAAATTCTGTCGATCTCTGGCCATGCATTGATAATTTTGAAAAAGTATGTCTAATATTTCCTATTCAGAGATAAATTTCAGAAATGTTATTGTTGGTTTTTTCAGTGCAGAATTAAGCCATACAAATCATTTATGCAGCAAAGCATAAAGGGATTCCAATTGTCTGGCTTTCTATAATGCATATTTTGATATAGGTATGCTTACTGACAAGGTAACACGAACATTCTATCTTCTACAACTTAACCAGTTAATTTACTGTATTTAGAAAAAAAAATCATGTATGCAAATATATACAACAAAATTTGTTTTCATTATTGCAACCCTTAAAAATTAACATGTGGGTGAAACTCTAAGAGGAGGAAGAATCACCTGCTTGTAAGGAGTTTCCATCCCTGATTCCATCCCTGTTCAATGATGGGAATTCATTCCTGGAGCATCTTTAATAAATGGCAGTTTACCCTCTGCTTAAAAGAAAGTCTATAGCTGTGATGGCAAACCTATGGTACATGTGCCACAGGTGGCACGCAGAGCCATTTCTGAGGGCACGCAAGGTGTTGCCATGTCAGCTCCAGCATGTCCTGATTTTTGGCTGTTTTTCGCCATCCGGAGGTTTCAGGAGGCTTCCCTGAAGCCTGGGGAGGGTAAAAAACTGCCCAACGTGCAAATTGGAGGTTCAGGAATGGATTTCCGGTTTGTGTGTTGGGATGTTTTTCACCCTCTGGAGGCTTCAGGGAAGCCTCCTAAAACATCCAGAGAGAGAAAAAGGGCCCAACGGGCAATCCGAAAGTCAGTTCCCGAACTTCCGATTTGTGTGTTGGGCTATTTTTTGCCCTCCCTGGGCTCCTAGAAAGTCTCTGGAGCCTGGAAAAGATGAAAAACGGACCTACCAGGCCCACAGGAAGTCAGAAAACGGGCCGTTTCCGGCCTCCAGAGGGACCCGCGGAGGCCATTATCGCCATCCCCCAGGATCCAAGAAAGCCATGTGCGCATGGGTGGGGCAGCGGAGGAGGGGGTCATGCGCGCATGCACAAAGGGCATGGCTTTGGGGGGATTAAATTATGGCGGTGGGCATGCCAATGCACACGATATCACATGTGCATGTGCTTTCGGCGCCTGAGGTGAAAAAGGTTCGCCATCACTGGTCTATAGGTTTCCAAGATAGCTTGTTCCATTACTGAGCAGTTCCTATTGCCAGAAAGTTCCTCCTAATCCTTAGCCTAAATTTCTTTGCCCTTAACTTGATTTCGCCATGCTTGCCACTGCATCAAAAAACTAAATTGATCTTTATATATAGCAGCCTTCAAATATCTTTGGGAGGCTGTAAACCCTCTGATTCTATGATACTCATTCTCATCTTTCAGTACAGAATCTTCATTATATAAAGCTATTTTCTCCACAATTTTTAAAACTTCCAATTATTCATTATTACCACAAACAAAAAGTCTATAATAACTATTCTTGCTCTTTTTTTTTTCCTTTCTCTTCTCTCCAACTGCTTTGCCCTGTTACAGCATATGGATAAGAATTACTAAAAAGCAACAGTCAGGAGGAAAAAGCTACTTGTTTAAACAGAAACGCCTTCAAAATAGGACTTAAACTGTTCCACCCTTAAATGCTTGACCCATACGATTCTGTTGCCTGACTTTTTAGTAAGCATTTAGTCAAACAAATAAGCAGATTACTGAAGAACAAAAATTAAATTAGCGATTAGGTTGCATTATATCTGGGTGGACTAGGGGGAGGGAGGGAGGGAAAGAGAAAGAGCTTTTGTCTAGTTTCCTACTTTTACACTACAAATATTTATTCCAGTAATACGTCAAAAAACCAGCATACCTAAAAGAGAATAAACATAGACAGTTAAAGCTAATCCTAATATTGTTTTGATTTTTAAAATGAAAGGAAAGAAGGAAGAACTATCCCAGTAGCTAAGATAGAAGCCCCAAAGTTTTGGAGAAATACTATTTAGTTTCAGATACATGAGTACATAAGTACTAGAATCCTTAAAGAAAAAATATCTAACCAAGCATATACTTCCAAGTTATTGATATACACCAAAAGGATTTCACAATTCATACTTTAAAATGCTCTCAAGTATTGTAACAAGATGAAATGTAAATAATTTACAGTAAATGTAAATTTACAAGTAAATGTAAACATAATTTATGTGATCCTCATTATGGATGAACATATGTAGTAGGTGAATTGATACAACTCCCCCCCCCCCTTACATTTATGGAAGGTCTTCATTCCAAAGTTCATTATTCCAAAAGATTTTTCAAAATACATTAACAATTATTTATTTTATCTGTAAATTTATTCTCAATATTGTTAGAGAAGTGGTCCTGCTGAGGTTCCTCCAGAGGCCTCTCCAAGGGTAATAATGACAGTGAAAAGATATGGGGCATGCCTTTTCTTCGTCACCTATATTTCTCACCAATGGCTACACAGGCCTGTTGAAAGTTTTTGGGGTCCTTAGTGCATCTATTTCATATTTTCATCCTTATAATAATGACTTTTTTGTTAAAAGGAAAAAAGAGAGGGAGGGAAAGGTAGGTAGGAAAGTTCATAACAATGATGTATGGACCCCATAAAACTCAGGGTAATAGGTAAGAAGAGAACATTAGATAGGTAGTCCTTGTTTAATGACTGTTTATTGAGCAACCATTCAAAGTTACAGCAACACTGAAAATTGTGCCATATCTTTGCCAAGACAGTCAGCATAATATATTATTTGTAACTGGCAAAGGGGATTTTAAAATCAAGAGTTCTCATTGATTGTGGACTTAAAGAACTCAACTCAACAGAACTCAGGGGAGGATTGCATCAGATAGTAAGTAGATTCAAAAGGTAGACACCATAGAATACTGGTAATGATCAGCTGCCAAACCAATTCTATCCAGTACATTAAGATGTGTTCATCGATGAGAAAGAGAAATGCATGGGCCACAATCTAAATGAGCATCATATAAATTCTGTAAATAAATGTATCATGTTCAAATTCTAACTTACTGTCTACCAGAATATATCAAAATAAATTATTCTTTCTACCATGTATCAGAATAACTATTGTTTTTTTTAGTTCTGCTGATGATGGGAATGTTATCTTTGACAAGCTAATATGCTACAGAAGGACCCCTCATTTCAAGTGTGAGTTACAAATATTCTCCTTTATTGAAAACAACTAAAGTAGATTTCAGGTTTTACTAAGTGTACACTTTCTTATATTATATCCATTAACTGGTTTCTAGATTGAGTTTTATTTCCAGACTATGTGTATAAACACAACAAATAAATTATTTGAGTAACTGCTCCTCTCTCTTCAGTTATATTGTCCTTGATTATATTGTTACACAGTATAATACATCTTGTTCATTTTTGGCACAAGGCAAAATTTTTGCCAACAATGTGAAGTCTTGAATGCCTACTCAATTCCAAGGTGAAAAATAAGATTGTTGTTTTAAGAGGGCATAAAGTTTCACCTGTCTACAGTGGCCTTTCAGTTTACTGAAAGAAGAATTAAGAGAAATTGTTTGATGATTCTGGTCCAAATCCAAGGAACTAATGGTATCAAGATAAGACATAAACTTTCTCTTTTCTGTTCCAGCTTAACTTACATTGCAAACAGCACAAATGAAGGGAAGAATTGTATGTCACTTAAATTACCAGGAAAAAAGAGAGATGAAAATAGGGGAGTATTTTCTGTATCTAGAAATTATCTGATACATGTAAGGCAGGGGTCCCCAAACTTGTCAACTTTAAGACTTGCGGACTTCAACTCCTAGAATAGCATAACTGGCTGGAGAATTCTGGGAGTTGAAGTCCACAAGTCTTAAAGTTGAGAAGTTTGAAGACCTCTGATGTAAGGTATTAGACACATACTCAATAATAGTCCCCGGATTATTTGCTAGAACTATAGCCAGAGACAGTCCAGTATTCCATATGTTTGAAAGAGCTCATAAATTTCTAGGATTATTTCTTTAAAAAAAATCTCTTTGTAGGGAAAAACATGTTCTGAACATAGCATTCCTTTTATAGAAAAAAATACACCTCAATATTTTAGCTAAGTTGTTTTTCTAATATGGAATTAATTCATTCTGGTTGGTTGTGTGTCAATAGGAGACATGCCAAAACAAGCAATCTACATGAACAAAATGTTGTATGAAATAATTAAAAAAGATTATCCCCATCCTGCAAAAAAAAAAAGAGTTGCACATGTTGAATAGCTTGCAAGTACCTCAGTTTATTTCAATTAAAAAAGAAATCAAAACACAAATCCAGATGTGGAAGAGAAGAACTGCCAACATGTTGGGACTCCAGTTGTCAGGTGGGAGAAGAGATGGTAGCCTGGCACTGGGAACCAGGACTACACTGGAGTGGAATTGGGACAGCGACAGAAGAATAGCACCTATAAAGGTTTTGATTTCATGTGCATACTTGCAATATCAGGACTTTATTCCATGGTCTAAAAAGTCATTTTCCAGATGATTTCAAAAACTTGGTACAAATTAAGACCTTGCAACAGTTATCTTAGAGATCATTTTTATCCATGATGCACTTCCAGGCTACGTGGCATTGTTAAATTCATTTTTGCTTCCGTTTTTAAAATGGCATTGTTACATGGCTTGATTTATTGGGTATTACATTTGCAGCATTTAGAAGAAAAGCTAGATGTAGAAATTATAATTAGGGCTAGGAAAAGAAACCTCTGTTTCAGTTTTAGGTTGTAATATATTTGCTTTTGAAAGAATGATCGTGCACTGCTGTGAAAAACAGAGGAAACATACATAGGCATAGATCTCTTTCTCTAGAACAGGGGTGTCAAACTCAGATCATCACATTGTTGTCACATTGTCATCATGTGACATATCATGACTTTTTCCCCTTTTGCTAAACCAGGGGTGGGTGTGGCCAGCATGTGATGCATCTGGACCGCAGGCCACAGGTTTAACACCTCCGCTCTAGACCTAAGGATGCTATGGAGAATTGTGGGCCACAGCAATCCACACTAATCTGGGAATAAATCCCTTTTATAGATTGCATTTTGCCTTAATCCATAGAAATGTATTTCTTTCTTCCTTTACCTCAGAGATGGAAATAAGTTTTCCAAATCCTTTAAAATTCAGAACAGTTTAAATAGTGAAATTAACAGCAACAGTAGCATCATTTAGGATCTGTCTAGTTGTATTTAACTCCTTGTTCTTTAAGAAACAAGAAAAAAATCAAGCAGGGTGATAGATTGCAGAATGGCTTTCAGAAGTGAGTGTCTTATAAGTATAAGTCAGTGGTGGGTTGGAGGCGGTACACCCCGATACGGGCGTAGTGGAGCCTGCCCGAAGCACCAGGTACCGTTCTGGTATTGTGTCTGGAGGGCCCACCCGTCTGCACGAGCTCCTTACCTGTCCTTTAAAGCCTTTGGTGTTTCCGTGCACGCGCATGGTGCATACAGCACCTGTGCGATGCTCCGCCAAGCAGCTGGAGCATCGCATAGGCTTGCGGAAGCATCGCTGGCAGCTACAACGATTGTGCGTGCCACACGTGTGTGCGCGGGCACTGTGTGCATCCATGTGGGCGACGCCAGGCCTCTTCCAACCATACTGGAACCCACTACTTTATTGCCATTGTACAAAATAAATACAGCGAAATTGATTCTAATATGAAGACGTGTTCTTGAGCTTTATTTCAGGAAATCAGAACAAAGAATAATCACAATGTAGTGAGCAGATTAACCTAATTAGTTCATTTCCAAAAAAACTACAGGAAAAACATGACATTATAGAAAAACACAAAAACGTTCTGGCTTTTTGGCAGCAATCTGCTGTGCAAGTTACTCAGTAATGATTCATTAGCACTTCCTCAGTTATCCTACATTTTTAAAAAAAGCTAGCAGAAAGCCCTAACATTAGCTGACTTATGCTAGCAATATCAAAAGGGCTCTGGAAAAAAAATCCAGACAGATGAGGATTCTGCTTCCATCATTAAAGAGAGCTGTCAATTTGCAATTATCAAAACCAAGATGCCATTTATTTGGCCTCTGCGCCAATCCATCCTCAAACCTTTGCCCCATATTCATGAGAAGTAGAAATCACAGGACGAAAGATATGGGACTTGAGTTTACTTATTAGAATTTTATCCAGACAGACAAATGGCTATCCAACATCTTCTTAAAGACTTCCAGTGTTGGAGCATTCACAACTTCTGGAGGCAAACTGTTCCACTGATTAATTGTTCTGTCAGGAAATTTCTCCTCAGTTCTAAGTTGCTTCTCTCCATCCATTGCTTCTTGTTCTACACTCAGATGCCTTGGAGAATAGTTTGACTCCCTCTTCTTTGTGGCAACCCCTGAGATATTGGAACGCTGCTATCATGTCTCCCCTAGTCCTTCTTTTCATTAAACTAAACATACCCAGTTCCTGCAACTGTTCTTCATATGTTTTAGTTTCCAGTCCCCTAATCGTCTTTGTTGCTCTTTTATGCACTCTTTCTGGAGTCTCCACATCTTTTCTACATCGTGGCGACCAAAACTGAATGCAGTATTCCAAATGTGGCCTTACCAAGGCATTATAAAGTGGTATTAACATTTCATGTGATCTTGATTCTATCCCTCTGTTTATGTAGCCTAGAACTGTGTTGACTTTTTGGCAGCTGCTGCACACTGCTGGCTCATATTTAAATGGTTGTCCACTAGGATACTTTATTACTTCATGGGTAATTCAAGGAAGTGAACATACATAATACTTTGGTATGGAGATTCTCAATCATACAGGTCATGGTTGTCCCAAAAGTGCTTTTCCAAAAAGCAACTAGATCTTTTTCTTCAACTGAAGAAGCTTCTTGGATGAGAAGCAAAACATTTTCAATAAAAACAAACAAACAAGGAAGTCTAATTACATTTTGGAAAAGCACCTTTGGGATACATAATACTCCCTCCTCCTCCTATTTTCCCCACACTAACAACTTGTGAAGTGGGTTAGGCTCAGAGAGACTGATTGGCCTAAAATCACCCAACTGGCTTTCATGCCTAAAGCAAGATTAGAATTAATAGTCTCCGGATTTCTAAATCAGATTCTTAAGTAGTATACAAAAGTGACTGAAATTAAATTTCTTAAATGTTTACTTCAATTGTAGAATTATAGACTATGCAGAAATAATTCCTGAAGTGCTTCCATATTGTACACTTTTACCCTATTTCTTTATGAGGGATCAATGTATCTATATTTTCTAGTTGGCCTATTTTAATACAGAGCATTTAGAAACAAAAAAAAGAGAAAACACTTCAGAAACTTCATGAGTCCAAATCATTACTTTACTGACTAATAAACTGCAAAGCAAGTATGGTATTTTCACCTTCAAGTTTTTATTGTTTCTCCCATACGATGACAAACACAGTTTCTCCTTTATAAGGCCTATTGACAGAGCAGAAATATGTTTTCCCCCTGCATGGTTATCCCTGGTAATAAATAACTAATATTTCTTAATCACCTCAAATATATTAAAAAATCCCCACACATACATTTGGCTTAATTATCCAGAAATGTAATTCAAACTGCTAGCTATTTCCTTTAAAGTTCTACATGGTTTGGAGCCTGGCTATCTTCAACTTTTATTCCAAATAGAAACTGCCTGCCCCGGAAATATTTTCTCTTAAGGCGTGGTGGGTGATGAGCATTTTGTACAGGAATAGACTCCACCAGAATAAAATCGGTACTCTCCCAACATTTACAAAGTGTTTACAAATTTGCCTAGTCCAAAACCTTTTGGAAACCAAAGCAGGTGATAGGTGGCTGTACCTGCACAACCTAAAGGGTGCTAGTACTTTTTATTATTAATTCTGTTTGTGATGATTAGATCAGTTGCTCGCAGTTGTTTTATGGCTATTGCATTTCATTTCTAGTTATTCTATCTGTGTGCTTGTAAGCCACTTAGTGTCACAGTGATTTGAAGTGGCATATAAGCCTTCATAAAGAAAATAAATGTCTTGCATATAAACATCTTCTGAAATGTTCTTGTGATATAATTGGGCAGTAATACAATCCATCATTGGCTTAAATTAAGTGGCCTAGGAGAGGGTGGATTAAAAAAATGGATTTTGCAAGAGCAGAGTATAAAAAAAGGAAATATATGTTAATATACCATCGTCCCTATAATAGGATTATTACCTTCAGTTATTAACTTATCCTACTAGTTTAATCTATAACATTAAAATATTCTATAACATACTAATTGATGTTTTTCTTTGGCTACCCCAGCTGAATCTTACAGACATTTTATTTTTGAAATTTCATAATTCAGATTATAAAAATATGAAAGCTTTTTTTTTCTTCATGCTTGGAAGTACTGGGCTATCCTCTTTATCTGAAAGGAGGTGCACAAAATATCCTCTGGGGCAATTAATTGTCTATCCTTGAACAATTCTTACATTTTACAATTTCTACTATCCAGGAAACTATGACAAAATGGTATGTGTGTGTGCGTGCACAATTTTTTCAGGGCAAATGAATACCATGCTAAACATTGATTTCTAGAACATAAGCAGGGCAAGGACAAAAAAGTTGGAGCTGAAACTTACATTTTAATTATATTTACCGTATTTTTCGGAGTATAAGACGCATCTTTTTTCCTCAAAAAAGAGCCCGAAAACCAGGTGTGTTTTATACTCCAAATACAGCATTTTTTACCTTCCGAAACCCGCCCCTTCACCAAAATGGCCATGCATACCCTTATGGAGGCTTTCAGAGAGCTCCTGGGGGCTGGGGAGGGCAGAAATGAGCAAAAAAATGGGCCGTTTTTGGGGGGCCCCCCCAGCCGCCAGGAGCACTCCATAAGCCTCCATAAGGCTATGCATGCAATTTTTTTTTTTTTACAAAAAACGGGCCCATTTTTGCAAAAAACAGACTGGTTTTTTGCTTGTTTTTGGCCCCCCACCCGCCAGGAGCACTCTGCAAGCCCCCCCCCCAAGGCTATTTATGCCTTTCATTTGAAAAAAACAGGCCTGATTTTGCGAAAAACGGACCATTTTGGGGAGGTTTGCCAAGTGCAAACCCCCCCCCCCCGCCTTTTGGAAAGCTCTTTAACTAATTGATGAGAATTACATGGATCAAATGCTGTGCCAGCAGGAACAAAGTTAGGTGCTGCAGATTGTCAGCAATTTCCTTCTCCAGCACATGGATAAGTACACCTGGAAACATCTACCTACCTACTCTCTTTCTCTCCCTAACTACCTACTGTATTTCTCTCTTTCTCTCTCCCTCTCCCTACCTACCTACTCTCTTTCTCTCCCTAACTACCTACTGTATTTCTCTCTTTCTCTCTCCCTCTCCCTACCTACCTACTGTATTTCTCCCTCTCTCTATCCGTCTATCTACCTACCTACCTACTCTCTCTCTGCTTATCTACTGTATCTCTCTCTACTGTATCTTTCTATTTCTCTCTCTATCCCTCTACCTACCTACCTACCTACCTACCTACATACATACATACACACACACTCTCTCTCCCTCCCTCCCTATCTACTGTATTTCTATCTATCTCTATTTTTTTTCTCTCTCTCTATCCCTTTATCTACCTACCTACTTTTTTAAAAATTTGTCTCTTCAAAACCTTGGTGCATCTTATAGTCCGGTGCATTTTATACTCTGAAAAATACGGTAAATATGAATTGAAATGGGAAAAAGTATCAGCAACCTCAGATATGCAGATGATACCACTCTAATGACAGAAAGTGAAGAGGAACTAAAGAGCATCTTGATGTGGGTGAAGAAGGAGAGTGCAAAAGTTGGTTTGAAACTCAACATTAAGAAAACTAAGATCTAAAACTAAGAGGGCATCAGGCCCTCTCAATTTCTGGCAAATAAATTGAGAAGTAATGGAGGTAGTGACAGATTTTATTTTCCTGGGCTCCAAGATCACCGCAGATGGTGACTACAGCCAAGAAATTAAAATATACTTGCTCCTGGAGATGAAAACTATGACTAATCTAGACTACATACTAAAAAGGAGAGACATTACCCTGCCAATAAAAGTGCCTAATTCTGGGAACGATTGAGGGCAACGAAGAATGGAATGACAGAGAATGAGGTAGCTGGATGGAGTCACTGAAGCAGTCGGTGTGAACCTAAATGGACTCCGGGGGATGGTAGAGGACATGAAGGCCTGGAGGAACGTTGTCCATGGGGTCACGATGGGTCAGACACGACTTCGCAACTAACAACAATGAATTTAATTACATTTTCATTCAATTAATCAAGTTCAGTTAACATGATCATCCCCTCTATATTTAATTCTTTGCCCTTGCCCTTCCCAGTGTATGCTACTAAAAACCAAGAACTTTTATAAGGGAACTGGAAAGCTCTCAGCTATGGACTTTTGCTCTATGGAATGCTTATGATATTGACACATATGAGCGAAGGGAAAAGAAAAATGTATCTACAGCTCAACTTACGTGAATTTTGATGATCCTTGTCTTTGTACCACAATTCTTCTTAAACAGCATCTTCTAAAAGAGAAGCAAAAACCTAAGGTGAAAGTCAGCTGAAGCTTGAATAAGAAATATAACATCACCTCATAATGAACATCAGTGGAGTAATAGAAAGGAGCCTGAAGAGTGCATTAAAAGAATTTTAAAAAATCCAACACTGAACTTAAAGGTTGTTTTTGCTTTAGAAATGGGGAGCAGCTCAGAATGACTGTGTCATCTCCAAATGAGATAGAAGAAAAAGAGTAAACTTCTGGCTGCAAGTATTACCAGTTGGTATATAATAGGACTACCTTGGTTCATAACTCACCTTTTTAATGTTATCCTGTTATATTTTACTTTTGGTTAACTAAGCTGCATGCCTGATGTGATTATCAAGATGCAATTCATTCTAAAAGAATCACAAGCATTTTTTCTATATGCATATATGTGATTCCCTAGATGCCTAAATTTTGAATATTAGTTTAGCAACATTTCCACTCTTTCCTTAAAATTATTTTACAGTATTCACTGGAGAAAAATACCATTAATCCCTTTAAATTCATGGCACAGGTTTAATTTAAAGAGAAATCAACAGTTTAAAAAATTAAATGAATGACATGTAAACTTTAAAAATTTCAAAGAACAATCGCTGAATTCTGCTGCTGCAAGACAAGAGATGTATACTCTGAATGTAATGGAAGTGAGCTAGTTAAAAAGGTACTATATAAAAGTTTGCCTGCCTTTCTCCAACTGCATTCTACTTGCCCATAGCTATTTTGTAAAAAAACCATGCCCTTAAGGGAGTTATTTTATAAGACACCCAGAGTTCTTGTCAAAATTTTAAAAATGGATGCAATCTTCTACTTAAGAATTCTTGCCTATTTGTCGTTGCTCATTATATTTACATTTTCTTCAGTGGAAGATGAAAATTTATGTGAGGAAAATATCTAATTAGGACCTTATAAAGTACAGGTAAAAACCTGCCTTTTCTCTACTCCTATGCATTTGCTGGTTGATGAACTGTGGTCACTTTTTATGCAGGGCTAGATAGAACATTGGTATTATTGAATGCTAGCAACTTAACGTTGAATTTCTTGCTATCTTTTTGTAGTGTGCCTCTTAAGGAAGGCATTGTCCTACTAAGGCAATCTAAAAAGACTTTAAAATAAGTTAATTTAGCAGCAGCCTAATGTGCCAAATTCTAGTAAGTAAAGCTCCTATTCCCCATGCCAGGTAAAAGTAGTGTCAGCTACTTTTCTAGATCTTTCTCAGATTTCTATTAGCAACAAAACAAGATCCCACAGTAGCCAATTCTTATTCTACAATGTCATGTCATAAAGTATCTTCCCATTTTGTTAAGAATTTGTTTAAACTATTTATATTAGCAATAGTTCGGGATGCCAAGTATTTCTACTTGAAACTTCCTGCATCTGCTCTTCCTTATTTAGCAATGTGAAAGAAATCTGACATAGATTTGTAAGAGAATTGATCTTATAATGGACTGCACATTTGCAGTAACAGTATAAAAAAAATCTGATAATGTTTTCATTCTCATCAAAAATCTGCAAAAAGAGATGTCTCCTTGCAGAAAAGAAGTATGCGTCACAACAATTTGGATTAGAATAATTTATGTATATTAGAGAAATTAGCATGTTGAAATCTCCAGTAGGGAAATTTGGGAATGGCAAACTCCTATGAAGTCTATAGCTGACTTTTAACTGAAGAAAGATCAATACAATGAAAATGTACAATAGTAACAACAGATTTCTAGAAATATCCATATCTTGCCTTTCATTCAGTGTGAGACAAAAGGTATACCACACAATAATCAGGGATGGCAGAGAGTAGATTTGAACTTGGGTTGAACCCAAAACCAATTCAACCCTTTAGCTAGTATACCACTGTCTTAAGCTTACTAAATCAGTCATCTCCCCACTTTCTGCATCTCTTCTAAGTATCTGCTTTATATGCATAACAACACACATTAATTTCTACTGTCATGCAGTAGAGCCATGCAACAGCTTCTCCAATCAGTTTCAAAAGTTAAGTGTGGCAAAGCCCACAGATATTAAATTTGTTTGTATCCTCTCTTTATTATTTTTACAAACAACTCAAGGCAGCAAACATATCCAACACACCTTTTCCTCCTATTTTCTCCACAAGAACAACCTTGTGAGGTGGATTGGACTGAGAGAGAGTGTCTGCCCAAAGTCAGTCAGCTGACTTTCATGGCTAAGGCAGGACTTGAACTCGCTTTCTAGCCTAGTGCTTCACTACTAGACCAAACTGGCTCTTATCCTGCCTTTCCTTTGGGAAGCCAAGAGAGAGCATCTCCCCTCATTTTACATACTGTATGAACCAAGCTGTGGGTTACGCTAAACGGGGAGAAGCTGAAGTGTTCAAAAGCACCAGCAGGCTTCAAGTGGAGATTTGAATCTTGAGCTCCCCTGTTCCAATTTAATAGATTAACTATTATACTGTGCAGGCTCATTGTGAGGTAGCAATTCGTACCAAGAATGGTTAATATCAAATTACTTCTTTCAGTGTTAGCTTATTTTTTTTCTTGTACAGCTTGGACTTCTAGTGCTTTTAGTGAGATGGACTGGCTTTTTCCCACCGTCATTCAGACCTTTCCAGCAATTTTTTGGTAGCCAATTTTTCTCTTCTTTCTCATCACTTGAAAAGCAGTTTCCATCCCCATGCTTCTTTAGCCCCTTTTTCTACTTCTCTCATGTGCCATAAATAAACCTGTTCAATTACTTATTTTCCCTGCATACTAAATATACTATTACTTTGTCCCTGTGGCATACTCAGCTTGAAAGTTTCAGAGGGCTGAAAGTGATTTCGTTGAATCTTGGAACATGGAAAATGCACAAAATGCATTGTTAAGTTATACCTCCTGAATCAACAACCATTATATTAATTCCATATACAATAACATTTAAAATTTCACAATCATCTTGTTTCAACATAGAAAACCAGTTTGGTTAAGGCACCAGGCTAAAAACCGGGAGACTGTGAGTTCTAGTTCTGCTTTGGCATGAAAGGTGGCTGGTGACTTTGGATTACTCAGTGTTTCTTAGCCCATAGTGTCAGGGCTAAGCAACAAGCTGGTTGGTCAATTCCTATCACCACCAATTAATCCATGATTGCCGATCTGAAAAAAGCAGACCCTGAACTTTTGGAAAAATGTTAGGAAGGAAAACAAATTGTTCCTAGATATTCTGAGAAAATCTATTGTGCTTCAATAAGGAATTTTCAATGGAAAAGTGACAAGAAGCATAGTAAAACACATCTGGGAGGCATCAGATTAGTGAAGAAGTAAATGACCAAACCCTTTTATTTTCCAATCCCCCAAAACAATAAAAAGAAGCCCTTTCTTCTTGTCTTTTTAAATTACAAGTTGAGGGCAAGCATTCTCTCTCAAATTTTATTGAAAACAACACTTCAGACGACAATATTAGTGTAAAACACTGGGCAATTTTATATCTAAGACTTAAGACAATTATCAGTTATTTTGCTACTCTAATTTTCTCCAGTCAAAGCCTACACACAATTATCTGGCAAGTTAGAAGTTGAAAAGTTATTTGGATTTGACATTCTTCTGTTTATTCCTAACCCTCACATTACTATTTCCATGTTGATGCAAATGATCGAGGTCGTTAGTAAAATAGCTGAATTTTTTACTAACTAGTCCAGATCGGAGTTGATGTCAATAAGTAAAAAATTGATATACAAAAAGTAGAAGTTGAGTGGAATAAATAATTAGAGGGTCCTATGTTGCCTAGACCAGCGATGGCAAACCTTTTTTGGCTCGCGTGCCATAAGGGAGGAGCGCAGGGGGGTCATGTGCAGGCGTGCCGCACCCATAATGCAATGTGTGATCCCCCCAGTGAGCATGCACGCATGAGAGATGGTCCCCCCATTTTTCCATGCTTTTTTCTACAGCCACAGGCTCCAGAGGCTTTATAGGAGCCTGGGGAGGGCAGAAACAGCCTCCCCTTCCCCCCAGAGGCCCTCCGGAGGCTTCAGGGACCTTCAGGAGGCTTCCCTGAAGCCTCCGAAGAGCAAAAAACAACCCTACGAGCAAACCAGAAGTCACTTCACGTCACGACAAGATGATGGTTCCATTTAATAAAAAGACTGAAGGCTTGATTACACTTTTTATTTATGAGTGAATTTTCTATACACAGACTTTGAATGGATTAACAAAATTAAATATAGGAAAATATTGCTGTGTTTCTTTTACCTAGAGATTGGAACATATTTACGGTACATTTTCAGGTGGGAGAAAGCCCGAATTGCAAAAAGCCAACCAATCTCCCTAAAAGATTAGAAGAAGAGAACAATCATGTGTTTCCCTTACTATATTTTCCACAAAGCTAAAATTTACTAGACAACCTGGGACCCATCAGGTCATCATTTCAGAGATATTTCCTTCTTAGGAATGTGTCAAGGAGCATTAGAAATAACAATTGTGTGACTATGGCTGACTGTGGTAGCATGACAGTACTGAAGAAGTCACAATTTTACCCAATTTCAATTCCATTTGAGTTATGGTTCCCAGATTCTCAATGTACTGTATAAATTAATCCATTTGAGGACATTCATTCCACAATTGTTGCTCTATGACCGTGATGGCGAACCTGTGATATGTGGAGCCATATTTGGTGACATGCCAGCCATCAGTTTGGCGTGCATGCGTTCAACGGCCAACTGATTTTTCGCTCTTCCGGAGCCTCCAGTTGGGCTGCTGGGGGGTTTCGCCCTTCCTCAGCCTCCGGAGCCTTTCCTGAAGCCTGGGAGAGGCAAAAATGGAATTCCAGAGGCCCTCCAGAAGTCAGAAGCAGATTGTTTATGTTCCAGTTGGGCTGTTGGGGCCATTTTTCACCCTCCCAGCCTCCAGAGGCTATCCTGAAGCTTGGGGAAAGTGAAAAACACTCCCAACGAGCCAACAGGAAGTTTGGAAACGATCTGTTTTCAGCTTCCGGAGGGCCTCCTGGGGGACCGGGGGAGGCCGTTTTTGCCCTCCCCAGGCTTCAATAACGCTTCTGGAGCCTGTGGAGGGATTGCGTGCATGTGCAGGGGGTGGTATCACATGTTCATGCGCAGGTGGGTGTGGAAATTGAGTGGGCACATGTGCATGTGTAATAGTGCGTGTGTGGATAATTTTGGCATACCATAAGAAAAAGGATTGCCATCATTGCCCTATGATGCACCATTTTGGCCAATTGAAGATTATAAACAAATGGAACACACAGGAGATTTTTAGTAGTATATAGATCATTTAAGGAAGCCACTAGTAATCCTTTCAGGTAAAAATGGGAAAGTGTTATTGACTTCCACATTAAGTGTGACTGAACAGAATGATGTGAGTTGTAGTCTGACCCATCTGGAGGGCACCAAATTGCAGAAGAATGAGGCCAGCAAATCTGAATCATAAATCTCTGTTAGGGTTAAGCAGAGTAAGCTCTCCTTCTGAAATTGCATTAATTTCCTGTCTCTATTCAGACTGGAGATAACCCAAAGCAGCTGGTCCTGAGGTAATCCATTCTACTAGGAGGATCCAAGAAATCAGACTGGAGCATATTCTTGGGAACAAGAGAAGAAAAAGAACAAACCAACAGATGTTACTTTTTACAGTACTAGCAAAATGCCTAGTTCTGTGGCCATGGCCTGCCTCCCTCCTTCCCAAGAATCCCAGACAAGATATATTTAGGATGGAAAATTATGAACTAAATTCAATTATTCTTCACAGGGACTTCTAACCCTTCCCCTCAGAGCAAATTAAGCAACAGGGCAAGCATATCTTTGCAGATTAGCAAGGAAAAGCATAAAGCTGCACAGCATACTTTGAGGAGACATTCTGAGGCAGCCAATTCTCTCTTGCCTATTCAGTGCTCTGTTTTCCTCATTTCATTCAGGAAAGTGGCACCAAATCACTCCTATGCTCACAAATAGCAGGGCTGAGACAACATTAACTCCATAGTCTGCTGACAGAAAGCATGGTATATAAAACAGAGGGTGAAATAAAGAGTGCTGAGGTAGACCTAAATTCTACATACTCCATATAGACACACAGATACCAAGGTCAACTCTTTTTTTTCAAAATCAAAATTTTTCTCTAACACAGACAAGGATTCAGGGAACAAATATTTCACCAGCAATGAGATGCAGTGATGGCAAAATACATACTTCTTCCATTTCAAAATGCAAGTCGTGGTTAAAAGCATCGTGGGACTCCTAATTCTGGCCTGTAAACTCAATATGTCCAGCCCAAAACCATGCTTTAAAAAAAACAAAAACCTCTACACAGAATTAGGACTTTACGATAGCAACTTCAAATTGATCCCATGGGGTTTTATGGCCACATGAGAGATTAGGTATTTGGTGTTGCCATGCTTGCTGCTATAGCAGCTGCATATGACCTTTAAGCTTAGATACCAAGAAGTAATGTTGCCATCTGAGCCAAAATAATATCAATTTAGTTGAATGGAGTTCCACATGTTTGGAACATCCCTGGGCATGCCACCAGCTTTATCTCAAAATCTTCAATCCTAATATTTAACTAACCCTGAAGTACTGTTGGTGGGTAATAAGAACAGGGTTTGCTTGATCTTTCAATATGCTTTGCAGGGTTAGCCTCTCTGGAGGAAATTCAAATTTAACACCACAAGTTTGGGTTGAAAGGACAAATCAAAGCTCCTTGAAAATCTCAATTACTTTCAACATAGCATTATTCACATGATCTTGCAAGATTCTTAACCAGAAATTTAAACTTCACATTTACAGAGGCTGTAGGCACAGACTTAAAATGGACCTAATAAATAAACAGTGGTTGGAAACTAATCAAGGAGATTAGTTCTTCTCAAGGAGAGAAGCAACCAGAAGTTAAGGAGAAACTTCCCAACAGTGAGAAAAATTAACCAGTGGAAGAACTTGCCTTCTTAGGTGCTTCATCACTGGAGGTTTTTAAGAAGAGACTGGACAATCATTTGTCTCAACTTGTACAGGGTCTCCTGTTTGAACAGGGGGCTGGGCTAGAAGACTTCCAAGGTCCCTTCCAGCTTTATTCTATTTTAAAACTTAATACAATGCCTCTTTCTAGACAACATCTGGAAATATCTGGATTACACAGAAGTATTGGTGGATTTTACTTTTTTCATCAGATAAAATGAAGGGAGCACAATAACGAGGGGATAAAGCTGAAATCCATAGATATTTATTAGGAAGCATCCCACTCTTTGACATATTTGTGTAAATAGCTTTCATTTATATGACCAAACAACCTTGGGTGGCTACCACATTTAAAACATTAAGAAAAATGCATCAACCATAAAAAGAACCACATGTAAACACATATATGTTTTTATTCACATAAAGCACTGGAATTGATAAGTCCTATAATTGATACTAACATATACCAATATCTGGCCCAATATTCAAGGAAACAACCAGGTCTTCAGCACCTTATGAGAGGAAGGCAGGGTTTGCGCCATCTAAATCTTGGGGATGATGGTATTTCATAAGGTAGGTGAGAGAACAGACCAGGGATGCACATTGCAGGTACCTGAAAATGGCACTGTTGGATAGATGGGACCCAGAGCATGCAAACTCTATCTAATTTTATTGAAAATAAATGATTCTTCAAATATCTCGGTCCTATGACAGAAGTTCTTTATAGATGACAACTAGCAACTTGAATTTCTCCCAGATGTTTACTGGTAACCAGTGTAACAATACTGCTATTATATGAGTGTACCAAGGTGCACCCATAATGTTCTAGCTTCTGAATAGTCTGCAAGAGAAACTCCATGAGGAGCATATTGCAGTTTTCCAGGCAATATATCACCAAGGCATAAACAATTATGAGCCAAGCCTCCCAATCTAGGAACATGCGCAAAAAAAGAGAGAATGGATTTATGCAAGGATCTCCTAGCCACAACTATCAACTGCTCTCCAACTGTACACCAGTTCTAACTGAGGTAGTGTGGCTCCATCCAGAACCATGGAAGTTACTTGATCATAGCCTGCTCTTCGCATTTCAACAATCTCAAGATATTGAAGCTATCTGGAGAGGCTTGAAACAGTATTATTTAGATGACCAGAAATTCAGCCAACTGTTGATGCACACTGGCCAATGGGCTTCACCAGCACCCTCATTAGATGATTAAAAATCCTGTGGCTTTTTATAAATTAAAGCCTAGGACTACAATTTATACAATCAACTCCCAATACGGACTGAAATTGAACCACCACAACATCCTGTCTACTCCCACTCCCAATATTTCAGGCAGTCCAGAAGGATATAATGATCAACAAATTGGAAAGCTGCTAAGAGAGAAGAAAGCATACCTTTCCGATCCCTTTGACACATGGCATTTCAATGTTTTACCAAAACCGAAACCTGATTGAAAGAACTGAAATTAAGCATGTCATTAACCAAACATAAAACCAAAGTGTCTGTGGGTATACTTCAATTTTTCTTAGTTAGAGTAATTGATGAAATAGCAGTCTAGAAACTGTAAGAGAAACAAATGATTTGTAAGATGTATTCTAGTGATTGTTAGTTGGGGTGGAGATTGTGTGCTGAAGAATAATGTTTCTCCATTATATTTGCAAGGTATCATCATTCCCCTTTCTTCCCAATGTAAATTTATAAAGAATGCACATATAATCAAGTACATACTGAATTGTGAGTGTCAGCTCCCATTATAAGTAGGCATGCTGAATGGCTTCTGACTTTCAGCCATATTAAGTATTTTGCAGAGACAATAACCACGACGTGATTGCTTAGAATGAGAATGGCTTATTAACATGGAACCACAACAATAAGTACACCTCAGGAGCCTGTCTGACAGCTATTTATACAGTAGCTGTCAGAAGGGTAACCAAACAGCTGTCTATACTTCTCCCGGCACGTGCCAGGATTGCCGGAGCCAATAGGATCAACTTCTGCAGTGCTTTACTTGCGCTGGGCGTGAGTCCAAGGACGTAACACTCCTTCCCCCCGGACCACGCATGCGTAGTCTTGCAAATAGGCGGGGGAGAACGCACTCGCTCAGACCATCTTAGTTCCTGAGTGGAGGGCGCAGGAGAAGGAGGAGCCCCCTGGCCTGCCAGCGTTTGAAATGAAGCTGGAAGATCAACAACAACTGGAGACTCCACCCCTGGACCTTGGCTTGTAACTACAGGTGAGTTGTCCAACAAGAGCGCATCGGGAAGTGGTGTTGGTGGTTCCAAAAATGGGTTGGAGTTGTGCCAGTAGGCGGTGTCCGGACGGTCGTAAGAGGCAAAATTGGACAGAACACTGGAAAACTCTATGGCAGCACCACGACGCAGGTGGTTCACATGGTGCCGCCATTGCCTGCCATCCTCGAGTTGTACCCTGTAGGAACAGGGCTTGGTTACATGAATCACGCATCCTACCACCCATTTAGGCCCCCCTGTGAAGCTTTGGGCAAACACCTTTCCCAACAGAAAAACTCCTGGTTAGCCCAGAATCATGGGAAGGCCGGTCGACCACATAGGAAGGGTGTAACCTGTCCAGAGTGGTCCAGTGTCGCCGGCCCATCAGGGTCATATGTTGGGCAAATAGATAGGCGGCGACTATTTCACTCCAACTCCCCTGATCCATTCAGCTCAAAGCTTCCTTAGCCAAGCGGCAGCCTGTTTGGCCTGTTCCCAGCTGGATGGTAGGGAGCTACCATAGCATGGTGGATGCCTATGCTGGCAAGGTACATCTGGAGGAGAATTGGGGCCCATTGTCGGACACCAACGTGTCCAGCAACCCGTGACTTGCAAACAAGGAAGTGAGGACCCGAGTAGTGGCTTCGGACATGGTGGACTGCATTGGGAACAGCTCAACCCATTTAGACAGAGCATCCACTACCACCAGCAAGGTCACTCCCAAAAACGGGCCCGCAAAATCCAAATGGATTCGGGACCACTGGCTCAGGGGAACCTCCCATTCATGTACCGGGGCAGCCACTAGTAATGGCCGTGTCTGTTGACAAGGCCGGTACTGTTGTACCCATGCCTCAATGTCCCTATCCATGTTAGGCCAGCAGACATAGCTGCAGCCGAAAGATTTCATCAGCACTATGCCTGGATGGCCATCAATGAGGTGGACGAGGACCTGGTGGTGGAGAGCCAACGGGACCACAACCCAGGGACCCCATAGCAAGCAATCTTGTAACTCGGACAGTTCCAGGCAACGGCGGTAAAAAGGCTGGAGATCAGGTGCCAGTTGCCTGTGCGTCCAGCCCCTGTGGACCCAGTCCATTACGTGGGAGAGGACAATATCCTTCCTTGAGTACTGGGCAATGTCCACGGCAGACAAAGGCAAGGCCAAGTCATCCACTTGGAGAACCCGTGACGTTGGAGCCGTATCCACTACGAGCGAAGGAAGCTGGCAATGGCTAAGAGCATCTGCATGTTCCATGTCCTTACCGGGGCGATGAATCAATGTGTAATAATATGCGGATAAAAATTCAGCCCACTGTGACACATGGTGGGACAGAATCTGTGGTGTGGTCCGATCCCCAACAAGTATTCCTAACAAGGGCTTGTGATGCGTGATTAATTGATAGGAACCGCCATATTAGTAATGGTGGAACTGCTTTACTCCCGCAACGGCAGCCAGAGCCTCTTTATCAATTTGGCTGTAATTGCGTTGAGCCTTTGATAAAGTGCATGAGTAATAAGCGATCGGTGCCTCTAAGCCATTGGGAGTGGCTAGTCCGAATCCATGGAGCTGTGCTATCTAACAGATGGTGGAGGGACTTGGCCACTGACGCCTTATATGGAAGGAAAACAGAATAAAAATTAAGCAACCCCAGGAAATCCTGCAATTGAGCCTTACTGGTTGGCACTGGGGTGGCCAAAATTGCCTCAACCTTTGACGGGGTTGGATGTATTCCCTGACCGTCATTCAGATACCCCAGGAATTCTACTGATGGGACCCCTAATTGACATTTAGAACACTTCAGCCTAAGGCCGGCTTCCCGGAACCGACAAAATACCTTCAGTAACATTTGGACAAGTTCTGATCAGCTGCTTGCAGCGATCAGGACATCATCAAAATATGGAATCACTCCAGGAAGCCCATGGAGGAACCACTCCATTAAACTTTGGAATAAGCCCGGGGTGATGCTAACTCCAAATTGGAGTCGGCGGCATTTAAAAGCACCTCAGTGAGTTACTATGGTTTGTGCAGCTGCAGTGGCTTCGTCCGCTGGCAGCTGCTGATAAGCCCGAGCAAGATCAAGTTTAGCGAAAACCTTGCCCTGTCCCAAGGAAAGCAAAACATGCTGTACCACAGGGACAGGATAAGGGTGGGCTTGCAAAACTTTATTCAAAGTAGTTTTGTAATCCCCACAGATCCTGACGGATCCATCTGCCTTGATTGGAACAACTATAGTTGTTTCAAAAGGGGCATGATCCACTGGCTCTAAGATCCCTTGAGCTACTAGTTTATCCAACTCAATATCCACCTTTTCTCTAAGGGCCAAAGGGAATCGCCTAGCCTTGAGCCGAATGGGTGCGATTTGGGTATCTATATTGAGTTATATCGGATTATCAGTATATTTACCTAGGGGGTTCTCGAATACATCAGAGAACTCCAGGGTTAGGTCTTTGAACTCATCCTCTGCACTGGTGGAGTTGATTCCAGAAATTGATAACCCTAATGCTTTAAACCATTCTAACTCAAAAAGAGAAGTTAGCGGTTTAGCCACAACCACAAGTGGTAGGCGACCAGCAAATTGGCCATACTGCACATTAAAATGACCACCGCCCCAAGCACAGCAAGGACAGACAGATAATTGGCTTTGCGTCAGGGATGGCATCAGTTTATGCAGAGTGTCCCAGGAGACGATGGGACTTGGCCGAGCCCGTGTCGAGTTCCATCTTGCAAGGCTGTCCCTCAATGGTAACAGTGGTGAATCTTTGGATGACCATGTTGCTTGGCTGATGCGGAGCTGACTGACCATTCAGGAAAATCGTTGTCTTGGTCGCTGACAGTGAAACATTGATTGTGCGACTTATACGGTTTATCTAGGCGGCAGGTGCCGAAAATGCCTTCACTAGGAGAAGTTGAGGGTAAAAGAGCCCGGCAAATGTTCGCAAGGTGCCCCTTCTTTCCACACCTCCAACATGTAGTTGTTTTGAATTTATATTGAGATCTAAGGTGACTGCCACCACAATTCAGACAGCCTTTCCATCCGGTGCCTTTGGGGTTACTTCTATCGGCGCTCTTGAGGCAGCTGATATCTGCGGTCTCTTCAGGTTCAAACTCTTCCTCCTTGTCTTGTTGGTGGACAGAGGAAGATTTAGGGAAAGAAGCGTTATGTAACTGGTACTTTTGAATGTCTGTGGTGGACCGGTTGGCATTTCGGAGGTGCGGCCTTCGTCGTCCAGTTTCAGGGTGAGTTCGGATCTGGACAGAAGTCTGTGCTGGAGACGTATATCGCGGATTCCACAGATAAATTGTTCAAGTAAAGAATCGTCCAAGTCTGCAAACTCGCAGTGAATGGCTGATGCCCTCAGATTGGCAATATAATTATTCATTGGTTCGCCTTCACGTTGGATGCATTGCCTAAAGGCATATCTGTGGGTGAAACGGGATGGTGTAATGACCCTTAAGTCGGGCTAACAGGATACTCCATTGAATATCGTGAACAGGGGTTGGGGCTGCCAATGCACAAGCTGTGGCGAACATCTCTCGCCCACAGGAACTAAGAAAACACCTCTTTTCCTGTCAGCAAGTAGGTCTGTGAAATCGTTAGCTTGCAGGTAATATTCAAAGTGTTCAAGAAATGCTTCCCAAGATTCTTTCTCAGGGCAGAATTCAACAAAGACATTAAGCACTGCCATTGCTATTAAATGAGATCCCACAATCCTCGTCGCAAATATGAAGTCTTTTGCGGAGACAATAACTATGACGTGATTGCTTAGAACGAGAACGGTTTATTAACACAGAACCGCAACAACAAGAACACCTCAGGAGCCCGTGTGATAGTTATTTATACAGTAGTTATCAGACAGGTAACCAATCAGCAGTCTGTATTTTTCCCGCCGCGTGGCAGGACTGCTGGAGACAATAGGATCGACTTCCACAGTGCTTGACTTGTGCTGGGCGTGAGTCCAAGGATGCAACAGGCCACAGCTTTCTTATCTTGTCAAACAGATATTCACCTCATCAGTAACATGGAACACGAGGTGAGAGTACGCAAAGAAAAGAAAAAGGCATAGAGACATGGACATACACTATTCCACCAAATTATGGTACATACAAAAATCATCCAAACTGTGAGATTCTAACACAATATGGGCAGTCAGAAGACTGATGAGAGCACCAGCCATGATCAATGAAAATGGCAGGGGCATGTTGAGATATACCAGTTTTGCTGCTTCTCCCATTCAAAATATTTAATGGGAAAAAAGAAATTAAAGGAAATTCAGAGCACAGAGACCCTACATCTGCTATGCTAAGAATCCCTCATCACATCTTCTTCTCATCACCACTATGATAATTCTCTCACAAGCCCAAGCATGGCAACAGGAAGGAAAGACTAACCATAGAGAGGGATTTTTTTTCATATTGAAACAATAAGTCTCTCTGCATTGGTAGGGTGAGGGGAGTATAAACCCCCTACATTCACTTCTGCAAATGCTAGTCATTAGCACAGAACACACATCCAATCAAAACACCCCCTACAAAGAGCATAACAAGAAAAAAAAATCTTTATTGCTTCAATGGCTCCCTCTTCATTGTTGGGTCCGGCCCTGAACTGTGCTAAGGGTTAAAGCCTGCCTGGGTAAGGAAGGGAAACAGCTGCAGCCTGGCAGCTGAAGGAGGTCAGGCCAAAGACACAGTGGCTATTGTGATGTGGCTGCAGCTTCTGCTGGAAGGGCTTCCACCTACAGCTGACCATGTGGCAAATCTAGGGTAGGATAGGAAAGGCATGTGTGTGCATGCATGCTTGAAGAACTAACACACCCAATGATTTCTCAAGAAGCAAAAGCCTTTTTACTCATTCTTGAACTGTCGGCTCAAAGGAGGAAATGATCTAGTGTGAGACTTTCCAAAGCCAAAACTGTAACACATACCACAGCTGCCCACATACTCAACAGTTTTTGCTTCTAGATACTGAATCTTTCTTTTGTGTGAATGTGATGTAATTTGTGCAAGCACATACCAGTTCTCCCCATAAGCACATATATATCACCCATTCCTGGCTTTGAGTGCTCCAGATCTGTTGGACTACATCTCCCATTTGCTAATGAAAAATAAATAAAAAACCAATGCCCAGGTGTTTGAACATCCAACAACCTCTTGTTCTAAAATAATGTTCTTTAGCATCTCTTTACTTCTTAAATAAATATGCATTTTCCTTCATGGTCAGCATTTCCTATGCTCAGTTTGATTAAGTCCTAAAGTCAGTACTAGTGAGGATTTTTTTAATGGTTGTCTTTATTGTCTGTACCTCTAACACACTAAAAGACACATACATCAGAAGTAGTTTCTTCTATTGCAATCCTCTTCCTTCCCCAAAAATGTGAAATGCAGTCCCAGCCTCAAAAATTTATCATCTCTGAATGCCTGCAATTCACATCATCTTTGATTATTCTTCACTCTGAAGAATCAGAAGGACAAAGGATTGTTCACCATGTTTAACTAAGATTTTAATCTTACATTCCTGCTCTCAAGAGCTCCACAAGGAACAAAGGACAGTTTTTGTCGATGAATATATGCATGTAAAATATATCTGTATTTATTTGTTACATACTTCTCAAGCACAGCCTGCCTGCCATTTGATATTCTACAGCTGGAAATACTATTTCAAACTGTATTATAGAAAGATTAATATTTATTTATGAAACTTGTGCACTCCAGTTCTTCTGAATCAAGAATATTCTGTTTGAAATACATCGCTTATTTTATACTTCTTTTCAACATTACACGAAGAATGCATCAAAAAGTTTTAATAATATGCAAATTTACAGAACACAAATATACAAGTTAAAACAATTGGCAACAAAAAGACTAATCCCTAGATCAATGTGCCGGGAATTTAGTTCATAAACTGGGAGACACCAGAGCAAGTCCTACTCTTTGGTAAATGGCTGGCTGATTTCTGAACTAAGCACATCTGGAAAAGTATCTGAAAGCTTTGGAAAGCTTTTTAAAGATACCCTAATCCAGGGGTGTCAAACTTGCGGCGTCATGTGATCTATCAAGACTTTTTCCCTCTTTGCTAAACCCGGGGGGGGGGGAGCCAGCACATCCGGCCTGCAGAACCCAAGTTTGACATCCCTGCTCTAATCCAAATCCAACTCTTTCTCCTCCCTCAATTTTACCTTTCCTTTGCATCAGGAAGGGTAAAAAAGAGTAACTACAATAATTATTAACAATAAACAAAGTGATAAAATACTAAAAAAAAAAAAAATCAGACTGTTAATGAAGCCCAGACTGCTGGGAATTTTCAAATGTTTGTTTGGACTATTTTGGCTGCTCATCAAGACTTCATGTTAGCTTCCTTTTGCACAAACTTTCCTTTATTTCGACTCCTTGGTATCTATCAGGCATTTGGCAATTATCTGAACCTAAAGTATTTTTCCACAAAACATAATTCACAGCAGTGGTGGGTTCTGGACCCTGGCGTAGCCAGTACACTGCACATGGGCCCGGGCGCCCTAGATGGGCAAGTGTGCTGCGCAAACATGCGCACGCCACCACCCTGCAACACCCTGCTCAGCAGAGGTCACGCAGGCACCACACGCTGTGCGCGCATGTGCAATGGGCCGGTCACTTTATAAACAGCCACGGAACGCAGGCAGGCGGGTGGGCCAAACGAGCCACGGTACCGGTACTGTGGCCGCTGCTTCCGGCTATTACTGGTACCGCCGTACCAGGCCATACCGTCCAGAACTTACCACTGATTCACAGAGTTGTCTTTAGAAAGGTTTATTAAGATAAAAGACTAGAAGTATAAGAATTGCATAAATGAACAATTGTTTTATTTACAGACAATATATGTTAGAGTGGATGTTTTCTGAATCTTTTTCTCAAAGTCTCATACAAGTAGTCCTCAACCTACGTCCACAATTTGGTGTGCTGTGTGACCATATCGCTCAGTAATTGCAATCCCAGCAGTCCCAGCTGCCATCTTAACTCCAGGCTCATGGGTCAAGCAGGATGTGGCTGGGTAAAGAGAATGATGAAGGCCAGCAACATTAGTTGCTGCAGAGGGCAAAGGGCCAAAAGAGCATAGGTGAGGGATGAGGACGGCAGATGGGAAAGGGGGGGGGGGGCTGAAGTGTCCCTGTAGTCATAAGTGCACTTGACTTTTAATCTCATGATGACAGGACTACTGCAATGGCTGTAAATTACTGGTGTCAACCTCATGGCATTACATTGCCATCGCATGATGTTTTGTGATTTTTTCCCCTTCACGGAGCTGAGGTGATTATGGCTTGCGCGAGACGCATCCAGCCCATGGGCCACCAGTTTGACACCCCTGCTTTCAATGGTTGTAAGTCCCTTCATTCAGTGCCGCTGTAACTGAATGGTTCCTGAAGAAATGGTCATAAGTTGAGGACTATCTGGAAGTATCACAGAGGAAAGCAGCTCTCTTCTCTGACTGATTACATAAGTCAACAGAATCTCTTATCAGTCTCAACAACTCTTATTTAACCTAGTGGCCACCATAACAAGATATCTACATAAAACTCAAGTAATCTAAACCTTGAATTATGAAATGAAATGACATGTCCTCTGTGAAGATTTATTTGCAAACTTCTAAAGCTTACAAAATTGTTTAGTGGGAGTCCTGATTTCTACATATTGTTCTGACCTAGGCTTCCTGATACAGTAAAACACACACGATTAAGTCCAAAAACCCTCTTTTTATTTCAAGGACTGTGAATTATATTCATTCACAGCCCATAATGAGTTCCAGATAGTAGTAAAGAGTTCTACAGCAGGCTGCCAAAGTCCTTCAGGATAAGGCTGATAAGCACGCATCTTTATCTTCTTTGAAAACGCTGACAAAGACTTAATTGGCAATTAGCTTGGCAAGGCCACACAGAGCAAAGAGTCCAAATGTATTTTCAGAAGGTAAACTGACCAGCATGAACCAAGTTGCTTCCTGCAAAGGCTCATGTGCCTTTACTCCTCCTTTATGTCCTATGGGAGGGGCCAATCACCTCCAAATCTTACTCCCGAGTCGTCGCTTCTGTTTGAACTGTTCTTGCCTTCTGGCAGCTCTGCGCTTGCGCACACTGGGAACAGGGCAAACCTGTTCCTCTGCCCCACTGTTGTCCAACTCTGGATGCTCCAAAGGCAGCACATAACTCCCAGATGGCCCTGGCCTCCTCTCTGCCTCCGACGTAGAGCCCTCATCCAAGCCTTCCCCAGACTCTAGGACTGGCCCATGTTTCTCCCCAACCTCCTTGCTGTCTGACTCTGCTGTGAGTTCCGCAGGCTGGCGGCGGACCACAACACATATACCACACAACTCCATGTGGTCATAATTCTGGTAGAAGAGTACCATAGAGGAAAGATGCTTCTGAGGTGTTCATTCATGCAATGTAATTTGGATCAGAAGTGGGACATCTGCTTGAACTGCTCTTAGAAGAGCTCGGATGATGGCCCAATCCATTTGAGAATTACCGTTAGAAAGACTGCAGTCTTTAGAGGTACCTTGAAAGGCAAGGAATAAATACTGGTCCCAGAAAAACTAATGCCAGAGAACCCAGACAAAAAACAAGAGAGCAATGTTGTTTAAGAGATGGGAAAAGGGTTGACAATATGATTTCCTTGCAAAGGACAAGATTGACTTTCACTCCTGGTTGAGGAACAGTGGGCTGCCATTGCCAGGGGGACATGTGCAAAACTTCATGTTGTGTGCAGTTTGCCCTATTCCCAAACTATGAAATTCTATTCATTGTCACCCATGCCTTGCTCACCTCCCAAATGGACTACTGAAAGTTAATACAAGAAAAATGTGGGAAAGAAAAAGAAAAAAAGCATTTTGCTATCATGGTGGTGACTGAAAACAAGTTGAAGTGGTTTAGTGGGAGCTGTACCAGTCATGTAATGTTTGCTAAGCTTAGACTTGGCTGAAGTTACCCCATATAGCATGGTCCCGATAGATAAGAACCTCTATTTCAAACAAATACTGCAGCCCATTGAAGACCTGATTGTTTTTTGTCAGCACGGGAATGTGCTCCTTCCTGTTTTTCAATACAGATAATTCTTGACTTATAATGACAATTGAAAGTGGAATTTTCATTATAAGTCAGTGTGGTCATAAAGTGAAATGTCACATGACTGTACCAATTTAGGAAAGAAATTCCTGTTATGGTCATTAAACCAAGAATTGGAGGTCATTAAACAAGTACGACTCCAATCCAAGCCACTCCAGGCTTGGTCCCTCCCAGCCTCAAGCCTCAATAAAGTAAGGGACTGTCTCTCTCCCTACCTGTTTTCCAGGGTTTGAGAGAAACCTCAACCACCAGCCTTCCCCAGCTAGCATTATTTTGCTCCTCAGTCCATCCAAGTAAGCAGACCAAGAAGCATCTGCTTCCTCCTCACCCCTCCCTAGAAGTTCCAGAAAGCATTCTTGAAACTGGGTGAATGGCCAAACAACTGCAAATGTAATTTGACTTAAGTATAAAACTGTGCATACAGGGACAACTCTCTTCCTACAACTGCATGTGTACGTTAATTGGTTTTGAACTGTCTGTAACTAATCAGGAATAAGATCCGGAAGTTATAGTGCAGAGCTCAGTAAAAACACTCTTTCAGTGTGAGGCAGCTATGAAAAAGGATGCTAATAGGGATCATTGAGAAGGAAATCAAATGTAAAAATAGTGCTATAAAGATCTTATACAAATAGATAATACATCCTTGTCTGGAGTTCTATATATTGCATTTGAGAAATAGATGCAACAGAGCTGGAAAGTTTCCAAAAGAAGGCAATCCAAATAATCAGAGGATTTGAACATCTTCCGTATAATTGTTCATATACAGATAGTCCTCAACTTATGACCAGTTGCTTCGCATCTACTGAAAGTTCCAATAGACCTACCTGGGAACTACTTATGACTCAAATTTCTTACAGTCAGCTCCCCCCTCCTGTAAGGTCACATGACCACACTTTGTGCACTCGGCAACTGGGCTCCATTTACAGCTGTTTGAAGCATCCTGTGGTCACATGATTGCATTTTATGATGGTTTTGTTGAAAACTAGCATTTACTTCCTGTTTTCTGCAAAACCATGCCCACAGAAAATCAATGATTCACGTAATGACTGTGGCATTCACTTAACAACCATGTGCACGATAAAATGCATGGTTTGCATTTTATGACCAAAAATATTTTACAAAAAAAGGTTGTACAATCTTTATGATTATCATGAGTTACAATTATGATAGACAGGCTCTGTTACGGCCATAACTTGAGGACTACCTGTACCTTAACCTACAGCAAAATAAATGCATTGAAGAGTTACTAATCTATATTTATTATGAATGATTGGACTCATTTGTAAATACAAACAAGTCTCATTTTGCATAATTGCCCAGACATTTTTCTACTACTCAATTAAGCAAGCATGTAGATTGAAGTGTTATTTAATATCACACTTCTGACAAAAAGAAAGCAATAATAATTAAAGAAAGATGTGAAATTTTATCAATTAATCTTTGTTCATCTGAATATCTTCTTTTCACTGAGTATCATATATACAATATATGCAAAAATATCAAATAACATAAGGTCATGTGAGTCACTAAAGGGCTAATAGAGTAAAAAGATCTCCCTATCCTGAGATTTAATCCATTGCTGCACCATATCATTAACCACTGCCAGTGAGAGCTTTCTTACAATGTTCTCCACCTAACAGCTTACCTGGCTATATTATGCCCAATATTTATAATAAAATCTGCCAAGCCTAGAATGGAGTAGGAACAAGTTCTATAGATCAGAAAATACAGCAGAAAGCGGGAACCAATCTTGGTTCTGCTATAAAATATGCTGGCAGTTAATGGGAAGAGGAAATTATGATAACATTAGGCCAATAAGATAATAATTCTGGTAAGACGCAACAAGAATGTGCTTAACTATGAAGCAGCATATAAATCTAAGCGCTACTGCTATTTTTCAATCAACTCTGTTTTAGCAAGGGGTGCCTCAATGCATGGTTCTAAAACCTCTTTTAGATCTTTTTGGAAAAACAGCTAGAAAATAGTCCTTCGTGGGCTTGGCAAATCAGCTTTGATTCTTGGTTTTTAAGGCTTTCATTCAAAAAGACCAACTAAGACTATTCATGCCAGAGCAGGACAATATGTCTAAGCACTGGAAGATTGCATCATTGAAATTAAATGGCAAATATGCAAATCACGGTGAAGCAATTTTTTTGTTCTTTTGTTTGCAAAATGAAAAAGGCAGAATATATTTATGTGCTGTTTTGGTAATAACAGTGCCAAAAAGAAACTCCTCCCAGAAAAGGAGAAACAAGTCTGAAAATTCCAGTTCTCCTGCCAGAGACATCCTCACTACGCCTTTTGTGACTTTCAGAAGATAAAGTTTTTTAAAAGATGCCCCTGCCCTAAGAGATTAATCAGCTCTGAACTATTGCCCTAAACTGCCTCATTCCACGTATCAGCCAAGATTACTCATATTTTAAATCCTGTATCTATTACAGCAGTTTTCATAATTCCCTGCCAGGTATTGCAAGAGCAGGCACTGGATTTTTACAAGAATCTCAATACCAACCAAAGCCAGGAATAAAATTATGGTATTAGGGGAGAGTAAGGAACAGACATAGAATTAAGTAAAAGGAGGCCTTCAGTTACATTCTTAGTTCTTAGAGATTAAGAGTTTTAGAGATTGAACAATTCGTTCCTTTATGAAGCAACAGATTAAAAGAAAGAACTAGATAATAACTCTATTGTCATAACAATGGGGATATGGCACTCTTGCCCCAATCCAATCATAAATAGTTAACTAGTTGGGACAGGATGGAAAGTCATCCCTCTGCATTGGGTCCAAGATCTACATTCCGCCATATACAGAGCCACACCTCCATTCCACTCTGCTGTAATTAACCACACCCTGGTTAATTGTGCATGACTAGCACCGGATGAGAGCAAACTTCCAATTAGCCAACCACAGCCCAGTTGCTGCAGTGGAGATGCATTTGGCATGGATCCAAAATATTTAATGTTCCTCTTAAGGAAGGGACACTAAAATAGGATCATCTCAGGCTGGTCATAAGGCAATTAGTTAAGCATAATCTTGCATAAAGTAAAAATCTATTATTATACTATATTAATTCATATCAATCTACTGCAGCATGAAAGCCTCTTCACTGAAGATTATGAACTGCGCTCATAATGATGATACAGTTTGATAAAAAAAATACTTTACAGTTCAGGATTGAGAAAATATGACAGGCCCAAAGTTACATAGTTGGTTGTCATGCTTAAGGGATGACTAGAACCTACTTCAGCTTCTTAACCATTGTACTACACTAGCTCTCATTCATATTCATTCACACACGTTTGAAGCAACAGCAGGACCACATAAGACAGACAATAGCTGGAAAGTATTATGAAAGCTTCTAAAACATAAAATACTTTAAAAATATTTAAATAACATTGATAATTTTAGTAAAACATTTATTCTTACAAGAATTAACTACAAGAGCTCTTCCTATTAAATAGATCCAAGAAACTACAGACTATCAGCCTGACCTCAATACCAGGAAAGATTCTAGAAAAGATAATCAAGCAACAAATTAGCGAACACCTAGAAGTAAACAAAGTAATAGCCAAAAGCCAACATGGGTTTGTCAAAAATAGATCATGCCAGACTAATCTTATTGCATTCTTTGACAAAGTGACAAAATTAATGGACCAGAGGAATGCCGTCGATATAATTTACTTGGACTTCAGTAAGGCATTTGATAAGGTAGACCATAACCTACTACTAGATAAAGTAGAAGAATGTAGATTGGACAGCATCACCACCAGATGGATTTGTAACTGGCTGACCAACCACACTCAATGTGTAGTCCTCAATGGAACTGCATCTACATCGAGGGAAGTATGCGGTGGAGTACCCCAAGGCTCTATTTTAGGCCCAGTACTCTTCAACATCTTCATCAATGATTTGGATGAGGGAATAAATGGGGAACTCATCAAATTTGCAGATGACACTAAGCTGGCAGGAATAGCCAACACTGCAGAAGACAGGCTTAAGATACAGAAGGATCTTGACAAACTTGAACATTGGGCACTATCTAATAAAATGAAATTGCAATGGTGAAAAGAATAAGGTTCTACATTTAGGCAAGAAAAACAAAATGCACAGGTACAGTATAGGTGGTACCTTGCTCAATAGTAATAACTGTGAGAGGGATCTTGTAGTTCTAGTGGACAACCGTTTAAATATGAGCCAGCAGTGTACAGCAGCTGCCAAAAAAGCCAACACAGTTCTAGGCTACATAAACAGAGGGATAGAATCAAGCTGCCACTTTATAATGCCTTGGTAAGGCCACACTTGGAATACTGCATTCAGTTTTGGTCGCCACGATGTAGAAAAAATGTGGAGACTCTAGAAAAAGTGCAGAGAAGAGCAACAAAGATGATTAGGGGACTGGAGACTAAAACATATGAAGAACAGTTGCAGGAACTGGGTATGTCTAGTTTAATGAAAAGAAGGACTAGGAGGAGACCTGATAGCAGTGTTCCAATATCTCAGGGGTTGCAACAAAGAAGAGGGAGTCAAACTATTCTCCAAAGGACCTGAGGGTAGGACAAGAAGCAATGGATGGAAACTAATCAAGGAGATAAGCAACTTAGAACTGAGGAGAAATTTCCTGACAGTTAGAACAATTAATCAGTGAAACAGCTTGCCTCCAGAAGTTTGAATGCCCCAACACTGGAAATCTTTAAGAAGATGCTGGATAGCCATTTGTCTGAAACGGTATAGGATTTCCTGCCTAGGCAGGGGGTTGGACTAGAAGACCTCCAAGGTCCCTTCCAATTCTGTTATTGTATTATTGTATTATGTCCTTTAAATTACAGAAAATGCTACAGCAGTTGGAAGGGACCTTGGAGGTCCACTAGTCCAATACCATTTCAGACAAATGGCTATCCAATCTCTTCTTAAAAATCTCCAGTGATGGAGCATCCACAATTTCTGAAGGTAAGTCATTTCATTGATTAAATGTTCTCATTATCTCTTTGATAAGTTTCCACTCATTACTTCTTGTCTTACTATCAGGTACTTTAGAGAATAGATTGTCCTTCTCTTTATGAAAGTCTCTCAAATATTGGAACACTGCTAACATGCCACCTGTAGTCCAGGCATGAAATCCTCCTACCTTTTGTTACCGGTTCAGAACTGGGAGCATGCACAAGCGTGCGCTTGCTTTGCTCATGCACGGCCCTTCTGCACATGTGCAGAGCATCCATGATTACATCTGGGCAGGTGGGCGGAGCATCCCGCCAACGCCACTTTGGCCAAACTGGGGTGAACCGGCAGAATACCACCTCTGCTGTAGTCCTTCTTTTCGTTAAACTAGGCATACCCAGTTCCTGCAACTGTTCATCTTTGTTGCTTTGCGCTGCACTTTTTCCAAAGTCTCAACATCTTCTTTCATAGTGTGGTGACCGAACTGGTCACAATATTCCAAGAATGGTCTTACCAAGGCAGTATATGGTAGTATTAATACTTCATTTGAACTTGATAACATTCCTCTGTTGATGCAGCCTAGGACTGCATTGACTTTTTTGGCAACTGCAGCACACTGCTGGCTCATATTTAAGTGTTTGTATACTAGGATTCCCAGTCAGTTATTACGGTTGAGCCAGATACAAAATTGGAGACAAATAACTTTGTGACGTCCACATTTTTGAACTATCCACAGAAAATCCTGAGCACTGATTTAAAAGGTTGGAATTCACAACAGTTGCAATTAAACAAATTCTAGCAGACATTAGATTGCCTAATGCTATCTTAGTCACAATAAAAATTGCCTAATGCTATCTTAGTCACAATAAAAATAAAATAATTATATAGGTTCAGTCAGCATGAGCCTAATAATTACAAGCAAAAATACTAACAATACTTCTCTATGTGCAGTAACTGCGTAGCCTAGCACCATCCATGATGTTTTGTTTTGTTTTTACTTATTGTTGGATGGGAGAGGTGTTCACATGTCATCTCCCCTTTAAGTAAAAAGCAACATGGAAGAATAATTTCAATCCATTTCCCCAGCAAGGCAACATGCACAAGATTTTTTTTAAAAGAAATAATTTCCCAAGTCTTTGAACATGTTCTTGAAATACTCCATATTTGAGGAAGAAAGATTGAGAGTGCTGAATAATGATCTTCCCAGAACAATTTTGAACCACAGAGCACGGAAGCTGAACATTATGGGCTACCAAAACAATTATTCTGAGCCTGGACTTAAAAATTCTGCTTTCAATATGAATAATAACATCTGTGAAAATTAACAATAAAGAAACATAGAAATAAAAAGTGAAAAAAATATGAAAATTTTAAGTTTTCAATAATTGCAGTTCCTTGGAGAGAAGATTTTGAGAGAGAAGATTGAACTTGATGCTGATCAGTCACTCAACAATATGGCTACTGCCAAATGCTTGAGGAAATCCCTCCCACCCTACACATAATGCCTGCCAAAACTTTTACCTCTAAAAATAATGAGTCCATTCATTAAATATATACCCCTCCAAACCTAACACCTGAGGACTTCTAAAGAAGTAATTTAGCCTATAAAACAGTGGTTCTCAACCTGTGGGTTGGGACCTCTTTGGGGGTCGAACGACCGTTTCACAGGGGTCACCTAAGACCATTGGAAAATACATATTTTCGATGGTCTTAGGAACTGAGACACCAATTTTATGGTTGGGCGTCACCACAACATGAAGAACTGTATTAAAGGGTCGTGGCATTGGGAAGGTTGAGAACCACTGCTATAAAATATTAAGTCAGAATCAGTTTTCCAGTACAAAGTAAGCTGAACAAATGCCACAAACAACACTTTTATGATATTTTTTGACTTTAAGAGATCTAATCACTTGATCTTATAGGCCTCTTTTGGAAATAAATTCATTTTCATTAGAAAGTTGGTAGCCGAAAGAAATACTGCACTTGAGTGAGTTGGCAGGACCAAAGTATATTTTTAACAACATCCCAAAGTATAGTACATAAGTTGCTATATATAATGCCTGTATTCGCAACAGGCTGCAATTCTATATCAAACATGGGTCAATATTAAATAAAACCATGTTTAAAGTTTGAAGGTCGCTCCAAATTAAAGAAATGCCCATGGAATCTCAACTATACTTAGCTTTGGAGATCAGTGCAGTGCTTGAGAAGGGGTCTTATTTTGTCTCCTAATTTTTCTAACCATTTAGGTCCATGATGGCAAACCTATGGTACATGTGCCACAGATGGCACACACAGCCCTCCATTGCTTATGCACGTGCGCCTCTCACCAGCCAGCTGGTCTTCAGGTCTCTCTGTGCATAAGGGGGGTGCATGTAGGAGACATGCACATGCATGCATGGGGAGGCGGGTGCATGTGCGGCAGGTGCTCGAATTGCATTTTGGGAGTTCATGTGCATGCATGCGCACACATACCCATGCCCCATTTTGAGCCTGGAAGGCCTCCTGCACCAACCTGGAAGCCAAAAATGGGCGAAGGTGGCAGAGGGCATGTGCAGGGTGCACGCCCTTGTGTGGGTGGGTGCATGTATGGGGGACGCTCACATTGCATTTTTGGGGTTTCCCGTGTGCATGCGCATGCTTTGGGCACTCGGCACCAAAAAGGTTAGCCATCACTAATCTAGGTATTAGGTACCAATTAAAATATAACTCTTATGTCCTTCCCAAATACAGATCTGTATGGTGTTATAGAGATGTTTTGGGACAATTACTGCCTGCACTGGCTTCCAGTTGTACTTCTAGTACAACTGGAAGACATCCACTTGAGAAAAGCAGGTATAGAAAAAGGATGGTCTGGATATATCGGTGTTGTCTATATTTCATTTTTCAGAAGCAAAGTATATTTTTCCCATTCTGGTGTCTCTTAGGTGAGTTGAGAGTACAATTTCCCAAATTCCAGGTTACCTAGGCCATTGCTATCAAAAAACCATGAATGGAAGATGAACATACATTCAATATAAATCCCATGCACTGCAAAGAGCCGAGGTGGCGCAGTGGTTAAATGCAGCACTGCAGGCTACTTCAGCTGACTGCAGTTCTGCAATTCGGCTGTTCAAATCTCACCGGCTCAGGGTTGACTCAGCCTTCCATCCTTCCGAGGTGGGTAAAATGAGGACCCGGATTGTTGTTGGGAGCAATATGCTGACTCTGTAAACTGCTTACAGAGGGCTGAAAGCCCTATGAAGCGGTATATAAGTCTAACTGCTATTGCTATTGCTAGTATGAATTCATTATAAAAGCATTAATCCTAGAAATTTCCCAGGAATGCTTGGCTGATGTTGCCTTCAGAAAAGTGGATGTCTCCTGAAAGTGAAATATTAGCTTGTATTGTATGGAGGAAATGTATTCTCCAGTGCTGCTAGCTTAGATGGTTATAAAAATTAGGAGAGAAGACAAGACCTCTTCACAATCATTCATTTATGCCATAAAGCAACCTAGAATCATTTCTGAAACTATCAAGATACCCTACTGTCTAGTTATATTCCTTGTAGTTTCAAGAAGCAAATAACATTCCGCTAGGCCCCTGAGCACTCTGAATTTATCCCAGGCTTCTACAGATACTGACATACAAGCAGCCAGAAGAATGGCTGTATTGTTTACATGACTTAACAAGAAACACAGTGTGTAGCAGCCTGACTGAATTATAGTGCAAGCAGGAGGCTGTTCAACCCCAGAAGTACTTAGAGCACCACTTTAGCACCCCACGGGTGCCGAAGTAAGGACAACAAGGAGCAACAATGTGACCTCTTATTTTGGATATCAGCCAAACAATGGACCAACTGTAATAATTTCATACCAGGCTATGGAGCACAGAATCAAAACGATGAATGAAAACTCTGGGAAAAGTTCCATGAGCTGGTCAATTCCAATTAAAACAAATTAACCAACAATCCTAGTGGATTCAGTCTCAGATTTACAACTACACTGCTGTAACACTGCTATAACTGCTATAACTTTTAAGGCAGAGGTTTCTCAAACTCAGCAATCATGAAGGTGATCAAATAAATGTAGGTGGAAGAAACATGTTTTATAGGCTTACATATGAAAAGCAGGATGCTGTCAGTTCTCACTCACTTTCTACCTGAACAAGCACTTGTGTGGACAAAGAAGTAGTGTGGTCTGGCTATGTATGATCTTCTGTGCACTTGCTTAATTGCTTGCTCCAGCACTTTGTTCACAGCCCTTTCCTTCACCAACTATAGAAATAAAACCAAAAGCGGTTTTGACAGCTGAGAAGGTGGATACATTCGTTTTCTCTTGCCAGGAAGGACTCCTCTCTGTTCCTGGCTTGGTGATGGTTGGCTGGACGTACATTTGAGTCATAAAAGGATGAGATGAAGTAGCAAGAAAGGAGAGAGAGCTGTGAGAATTTAAAAAAAAATACTCAATTTATCTCATGCCCACCCCACCACATATTGTTAGAGACCCCATTTTTAACAAATTGACAGCATACCCCTTCCCATATCATCTCAGCTAAGATCAAGCCTGGTTTATAAGCAAAGAAGAATCTGATATAAACTCAACCAATTGTATGACCTACAGTAATTGCAAATGGGAATATTTCTAATATTTCTTCTCATAAACATATACAAGAGTACCAGAGATTAAGCAAAGCTGACTATAGGCTCTTTGTACTCTTTCTCTCTCTGACTGTCCATCATGGTTACATTCAGAAATTTGTCATGTAAACAATAATCAGTTTCCAATAGCATATCCTAACTCCTCCCCAAAATGCTGTTGGATAACACTTCAACTTCCATAAAACCTGACTTTGGACATTTCCCTCAAATAACAGAAAAGCCTACTGTTTGACAAATCAGGTCTGGCAATTTATGCAAATTGGCATAATTTTAGTAAATTTTACATAAATTATATAATACATAAATACATAAAATTGCATAATTTACATACATTTACCCGTTATGTAAATTTGGATTTAATGAACATTTGGATTTAACAAACAGCCCTTTCCCTCAATTATTATTCCCCAATTATTTCCCCTATTAAAATTCTGTTTACGTATGCAACAACTAACTAATGAGAAAGACTTGGATTGCGAGAAAAGGAACAAGTGAACCTTAACTTGTCTGAAATTATCCATCCATTTAGACCCAAGATTCTTCAGCCTCCTTTGAAAATGATACAGATCCAACCCCTCGCACAAGCTCTTGAATGAAATTATTTCTTCACGATACTATCCCCTGCTCAAATCTTATGGCCTTGCATCTCAGGAGACAGAATCCAACAGGGGAGATTAAGAAACAAGCCAGTGTCTGCAGTCTGTAAAAGGGACAGTCCACTGAATGATCTCATTATAGTTTTGGGGACAGAACCACAAACGAACTGGAAGTGAGAGGAGGAGAGAGCATACAAGATAAATTAGGATGTATCTGTACAATGGTATAAAAGGTGCAATGTACAAGGCTCTATACAGCTCAAGCAAAGAAGATGTATACAAGCAAAAAACCAATCCAGGGTAGGGCTGTCAAACTTGCACCCGGATATGACACACGCTGGTCACGCCCAGTTTAGTGAAGGGGGGGGGAAGTCGTGATAGTCATGTGATGCCGCTGTGATGACGTGAGTTTAACATCCCTGATCTAGGGCATTCTCATTTAGCATCAGTTAACAGGAAGTGAGCAAGATCCTTTCCTCATTGAGTTAGACAAGCAAATAATTGGAAGCAGATAGCTTCTTATAGTCTAAAGATGTACTTTTCAAATTCAGCAATTTTAAGATGTCTGGACTTCATCTCCTAGTGTTCCCCAGCCAGCATGCTTGTTTCCCAGCCAAGGTTGGGAAACATCATTCTAATCCAACAACCATGTTTCATTTCTCTATTCTGAAAACTCAACATTTTAAGCCTCCAGTATTGATAGAACCCCCAAATTTAAAAACAAATAAACTGAATGGTCTGAAATCTTACAAAATGACCAAATCTCACAAGATTTTTATATCCAGATTAGGCAACATTTTGGTTTTGGTATTCAATATCTAAAAAGACTTGACCTTTTAACAAGCTGAAGCTCAACTAGGCAATCCATATTATACCAATAAATGCGAATATTGTTTCAAAATCAGCTTTTATAAATTCCTTTACAAACCTTGAACAGCCTCCCCATTGATTTATTTAGATGATGTCCAATGGAGTCTTCTGAAAAGTTTATGATTTCATGTAGATTTCTCAATGTAAATTTGAAATAAGAGAAGCTGAGCAGTGCAATTGTGTCAAGGAGTTCTTTCCTTCGTTGAACAAATTTCTAAGGAAAGGGCTGCAAAACCCAATCCTCAGGAAAATAGAATACATGATTCCCTCCCAATAAAGGCATGTGGATAGGTCAAACTCATAGCCACAAATACGCTTTTGTCTCTGCTTTTCTCCAGAATATGCTATTTCATTGCTCCTTTTCATTCTCCAAAGGAACACCAAGCACTCATGGTTAAAAAAAAGGCTTGAGAAAGAGCTGAACTGCCACTCTAAGTGTTTCTACAAAACATGAATTCATGCTGACCCTCTCTGTATTATTTCCCATTACTTTAGTACTACTTCAGTCAATGTGCATGATTTGAGTTCAGTTAGCAGGACTTGTTCATCCAAAGGAAAGCATTGAGAGTTCAGCAGGTCTTTCTGCTTTGGCATTCAATGCAACCATTTTGCTTACTGTGAAAAGTCCAGATTTTCAAGAGCAAACCTCCGGCCCATGCTTATAAGAAGATCCAGCTGATTTATGTTTATTTGGGGAGCGGGGTCCGAGCAGAATTGCAGCTATCCATTAAAGGGCCATCAAGTATTTGCTTTTGGTTCTTCTTCACCTACTTGCTCTAGAGAGCGACATCAACAACCATAAACTCTTAAGAGCCACTTTGAGTGCTCAGTGGGGCCTCTGATGGATTTCTGGAATTTGTTCCTAGAAACCACTCCAAGAAAATCCAGGATTCTAATAGCTTCATTTTTGACAGATGAAACTATTCTAAATTATGTGTGATGGGTTACAGTATCTAACTGCAATCTTCTATCCATCTATAATGGCTGCAGCTGGTTCGCTCTCTGCTCTCTTTCTGACTGCTGGCACCTTGAGCAACCAAAACACTTTGCCTACCACACACAGGCACCCCATCTGCCTTGTGCCTGACAATACTTCTGAATGGGTACCATGAAAAGAAGAGGCTGCACCCTTGCCAAAGGCCAGACATGACCCTGTTCTTTCTGGGACACAATCACAAAGCCCTCGTTAAAATGCATATGGCTGGCAGCAGGTCCAGGGTGTAATTAGGACATTGTCCAAGGACTATTGAAGGGCTGCAAGGGAGACTATTCAATTCACTGTAGATGTACTTGGTGCCTTGAAACACAAGCCAAGCCATTTCAGCCCAATTATTTTAAAAAAAAGAAGAAAAGAAATGAAATGAAAAGATGGGAAGGCAGCCAAATGCAAAGAAACACACATACTGACGCAAACACCCCTCTGCAAAAGTACAAGCAGCCTAGCATGACAAGCAGAAGGGGCAGCTGCTTCTTCCAACTCATTACAGCAGGACAATGGCCTCAGCTGATGACACGTAAGAGGTATAGAATATGAAGTGTTCTAAAGAAGAAAAAGATTGAAATAAAGAATAGAGTCAGTGGCAGAATAGCACAGGAATCTGCCTTATCCCACGTAAAATCATAAAGCTCTATTTGTTTAAACTATGGTTTGTTGAGCAACCCATACTGGCTGGATTCACATATCATTTTAAGCCAAAACCAAAAGTGAAATCCAGCCACTGTCTCCAGGAGACAGAGAGGTCATCCATATCATTTCTTGTTATTTACCATTTACCTTGCAATGTTAGACTTTCTAGAAATAAAAGGATTGGGTAGAAATAAAGCTTTTACTCCAGTGTTATGTTCTCATTTTTGAAGCAGAAATGAGAACTGCTCTTAAGCCACTATGATATACAGTCAAAAGCAAGAAATTGTGCCCTAGTTTCTAATGAAAATAGAGGCAGATGGAAACCGCTCCAATAACAAATAATTCTGAGAACAGAAAGCAGGTACAAGAGGGGCAAAGATCAAGCGGAATGAAAATATTCAAAATCCAACGGAATAAAAAGCCAAACACTATTAGCCTACCAAGGTTAAAGATAAAAGACTTTGAAAAGTCTAAACAAGTTTGATAGTCATTTTCTAACACAACTTTCCAAGGTCTATCATGTATATGACTAAATATGAGTATCATTTGATGCAACACTGCCTTACTTGCTGCATTTTTTCCAGATCGAGACTGGGCCTCCCGACTTTGTCACCATAGCCCTGTCGGTGTCGTTTACACGGCATCCCTTGCTCAAAGCTGCCTCCGATGCTTGTAAAAATTATAGGCCGGGATGATGTGGTCCGTACCAAGGACTGCAGTCTCTTAGGAGGTGAGGCACTGAAGAGCACTGGGCTAGGACTGGCACGCAAACCCTCCACAGCTTCGACCACTGGCCGGAAGGATTTGCCACACAAGGTCTTTACTTCCTCATCACTGGAGGAGGTATTACAGCTGTCACTGCAGCAGCCAAGCTTGCTGACCTGAGACCACTTCCGTTTCTCAGCAGCAAATTCACGGGTGATACATTCCAACTCCTCTTCAGAACTATGGTGGTCCAGCCCAGAAGGAAAATGGCCCCGGACTTTGCAGCACTGATTTTCTTGATTTTGCTGTTGATTGGTTGCCAAGGGAGTCAAGGTGCCATTCCGTCTTCTCTCTGGGAAAATATTTAAAACAGTGATAGAGAAGATCTTAATGCAGCCTTACATAGTGATTAAAAACCACTAGTTCCATTCCCCCACTCCTTCTGTCAAATAAGTCCTTCATCCCAGATACTGGAAGAAGCAGGCAGGAAAGCTGAGCACCTCTGGAATCATCAGGAAAGTGAATGTCCTTTTATTTAATAAGAGCTGGCACACTCACACAGCAAAAGACACTATTATCTAGGGCCCACCAAGACCCAATCAGCTACAAACATCTGAAGTTCCTTGGAAATAGAACTCTGTACAGAGGGGGAACCAAGATTAGTTTGTCAGGAGGAGATGGGAACAATACACATTGAAGATAAATAGAAAAAAGCTGGTGGTGTAAAGTCATCACCACAGTATGAGTGAAATTTAATTTTAAAAAGGCTACATTTCTATGTGCTGGAAGTAAGTAAGTAAGAAGCAGAGTCTACTTTTGAGTACTCGAGTAGTAGCTCTGTACAGTTCAGAACCCATGTTCCACATGTACCTATTGACAAAGTGCTCCTTTACATTCTGACCAGTCTACGTGTTCATGGCAGCCAAAATCTTATATTACTTTAGTATCTTATCAAAAAAAGAAAAAGAAAGGACAACCATCCAATCCATCTTCATTTGGGCAACATGTAGTGCCAATATAAAATGTATTAACATGATTTAGACTTAATAATTTGGGTGAAACAAACAAATATGACTTGTAACGCATAGTTAGAACCTAAAACATAGAATAACAGAGTTGGAAGGGACCTTTGAGGTCATTTAGTCCAACTCCCTGCTCAAGCAGGAGACTTTATGCCATTTTAGATATATGGTATCTCTTTGAAAGCCTCCAGTGTTGAAGCACCCACACATGAACCCAACCAATTTAAATTTAATCTATATAACCTGTTCATACAAACATGACTTAACATGATGTGCAAATTCTGTAAATGGTTGTATTTCAGGTTACTCTATCACAAATGGAAAGTACACTAACATAACAGAATTTGCTTTTGGTAGAATGAAAGAGAGCAATTTTGGCTAAACTCTCCTACAGCTATCAGCACTGCCTCACATGAAGAGGCTCACCAGCAAATGGACCTCAAAACAAGGCATATAAAAGTGGCCAAATCCTAACAGGGCCACAGAGTTTCTCAGATTTGGAGCAAGATCCACAGCAGAATTTCCAACCACTCATAAAGCTTACTGGCTATTATTGCTCCCATCATCATCTATTACCCCAATTTAACTTTGTTGTTCCAAGAATAAAATCAAGCAGCCTGCCCTTGTACATCACTCTATAAAAGAAGCATGGATAACAGATACAAATAAATCTTTTAAGAAAAGGGGTTAAGTTTTATGTTTCTCCAGATTTGTAGTAGCATAGAGTTCCTGTGAAATTGTCCTGCAATCTATACACTAATAAAACTCTGATTCCTGTAATCTTTAACTGGGCAAAACAGTGTACCCATAGGGACAAAACTTTTTGTACCAAGATACCTCAAATGGGCTAACCAAATGTATCCAAAATCCAGAATCCATAACTCCCATGGAATTAAAATTTGGCAAATTTTGTAAGATATTTTATGACATAAAATTATCATAAAACAGTTTATGATATAATACAAAATGTCATTAAAATGATGTGTTGATGTTTGAATATACTATTCAACGTGGGCTATTTTCAAGGCAGATACATCTCTGAAGGTATCCTAACTTTTCCAGAGCAGGCAGAACATTAGAAGGTCTGTCATTGCTAAAGGCATTGAGGAATCTGGTCAGGAAATCTCTCTGAAAGAATGACCCAAGAGGTCACAGCATTAATCTTGACCATCACTCATGCTGGCCAGAGTTAATAGGACTTCAACAAGATCTGGAAGCCATCAAATTTGAGAAGATTGCTAGACAGGAAATTCTTACTTTCAGAGAAGATGAAATTAGCCATATGGGATGGGATTACATAAATTATAACAAAGGTTGACAGAATTTGCAGTCGAAATCCCGGAAATTATAATGGCTGGAAATAACAATGCAAGTTTAACACTAACATTCTTAGTAGGTTTCCTAAATACTGGAATGCTTTACCTCTGTCAATCTGAGCAAGTTCCTGGTTCTCTCCCTCAGAATCATCACTGTCTTCCTCATCACTTGGTGTGTAGGAAATCTAGGAGAAAATGCATATTTAAAAATCATTCAACATGAAATGGGCAATGGGCAAATTCTAGTCTCCTGTTTAATTTTCATAAGCATTTCTTTATGAATGCATATTCTATTTTATACCCAAATTAATCTCAATTTTACAAGAAAAAAAATCTTAACAGACATGCTTATTTCAGCAAGTATTTTTCAACTTCTCATTTTCTACTTAGGATGCATTTCAAAATTATTTTATTTTCCAGAAGGAGAGCCCCATTGCCAATTGTGGAGAAATCCAGTGACTCCCAAATCACATATTAGTTTGAGAGGTCCAGAGTTGACCCACTCTTAAAATAATCTGCAAATAATGCATTCAATTTTGCATTCCTAACATGAAAACCAACACTTTCATCTCCTGCTGCCTCCACAGATATCAATAAAATCTGTATATAAACAATACAATTCACATTAGGTAAAATTCTTCTACATGTTTCCTTATCAGAGGTATGCAATTTAACTGAAGGACTCTTAGCTGCAGTGACACGTCTGTGGACTAATCTCCCTAAAGCAGTTCACCTGGAAATGAACCTGTTTATCACCAAGCACAAGTATTCTTATTCGCTCAGGCATTCTAATTTACTATAATTTGGATTTTTTTGTAATAAACTGCTCTGACGTTTTTGGCATTGTATTGTATTTAATTGAATGCTACCTGAAATGTTAAACTTGCAAAGTATATTTATATACTGTACACCACAAACACACATACAAATCCATCCACAAAATCTGAAAGCTAGCTAATTGGTGCATCTCAGTGCAGCGTCCCCAACTTTGCAGCTCCTTGACAGCCGTGATAACTGAGGAAGAGTATCATCTAATATATCTGGCCAACTGCAACCTAGAGAAAACTGATGGATGGTATCTTTGCTATATTATATGCATATTTCTTTCAAGAATTTCCAAAAGAAATTTACATTGTTCATCTATCCCTTCTTTTCTTAGCTTTTTTGCCACAGTGTGCATTGGATGCTTCCTATCAACATTGCTATTCTTTGAAATCCAGTTTGGGATGTCAAAAACATAACCATTTAAAAAAATCTCATTAGTATTGAAAACAACTGATCAACAGATCAGTAATTTGAAACATCTTCAGAAATAGTTCCATTTGGCCAAGTTTTCTGCTCTTTGTTACAATTTAATGCTCTCTTCCCCTGTCAAAAAACAAATGGTTACTATGCAATGGCTTTGCTAATAATCTAAATTTATTTTTATCGATTAAATTTCTATGGCACCCATCTTACTCCTACAGTGACTCTGGGCAGCTTACAATATAATAAATACTGTAGTTAAAAAGTACTAAAATACCATTTAAATTAGAAAAATTGAATAGAGAAGTTAAAAACCAAAATGATAGGAGGCCTTGGAGTGAGTATCATCGCTACACCATCAGTCACTCCTGGTTTACTGCAGCACAGCCAAGTTCTCAGGCTGTTCCAGAAGGCCAGTTGTGTGGGCGTTAAATTTCCCTATGCCAGGATAATATTCCAGAGGGTGGGAGCAGCCACATCAGAAAAGGCTCTTCTCCTGGACCTCCCAACTGAAATTATTTGGATGATAGGATCCGAACTAGGCCCTTTCTGCTGGAACAGGTAGAGCATGTTAGTCCCATCAGGGAAAGGCAGTTACTCAGATAGGCTTGGACCCATGCCATAAAGGGCTTTAAAGATAATGACCAACAGCCTTAATTGGAACCCAAAGCAAATTGGCAGTCAGAGAAGTTTGTATAACAGCAGTGTCACATGTTCCATCCAAGGGCCTACAGAACTGTCCCCTCCACTGTGCACTGCACCAGCTGCAACTTCTGAATACTCTTCAAGTATATTCAGAGATAACCAGAGCATGAGTGACTGTGCACAGGGCCGCACAAACCAGGAAATGGCACAACTGGTGCACAACATGAAGTTGTGCAAAGGCTTTCCTAGCTATGGTTGCTACTTGTTGTTTCAGCAGAAGTCACAAGTCTAGGCGAATCCCTAAATTAACCACTGGGTCTGTCTGGGTAGTGCAACCAAATCCAGATTTCTCCAGCGGATCAATTCTCAGAGACCCCTTGAATCCACAGCCACTTTGTCTTACCAGGGTTCAGCTTGTTGTCCCCCATCCCTTACAGCCTCCAGACACTGCAAGAGGGCAGTTACAGCATCATTTGTATAACTGGGGATGGAGATTTAAAGTTGGGCATCATCAGCATATTGATGATACCCAGTGGTGGGTTGCTCCCAGTTCAGCCCGGATCGGGCAAACTGGTAGTGGCGGCGGCGTTGGGAGGCTCTGCCCACTCACATACTTTTGTGCATGTGCAGAAGCATTGTGCACATGCACGAGCAAACCGGTAGCACTGGGATTTGCAACCCATCTCAGGTGATATCTCATCCCATGATATTAGATGATCCCAGTTTTATGTGTATGTTTAAAAGGAGCCCCAAACCCTGAAGCATGCCACAAAGGAGCTGCCATGGGCTTGCCTCTCACTCTCTATCGATGCTGATTGGGACCGGACTTGAACAAAGGAGCTGAACCAGCATAAGATTGCACCATCCAGCCCCAGTTCTCATAGATGGCCCAAAGGGTCAATGGAATCAAAAGCTGCTGAGAGGTCAAGAAGAGCAAAGATAGATACATTACCCCATTCTACTCCCACCATACATCATCTAAAAGTGTGACCAATGCTCTGTCCCATAACCAGACCTAAAACCCACCTGAAAGTGATCCAGAACACTCTAAAACTGAGGTGCAACCACTTTTTCCACCATCTTCCTTAAAGAGGGGAGCTGGGAAACTGGATGGAAATTGTCCACACAGTTGGGATCCAATGAAATTAACTGGGTAACTAGGTTAGTCCACTCCCTGAGCATCTCTAATGGACCTGTTCCACACTTGGGATTCCAACTAAGAACAAATTTGAGCAATTTTATCTGTCAAGTGCTTGACAAATTCTTTCACCCTGCCTCAGAAGTGAGTCTTCCTTCTGAAGGATGATCTTACACACAGTGCTGCCGAAAGGCACTCTGTGAACACAGTGAGAGCCGAGAAATAGTGACATTTGCTGTTCTTACTATCACGAGGTAAGTTTTTATAGAAGCCCTGATCCAAGATCCTTCAGATTTGTTTTTTGTCTTCCTTCAGCCGCTACTTTTCCATTTTATGAAACTAACTATAGTACGTGTGGTGTTGCACTAACTTCATGGAGAACCATGAAGTTGTTGATTTGTGGTAATTGGTTTTACCTTGATTGCTACTCTACATATTGATATTTTATGCTATTTGTATTTTTTTTAATGTTATCTGCCTAAACAAATCTGGAAGCATGCTAAGAGTGAAATGATTAGATGGTACATGGGACCCTTTACCTATATCACAATTATCAACAGAAATGCTACGAAGTATATTAGCAACAATATTAATATGTTTCAAAGAATAATTACTACTTCAGGGCTACACAGTTCATCTATGGCTCACAAAAGCTGCAAATCTTACACAAGAATTAGTAGCAGCTTTGGACGCTTCAGCTTTCCTAAGGTTTATAATATAAAGAAGTAGAGAGGGTTTTTAACTCACTGTGTAATAATCCTGATGGGAGATAGGGAAAAGAACATAAAAACCACAGATATGTAAAATATTTAATTGAAATTCACATATCATCTTTTTTCAAGATGCTGAGAAAAATATTTTAATAAATGCTCTTTAGCTCAGAAACAAAAAGACAAAGATTTATGCTTTCCAGTTCCATATTCTGTTTACATTACAGTTTCTGCTTAGTTTAACAGCTGCTAAAAAGTATATTAATTGTAGAAAACTGTAGAAAGCACATGATGTTGTATACAAGAATGTCAATGTTACAAAACTGTTCAACATGTTAAATTTAATTATAGAAAATTAAAAGTTGTCTGGATATCAGGCAAGGACACTATACTAGTTCTCCTTCTTTCTCCTCACCAGAGATATGGGGCTCCCATCCAGATACTTCAAAGAATTGTGCCTACATTTTCTGGATTGGTAAAAATGACACTATCCAGCTTTCTACTTTTAGTTTGCCCTAGTACTTATCAATTTCCACATTTTGTGGGTAATTCATGCATTTATTGCAACTGTGAATTTAACATTTTTTTCTAAAAACACAAATATTTATTGCCTTGAAGCCATAATTTACATCTTTACCTTCTCCAAAAAGATACTATAATCTTTTATATACTAAAATTCTCCAGCTCTGGAATTTCATACAGATAACTTTTAAACATATATTTACAACTTCATTGCTTTATGTTGTTCTCACTAAAGAAAGTGAACTTCGTGACATCTTAAAGAGCATCCAGGAGCTAAGAATCCATTATATCCTCAATTCTATATGGGTGGTTTTGTGAGGTGGTTTTCTATTGTCATACTTCTCCTCATTGGCACAGAAAGAGTGTTGGTACTTGCCTGATATGCCTCTTCTAATAAGGTGGGGATAGCATCCATGTATGGGTTAACACCATCTGCTCTCTGATTGGACTGAGTCTGATTAATAATTAATTAGTACCCCTTTATAACTCGCCTGCACCGGATCCACCCCAGCTTTTCAGTGAGGAACAAGACAATCACAGACTCAAGTGTTATCCAAACAGTATAAACACTCTTTACTGAACAAAGACAACCAAAAACAACTGTCTCCAAGTCAGATCAAGATCCATTAATCGAGAGACCAACGGCCATAGACCCATCAGGAGGACCAGTCCCACTTGTAGGGTGCGGCCAGATGCTATCCCCACCTTATTAGAAGAGAAGGGCCTCCGATACCTGACCTGGGGCCTGGTTGGTCATGAAGCACTGAAGGAAAATGGTGTTGCTCGTCTCAGCTGATGTGTTTTATCTTAGCCACCGCCTTCAAATACTTCTTTGTCTTTCTGGTTTTATTGGTTTTGTGGGCCTTGCTGTGGCTCTGGGCCCCCTCACTAGGTTGAGATGCCAAGGGCTGTGCCTAAGAAGGGGGAGGCAAAATATCTGCCGGCCTGGTAGCTAGATCATGCCCTTCTCTGCGTTCGTCAGAGAAAGGCCCTGGGATGCTGCTGTCATACATGGCCACAAATGCTGCTCAAAATGGTGGGCGCACCTGACAGAGCGCCCAAAATGGCACTCGCAGCCTTTTTTAAAGTTTGTTGGTTTAGGCGGGAGGCTAAATGGCTGCCTCCACTCTTCGATTTGCTCCTTCTTGCCCAGAAAGGAAGGCGTTACCATTTCTTCACTCCTCAGCTGTGTCCTGGCCTCAGGGAGGTAAGGAAAACAAGCAGAACTCAGTGCGCATATGCGCTAGTCACGCTGCTCCTTTGGCGGCAAAATCAGCTGAAGATAGGGTGGGAGCGCAGTGAGGCTCGCAGAAGGCTTAGAGCCGATCCCCTCACCTAGGACACTGGTGGGCATGCAAATGCGATCCAAGGAGCCCCAGGAAGCTGCGAGCCAGAGAGGGAAGGCTCGGAGCGCGTGTTGCCATTGCGCAGCATGATCCAGGCCCCTGGGGTCAGTCACAACCCAACGGGCAGATAGCAGGCTCCTCCCAAGATAGACACTTGACAGCAAAGTTCTTTTTTTTGGCAGCAAGAGTCTGACAGGCCTAGACAAGAGTGCCCAACATGGCCACCTGGGAGCCTTGACTGCAAGTGAGGATATAGCTGCAAAAACCAGCTTTACTCACTAAATTTTTGAAATAGCTGTCAATGTGAGTGATGATCTCCGTGAATATAAAATTCGATGACAGGAATAATTTTGGATAACCTAGTTGTCCTCAGAGTGGACTGAGTCAAAAAGCTGGAGTGGATCTGGTGCAGGCGGGTTATAAAGGGGTACTAATTAATTATTAATCAGACTCAGTCCAATCAGAGAGTGGACGGTGTTAATTCATACATGGATGCTATCCCCATCTTATTGAGAAGATTCAATCTCACTCCAACTCATTAAATGATATAAGCAGAAAAGGAGCAAGTATTCCTCCAAAGATAAAACCAGTAGCAACAAGAGACTGGGATATTTCAATTATTGGAAGAGATTTGAGAGGTCCCATGGTCTTTACCAAATTCTAGTTCCCCAAATCTTTCAAAAAGCCATAACAGTTAAAAATAGGCATACCACAGAAAGGATTAGCAAAGATACTATATTTCTCACACTCAGTGGACCCATTTCATCAAAACTATTTCTTTTTCTCAGGAACTCACCACTATGACACACCTCTTCCTAAACATTTTCAACTTTAGCTTCCATAACTTTTAAAAACTGGTGTCTTCCATTTTCCTCTTCTCTTCACATTTTTTTCTTGTGATGTCTTTTACGTAATACATATGAGGGCAGGTTGTGTGCGTGTGTGTGTGTGTGTATGTGTGTCCATATCCATATCTATCTATCATCTATCTATCTATCTATCTATCTATCTATCTATCTATCTATCTATCTATCTATCTATCTTTTACCAACAGCCATGCCAGCAACTCCAATGAGCTAAGACGAAAACATCTGGAAGCATGGTATCTTAAGAGACTAAAAATGTTTTTTGAAAAACTTGCAATTTTAAATAAGGAGTATGCATACAATTCTTTATACAGTAGCTGTATCTTTAAACCCAATAATTCAGGAATACAACTCTAGCAGTCTTTCTCATTCCTTCAAGCATTTTTGCTCCCACTCAAGACAGCAAATTTACTTACATTTCCTTGAATGCAATACCATCCAAGCATACGATAACGAAACCATCCAAGCATACGATAACGAAACCAGGAGAAAAGGAAAAAGTCAAAATGTTTAAGACACTTTTACCATTGACTCTTCCTCCCAAATTTGCAAGCAAAGCTCAAGAAAACTACCACTCTTATTTACAATGAAACCTATGAATAAGGAATTGGTTTATTTTTTATTTATGTGCAAGCAAATGTCCCATTACATTAATGTAGCCACTGTTAAGGGTATGAACATGTAAGAGGATCTGGGCCAGATCAGACCAAAATCTTATCTATTCCAGCATCCTGGCTCCTAAACAAACTATACAGAAAACTGACCACTTTCACACCTGCACCCCAAATGAAAGCTCCTTTTTGTTTCAACTGTAATAAATAATTTGGGGTAAACAGGAAACTTGGACACTGCAATGCTGACTCTTAATTATAAATAATCTGGGAACAAGTAAAAAAAATCCCATGATGTGCCTCTGCCCTTTGAAGAACTTTTTATTTATTTTATATCTTTAATTACAAATTATATGCACCTCAATGGTTTACAGAAAACCTTGATTTTGGAACCTAGAACTTCACATACACTGTATCCCTTAATAAACAGAACTATGGCTTACTAAATTAATCCAAGAGGCTTGGGTTTGCACAATATGAAAACCCCCAAATAGCCAATCACATATTCCATATTATTTGTAAATTCCTATAGACAAAAATAATCTAATCATCATACAGTCCATTATGTCTATGCTGCAGCCTTACGAAAGCTACAAGCAACCTTAGCAGCTATCAATTTCATCCATATTGAAACCATGATATTTATGCCATGAAGATATTGCTTATTATACCTCTTTTTAAAATAGTACAATGAAATAAAGGACTAGAGAATAGTTACATGGATAGTTAGAGAATAGTTACATTCCCCATACCTTGGGGAAAAAAATCAGATTACTTGTTGATAGGATACGGCCTTGAAAATCTGGTTTTGTTGTCAATCCTGGGGGCCCAGATGTATGGCTTAGCCCATATCTTGATTGTTAATTATTGTTATTGGCTTTTCTTGGCTGCTATATTGTGTATAATTTTGTTACATGCTTTTTATATTGCTTTTAAATATTTTTAGCTGACCATAATCATGCATTTGAGATGGGCGGCCCTACACATTGAAATGAGTTGAGTTAAAAGAATGATGGCTAATTTCAAAATCTATTTCCACAAAGTTCAAGAACTGAAGATGTAGCTCATAGCCAGGTGTCTCTGGGACAGGTGACTGAGAGGCAAATATTAAAGCTTGTATAATAACTTCATCACACAAAGGCCATGATTTATTTATGTACTTATATTTGATGTGACTGCACAATGGTGTTATTTTTAATAATTTTATTAAAAACTTTAATTACAATAGTAATAATTTGCTCATAATTTGCAACAGTATGATAGGACTGGATTAAATAGCATGGGAGCTAAACTGCTAATAAATTAGAGACCATTAAAAATAAACTTCAATAGTATTAATAAGCATTCAAAACATATTTGTCTCACAATAAACATAAAGAATTCTTACAACAGAATTAATTTCTGAGTTTTCAGATCCTTTTCTTTTTCTTTCTTCCTTTTATGCAATTATCAACAGCATTAGTTCTTCCTGCTGAGTGAACATTTTGGCTAAACAAGTTCTTTTGCCAGCAGTCCCTCTCTCTTAATATGCTGCAAACCAAGTAATTGGTAACATCTCCACTTCAATAATCTTCCATTGTCTTCTACAGATAGAAACTGTAGATAATAAACCTCAACACAACTTCCAAGCAATGCTAGCCACTGCTAAAGCCTTTGTAACAGAAGAATACAACTCCTATTTTTTTTCCAGCATAGCAAGCATGCTATGTGGTAACTTAAAATTTGACAGGTCAACCTATACACGTTTTCATCCACCGATCAACTTCCTTCTTACTCTTTTCAGGGAATCAGAAACCTGGTTCACCTACAGATTTTATGATGGTGGAGTATTGATTCACGCAGCAATAATCTCCATGGGAGTAATCTATTGATTGGGGTTTGTTCATTCTGTAGTGACATTATAGCATTATGTCATGAAAGCACCATTCTAGTAAAAAGTGGATAGTAGACCTTCAAATAAAAACCTGATCAACACAGTAGATGAGGGAATCCAAGAGATCAAGACTTTCATCAGTTGAATGAAAAACATGCCTCAAATTCAACAAAAAGATCAAGAAACTCGGGTAAAATAAAAAACCTTAATATTCTATTCCTACAATCAGTTCCAATTATCTTTAACTCAGCAAATGAAACAAAATGAAGGCTGCAAAAGTAGTCACTGCACAGGAAAGATTACTCAACAGAATGGGAATTGGAGAGATGGGGAAACACTCTGCTATTAATAATGGGAAAGGTCACAGCTTATAGCAAAAACATCCCAAAACACTTCGTTGACTGAGCCAGAGCAACCAAGAGCAGAACTTCCCATCAGTATGCACAATACTAGATGTTAAGTAGGTTATTTTGACTCATAAGGCTACTTACACGTGCCTTCTCCCTTCACCAGCAGCCAACATAGAACAATGATAAGTTAAATAACAATCTGTCACCATTTTGACACAGAAAATCAAATGCATTCTGCTTAATTACAGAGTAAATGGCAAAAGTCTCCTGAAGTAAGCCTGAAAGTATCGTCTTCCAGGCTTACATCACATCTAGGCTTTTCAGAGGTTCTCAGAAACAACATTTTGAAGACAAGAAATAGCTGTTCAGATAATTATTCTGTTGTCACATGGCCAATGCAGGGTTGACTTTAAATTCCTTTCTTGTTTGTTCATTCGTACAATGGTTGATTGGTTGTTACTTGTTGAAATTCACAACATAAAGAAATACTGTTCCATGCCCATCAGACTCAAGAGCTGAAGAAACAGGTTGGCCTTCTGCCCTCTTTGCCCTGCCAAGTCAGACAGGAGCTCATATATCTTGGCACGTGTCCACTAGTATGCAGGATATGTTGCCTTGAGGAAATTAAGGGAGTGACAGTTCCATATTGGGGGGGGGGATGTCAAACATGTTCTATAACAAATATTTAATATTTATAGAGCAATTTACAAAAGTTTCCTTCTTCAAGTTAAGCTCTACTTCATGGATACTTCTTTATAGTTGTATTGGCAATAACACAGCAGTGGTTTGTCACTGCCTTCTTTTGGAAGGTTGCAACCTTTCTCCCATTCAAATACTAACCAGGCCCAAATCTGCTTAGCTTTTCAAGAGTTTAATTGTTGGCTTTTACAAAATTAGTTACAGTACATGTTTCCCACATGGAAGGTGGGATAGACATCCTGGAACACAAAATCAAAATGTAAGTTTTGCTGTGAATAGACTACCCAGTAGTGGGGTTCAAAAAACTTTACTACCAGTTCTGTGAGCATGGCTTGGTGGGCATGGCAGGGGAAAGATAATATAAAATCTCCATTCCCACCCCACTCCAGGGGAAGGTTACTGCAAAATCCCCATTTCCTCCCAATCAACTGGGACTCGGGAGGCAGAGAATAGATGGGGGTGGGGCCAGTCAGAGGTGATATTTACTGGTTCTCCAAACTACTTAAGATTTCTCCTACCGGTTCTCCAGAACTGGTCAGAACCTGCTGAATGCCACCTCTGCTCCTACCCAAATAATTCTTGGTCTCATTGGAGGCAAAAGTGTCAGCCATCCCCCTGGCTGACTCAAAGATATTGCCTTATTTTAAAATCTTGTGTTGTAAAAATTAAAAACAGGGCTCTAGCCATTCTGTGCCCCCCTAAATTGGTGACAATTCTACCAAGAAGCTAGTGCTAAAGATCCCCATTCCTGCATATGGAACCTTTTGAGATCACCATCACTGCCTCCATGGACTACTAGATCATTCAAACAGAATGTTTTCTACACAAAACTTTCAAAACCTCAAGCCATTATTAATGAATTCAAAATACAGCCAAGATTGAAGCAAAAAATATGTACAGTATACAGCAAATTGAATGAGTAAAATTATTATACAGCTGGATAGGTAAAAGCATTTGAAAGCAAGGAGCCATTTTGCTCATACAAATGCATGTCTAAGCATGTATCTGTATCAAGTGGGCACCTCATTAATTTTGATTGCTGGGGGGGGGGGTTTGTATTGCAAAATTTTACATATCTAATTTTGCAGATGTTCCAAAAACCCAGTAGTGTTAACTGCAAAATACAATCAGTGGCAAACTGGATGTACTGTATTTCTGCAACTTGAATCACTTGAAAGTGAAAAGGTGGTGGAGGGAAAAGAGGCAAAAACCAAGACCTTAAAATATTAGGTGTCTTCCTTGTGCATGGGATTCTCCTCTAAATTAAAAGTAGGTTGTTAATTTAAAAAGAATCAATGGCAAGTTTGCAAAAAAGTTAGTTCTTGAAGCACAGCACACTTTAAAACTAAATCTTGATATATTGCAGATATTTAATGCACTGCAAACCCTTACTAGATTTATAGTTCAAAGAGCCTTCTCAGTAATAGAATCTTAAATAGATCAACTGTTACTGTGTGTGTGTGTGTGTGTCTGTGTGGTGTGTTAATAATCATGATTTTAAGCTCTAATGATATCAGAAAGAGCTTCACTAAATAGTTTGGATATGCATTTGAGCCTATTTAAAATTTATATTTCATTTCAGGGGTGAAAGAGATAGAGAAGGGGCATTCAGAATGCAGAGGGGGATTCAAGCTGCAGGAAAAAGTCACTGCCTTTGCTTTAAAATCTATAAAGGATAAAATGCAAGAAGCTGGATTCAGATCCAGTTCCATTTTATATGCAAAAGCAAACATTCAGCAGTAAGAAAAGGGTCCCACAGCCTGCAGTCAATCTACAGTGCTGTGCTGATTTCATGAGTTCAATCCTTAGGTGAGGCTTAGGAGCTGTGCAATTCAACCGTTAGTAGTACATTTAGACAGAAGCTAGTCTTAGCATTCAGGATGATGCTTCTCAGTATTTGGAACACGTTAGTTTTGCAGAACACAGCTCGATTTTCAACAGCATCTAGTACAAGGAGATTTCCCAACTTCTCCCACACCGATGGGTTTCATAAGCAACAATATGAACATATTCCTGGGAAACAGGTAACAGCCTTAAAAAAAAGCAGGAGGGGGGATTTACAACCGTGAGCACTGATCTAAGGCTTTGTATTCCAGGCTGTCGGCCTTTTATCACAACCGTATCTATCGGCCAGGGACAAGTTGATGTTCAAAGTTAGCAGGCTTATTTCTTCGCCTGCAGACCTGCTCTCCTTTCTTCAACTCTCCCAGCGAGCAGGGTGCCCGGGGATATAGCACCCCGATTATAAATGATGCCTACTGGCTTCTTAGCTATTGCCAAGTTCCACTTAAGAGAACTTTCTGGGAGATTTTTTTACATGTTGTATTTTATTCTTCTTACCTTCAGCTGGAAAGGCTGAATCTCATTCAAACTTTGATTCCTGAGCTTCTTCGTGAGGATCTTGAGCATGGTACAAATCCAAGGAGCCAGGGAAGAGTTAAGCCCGCACTCGCATCGAAAGAGCGTACAGTCGGCGCCGAGCAACTGCAGGTACACCCAACTTGTGGCTCGGGTGGCATATGATCTGCCGAGAAATACGATCGTGTGCGCCTTTCTTCTTCTTCTTTTTTTCTTTTTGCACCCCTATAACATCCCGGATCTGGTTGCTAACGCACAACTTCCTCCCCCGTCTGCTCCGTCGAAACAACTAATGGGTTTAGTTTTATTTTCTTTTTCAGAGGGCGATTGCCTTGCTTTTCCGAGCTGCAGCGAAGGACGCCAAGGTAGCAACCCCGACAGCAGATAACAGGGTTTCTATTCCAAGAGGCAGGAGGGCATTAGATGCCGAAAGAGTTAAAGAGGAGATGAGAAAGCTTTGGAAACTAAGGCCCGGAGCTCTGCTCATGGTCTAACTATATGCCTTTCCTCTTCCTTTCCTGCACATTGCCGGTCGCTCCCGCGCGCAATTCTTCCCGTCTCCTTTCCCTTTTCCACGCTCTCCTCGCGCGCCTACGGCCGCCTCTCTCTCTCTCTCTCTCTCTCTCTCTCTCTCTCTCTCTCTCTTCTCGGCGTTCTTGCTATATGAAACTTGTAACAAACAGGACCCGAAGACCGGCAGACGCCGATTGGACAGCCAAGGCGGACTATGTCAATTTCAGGGGGCCGGGTTTCCATTTAAAGGGAAACCAAAAGAAGAACCGAGCAGGTATCGCCGTTTCCTCTCCCCCCCGCCCCGCCGATCTGGAGGGGAAAGGAAGGATGTCCTGCATCTCCTTCGCGTTCAACGCGTATCTCCTCCCCTCCCCCCCAACACCCCCTTGGAAATTAAGCCCCGCGATGCAGAATTGAAACCTTAACAGGGTTTTGTCCTTCCTTCTGTAACGTTCTCGGGTTTCTCCCTTTACAAAGGTGTTGCGTCGTTTAGCATTTTTTTAAAAAAATAAAGACTTTAATCACCATCCTCTTTATATCCTCCAATTGAGGACTTTAAACTCTCTCATTTCTCATTACTCCGTTGTATTAATTCATAATATGGGAGATTTAAAAAGGGAGAATATTGTATTCTAGAAAAAGAGAGAATTTATAGCTATATATACACTTCAAAAGCAGCATTATTTTGTTGGATTATAATTCCCAGAAATTGTGATGGTTCATCCTGCAGTCAGCCAGATGTTTGGATTGGATTTGGCATTTTTATACACTTAATGAATCCTTCCAAAGGACTTTGGAGTAGGCAGATCTGGATTTCTGATGGTATTAAATGTATATTCCCAAATTGTAAGCTGTTCCGAGTAAAGTTGCCTTTTGCAATTGACTGATAGTGAATTTGTCAATGCCAATCAAATTCAAGTGTGGCTCCAATTGTTTTGGGATTGCACTCAAAGCTCCTATAACTGTTGGTATTACCTTTGCTTTCTTTTGCCAAAGTCATTCTATTTCCAAGTCTTTGCATTTTGCTATCTTCTCCAGTTCTTTCTCTTTTATTCTGCTGTGTCCAGGTATTGTCACATCCGCTATCCAGACATTTTTTTTTCCTTTCTTATCAACATTTGTTAAATCTGGAGTGATATGTGGCAGCTGTCTGTATGTTTGAATTCTGAAGTTCCAAAACACACCAGCTTCTTCATTTTCAATTACTTTTTGGTATTTTATGATTCCACCAGTTCTTGCTTTCAGGCAAATGCTATTTCTTGCAGATATTCCAATGCACCATTGTTGACATTTTGTTGTGCCATTGTTTGTAACCAGTACCTGATGTTCTGCAACAGCTAACTAGGTGGTCCACTTTGCAGAGCTGGCACTTGCTGTTTGTTGCTGTCTTCACAAGTGTGGCTTTGTATATGCATTGTTCCTGGTGGCTTGATGTTGTGCAGCCAGAATTAGTCTCTCTATCTTTTTCTTCGACTTTCCTGCTCTTAGACATTGCCAGGTCTTGTTATTATCTGTTTTGCCTGCTATTTATATGTACTAGCCATGCAATAATTTGTCTTTTTTGGTCTTTCATGTAAGCCAGTTTGATCTCTCCAATACTCCTGGTCTACTAGCTTCAGTGTCTCTTCTTCACTGTCCTTCAGATATACTTCCAGTGCCTTTTTCTTCTTCAATCATCTGATGTACTTGCAACATTCCACACAGACTTACTTTCCTTGGTAAGTAGAATCTGTCAATGTTGTTACGAGGATGAAGGGCATGATTCATTTGTCATTAATTTCCTGGTCTTCCTATCCAGACCTTTTAGTTCTGCTTAAGTTCAATCCACTATTCCAGCTGTGTATCTAATGACTGGAATTGCCCATGTGTTTATTGCCTTGATGGTATTTCCTCCACTGGGCTTGGACTTTTAGATCTTCACTTTCTTTTCACTTCTAACCTTTTTATTGACTTCAGTGTGCTTGATTTTGTCAGCTGGAAGGATTCCCATATATCTGTAGTAGTCATTTCCATCCAGACTCTTCATGTTATTTCCACAGGGTGGCTTGATTCCTTCAGTTGAGTGTGGCACATTTGTCCAGTCCAAACTCCATTGCAATATCTTGGCTGTATATAGACAGTATTGAGCAGCAGTTGTATTTCAGATAATATTGCTTTTCCATACACAGTTGTTTTCAATTAGAAGTTGTTGGACTGCATCAGCTACCACACTTTGTTTTTAAAAACAAAAATAATATGGAGTAATGGAGCGGTTTATTCTTTTCCTACATCAAATACCATGATTAGTTGACTGTGTGCCATCAAATTGGTATTGATTCCTAGTCACCATATACATTTTTCTTCCATGATCCTTAACTTGATCCTTCCAGCTATGGATCTATTGCCACTGGACTTCAAACCATTCACTTTGTTGCTAGTTATCCTAATCTTTTTTTTTCCAGCTGCCTTTTCCGATATTAGAGCTTTTCCCAAAGAGCCAGGTCTTTGCAATGTGTCCAAAGTAGAATGATTTGAGCCTGATATTTGTGCCTCCAGGGAGAACTCTGGAATGATTTATTCAGTGATCCAATGTTTGTTTTCTCAACTGCTCTGTTAATCTAATACCAATGTTCAAAAATGTCAATACTCTTTCCATCCTGATTCTTCAAAGTCCAACTTTCATTTCCAGAGAGTGTCACAGGGAATACCATAGACTACACTATTTTTTTCCAATGCCTTCATAGCTGAACACATACAGAGTGTTAGTCTGCAGTATATTTCTTAACTACTTCTTCCTGTTGATAGTTGAGCCTAAAAGCCATAAACTATCCAATACTTCAGTACATTCATTGTTAATTATAAGGCTTGTGCTTGTACTTGTTGTCATTCATGTGACTATATATAATTTTAGACCCACTTTTTCACTGTGCCCTTTTATTACTAGTGCTTGCAGATCCTGTGATATTTGGTTATCAGGATAGTGTCATCAACACAGCTATTGATATTTATTTCTCCAGTTTTAAAACCACACTCATCTTCTTCCAATCCATCTTCCCTTATATAGCAATAGCAATAACACTTCGACTTATATACCGCTTCACAGTGCATTTACAGCCCTTTCTAAGCAGTTTACAGAATCAGCATATTGCCCCCAGCAGTCTGGATTCTCATTTTACCGACCCTGGAAGGATTGAAGGTAGAGTCAACCTTGAGTCTGGTGAGATTCAATCTGCCAAATTGCAGGCAGCCGGCTGTCAGCGTAAGTAGCCTGCAGTGCTGCACTCTAACCATTGTGCCACTATGGCTCATATATTCAGCATATAGATTGGATGCTTCTCCCAATTATCCAGATGATGCCTGCATATGTTGCTTCAATTGCCAATGCCCAGCTTGAATAACTGGGTTATTCAGAAACCCATATTACCTAGTCATTCAGTAACCACCATCATTAGATAGGCCTGTCATGATCCAGTAGTAGCTATGTAGCCATGGAAGAGTATGTAGTGCACTCATTCATTTACCCTCTCAGTCTTGGTCACAGCCATACAGAGCAACAGGGAAGAGTCTTTCTTTACTAAAGAGAGACTCCAATCACACATATTATTTACATCTAAATAAAACCAAAGCAGTGGTATAGAATAAATTCACCCAGTTTGGGGGACATACAGTATAAAGAAGAGAGGGAGGGAGGGAGAGAAGAGGAGAGAAAGAAAGAGAGAATGAGAGAAAGGAAAAAGAAAGAAAGAAAAAGAAATCCACATGCATACATTAAATCGGGAGATTTTAAAAACTAATATACAATTAAAGCTAGAACATAATAAAATTATGCTGTAACCATAGAGTAAGAGTTTATTTTAAATTGCCAGAACAACCCACTTGAATTACATAATTCTAAACTTTATCTGAGAGGTGGAGAGGGTAAGTTAATAATACAAACAATCCTTCCTTTATTTCCACACATAACAAATCTTTCCCACAGGGACTAGGAGCTCTTCTGTTGTGTCCTGATGTCATCACAACTATCCTCTTCAGAATGTTTATGGAAAATGTTAATTTTCCATTCCTTTCTGTCTGGGAATGGTTAACCATTTTATGATATGGTTATTTGCAAGGTTTTTTTTTCCACATATGTTGCCATATAACTTTTCGGTTAAAATATAAACATTTTTAGTAGCTCTTCACTTTATCTTGGATGGAAACCATAATCTGAAGTGAAATGTATTTGAACATAATCCTGTGAGACAAGTGCAGCCTAAGAAACATCTAAACAGTCACCCTAGGATATCTTTCTAAAAATAAAGCTTTTTTGTTGCTGATGTTCTTGTGTGCAATAAATTAAAAAGTCAGTACTAATCTAAAAATGGTTTTGTCCTCAGTCACCCTCCTGTCACATGACCTGTAAGTCACTAACTGTGGTGGGGCTGTGCGAACCAAGAAGGTTTACTCTTTTGCAATAAGATTGCAAGCTGATTGGGGGAAAACTGCCTTTTTCTATGGGTCTCCAATTGCAATGATTCCCATTTTAATCCCATTACCCCATCCTACAAAACCATACTGGGACCTACAGTCCAATGCCCAGATAATATTTAAATAACAAATCCCTGTTATTAAAGATAATGCATGATAAAGGAACTCTGTTTTATACAAATCATATAAGGACATCTAGCTGGAGTAAGTTTACTTCTAAGGAAATGGCACAAAAGGACTTTCCCCCACTTTTGATACATACAGATAGTTATTCATTTATAACAATTTATTTAGAGACCGTTCAAAGTTACAATGGTGTTGAAAAAAAGTGACTTATGACTGTTTTTCATACTCATGACTGTTGCAGCATCTCCATGGTCACACAATCAAAATTCAGACACTTGTCAACTGACTCATACTTATGACAGTGGCAGCGTCCTCAGGTAGGTCATGTGATCACCCTTTATGACCTCCTGTCATGCAAAGTAAATGGGAAAGCTATATTCACTTAAGAACCATGTTACTAACTTAACAACTGTAGCGATTCACTTAACCGTGGTAAGAAAGGCCGTAAAATGAAGCAAAATTCCCTTTCAAATGTCTCACTTGGAGACAGAAATCTTGGGCTCAGTTGAGGTTGTAAGTCAAAAACTACTTATATAATGACAAGCAGATTTTTTTAAAAAAAGCTTGATTCAATTAGTATTTAAAATTAATGGCAACAAAATTAAGTTCATTAGATACTGCTAATATTTTCTTACCATGTCGTCAATAATTTATAATTTGGCGGCGGTGTTTAAAGAGGTTCTGCAAACAGATGGACAACATCAAGTTCCGAATGATTAGATGAACTTAGATGAACTTCTCTATTACTACAGCTATATCAGGTACTAACCGCGATGCAGGATCAGTGACTGCTTGCTAGTAGCATAAACCTGATAGGCTGGTCAGGATTATCCAGTTCAGAGCAACCCCTGACCTGGCCATGAAAAACTGGATGGAGCAGGATCACAGGAGAGTTATCAAGATGACCAAGATTGTTGGACATTAAGCCCTAGGAAAATCACTTAAAGAAGCTGGGCATAGTTAATTTGCCAGAAAAAGAAGGCTAAAGGAAGATATGATTAAGGTGTTCGTGCATATATAAAGCTGTCGTGTGCAGGACTGAGCAGACCTGTTTTCTGATGGAACGAAAAGCAATTTTTAAAAAGGAGATTCAGCCTGAATGCTAAGATAAGAGGAATTTCTTACAGGAATAGTTGTGTGAGGGAAAAAATGGAAGACTTGTTCCATGGAGATTTTCAAAAGGGCTGAAAAGGATTTAGAGTCCCAAATGAGCAAGTAATTGGATCAGATAACCTAAGTAGGAGCTCCCATTCTTATCACAAGATATGAATTATTATTTTTTAAAATAATCAGATAAAAAAAAGCCTACTCATTTCCTTTTCCTAATGTCTAAATATTCTTCACAGTCTGTCATGGGCCCCATCTTGTTTGTTTGTCACTCATCTCATATACATTACATACATACAAACATACATACATAGAAATATACATACATACATATTAATAAAAATAATAAAAGACAACAGTTATTAAAAAATTGAATGTAATATAAGAATAGCATGGGAGACGTTTACCTATGCTATCAGGGCTCAAGCTCTATGGCAAAACCAGGTTTTACTATCTTGCAAAAGTTTGCAGGATCACAGCAAGCCAAATTTCCGGGGAATGACATGTCAGAGAGTAGCTGCTACAGAAAAGGCTCTCTTCTTGGGCCTTGGGTATATACTTCCATAGAACCTGAAGCATGTTTATCTATCCAGGTATCCCAGGACGGATATACAGACACCCCCCAGGGAGGCAGTCCCATAATTAATTTTGAATCATTCAAAGAATAATGAAGTTACCTACATCCAATTATAAGCAGAAAACGAGCTGTATTACTTCTCAAATAAGTAAATATATAAATGCCCTTATGAATGGAGAAATGTGTAGGTGAATAAATAAATAAAATTCAGTAGCCAAATATATATGCATGAGAATAAGATCTAACAATTTTGGTTTACTTTCTTTTTTAAAAATAATAATGGCAAAGTAGCCTAAATTTATAAAGCCTTCCTTCTCAACCAAGTATCCTCCAGATGAGTTGGACTACAACTCCCTTCAATTTCCCATGGACATCAAATGAAGGAGAAACGTTCTAATGGCAGTATTTGTTAGTTGCAGATTCAGATCTGAGTTGTACAGAATATTAAACCATAATGCAGTTGAATTTTCAGTTGTGAACACCTCTTTATGCAAAACTATGGAGCGAGGCAGTTATTGCAAGGTGTCCTACCTTGCTGCTCCTTTTTTCTGATTTGATCAACTGCAATCAATATCATTCTCAGAAGAAATCAAAGGGAGGTTCAGATTTCTACTCCCACTTTCTTTCTTCAGAAATAGAAGGAAGGTTTAACAGAACTAATAGTAGTATACCTGTATAAGTATATGATTGGGGAACATGCAGGGCAGCAATATATGTGACAAGGATCTCCATGTTTTATGGATCAAAAGCTGAAACAATGGGACACAGTTTAAAAAAAGGAACAAATAGAATTTTAATGTCAGGTTTAGTGTCAAGATCAAGATAAATAATTATGTAATGACTTCCATAGAACTCTTTTATGCACTGTAGTTTAATGAACTTTATCACTCAAACTGGTCCAACTGGGCTCTGCTGCCATGAATCTGAGTTTCTTCTTCCCATTTGTGTTCATGGTGAAAATAAAACTAAGAGTAGTGGAGATACTCTATCTCCATGATGGCTAACCTTTTTCAGATTGCGTGCCAAAAGTGGGGGGAGCGCAGGGGGGTTGTGCGCAGGCATTCCCACACCCATAAGGCTATGTACGTGACCCCTGCACGCATGAATACGCAAACCCCGCCCTCCCGTCCCCGCTTTTGGCCTGCAATAGAGCCATTTTTCGCCCTCCCCAGGATACAGAGGCTTTCTAGGAGCCTGGGAAGGGTGAAAACAGCATCTCCTGCTTTCCCTGGAGACCCTCCAGAGGCTTCAGGAGGCTTCCCTGAAGGCTCCGGAGGGCAAAAAAATGGCCGTACGGCCAACTCAGAAGTTTAGGAACAGTGACTTCTGGTTTGTCCTTGGGTTCAGGGAAGCCTCCGGAGGGTGAAAAAATGGCCGAAAAAGAACGCAAAAGTCAGTGTGTGCATGCGTGCTGGAGCTGACAGGGCAATGCCTCGCATGCCCTAACAAATGGCTCCACATGCCACCTGTGACACGCCATAGGTTCGCCATCACAGCTCTATCTCATTCTGCAGCCACTCGTGCCTTCTGTCATTATGGCTAGAGACCAGAAATGGCAGCTCATAATAAATTTAACGTAGAGTCTGGTTTTGAACACCCCATTAAATCATGATTCAGGCAACTTGACCTAAACATTAAACCACAATTTAATCCATTGTCCAGGTTTGATCACATTAGGTAAAACTACAAAATAATTTAGCATGACATGTGAATGAAGTCATTGTGGTAAGATATAGGGCATAGTTTATAAATCACAATAATTGGGTTCACCCAGGACATTAAATCAAAATCAAACAAGCGGCATTGTGATTTAGTGCAATATGTATGGATAAAGTCAGCATAAACTGGAAGGAGTGGGGCGGGGGATGGTTGACTTAACACAGACTACTTAAAGACCTGCCTGTTCTCCCAGGCCCTAAAAAAACTATGGAATCAGGCAGCCTTGAAAAATTGAAATAATAAATAAATAAAAGAATGTCACATCAGAAATGACTTAATTTGTTTAAATGATCATAGTTACAATTATATAATTAGGAGAAAGTAGTAAAGCAGGATACTGACTTTAAAGGACTATCAGTGCTGAGAGCTCTCCTCAAAGACCTCCTTCATTTAAAGAGCAGAAAGCTAAACACTTTGATCTGGTGAGCCTCCCATGTATTTTTAATTGCAACAATAGAGGAATGCCTTGTCATTAACTTATTTGGCGATGTTTTTCAACCTCTCAGTCTATCCTATGGCTTTAGCTTTCCTTGCAACCGCCCATCCAAGTACTAACTAGGTCTGACCCTGCTTTGCTTTTTCCATGAACAGATTTAAATATAAAAACCACCGTAAAAGAAAACAAAAAGATTTGAAGTTACAGTAGAGTCATTAGCTCCCAGACAGCAGATTGAGCAGGCTATGGTATGTGCCCCCTCTAGAGTTGTGTTCAGCTCCTACCCCATTCTGTTTTGAGAAAGAGTCAAGGCCTTCATCTTTAGCCAAATACTTTCAGTTAAATTAGTTAATGGTTGATCCTTACTCTTACTTTATTTTTTTTAACTTGTTATTGTTAGTCACCTTAAGTGCCCTCGGTTGAGAATGCTTTCATTTGTTCCTCCCTTGCCTGAGCAACAATAGAAAAGTTTCATGCTACTTATTATAAGGGCTTATGCTTCTCTGAGTGTAGCTTGTCAGTCAACTCTACCTCCAAGGAGGCTCTGCATTGAAAATGGTCTTTGGAAGGAGCATAAGAAACAGCAGGAACTTATAGTGAAAAGATGGCATAATCCCTGGGACTGATGGCTAATATCTCCAATGACCTCCTGGCATTCTTGGTCCTTCTGCTTCTCTTTCTCCTTCTCTATCCTATCTGGTAACAACAGGACTCACAGACAATCAAGGTTTAGAAGCATCAGACTGAAAAGGGATAAATTAATGCATGGCTCAAATGTGGAACATGGTGGGTTCTGCTCATCTTAGCAACATCACTTGCTTGGTAACCTTAAGGTCCCTGGAATCCATTTATGGATTTGGGTTGAACTCAGACTCCAGATGCCCTGAAATTCAAACAATGGTGTTGGTTTGAATTTAGAGCATCGATACTCTTTCTGGCTTAGCAGAAAGTGCTTAACACCTCTTCACCAACTACAAAGTGAGACAGGTTTGACTAATCCTTTGGGTAAATATTGCACATGCTGACCAGCAACAGGCTGACTTGGCACAAGAAGAATTACTGAGACCAATTTTCTCCAGTCTGGTATCCTTCAAATTGATTGAATTGCTACCTCCACTATCCTTACTTAGTTTGCCAAAGGTCATGATCAAAGCTCTGCCATCTGCCCAATTTGCTCCAAGGATGCTCATTGATCCTACAGGCTGCCTGCCCCCATCTGTGCCTTCTCCAGTCCCCTCCTGCTTCCTACCTACTCAAGCAAATAAACCAGGCAGCCAGCAGGCTGTTGGTTTCTACTTACTACCATCTGCTTTGCAAAGACTATGTCACCACCTTTCCACCTCCTCCAGTCCCTGGCAGTGATCAACATGACATGTGGCACTGGCAACAGCTTCTTATAGTTTGCACATGGAAAAAGGGGGGCTTTCCAGAGGGGTCAAAGCCAGCATGTAATGAAAAATATAAATTAAATTGGTGGGGAGATCATAAGAGCAAACCAGCTCTCATCTTTTCCATCTGGGAGCAGTTGCCAAGGGAGGGGTGTGGAAAAAGAAAATATTTGAACTGGTTTGTTTTTCCTGACTAGTTCACATCATGGCATGCTGTTCTTTGTGGTAGCAATTGGCTTTAGCTATGATAAGACTCAGGTTTTAAGAAGTCCCTAATTATTACATTCCTTCCTCAACCAACACATTCAGGAACAGGCTGTAACATTTAGTCTTTGGCAAAAACATTTGAAGGCATCCAGAAAGCCCTGCTCGAAGATTTGGCGGGGTCTGGATGAGGCCCTGAGGATCTTGGGTTGTGCATTTTGAAACGATTCAGCCATATTTATCATCTGCTCAAACCGTTCAGATGCTGATTCTTCAGATCAACATTGGAACATCTCTAAAAATAGAACTTACAGTTAGCCGGAGGAAGAAAACTCTGATTCTTTTTTGTTGTTGTTGTTAGGACCCTCTCCTGTCAGGTAACTCTATGGATTAAGTACCCCACATTTTAAAAAAAACGAGCAAAAGCTATCTGAATATTAGGGCTGAATATTTTCCGCTTTCTGTAATGAGTAATACTGAACAGCAGGAGGCAGCATGATACTTTGAAAGTTACCCCCACAGTACATAAGTTAAAGAAAGTGTCACAAGAGGGCAGCAAAGGTACATTAATGCTGCTAGTGCCTAGATTAGCTATGGGTGAAAATAAAATACTACCTGCTATGTGTGGAATCTATTTATGATGGTATATGGATCATCACTATCCCAGAGCTAGAAGCTACCCCAGATAATTTACTGAAGTGCTTCAGTTGAGCCAAACCTCAGTCAGTGTTAAATATTGCAAAGCAATGCATGACAGTTAAGCTTGTTACAAATAATATAGCCATCTTTGAAGAATTGACTTATATGTTGCTAAACTTAATCATAGATGGAATTATTCCTGTTCTATGGGTTCGCCCATATTACGTATAAGCAGAGTTGGTAAGGGCCAGCACATGGAGACTGAATCCCAACAAGACAGAGACCTTGGGGGTGAGTTAGTGAGATACTCTTGACTATGAGAATTGGGGGATCTCTCCTGTCTGAATACAGGTAGTCCCCGACTTAGGATCACAATTGAGCCCGATGTTTCTGTTGTTAAGTGAACATATTTGTTAAGTGAGTTTTGACCCATTTTACGTCCTTTTTTGCCATAGTTGTTACGTGAGTCACTGCAGTTGCTAAGTTAGTTATCTGGTTGTTAAGCGAATATGGCTTCCCCATTGATTTTGCTCGTCATAAGGTCACAAAAGGTGATCACATGACCTTGAGGCACAGCAGAGGTGATAAATATGAACCCAGTTGCCAAGCATCTGAATTTGGATCACATGGTCATGGGGATGTTGCAACGGTTGTAACTATGAAAAAACGTCACAAGTCACTTTTTCAGAGCCATTGTAACTTTGAACGGTAACTAAACGAACTGTTATAAGTCAAGGACTACCAGTAACAGCTGCATTCCTTAAGAAAGAACAGAGCTTGAAAGTGTTCCTGGAGTCATCTTTGCTGCTTGAACCTCAAATAACTTCTGTGGCGAGGGACGTCTAGCACCAGCTTTTGTGATCTATCAACTGAACACGGGTGCCGATAGCTATGATAGTGAAGGCATTGCTATTACAGGTAGCCCTTGGTTTAAACCAATCATTCAGCAACCATTCGGAGTTACAGTGACACTGAAAAAAGTAACTTATAATCAGAACTTGTATTTAAAATCGTAGCAGCAGCCCCTGATTCACATGATCAAATTCTTGGCAACTGACGTGATGGTTGCAGGGATTATGTGATTTCCATTTGCAATTTTCCCAACAGGCTTCCAACAAAGCCAATGGGGTAAGCTGGATTCACTTAATGGCCACACAATTAATTTAACAACTGCAGCAGGGATGGGTTCTGGCAAGCACTACTGCCAGTTTGCTCGTGCATGCTTGATGCGTGCTGCGCGTATGCACATGCGCAGTGCAATAAAAAGTGTGCATGCACGGAAGTGAAAACCAAGATAGTGGCACCTATGGCGCTATCCGGAGAACCAGTTCGGGGGCATGGCAGGCCTGGGTCGTTGCCGGTTCCAGCAACCCAAGCCACCAAACCACTATCAGTTTGGCCGAACCACTCCAAACCGGTAGGAACCTACCACTGAACTGCAGTGATTTGCTTAACTATGGTAAAAAGTCATAAAACTGGGCATGATTTCCTTAAGAGCTGCCATGCTTAATAAAGGAAATTATAGTTCCAATTGTGGTCATAAGACAAGGACTGCTTGGATAATGTCCTCCGTGTAGGGCTCCTCTTGTGTTTGGTGGAGACTGTAGTATTGCTAAACAAACCAAAAAAAAACAAAAACTGTGCTGGCTGCCAATCAGCAAGCCAGCCAGATCAAAGGCTTTGTTGGAGAAATATGTATTGCCTTAAGCAACTTGGGAACAGTATTAATCACACTATCAATACATCTTCTCCTGCCTATGCCAAGAGCCACAGAATACGATCTTGCGGTTACCTCCAGGTGGGCCCTCCCTCCTCAATTTCATTCAAGAATGCTCTTCCCGTTGACTTTGTAAGGAGCCCTTCTTAACACCTTTCAAGCCCCTTTTGACATACCTCACCACCAGTGGTAGGTTTCAAAAATTTTTAGAACCTCTTCTGTGGGTGTAGCCTGCTTTGTGGGAGTGGCTTGCTGGCCATGTGACTGAGTGGGAGTGGCTTGGCAGTCATGTGATTGGTGGGCATGGCCAACTTGTAAAATGTGGTGAAACTCACTTAACAATGCTCTTGCTTAGCAACCAAAATGTTGGCTCAGGAATTCTGGCATTGAAGTGTGCAAGTCTTAAAGCTGTCAAGTTACAAGACCCTTGCACCCCTAACCCTTTAGAAAAAAAAACCCTAGTGGTGTTCAAACTTGACAGCTTTAAAGACTTGTGGACTTCAACTCCCAGAATTCCTCCTCTCGCTCTTCATCTTGATGATGTGCGGACCGGCGGGGGGAGGGAGCTGGAACCGGTTCTAAACGGCACTGTAGATTTGTGGAACCTCTTCTATAGAAGAGGTTAGAAGTGGCAAGAACCCACCCCTGCTCACCACCCACTCCTTGTCTGCATGTTTATATCATGAATGTGTATATCTATGTACATATACCTATATTCTTTCTGTTTCTCACTTTTAAAACTGAAACTGTTTTAATCTTTTGTTTGCATTTGGAATTCTACTGTTGACTGTAAACTGTTTTAATATTTCTGGCAGAGGGAAGAAATAGACAAATATAATACATTAATATAAATATGGAACTGCCTGCTTGTACAACATAGTAAGACTGAGATGTGATTGTCTGATCTTTGGCTCGGTGTCCTGTGATGGGAGCCATGGGCTTCTGCAGGGGGCAGGTGACAGTATCCATGTCATAATGTCACATATCTCAACATTATTGCCTAAATTATATCATTCATACTATTTTTATATGGGAGGTATGACACTGTGATTGTCATTGTGCCTTGTACCAGACAAGAATGAACACAGCTCTAACTGGGAAAAGCCATCCCTGGTCCCAATAAAAGTGGTTTGCCAAGCCTGGCAATCAGGGATTAATTCTCATTAAAAAATGCTTGTTCTACTCTTCTACTCTTCTACTCTCCAACTTCCTACATCTCATTAGATTAATTAAGCAGAACTGGCTATGTTAACACATTAAGTAAGGGTGGGCTGCTACAGGTTCGCCCAGGTTCGGGAGAACCCATAGCTAACATTATGGCCAGTTCAGAGAACCTCCAAATCTCATCCCTGGCTGGCCATGCCCACCCTACCCCTCCCCTCCCAGGATTCTCCACGTGGCCCATTTTGGATGCAAGATAAGTGCAGGGCCCATGCAGAGGCTTGGGGAGAGGAAAAAATGGGCTTCCTGGAAGTTCCATTTCCAGCCTCCAGACGGCCTCTGGAGCCTGGGGGATGCAGTTTTCTCCCTCCCAGAGGCTTGAGGAAAGGCTCCGGAGCCTGGGGAGAGCGAAAACACATACATCTCCCACTGTGGTACAGGAGGCTGACTAGGCCATTCTCACCCAGCAACTGGGCAGAGACCCCCTTGCTGAAATTTTTGAAGCTATAAACCATGGCTGATTCACAGGCTCTTTCTGAAATGATTTCTAGTTGTTTTATAATTATATTTCTGACAGGATTATACAAAGGGAAAGATAAGCTGACAAATATTCACCTTTCATTTAACCATAACATGATTTGGTTGGGTCTTGCTTACCCTACTGTCCGTTGGCATCCATTGTGGGCTGTAAGGCATGATTTATGACCAAGAATTATGTGTATAAAATATTCAGCATATATCAGCATAGTCAATAAACCAATTATATACAAGCTTTGGTCTGGTATGAGCTGGTAAATTCAGTATTATGTTCCTAAAGCCATATAATTAGTCCATAGCAGGTATGGGACTTAAATTGACCTTTTGATCATTGTTTCTGCTCTTCCTGTTAAGGAATGGAAACTGGAGAAAGAGGGAAAATATTGAGAGCTGCAGTCACATGTAAGCTTTTTTTGGGAGTCAGCGGTGCAACTAGATAATTTTAGATTCTGGACTTAATGATGTGTTTTCTCTCTCTCTCTCTCTCTCACACACACACACACGCACACACATCTTCATTTTATGTGGTAGTTTCGCTTATTTTTATTTTAATTATAATTTTTATGCATACTTTTCGGTGTTAAAAAAATCCAAAGGTAAAAAAGTACAAGCCGTGTCGAGGTTTTTGTGGGCTTTTGCCCAATAGAATGTTACTGGATTCTCTGTAATCACATCCTTTCAGTTCTCCTTGTTTCTATTTTGCTCTTTAAGCCTTGTTTAGGAACCTCCTGCTTGTTCCCTCTGCTGAGCAGTGTCCCTGGAGTTCTACCCACTCCTCCTCCCCAAACATCATCACTTTCAGATTAAAGCAAAAGTCAGATTGTAGTTCTGAGTCAGGCTGAATTGCTTTTTGTTTAAGAAAGCCCTGACCTCCAGTGCAACTATCTTTCATAGCACTGATCTTGGGAAATTGATAGATCTTTAACGTAATAAGAGAAGTCCAGATCAGTTCCTGTGGGCCAAAGGACAGGTCCGCTTTCAGATAACATGGCTTACCTGTGAACTGAGAGAAAGGAAAGATGCAACCTTGGCACACCTGCCTTTGCTAAGAGGGGAGTGAGGTGAGATGAGAAAACTTTGTTGGCAGGAGCTTGATCTGACAGTGTTGATCGCCAAATCAACCAAGCTGAAGATGCCCTGCTATGCTCTCCCACTTGTAAAGGCTGCTAATATGGGAAGCTGTCAATTCAATTTGCTGTCAAGGGTTATGTCATTTCAAGAGTGAGCCCTGCAAGCACAAAAGAAACCTTTGAAGCGCGCAGAAATTGATCATGAAATAGAAATTGTAACATGGCAGCTCCGGCCTTGTTGCCTACTGTACAAGCCTTGCTAGTGTAGAGAATGGGGTTGTACTACATCTCCCTTCTAAGAGGTTAAAACCTCTTTTGGGGAGGGAAGGGAAGGAGGGGGAAATCTGAATCACCTTTTCATCTCTTCCTGTGGGTGGTATGGATCGCATTTGATCAAATCAGGGAAACAGATGAAAGAGAAGCTTCAAGGTGGAAGCCACTGCCGCATTTCCTTCATTGTACAGGGTGAGGAGTGAAATGAGTAAAATACACATTATAATGCAGCATGAAATTCTACTACCGAAGAAAGACAAGCGATATACTTGGCTTTGAAAAGGGTGTCCATAAGGAAGTTATGACCACATCATGTGTGGTTATGGCCCTTATTTTGACTTTTTTGAACTGTCCCTCTGCTCAGGTGAACATCCCTGTGTTCCTACCAGAGGCCAAAACAAAAATGAGACCCAAAAATCCCAAGCATTTTTTTTCCAATTTATTCAGAATGCAGAATATTAAATCCAATGGACATGATTGCTCTATTTACTTTCCAATGGGGCACTCAAAACTGGCTAAGATGGGCAGCCATATATATTTGCTAAATAGCCAAATGAATGAGTGTAATAATTTCCAATACATGAAGTATTATAACTACTTTTTTTTTTTTTTAGTACGGCTGTGGAGACTGAATCCAAGATTTCAAGACAATCTTGTTTGTATCCTTCACTTCTAGTACTTCAGAGGCAAAGAAATTGGCCTTTCCCAATCTAGTGCTATCAAGCTGATAGTTTTTCTTTACAGTATATTTAAGTGAAAACTAGTTACTTGCAACTTTCATCTCTTATTTTCAGTCCTGGTTTCTATGACCATGGAAAATTGTTCATGATCACCTTCCCTTTATGCATCTGGCTGCAGTTATAATGGCTTCCCTCAGTTTTTTCTTCAGACTAAACATTTCAAGTTCATCAGCCTATACTCAGAATGCGTGTCCACTCCTCTTTCATCTTTGTTGCACTCTTTGTTGTTTCCAGGAATGGGGCACTCAGAATCACGCTGAGGTGTTGCCTCACCAAGGCTGAGTAGAGATAAATGAGAACTTCATGTATCTTGGCATTGTGCTTCTTCTGATGATCTCCAGAGCTTTGTTCCCATATCTAGCACCTCCCTTCTTTTCTGCTTCCGATGTTGCATTGGATAAAAGCTTTTGGCAAAGCTCTGTGGCATGGATAATAGTGTATACAGTACATTGGTTTAAGGAAATAGTTTCATTGTATCTGCAAGTGAATTTGGGAAGGGAGTTTGCTAAATTGCTGAAATGCATTGCCAAAATCAGATCCATCGCTCTAGGAAATAAACAAAAACTTGCAATTTGGACTCATCTTGGCTAGCCTCGATTATTTAAAATGAAGTTTCTTCTTTAGCAAATTTGAAGCCCATATAGAAGCTGAAGAGGGCTGGGATGATTAAAAGGATGAAAATGAGAAATCTCAACTAAGAAAAACAAACCATTTGAATACATCTCTGTTCAAATCCCTGAGCTACACTACACTGTAATATTTAAGCAAATAACCAATTTACTAGTGGGCCTCCAAGTTGCACTCAGACTTTAAAAACAAATGAACAACCCTCTCTTCCACCCCTAAAAACCGAAGAGTAGCTTGCAAATACTTATTTGGTGGCCTGGTGATGCAGTGGGCAGAACACAGTCCTGCAGGCTACTTCTGCTGACTGCTGGCTGATTGCAGTTCAGCAGTTTGATTCTCACTGGCTCAAGGTTGACTCAACCTTCCAGCCTTCCGAGGTGGGTAAAATGAGGATCCAGATTGTTGGGGGCAATATGCTGACTATGTAAACTGTCAGGATGGCGTAATCTACCTCTTACTCAGTATTGCCCCATCTATTCTTGATCAATATGAGGACAAAAGAGAGAGAGAGAGAGAGAGAGAGGGAGGGAGGGAGGGAGGGAGGGAGGGAGGGAGAGAGAGAGAGAGAGAGAGAGAGAGAGAGAGAGAGAGAGAGAAATTGAGCAGAAATTGTTTTTCTTCTATCAGAAAGTGTGATCAGTATCAATTATATTCTTGCAGAGCAATGTTTCCCAACCTTGTCAATATACAATATATACTATTATAGAAGAACAGGGGAAATTTAGCTTTAAGTGAATGAGACTTAAAGGTGCAGGTTTAAAATAATGCCATGTTCACCTCTGGCAAGGGAATATCTGAGGCTCAACGTCTTGATTTTCCTTTAATTTGGGAACCTGCCAGTTCCATCTCATCCAGTTCAAATACTCACATACTTATTTTAAAAATTCCTTCCAAGAAACTCTGCAACTTTCCAACAACATTTACTAAACCAATAAAAAGGCAGCTACCAACATATTTTAGTAAATCTCCTTTACAGTCTTGAAAAAGACCAGTTTTCACACATATAACTTTTACCCTAGAAAAGGGGTAATTCGATATACCAAGATATTCTGAACTCCTAGAATTATCTGCAATTATCCATATTGGTGGTAGGATATGAAGTTGAAACCTAGGTTCTATTTCCCTTGCTTTAGAAATAGATTTCTCTGGAAATACCTAGGCCAGTTTTAAGCACAGATAATGCCAAGGGTAAAAGATAGTGTTTGCCATAAAATTCTTCCCATAGATTATTTGAAAGTCATTGGAATATTCCCACAAAGGGACTTGATATAAATGCCTTCTTTCTTCAAACAGTCTTTCTTTGCTGAAACCTCCTGTCGGCACTATTATTTATTTGTTGGTTGGTTTGGTGGTTTGTAACATTTATTGGCTGCCCATCTTACCTCAAGATAACTCTGGGTGGCTTACAATCCTAAAAGATAAAAACTATATAAACTAAACAAAATGAATAAGACACGAATATGAAAATTTTCGCAAAAGATTCAATATAATTTCTTCGTCGCCAATTCTGAAAGACACTGAATCTCTAGTAGTCTAGTAGGGAGATTGACAAACAGTCAGTTACATTTTGCTGCACTTCAAAAGTCATTTGGGAGCCTATCCCAGCTTCTTCTCCTTTTCAAACAAGTTCTGTGCATTCAGCAGAGGCTTGCTTCCTAATAAGTGTTCACGTAGGACTGTAACCTAAGCATTTAATGAAAACTATCCCAGGCTGGGGCTTTATAAAAAGTCAGAACCAAAACAGAAAAATATGCCTTCAGTAATTCCTGGTCTCCATCCTTCCAAACAAGGCATTTTGCTTTATTTATTTTCCTATCTCCCACGTCCCTCCCCTGTCCCTCCTGTATTTTATCTCTGACCAAATTTTAGGGCAGGGCAGGGCAGGGCAGTAATACTACAAAGTGGCTCAGTCCTTGGAAAACATCAGCACTTGGGGTGTTTGTGCAAGAAGAAATGAAATGGTGACAAAATATTTCACAGGCAACCAGCCAAATATAAACAGCTTGTCCATTGTTTTTACTGAATCATTCCAGTTATTGACCCCAATCTAGAAGCGCTCTTCCCCAGTGGCACTTTTCCAACGGGGCCAAACTGCCTTTCACATTCCAACATTGTCTTTTGCAGACACCAAAAATCAGCCTTGTTAAAAGCTGATCTTTCTGCTTCTGCAGTCAGGCAACTGTGCTGAGTGCCACAATTCACTTTTGCAACTAGCAATCTTAATGCCTGGCTGCTGTGAATGACTGGACGTGCTTAATATGACCTCTTAATATTATCTGCAGAGATTTCTTTGCAAACCCTGACAAGTAAGAACTGAAAGGGGGCTTTTAGAAATATTGGTATAAATGAGAGGTGGAAAAATTGTCTCGCCGATTAGAGTGGAAGAATTTATACCTGCTAGTCTCAGTCCTCCAAGTTTCTAAAGGATCTTTTCTGGTTCTTGGGTAGCCAAATCTTTCTTGGATTGATGATGTTGTTTGGAGAATGAAATATGTGCTGCAAAAAAAAAACACAATCTCAAAGAGCACCAAGAATATCCCCCCTTCCACCCCTACTCGAATTGGTTGTGCTTGTTGTGTTTTTTAAATTGTCTGTATTGTTGTCTTATTTTTGTCTTACTTTTTGTATTTGTTCCCCTCCCCTTGGCTTTTGTTCAGCCGCCCTGAGTCCCTTTGGGAATAGGGCGGCATACAAGTTGAATAAATCCAATCCAATCCAATCCCCTCAGTCCAAATCTTTCTTCCATTTCCCCTTTCTTCTGCTTTGTTTCTAAGTTCTTCTTAGCAATGCATGGGCTTCCTCAAGAGGCTTCTGCAGTAAACAAACTGTTCCAATTTGGATTCATTGTACAAACATGCATAGTGCTGGAAATAGAAGTATGGTCTGCCCCTTGATTGTTTCACCATATCATCAATATACTATTTCTGGAAGACATCCTAACTGCCCTGGGAAACTTTAAGACCACCAGTCATAGTTCAATGCTGACTTTATGTTTGATCATTGATGATCTTCTATCAGCTGAGGCTAATAGGATTTGGCATCCCAAAACAACAGGAGAGCTCCAGCTATCACCCCAGCATTTATGGCTCTCAAAATTCTTTTCACTTTACATAAGGAAAAAAGTTACTGGCTCTTGGAAATTTCATGCAGGCATCCAGGCAGTGGTGGGTTTCAAACATTGTTCGAACCTACTCTGTGGGTGTGGCCTCCTTTGTGGGAGTGACTTGCTGCCCATGTGACCGGCTGTGAGTGGCTTGCCGCCCATGTGACCGGATATGAAGATGCCGATGACACTTGTCAGAACCACCTTAAATTACCTCACACACAGCACTGGCATGGATAAGAATATGATGTAAACTTGTTTTTTAAAAGGCATCTTTGGTTTGTGTTAAAACAACTTCAACATATGCAATGTTCTGATTGCACCACAAACACAGTAGACATCCTTACCTTTCACAGAGGCACTGAGTTTTATAAATATGAGCATGATAGGGTAGAATAATCATATCCAAGGACCAGTGGTGGGTTTCAAAAAATTTTGGAACCTCTTCTGTAGGTGTGGCCTGCTTTCCGGGTCCACTGGTGGAACCTCTTCTAACTGGTTTGGTAGATTTGACGAACCGGTTCTACCGAATAGGTGCGAACTGGTGGGAACCCACCTCTGCATCCAGGTCATTTTCTTAGCATGACAGAAAAAATGGTTTTGCCCGCCTTCTTAGTCTAATGCAAAATATCACTTCTTCCCATTTTCGTTTTAACTTTTTGCATCAAACTCTCCATCATTTCCCTTCTTTCCATTTTCAACAGCTATATAGAAAGTGTGGGAGTGACAACTGACTAACACTGATTGATAGCTCAATAATTATGTCAAATTTACTTTTGGCTTTTTTCTTAAAACCAAGCTACAAAAATCAGGCTCTTTTAGTAATACATTAATGAACTTAATTGTGGCCAGGGTGTTTAATCAATATAATCTAGAATTTCTGGGGCTAAAGAGAATACTCCCCCCCCCCCCAGGTATGGCTGGCATAATCCCTTTCTATACAGTTGATGATCATGGGGACTGACTTCCAGGCAGTTCCTGACAATCTTAAGCTTGGTTTATACATTGTGGTAAGCTATGGTCTACTTACCCTGGTTGGTGAACTAAGCTCCTGTTGGATTAATTCAAAGAAAGCACAATGCCATAAATCCTTATTTACAAACCATGATGGTTGCATTTATATAACATAGTTATGTCAATCACAGCAACTTCAAGAGATGTGAACTCCGACTCCTGGTAGTTTTCCAAATTGGCTGAAGAATTCTGGGAGTTGAAGTCCACACCTCAAAGTCGCTTAGGTTGAGAAACACAGACATAAAATACCGCATCAAAGTCAAAGAGACCACATCATGCCTTAGCACAGTGTGCTTCACGAATATTATTAAATGTAGGCTTCATACAAATCATAAACAAAAGGGATCATAAAAAAATCATAGTGCAGCTGGAGAATCGGGAATCATGAGTAAGTGGATTACACAAATATGACTAATAGTAGTTTAAACTATGATAGAATGAACCAGGGTTTCGTATGTCACATGACTGCGACAGCGAGTGTAATGTTGTGGACTGGCTTTAGGGGGCGCTGGGTTTAATCTGCCATGATAGCTCACTGGGTGACGTTGGGCCAATTATTCTTTCTTCATTCAGGGATGTTGTGGAGGAGACCTATTTCCCAGGGATGTTGTGAAGAGCATTGAAGAGCACAAGAACTATATGCACCACCTTGAACAAAAGGTAAGACATGTATCCAATGAATAAAAATAACAGCCTTGTCTCCTCATTTGAAAAGACAGAAGGGACTAGCAAAATATACAGATCCCTGCAGGTTTTTCATGCTAGTTGCAATTTAAAAAGGAAAAAACAACCACCAGGCACAGATTTTCGTGATAAGCCTTGGCCTGGGGAAAGAAACTGTCAGACACTTCCCTATTGAGATAGACAACAGTTTTTTCCCAGTAAAAAAGCAGAAAAAATGGGTAACAGGGGGAGGGGGGGGAAGAGCAAAAGAGAGAATTAAAAGAAGAAAATGAAGGAGTTGGAGAGGAGGGCCATATGTGTCATTGCTTACCTCAGAGCCCAAATTAGAAGCTGGGTAAAAATATAAAATCACAGCAGGAAATAATGTGTTTCTTAATATAGCAACCTCAAATGGGAGCAAGAATGAGAAGTGGGCGGCCTCTAAGGGTTGCTACTCGGTTCCACCCCTCCCTGGCAGGCTGATTAATATGTCTGCACTACGGGTGTTTGTGTAACAAAGAGCCCCAGAGGCCAAGCCTGCATTTGAAGGTTCCCTGCAGGGGTCTGTGCAAATTTTGCCTTTCACCCCTAGGGTATTAAGGGGGAGGACACACATTCACAACTTCCTCTTTAGGAAGACAAGTCCCGTTGCAACAAGATCCACCAAATTATGTTTCTCCTTGAAAGCTTGCCTTTTCCATTCTCCATTTTGGCTGCAAACTGCTGTCCTCCTATTTTGTCACATCTACAAAGAGCCTTCAACAATGGAATGAAAATAGAAATAGAATCAGAGTTGGAAGGGACCTTGGAGGTCTTCTAGTCCAACCCCTGCTTAGGCAGGATACCCTACACCACTTCAGACAAATGGTTATCCAATCTCTTCTTTAAAACTTCCAGTGTTGAAGCATTTACAACTTCTGGAAGCAAGCTGTTCCACTGATTAATTGTTCTAACTGTCCGGAAATTTCTCCTTAGTTCTAAGTTGCTTCTCTCCTTGATTAGTTTCCACCCATTGCTTCTTGTCCTACCCTCAGGTGCTTTGGAGAATAGCTTGACTCCTTCTTCTTTGTGGCAACCCCTGAGATATTGGGACACTGCTATCATGTCACCCCTAATCCTTCTTTTCATCAAACTAGACATACCCAGATCCAGCAACCGGTCTTTATATGTTTTGGGTCAAAGAGGCCACGTGCAAAGTGAAGTTATACATTTATCGTCATGAAAGTAGCTTGATCTTTTTCTAATGTTTTATTAAGTTCTTAAAGGGTTAGGCCAGTGATGGCGAACCTTTTTTGGCTTGCGTGCCAAAAGTGGGGGGAGCGCAGTGGGGTCATGTGCGGGCATGCCACACCCATAATGCAATGTGCATGACCTCAGCATGCATTCGTGCATGACCAGCACTGCTCCCATTTTTAGCATGCTTTTTTTGCCCTCCCCAGGCTCCAGAGGCTTTGTAGGAGCCTGGGAAGGGCAAAAACAGCCCCCGTCGCCCCCTGGAGGCCCTCTGGAGCGTGAAAAACCAGCCCTATGGGCAAATTGGAAGTTCGGGAACGGACTTCTGGTTTCTCGTAGGGGCGGTTTTAGCCCTCCGGAGCCTTCAGGGACCTTCAGGAGACTTTCCTGAAGGCTCCAAAGGACGAAAAACAGCCCCATGGACAAACAGGACTTCCAGTTTTCTTGTAGGGACGTTTTTTGCTCTCCGGAACCTTCAGGGAAGCCTCCTGAAGGCCCCTGAAGGCTCTGGAGGGTTAAAACCGACCCCATGAGCAAACCGGAAGTATGTTCCTGAACTTCAGGTTTGCCCATAGGGCTGGTTTTTCGCGCCTCGCATGCCCTGACAAATGGCTCCGCGTGTCATCTGTGGCACGTGTGGCATAGGTTCGCCATCACAGGGTTAGGGTTATGTATGCTGTCATGTGAACATTCCTTTTGT